>NC_090265.1:541349819-541965046 GCF_040414725.1 Anabrus simplex | reverse complement strand
GCAAAGCTTTCGAAAACGTTAACATAACCACCCATCATCCAAGAAAAACAAGTGCTTTACTGTTGTACGCTTCGCCCATTGACGGCAGCCGGTACTTACGGGAAGTTAGAGGATTTAGTATATCATAATTCTCTCTGTTTATCATCATATATCCTCCAGAAAATATTATCAATAATAATAATAATAATAATAATAATAATAATAATAATAATAATAATAATAATAATAATAATAATAATAATATTTGCTTTACGTCACACTAACTACTTTTACGGCTTTCGGGGACGTCGAGGTGCCAGAATTTAGTCTCTCAGGTGTTCTTTCACTTGCCACGCGAGGCTGACATATCTGAGCACCATCAAATATCACCGGATTGAGCCAGTATTGAACCTGCCAATTTGGGGTCAGAAGGCCAGCGCCTCAACCGTCTGAGTCACTCAGGCCGGCAAAGAAATAGTTACAAATCACTCGAAAATATTCACTTTTATCTTTCCTTTTTGTCAAATAACGAGGAAACTTTCTGAATTGTTGGGAGGGGTGGTACCCTTCCAGAACTCGTATGGCAGATATAGCATTTTAAGCGTGATTTATTCCCTTCACCATACCTAGTAGCTACCCATCCCAAGAATGTATTTTTACAAAAAAAAGTCAGCAAAACGGTTTTCAGGTAGGAAGGGATAAAGTAAACGGCAAATAATAGGTTAGCGCTGCAGTTGGAGATCAGCGGTTCGTGTGAGTATTTGGTTCGTAGCCATGGAAAATCGGAAGTATAAGGCTACGTGTTCAGTATTACGTCATCGCAAATGTGTGAATAAGCGACTGATGTTTGACGTAAATATCTCTAGCGGCTGCATTAGACATTTTCATTTCTTGTGATATTCCTGTCAGCAAAAGTGTTTAGTGATTACACAAAAGTCTTAACTTACATCATTCCATGTGTATTTGCATGGTCCCACACCGTATAGTATAAGTGCTAATACATATAGTAGCCAACTTGTGATTGTATAACAGAGTAAGGAAGGACAGAAAATAAATTTTCTCTTCCATTTTTTGGGAGTTTGGTAGTAGGATCTGGCAGGTCATAATAATTAGGCACTTACAATTATACCAAATTAGTCTTCTAATTACAACGGACAGCCTCGGTGGCAAAGTCGGTTAGTCACTGTCCTATTGTTTCCAAGATAGCCGGTCGATTCCAGCTGAGCTCAATGGCATTTGAGGGTCTTCAAATAAGACAATACATTTCAATATCTTTTGTTGTGCTGAAATATGTCCCATGGTGAATGAATGCTTTTCTACTGACTGGTCTCGAACGTGGCGCGGTGAGAAAATAACGCGGAACACCACACAAGACGTCTCAAACATCATATCCGTTCCTCCCTGAGCTGCTCCCACCCAGCCACCCACCCTCCGCGACGAGCAGGCTGGCTCCGATGGTAATTCGCTCTGAATTGATGACACCTAGTGCGGTGTATGAAACCTTACGAGAGGCAAGCCTAAAAATAACCTTGCTCGAAAATCTATCCACTTTAGTGATGCAGTAATTACAGTTGTTCGAAGGAGCTTCTCATTCCAATAACAATTAAAGAGAATAATTTTGATTTTTATCATGACTTTCACTAATCAGGACGGCAGCAATAAAACAATAACTCCAAGGAAAAAATATCTCAGATTCAAACAAAATGTGGCTCGCTTTAAACATATTAATTTAGTTATTATTATTATTATTATTATTATTATTATTATTATTATTATTATTATTAAAATTCTCCGTATCTCAGGCGGCAGTGCACCGTCCTCTTACCGCTGGATTCCGAGGTTCAAATCCCGGTTACTCCATGTGAGATTTGTGCTGGACAAAGCAGAGGCGGGACAGGTTTTTCTCCGGATACTCCGGTTGTTCCTGTAATCTTTCGTTCCAGAAACTCTCCAATATCATTTCATTTCATCTGTCAGTCATTAATCATTGCCCCAGAGGAGTGCGACAGGCTTCAGCATCCGGCACAATCCCCATCCTCGCCGCTAGATGGGGCTTTATTCATTCAGTTGCTGACCCAGTTGAAACTGGAAACAGGCTGTAGATTTTCATTATTTTTATTAAAATCGCATCCGTTTTTGACAGGTCGCCCATGTAAGTGGCTCAGGTAGGTGGACCTCGTTTTGGAATTGGCTTTACGTCGCACCGACAAGGATAGGTCTTATGTTGACGATGGGATAGGAAAGGCCTAGGAGTGGGAAGGAAGTAGCCGTGGCCTTAATTAATGTACAATCCCAGCATTTTCCTGGTGTTAAAATGGGAAACCACGGAAAACCATCTTCAGGGCTGCCGACAGTGGGGCTCGAACCCACTATCTCCCGATTACTGGATACTGGCCGCACTTAAGCGACTGCAGCTATCGAGCTTGGTCAGATTGTTATTACAGAATTCAAAGCTATGGGGTTTTCAGAAATGCCTGTCGTCGTGGACTTGTGTAAGTGCAGTAGCATCATGTCTGATAACACTCACTTGAGGGTAAAAATTGCCCTTTACCAACACAACTTGTACTGTATTTTCATACTTGATCATAATAGAAATAACAATAATATTATTGATTTTTACATTCCACTAACTACTTTACGGTTTTCGGAGACGCGGAGATGCCAGATTTCTGTCCCGCAGGATTCATTTTACGACACAAAGATGACATATATGGTCACCTTCAAATATGACAAGTGTGAACAGCGATCGAACCCACTAACTTCGGTTCACGCCAGTGCTCTACCGAGTGAGCCACCAACTCCCTGCTGTAACTTATAAGTGGTTTTCCATTGAATACCACAACAGTTAGAATTGGAAAGGTCATGGGCTACGGTTGCGAGGTTTTTGAAATGCCGATAAGGGTCAGGCCAAGTCGACACGACATAACGGCATTAGCGGCATTTATTCAAGAAAACACAGATATAATTTATTGTGCTGGGTATAATTACATTGTATGCATACATTTTATTACAGTATTTTGATGTTCACTTTCGACCGATACTTCAATTCACGTTTAGCTTTTTTTCAATAATGCTGAATCTCCCTTACTCCTACCCCACTACAGCACAACATTAAACTGCCAATTTTAACAATTCCTGCTAAAATAATTTAAGAATGCAGGATTTCATTTTATTGTGTTGACATAAACCAGATATTTCTGTGTCTCGCTCCCGTGCGTCCCGCCGGTGTTTCGTTCGCTCACTTACTGCATGTTGCGATCATAGTGCAGAATCGCTAGATGACGAATAATGAACTTACAGTACCGGTCAAAAGTTTAGGACGACATTAAAAAATCATTAACTTCCATCTAGAACCTACAATTTTGCTACTAGACCTCTGTATTTTGTTTCCTGAGCTCTTGCATCTAATATGATATACATCGCCTGATTTCAGTGATTTACGCTAAGTTTTGAATAAGTTATACAATTTTAACTGTTGGAAGGTCACATCAGAAAGTCAACATTTTTTGGAAATATTATGTTTCAAGTATCACCACCAAGATTCTTTTAGAGACTTAGCAATAGTTAGGGGCCATTTTAGTATAAATATAAAAATTCCGAAAACATGCGGCACCCATTTTTGTGCCTTTATTTTCTTTTTGAACCAGCGCTAAAATAGTCAATTTTTCCTTGTTTTTGTCATAGGTCTCAGTGTGAGCTATCGGCATCAGAAATGTGTTCTTGGATGCCATCGGCAGAGTGGAAATGGATCTATCAGGGCAGATAAGTTTGACGCCGATAGCTCGCCCTAAGACCTTAGGCCTTACATGACAAAGGCAAAGAAAAATCAACAATTTTGGCCCTGGTTCAAAAAAATAAAACACGAAAAAAACCGGTGCCGCATATTTTCGGAATTTCTATATTTATACTAAAATGGCCCCCACTTATCCCTAAGTCTATAGAAAAATCTTGTTGGTGTTACTTGCAACCAATTAGAGTGTACAGTACATTATATTACCAAAATGTTTGATCTTTTGGTGTGACCTTCCAAGAGTTAAAAATTCATAACTTCCACAGTATTTGGAGTAACTCAATGAAATCAAGCGACATATATCCTATTAGATGTGAGAGCTCAGAAAGAAAATTATAGAGGATTAGTGGCACAATTTTAGGTTCTAGATGACATTTCGTGATTTCCTTATGTGGTCCTGAACTTTTGACCGGTACTGTAAATACAGTGTCGGTAAATGCTAATTTAAATATATAATTTTAACCATGACAGAATTAAGCTGTTTAAATATGGATAAAATGGGCGTCCCGTTTGCTGTTATAACGGGACATTCAGATACGGGAAATCAGGTATAATACGGGACACCTCGCAACCCTTGTCATGACTGTTTCCATACAAAAAAAAAAAAGAGATGCAACGCTTGAAAAGCACTAAAAATAAACAATTTCGTGTGGCCTATTGCTAGCTTAGTACAGTCCTAATGAGTCCAGCGTGAGTGGGTGGCATCTGCCGTGTATGAAAAACTGCGAGTTAGTGCGGTGGAGGAAAGTGTTATGTGCGATGTATGAGTTGGAGGAGTGTTGTGGACAGTACAAATACACAGTCAAATAAACGGTCCCAAATCCAAGGGACTTAACTGCTTATGATTAAAAGTTCCTCGATTCACTCGGGAATGGTCTCGATGGCGGTGACCACTCAGCCAAAAAAACTTCACATCCACTGTATTCAAAAGACACGCAATTTTACCCACTCTAAATTTTGGCGAAGAGTCAACGTGTCTTCATTCACCATCACCGTGAATACTGGTCAATGTGAATTGTCGAAAATTGTCGATAACCTCAATACCTACTCCATTTTGTAATTTATATTCATTCTATCTCTTTCTCAACGGAGAACAACGTAGATAACCCTCGCAAAAATGTCAAAAAATATTCCGCTCCTTAGCAGTGACGGAACGACCAAGCATATAGTACTTTTAGTCGTCATATGCATTGTCACTCTCGTTTCCATACGCGAAGAAGAGTACGCCCCCCTTCATCACCAGGTCAGATAAGTTGTACGTTGATCTAACGTTCGAAATTGGTGAAATGGACTACTACCATTAAAGTAATGGAGACTATTCTTAAGATGTTTGTGTGGATTATTCCCCCTTAAAGAATGCTCACACATTCTGAATGAGCAACATTACTTATTCCTCTTTAACTTCAACATTCCGAACCAAATATTCTGCAGTTACTTTGTATAAACATATACATTGAGTACAATATAGAGCTGGTAGCCGTGCGCGATGGATGTTCTTGCCTTCTTGTTTCTCTTCCCTTACACAAATTACATTTATTGCAGGCGATTCAAATGCGCCCTTAGGAGATACCGAGATATCATAATCTCGGTAGCTTTTTGAGCTCCGTGGGAGTTGAAACATTCATCTTCTTCCATCCTCTGTATTGCTACACAGCTTGCGTAAGAACCGATATTAAGTAAAAGTGCCTTGAAGTAGGCAACGAAAAAGGAAAATATAAACGTACACGAGCATAAATGGTAGTTCCTGAAGTAAAGTGTTTCTCTCAGAAGGTAATGAATGCCATGTACGCTTGAAGTTATTCATTTCAAGATTGACAACAAAAATAAGTGTATTTCTACAGTAATACAACGGAGATGAAAAGTGCATTTCAGAATTAGGTCTTCAACCCTTCTGTGAGATAAATATATTTGCAGACATATAGACTAACTAGCAGTTACCCGCGGCTTCTCTCACGTGGATTTCGTGACATGATAAAATTAATCGTTCCTCGGTACTGTATTAAGACAATATTTGAAAATTCCTGAAGTATAAAAAGTCACAAAATATTTTGTTTCGTTTAATCTGGAATCTCTTTGTAAAACACATTTGTCGTATTCACTTTTTGGGCTAAAATGACCATGTGACACACTGTAGAAATTTTTATGTGAGAAACAGTCCTCTCTCAAGTCGAAAACAAAAAATGCGTTTCTTTGTTTTTAAAGGAGATTCCAAATACCAATTTTCACGTCAGGTACATGTTACGGTTTTGAGATATAAGTATCCTCATAAAAAGTATTCAACATCCTTTTCTGTCTTTTTATCCCCCTTCACGATTTTTTTCCGAAAACAAAAAATATGTTCCTTTATATTTAAAGGAGGTTCCATGTACCCATTTTCATGTCTGTAACATCTTCAGTTTTTGAGATACAAGCATACTCTTAAAAATTATTCAACCCCCTTTTTCACTTATTTTTACTCCCATACTTGGATTTTTCGAAAACAAAAAATACGTGTTTCTTTATTTATAAGGGTGACTCCAAATACCAATTTTTATGTCTATAAATTCTTAAGATATACATATTTCAAAAGTTCAACCCCCTTTTTACCCCGTTAGCGATGGAATATCAAAAAATCCTCTCTTAGTGAGTACCTATACTGTAACATAAATGTATCCCCAAAATGTCACTACCTTATATTCAGTAATTTTGGCTCGACGATGATAAGTCAGTCAGTCAGTCAGTCAGGACATGTTATATATACCGTACCGTACATAGATATGCACTAATATACCGAGTGTCCGTTTTCAAAGAAGAATGCTTCTTGTTCCTGCGCGGACAATAACATAATAAACTTCAATATCATGTATGTCGTCTTACGGGATGGAGATCGATGTTCGTGAAGACTTTGAAATGAGGAGTCAACGTAACATTCCATATGTTTCTAGGAGGCCCTTTAGTCACACGACGGACAGCTTTATGATGAATACGAACCACACAGAAGTGATTTTACAAAGAAAGTGGCCATGCAATTAGGGTCGTGCAGCTGTGAGCTTGCATTTGGGAGATAGTGGGTTTGAACCTCACAGTCGGCACTGAAGGAGGTTTTCAGTGGTTTCCGATTTTGACACCAGACGAATGCTGGGACTGTACCATAATTAAGTCCACAGCCGCTTCATTTCCACTCCTACACCTTTCCTATCCCATCGTCACCATAAGACCTATCTGTCTCGGTGCGACGTAATGCATAACTTATAATAATAAGAATAAAAGAAAAGGAAGCCATTTGTGTAATTCACTCAATATGACCGTGATGGCTTGATTATACAAATGAACATTAATAATAATTACATTTTAAACACAGTAAGAGACAAGTTAAGGACCAACAAAACAACGCAGCACAGAACGTAAACAACAGGTTAGGCAACGTGACAACTACAGAATGGATGTGGAAGGTGGTATGGAACCCTGAGAGGTAATGGAACGTAGTTGCGAAGAAAGAAAACGTAGAGGGTAATTTCCCTTGGATACACACATCTATTTATTTTAAAAAGGAAACAAATCAAAACTTAAAATAGAAATTCTTTTATCAAGGAAATTTAAGGTTTTGTTAACCGCGCCTGCAGACATGCGCAGTTCGTTAAAAGAAATTTAATCACAGAATTTGAATTGAAAGACTGTTATCCAACGATAAATGGTGATGAAATGAGGGCTAAACCCAGTATACACAAAGGTAGAAATTAGACCAAACATAGAGGTACAGAAAACTTGCATCATCACCTGAAACACTTCACGTAATGTGCACATGGATTTTCAATGCTTATCTAAGGCGACACAGAAATACTGGGAGGCAAACCCGAGTGATAATTACATTAAAGTTAAGAAAAGGGTATTGCCTCCGAAACAAAGGGTACAATACCTTAGCTGAAAAGCTAAGTCATTTCGACAAATTCAGTGGTTGAACGCGAAAGTCGAGGATAAACTCCTGCGCAAGGAAAAGAAATTATTACATTTAAATGAAGGTGAAAACCGAAATAGACATAGAAACAGTGCTTACCCTGAGACCGGACCGGATTTCCCACGAGGGGGCCGAAGGAGGAGCACGTCTGCTCACTAAAGTGGTCAGATGATCAAAGGCTCAGATCCTACCTCGCTCCCACCGAAGGAGTGAATTAAGATCCAGAAACAGGAAATGGTGCAACCACCAAAGAGAACCAATGAGAGAACAGACTTCACCCTCGACTTTCACATTAACCAATTACATTCGATTTTATTTTATCCAATCAAAAGTCTCTTCGTTCTTCCTGACAATAATGCTCGAGAGAAGTCTTCGTTTACGCAACAGGAAATGTGCTTCTAGAACTGCGCGTGTAGGTACACGCCATTTCACAAATTTTGACAACAAATAATATACATATATTTAATTTCACAGATAAATGATAATTTTGGTACAACACATAAAAAAGAATTTCTGAAACAGAATTCTTCCAAGCCCAATGTTCCAAACAAAATAAAACCTTATACAACAAAAAATGTATTTTAAAGCGATAAATTTAGAAATTTCAATCAATTTCCACTGCTGTGTTAATACTACCACCGTTTTAATTAATATTATTTATTGCTGTGAGCTTTCATCCGGGATAGTGGGTTTGAATCCCACTGTCGGCAGCTCTGAAGATGGTTTTCCATGGTTTCCCATTTTCACACCAGGAAAATGCTGGGGCTGTACCTTAATTAAGTCCACGGTCGCTTCCTTCCAACTCCTAGGTCTTTCCTATCTCATCGTCGCCATAAGACCTATCTGTGTCGGTGCGACGTAAAGCCAGTAGCAAAAAAAGTTACATTATTTATTTTATTTTTAAGCTGTATGGTACCTATGCCAGACGTATCCGTAAACTTTATACATATACTATATGAACCACAATATCACTTGTTATCAGAATCTTTCAGCACATATTTGTACAGGCTGTAAATTAAAATGTTCCACTTACCCAAACAGTAATGCCAAACAACATTCACAGTCAGCATCTAGATTTGTTTCCAATGAACTTTAATTTTATGACACTGTGTAAATCAATTTTACCTCCACATGTAATATATGAAGTCACCTAAAAGGCATGATTTCAATATATAACGAGAGTTTGCAATCGGGATATAATGTTTATATTTTTATCGCGCATAAATAAATAAACACGTTAGTCCCCCCTGATTATGAATAGAAAGTACTAAAAGTGCAAGAGAACCCACATTCGATTTAAAGATAGTACTGATTACTGTGTATATTTACTGAAAATTAATAGCGATCAATCTAATAATATGATTTGAGAAACTTACTGGGCACCTGCCCCCTGGAAGAAACTGGGATCAGCGTGAAACTTGGCGCTGTGTCGGTTAAGTGTTGAAACAAAAATAGTGTAGTGCTGCGTTTCAGAGTTCTTTCACTGAGCGAACTGGCTACGCGGTTTGCTAGTTGCTTTTACGTCGCGCCGACACAGATAGGTCTTATGGCGACGATGGGACAGGGAAGGGCTGGGAGTGGGAAGGAAGCGGCCGTGGCTTTAATTAAGGTGTGGTGTGAAAATGGTAAACCACGGAAAACCATTTTCAGGGCTGCCGACAGTGGGGTTCGAACCTACTATCTCCCGAATACTGGATACTGGCCGCACTTAAGCGACTGCAGCTGTCGAGCTCGGTCTACGCGGTTTGAAGCACGTAGCTGTTAGGTTGCATTTGGGAGATACTGTGTTCGAATCCCGTTGACAGCAGCCCTGAAGACGGTTTACCGTCGTTCGCTACTTTCAAACCAGGTAAACGGTTGGGATTGTGGCTTAATTAAGGCCATGGTCGTTTATTTTCCAGTACTAGCTATTTCTTACCCTATTTTCACCACAAGGCATGCCTGTGTCAGCGCGACATAAAAACAGTAACAAATAAAGTTCGAGAGACATGTTAGAGAGTTTTAAAATGTGTATATTTCGGTTGTGAACATCTGGTGCTGTGCAACAAGGAAGGTTTCGATATGAAATGGGCATGCCAGGACACGAACATTCCTTCATAAAGTGTTCTTGGTATGAAATTCATCTGAATTTTAAATATTCTACCCTTTCGCCGCGTTACGATAAGAAGGATTAGACCTTGGAATCACTGGTAGGCAAAACTAAAAATTTAACTACCGTTACTTGATTTCAACTGCCTGGGGAAATAACATATCGAGTAGATGTACATAAAGAATAGTGCAACATACTCGAAATGTCGGCAGCCAGCGTGTAAGGTACATAGAAGAAGGAATCTATCCAACCAGGAAATATAATTTAATGATAGTTTATTTTAAGGCGACACTCCGGAGATAAAGATATATTTTTACCTAATGCATGGATATTCACGGAACTTTGTGGGAATGTCGCCTGCATAAAAGTAGAGATATCACGAACATTTGTTTCATATAGAAATTCGTAATTAGGTGGAAAATACTTCTTTGAAAAGCACTACGTATCGATTTTTCTGTACATAACTTATATAAGGAGATATATCGTATTAAAGTTTGTGTAATTTGTACTTTCTAGAATTTTGGACTTAAAAATCCCTACTACTTGAATAAAATCTGCAATCATAAATTCCATACACAGGTTTCTTAATACAGCTATGATACATATACTATACAAATTTTGTTACACCGGGCGAGTTGGCCGTGCGCGTAGAGGCGCGCAGCTGTGAGCTTGCATCCGGGAGATCGTGGGTTCGAGCCCCACTGTCGGCAGCCCTGAAGATGGTTTTCCGTGGTTTCCCATTTTCACACCAGGCAAATGCTGGGGCTGTACCTTAATTAAGGCCACGGCCGCTTCCTTCCCACTCCTAGCCCTTCCCTGTCCCATCGTCGCCATAAGACCTATATGTGTCTGTGCGACGTAAAGCAGCTAGCAAAAGAAAAAACATTGTTACATTTGGCAAAATATTATGGAAGAAAAATGGGATTTATATTTAAAATTACAATTGGCAAACAAAGCATTATGACAGTGAGAAAGTGTTCGAATTCAGCGGAATAACTTCGTGACAAGAAAAAAGAAACTAATTTCTTTGAATTTCAGTCATTAAAAATTCACCAAAATAACCAAAATATCGATTTTTATCTTCGGAATATCACCTTAATATCCTACTCATTGTCTGAATGGTCGGCGTACTGCCGTTAGTTTCAGAGGGTCCCGGGTTAGATTCCCGGCCGGGTCGGGGTTTTTAATCTCTTCTGATTAATTCTTCTGGCTCGGGGTTTGGGTGTTTGTGCATGTCACAATACTCTCCTCTTCAAATTCAGACAACGCACCACACTACCAACAACCACGGAAACATACAATAGCGACTACATATTTCCATATACGATTGGCGTCAGGAAAGACATGCAGCCGTAAAACAGGGCCAAATCCATACGTGCGACCCAACAGGTATGTGAAAAGCGAGAGAAAAGAAATAGTTTGTTTAATATTAATGTTTTACTTTACATTTAACGTTTACGACTACATGTACTTAAAAGCTGACCGCTGTTTCATCATCTTTTCTTCAATGTACGCAAATCTGTTCCACACTAGACGCAATAACTATGACTGGAGTGTTGCCTACCCGTCAGGCGAAAAGAAGAATATTTCGTAAATTTGTTTCCCCTCAACTTGCATCCCGAAACATAGTACTGCACTGGGATTTATTGTTTAAAAATATAAATAGGGCACTGCCATAGTTTCTCGGTGATCACCCTTTTCCACGGGTTGCTTACTTATTACTCCAGTAAATCAGTCTGCGTTTGGAGACGGTCATAGTTTAATTTATCTTTTAGTAAATAATATGGGTATATGCTACTACGCATTGCATTAAAGGTATACAACTAAGCTGTTTCCCAGTTCCTCGCTTGCAATTGGTCCGCTATAGTATTAACATCTACTTATAATTCGATGGGAATTCATTGCGTTGCGCCTAAAGCAAGACACGGTTGCGTTAGAGATTACAGATCGCCAGGGCTAATTTTAGACCACGCCGGAAGATTAAATTAGAGAACTCTCTGAACTCAATCGACAACATCGACCTGGTCAAGGACATCACATTACAGACTTAGTGCAGTCAGATACTTACTGGTGTGTATCTCCAGTACGCAAGATCGGGAGACAACTTTCTGATGTGCTATCTGCGAAGGTGCTAAAAAAATGAAAACTACTGTTTTACATTTATAAAGCGGCTACCTGTCATTGGCTGGTTAGTGAGTGCATAATTGTATAAAAATGTACCTTCATAATCAATTCATATAGATGGTTTCCAAGCACAAGAGAGCCTGAGACGTGATTTCATTTTAACAATGAATTCTTCTTTCTTTAAATTCTGGAACTCGGTAGTACAATATACTTGTATTATCCTTACATACATACATACATACATACTGTAACCGTAAAAGTTTGTTTTGATGGCTAGCTGAACACAAGACTCGGCCCATGGGTGACCGGTCACTATCTGAATTGTTACAGAGGAGAGGGAAGTCAGATAAGTATAATGGAACACTAATTGTTTAAAAAAGTTTATTCATAACAAAGTCAGATTTCAACATCACCTCAGCACAGCAGTTATAATGAGTACTTCTCCTTGGGGCGGAATTGGCCCTGATACATTGCGGGTCACAATGTCTGCTTAGAGTGCCACCATCTTCCGAGCCGATCTTGAATATCTGGAAGGTCTCGAGTATCTCGGAGGTCTGGATGGTCTAGGAGCATTCGTAGTCACGGTTGTAACGTTGCTCTGGGCATGAAATAGATCCAAAGTAACTGGTCTGCACAAATGAGATAATAGTAGTGGTCTGCACTCAGTTGTCTTCACAGTGGAATTTCACTAATGAACACAATTATTGCTGATGGCTTGAATTGAGCTCAAAATAAATCTGCGATGTATCAGCCACGGAAAATAAATAAGTCACTTTATCAAAGTTAAATATGAGAACTTCGGCTGAATAGTGACGTAGAAAATGAAATATTCCACTTCCAAACTTTACACAGTTCAAGTTCGAATTAATTCTAGAAATAAATGAAACCAAAGAATTTGTTCTGGGATGAATTTAGTCCCTTTCACGATTAAATAAAGAAAACACCGTCCTTTCAAGAACCGTCCTGGGTTCAACACAGGAAATGTTAACTGTACCAGTTTATTTAACCACAGTTCTAAGGCTATGTTCTATCGTGAATATGGTCACTTGGAAAATAAATCTTAAGTTCGATAGCACTGTTAAATTCAACTACTTGTGTCAGTAGCCTGTAACATAAACGCATAGTTTGTAGAAATGTTCTAACACCTTGGTAGAGTAACACTGTCACAAAATTCAATCACCTGTACAGTTTGAAATACTGAATTACGTCTCGCTATTAGCACAGGTTTATCACTGGTTAGGGTTAAATACAAAATTATGTACAGTTTTGAAGTTCCACTAACGACAAGGTTTTATCACTTTTAGCATTCAATGTTAAATCACTTTGTGAAGTTTAAAACTGTCATTCAAATCCTATCATCCCTTGTAATTTAAACATCAAATTACATTTAAGTACTTGGTAGCGTACTATCGTACTAGTTCGAATCACACTGTCCTGCAAATAGTTAAACACCTTAACTGTTCACGTCTCAACTCATACACAACTTCTATTACCACACGCAAACGATGCTGTAATACTTCTGAGTCTTGTAGATGCGTTGTAGAATCAGAGTTCAATAGTACGCGAACTTAAACTTCCATCGGAGAGTCGAATTGGCGACCAACATCACGGCAGCAGAAATACCAACAGCCGACCGACCGGCCTCGACTGTGGCACAAGGCTTGACAAGCGAAATGCCTGCCTATTTATTCAGTATCCCCTGGGAATTATAATTGCTAATATCTTTCGTACATTTTAACGGATCTCCATGAAACTTGGGAATCATGGCTATAAAAAATTAGGCTACACAGTGATGTGGTTCATTTCTTCATATCATTAATCCATCTGGAAGAAATTAACGATGGAAAAGAATGGAACATTCCGTCTGACGTAATACAACCTTGGCCAAATTACCCGTTGTGATGTCTCACTTCCCCGCTGCTCACAGCTGACATGATCGCAGGGGAAGCGTGTTCGGCGGGTAACATAACTCCGCATACATCGGGGACTTTGATTGAGAACCGTGTTACGGGTATAGTAAATACATACATACATACATACATACATTATAGACCGTTATGCCTTTCAGCATTCAGTCTACAAGCTTCTGTGAATTTACTAAATGTCGCCAAAATCCTCTATTTGCAACTAGTGCTGTGGCCTCATTTAGTTCTATATCTCTTATCTTTAAATCGTTAGAAACTGAGTAGGGCCACCGTCGTCTCGGTTTCCCTCTACTTCTCTTACCCTCCATAACAGAGTCCATTATTCTCCTAGGTAACCTATCCTCCTCCATTCGCCCCACATGGGCCCACCACCGAAGCCGATTTATGCGTACAACTTCATCATCGAGTTCATTCCTAACTTAGCCTTTATCTCCTCATTCCGAGTACCCTCCTGTCATTGTTCCCACCTGTTTGTAGCGGCAGTAATTCTCGCTACTTTCATTCCTGTTACTTCTAACTCATGAACAAGATATCCTGAGTCCACCCAGCTTGCTCCCGTAAAGCAAAGTTGGTCTGAAAACAAACCGATGTAAAGATAGTTTCGTCCGGGAGCTGACTTCCTTCTTACAGAATACTGTTGATCGCAACTGACAGCTCACTGCATTAGCTTTACTGCACCTTGATTCAATCTCGCTTACTACTGTTATTACCAATCTGGGAGAACACACATCCTGAATAATTGAAATTATCTACCTGTTTCAGCTTTGTATCACCAGTCTGACACTCAATTCTGTTGTATTTCCTACCTACTGACATCAACTTAGTCTTCGAATGGCTAATTTTTATACCATACTCACTGCACCTATTTTCAAATTGCAAGATATTAGACTGCAGCGTTTCGGCACAATCTGCCATTAGGACCAAGTCGTCAGCATAGGCCAGACTGCTCACTACATTTCCACCGAACTCAATCCTCCCTGCCACTTAATACCTTTCAGCAGATGATCCATGTAAACTACGAACAACAAAGGTGAAAGATTACAGCCTTTTCTAATCCCTGTAAATACCCTGAACCAAGAACTCATTATACCGGCAATTCTTACTGCGGCCCAATTGTCAAAATAAATGCATCTGATTTATTTTAATAATCTACCTTTGATTCCATAGTCCCCCAGTATGGTGAATAACTTTTCCCTCGGCACTCTGTCATATGCTTTCTCTAGATCAACGAAACATAAACACAACTGTGTATTTCTCTCGTTGAATTTTGCATTTACCTGGCGCATACTGAAACTCTGATCCTGACAGCACCTCTGTGGTCTGAAACAACACTGGTTTTCATCCAACTTCCTCTCAACCACTGATCGCACCCTCCGTTCCAAGATGCCAATGAACACTTTACCTGGTATACTAATGAATGAGATACCTCGATAGTTGTTGCAATCCTTCCTGTTCTCTTGCTTATAGATAGGGTCAATTAATGCCTTTGTCCAACCTGAAGGTACCTTACCTACACTCCAAAACTATTAATATAGTTATCTAACAGAATCAGTTTCCTACAGTTCGACCCTGAATTAACGTGTTTTTGACATGTATATTGGGGAAAATGTCATTTTTCCTTGTATGGACAATAAAATCCGCTAGAATGGAACCCTTAAATAGTGCTTTCCATTTAAATCCAAGAATGATTTCTATCTTTCCCTGGCATAAGTGCCAATAATAAAATAATGATAGGTAGAACTAGCTGAATGGCGGCAACTATAGGGGAAGAGCACTGAAGGACTGAATATTGGTATCTATGTCATCTAATAGAGACCGAGATCAGTGGCAGCAGACAAGAGAGAGCTTCTTTGTCAAGTAGCCGTCATGTACCCCTCACTGACGGGTTAGAATTTTGTAGCAGTATACCAGGTGTATGCATAAGGTTTCGCCGGTATTTTTGTGGTAAAGAAAACATGTAATTTTCAAAGGGAAATTCATTTTCTGTTTATTCAAAATATTATTCATCGATTTCTACACACTTCGCCAATTTTTCAGGTATGTTATGAATACCATGCCATAAAAACTGCTTGTCTTTTGCGGCAAACCATTCGTCGAGCCATTTTTCCAACTTCCTGGAAATTGCTGAAGTGCTGCTCTGCGAACGCGTGCCCCGCTGATTCGAAGAGGTGATAGTCAGATGGTGCCAGATCGGGAGAGTACGGTGGGTGCGGAAGGATGTCCCATCCAAGCGATTTCAAGTCGTCTTTCACTGGTTTAGCTGTGTGAGTCGGTGCACAAAATTACTTTACCATATCTTCTGGCCCATTCCGGACGTCTTTCGATCAATGTGTGATTTAAATTAATCATTTGTTGGCGATAGCGTTGTGTTTTAACGGTTTCGCCGGGCTTCAAGAGTTTGTGGTCAACCAGAGCGCGAACTGTCTTTCACAGTAAAATCACCACGTTTAAATTGCCGAAACCATGTCTCACATGTTCTAATCGATGGAGCGTGTTCGCCATATGTTTCTACCAGTAAACGATGACTTTCCACAGCCTTTTTCTTTTGATTAAATAAGGAGAGCAAATGTTCTTTTTCAGGCATAAACGTCGCATGATCACTGAATGATACAACACAGACGCTGGTGTTTGGCGGACTCAACTTAGTAAGCTAATGTCAGACGAACAAACTGACGTATGTGTCAATTTCATACGCTGCGTACTGTTCGCTGGCGCCATCTCTTAGTGAAACCGGAAAAGACTTATGCACACACCTGGTATCCATCTAGCGGTGGGGAGTGGCAACAGGAGATACAGAATATATCACAAACAACAGTCAGTATAATCAATTTTACAGGTTAGAACATGTTAGGCCATCACATTTACTTTACTTTCGGAAAGGTTATATTAGAGCATCTAAGGCGAAGAGAGTCCTTAATTTCCCTCCTCCTTTCAGACTCCCCCTTCCGTCTATCCATCTTTCATCATCATCATCATCATCATCATCATCATCATCATCATAATCTTTATCTTCATCTTATTATTATTTTCATTGAATTCTTCTCTATCTTCCTGATCAAAACGGGTTGATGACCACGCAGCCTATAACATACCCCGGCTATGAACTTATGTATCGAGTTTCAAGAAATTCCGTTTTTTAAATTTTCCTTTATGTCACCAAATCAAAAGCAGACAAATAGTCTATATTTGCTACAACTCTTGTTATACTGTATGCACCTTTCTTTAAAAAGTAACCATTGCGGAAAGAAGTGCAAGGAACACAAATATCCTCCCTTAAATCCACTCCAACTAAAGAATGCTTAATATTATTACTATGCCTATTATCAATCCTAACTAATGTAGGCACTGACAACCTCCCACACCGTGGTACTGTGAGTCAGAACGTTGATGCGATGTAACTAAACAGGAATCGCAGCCGGATGTTGTTAACATACACAGGACGAGGAATAATGCTACAATACATCAGTGGACTGATGTCGAAGGAAGCTGCTACACAGGTAACTCTATGATATTAATGAGTATATATAGCATTGTTCTGTTCAATTATGATTTAAAGTGTTAGATCACTCTGATTCAATCTACTAGATTACCTCCTACTAGGTATAATATCTGCTGCTCTAACTATATTTTAATGAAAATGAATGTTCATTTTGTCCCCTTATTAACCTGAGAGAGAGAGAGAGAGAGAGAAAGAATTGAATTGAATTTGAATTGAATTTATTGATAATGATGATATACATGCCACTGAGGCTGAAAAGCCCCTTTATGTAGCGTCTACTTATAACACAATACAAGTTTATGAATATACTAACTACATTTTATAATATTAAAATATCAAATTAAACATTAAACTTAAAATTAAGCTTAAAATTAAAATACAGATACCAATTCCAATAAAGTTAAAACATAAATCATATAAGAAGTAATAAAGCATATCATTCGATTTTTTAATATTTTAGGCTACAAGAATCTCAGGAATATAAAAGACAGAAACAATTTTCTTAGAAATATACATATTTCTTATTATTGGACACAAGAATACCTGATCTCAGCCCCTTGCGTACTCCTCCAGGAAGATAGATGTTAAGGACTGCTTTAGTTGGGTGCAGTTCCTGTCATTTGCGAAACGGTGAAGGTTAAAGACATTGAAGATACGGGATGCAGTGCAAACAAAAGATTTGTTAAATTTAGTGGTACGGTGAAGGGGAATTTGAAGGGTAGTTTTTGTAAACCTATTATCTCTGTTATGTACTGACTCCATAGATTTAAATGCATTATATATGTAGGGTGGGGTCTTCAGTTTGAGAATTTTGTGCGTAGCAACGGCTACTGAGATTTCCCGTCGTTCATGGAGTTTCAACCATTGCAGCTGAATGTAATAGGGTGTTATGTGTTCATCACGCCTGGCATTTGTCACGTAACGAACAGATGCGTTTTGCACCCTCTGTAGTTGTATGTTCAAAGTTTCGGATAAGTCGTTGTATACGACTGATCCATAGTCAATTATGGGGAATATAAGACTTTGAACAAGTAGTTTCCGCATAAAAGGTGGTGTACATGAGACCAGGTCACCAGTTAGAGATTTTCTACAGGTCCACAAAATATAATATAAATCAAATAGATCACATTTCTTTAGTCGTTGGCTTATAACTGACTAAGGAGTAGGCTAACTCTTTTACTCTCAGGGGAAAGAATGTACTGTTTTCAAAAATATAACTTACCGTAATTAACGAAATATAATTTCCATGTAATTAAAAGTACTATACTTTTATGTATATTTAGTATAAACAATTCAGTTATATATATTATTATAGTAGGATGTAAACTACGTACTTGAAAATCCACAATTATTGACGAACGTAACAGAAGTATGCAATCGTAAGTGAAATATGATGATGATAATTTTCCAAGAGACTATTAGCCACTTTCTTTAAACCTGACTAATATTGGTGGAAACCCTTAGTTAAGGAGACAAATTGAATAAAAAATTGGAAATCAAATTAACTTTGTGGTGTTATGATGGGTTTGAGGACTGAAAACATGAACGTAGGTTAAGAATATAGCCTATAACACCCCGGCTATGTTTGAAGAAAGTGTGTTCAGTCATTTTCCCGTTATGTCACCAAAACAAAAACAGACTAATATGAAAAAAATAACAGGAATTTAAACAAGTAACTATCATAGAGACAATTAATGCGTTTATTCTCCTTTGTTATACATTCCTCAAATGTGGTAAGTAGTGGAGAAAGTTCGACCAAGCACCAGATCACGTTGCAAATTTTGTAGTATTTTATATGAAGGCTTACTCTATACATCGTGACTGTTGCCAATCTATGTATACTCGTATAAAACACTGACGTATATGTTTCACAAACCTCAAGCTCTTAAAAAAGAGGGAGTTAAAAGATGTAGTTTGTGCCAAAATATTCCAAACCGCCTTAATAGTACAGGAAAAATCGTGCATTTTTTGAAGTCAACGGATACATATTTATTTTCAAGATCACATTATTGAATGACCACTCCAATAATTGCAGGTGACGATTTACCCTAACCCGCAATACATTCTGTACTTAGCAGGTTGCTAAGCGACTAACACTTTCATTAATGATTACTGCCTGCCAAGCCAGAGAGTAGACACTTCCTCTGATGATGGAAGAATACAATTCTCTCCTAGATACTCTTTGATTCTCTGACCTTCCCCAGCTTCTGAATATACTCAACAGATGGCAGAACGTTCCTAATAAATTACATGCTGCTAAGAGAAAACAGTCTACGTTCATACAGACGGGAAGTTATCAAGTCGACTAGCCTTATGTATGACCATTAATAAAGCGCAGGGACAAACTCTTCAAAACGTAGGTAGTCTACTTATTCGAAACAGTATTCAGCCACGACCAATTGCATTTTGCACTATGTCGGACAAGATCGTTTGTAAATATTAAGGTCCAGATAGGCCGAATGGTCGAAGCACAGATAATAGTGTATAGAAAGAAGTGTTATAAACAAAATTACGAATGAATCAGTTATTATGTACTGGTATTAAATTTTCATAAAACTATTGAAAGGACAGGCAAATCAATGCGACTGCGACAGGCATATCAAGACGAGTTATCTGACCTATTTATAAGGATTTCTGCGGAACGGCACGGGTCCACTAGTTATAATGGTTTCTCTTTATGCTCATTTATTAGTATAATATTTATTAGTATAATATTATGTGTTAAACTTGAAGCATTCAACAGGATTTATGTTTCGTTAGTTAAAAGAATACTCTATACAATGATTTAAAGAATCAAACATTCTCTTATCAAATGACGAATCTTTCCTGTGGTTAGTATTATCCTGAGCACAAATAAATCCAGTCCAGATTAATTCGAGTAGTGCGATAACGTATATGTTCATGAAAGATTAGTAACGTTTGCATCTAGAACATGGTGCTAAAATATTTTTAGACTCCTTTACGCTCAAACAGATACTACTGGCGTTGTATGCATATTCAGTCGTCATCCCTAAGACTGGTTCAATCCCCAACAGCTACAGCATTAGCTGTCATAGATGGCCTACGTATCAATGAACAGGGAAATTGACGTAATTTCCCGTTGCTTTTCTCACTGAGCCAGAAGTTGCTATTTTATATATATACTAGCAAGGTACCCGTGCTTCGCTACGGTATTATACTGAAATTTATAATTGAATGCTTATTGTTTTAGATATATAATCCGCCGAAATTCGCGATCTGACTCGTTTTCTGCGAGAATCCGCCAAAATTCGTGATCTGACTCGTTTCCTAATAGATTACGGCAAGTCTCCCTCCATTTTTCAATCTTTCTTTCCAGCAATCGATTTCGTACTTCCCAGGCTAGGTCCAGGTATTCCACCCGGTCAGTTGCGTCCCTAAATCTTTGCCATCGTTCCCTATAAGCATTTTAAATATGGATCAAATCCTTCAGGAGATCCGGCGTGGTGTCGTCTTGGGTGCCTTGGCGGTTCTGAACCCGCAGCCGGACTGCATTCTTAGTCATTACCCGTCCAGGACCCGTTTCCAGCGCGGTCCGCACATTTGACGAGGGTCCAGAACATTATTATTATTATTATTATTATTATTATTATTATTATTATTATTATTATTATTATTATTATTATAGATGTTCTGGACCCAAGAGCAAGATGCAAGACCGCTACTTGGCGGTAAATTACATCTGCTGCCATTGTCATTGTTGAGAATGTGACCAGCACCGTTGTCGCGCGTAGGCAAGTATGGGGGATTTATTTTTTTATTATTCTTTTTGCTAGGGGCTTTACGTCGCACCGACACAGATAGGTCTTATGGCGACGATGGGATAGGAAAGGCCGAGGAGTTGGAAGGAAGCGGCCGTGGCCTTAATTAAGGTACAGCCCCAGCATTTGCCCGGTGTGAAAATGGGAAACCACGGAAAACCATCTTCAGGGTGGGGGATTTCTGGCCATACGAATGACATACTTCCGTGCAATATTGACCTTATTATGAGAGGTGAACAATTTGACGGTCAATCTCATTCCTATCGTTTATTTTAAATGTGTTTAAATTTATATATTTATGCCAGGAGAAAGTACTGTAATCTAAGAACGTTCTCCGAAGGGAAAGATGGCTCTTGAAAACGAACCAAGGAAATATTAAAAATGAACGGTTTATGATCAGAATAAGTACATCGAAAATCTACAGCCTGTTTCCAGTCATTCGACAGGGTCAGGAATGGAATAAATAAAGCCCCCATCTAGCGGCGACAATAGGAATTGTGCCGGCAGCCGAAACCTGTCGCACTCCTCTGGGGCAATGATTAATGGATGACAAATGAAATGAAATTATATTGGACAGTGTTGCTGGAATGAATGATGACAGGGAAAACCGGAGTATCCGGAGAAAAACCTGTCCCACCTCCGTTTTGTCCAGCACGAATGTCACATGGAGAGACCGGGATTTGAACCACGGAACCCAGCTGTGAGAGGTTGCCGCCTGAGCAACGGAGGATCCTTATAAATACATTATGAACAGTAAAATCAATTGGTCTCAACTCCTTTTACACCCCACCGCCGTTAAGGTTATTTACGCCCCCCCCCCCGCCCAAAAAAACTAAAAGAAGGCGTGTTTCTTTATGTTCAAAGGAGGTTCCAAACACCATTGTTTACGTCTATTACCTTCAGTTTTCAGTTTAAAGTAATTCACTTTTTTCACTTTCACACTGCTCCCTCCCCTCTCAAGTGAATTTTTGGCAAAAAATACTTGTTTCTTTAATAGTAAAGGATCTTCTAAATACCAATTATCACGACTGTAACTTCTTCAATTTTTGATTTATGTGTCCTCATGAAAGGAATTCACTTCCTTTCCACTCACGCCTCCCACGATGATCCCCCACAAAACGGGCTTTTCTTTGTCTTTAAAGGAGATCCAAATACCAATTTTCACGATGTAGGCCCTAACAACTTTAGTTTTTATTAGATGTAAGTATTCTCATACAATTAATTCAATTAATTTTTCAATTCTTTCACCTCCCCCCTCCCCATTCATTGGATTTTCCGAGAATTCGTGCTTCTTTACTTTTAAAGCAGATTCCAAACATCAAATTTCTCGTCTGTAACATCTTCATTTTTGAGATAACAGTAGACTAATTAAAATTCAACACCATTTTCAGTCACTTTTACCCCCCAAATGCTATATCCGAAAACTAAAAATACACGTTTCCTTATTTTTATAGAGATAAAAATCCCATTTTTCACTTCTGTCACATGTTATGTTTCTTGAGATATACTGTATAATTTCTCATTTTAAAATTTAACCCCCTTTTTAGTTCCCCTTAAGAGGAGTTTCCAAAAACAAATCGCCTATGTTTCTTTACATTTACAGGAGATTCCAAATATCACTTTTTACGTCTGTAACATTCTACGTTTCTCAGATATTCTGTAGATACAGTCTTTCAAAAAATTCACTTAATTATGTCACTCCTGTTTAACCGCAATTAATTGGATTTTCCAAAAACAAAAAATACGTGTTTCTTTATTTTTAAAGGAAATCCCATATACAAATTTTCAGTTCTGTAATATCTTCAGTGTCTGAGATATATGTATCCTCATTAAAGGCATTCAACCCATTATTCACCCTTTAACACCCCTCCTATTGGGATTTTCCGAAAACAAAAAATATGTTTCTTTATTTTTAAAGGAGATTCAAATTACCAGTTTTCACATCTGTAAACGTTTAAAATTTTAGGATGTAGATACACTCATTTTAAAAATTCACTCCCCTTCTCACCCCCCATTTTTTGGATTTTCCAAAAACGAAAAATACCTGTTTCTTTATTTTTTAAAGTAGATCCCAAATACCAATTTTCAGGTCTGTAATATCTACAGGTTCTGAAATATAATTAGCCTCATTAAAATCATTCAACACATTTTCACCCTTTTCCACCCTTCCTATTGGGATTTTCCGAAAACAAAAATATACTTGTTTCTTTATTTTTAAAGGAGATTCTAAATACTAATTTTTTACATCTATAAACTTTAAAAGTTTTGTGATATAGATACACTCATTTTAAAAATTCACCCCCTCTCACCTCCCCATTAATTGGATTTTCCAAAAACAAAAAATAAGTATTTCTTTATTTTTAAAGGAGATCCAAAACACCAATTTTCAGGTCTGTAATATATTCAGTTTCTGAGATATATGTATCCTCATTAAATGCATTCAACCCATTTTTCACCCCTTTCCACCTTTCCTATTGGGATTTTCCGAAAACAAAAAAATACGTGTTTCTTTATTTTTAATGAAGATTCTAAATACCAATTTTTACATCTGTAAACTTTCAAAGTTTTGAGATTTAGATACACTGATTTTAAAAATTCACCCCCTCTTCACACTCCCATTAATTGGATTTTCCAAAAACAAAAAATACGTGTTTCTTTATTTTTAAAAGAGATCAAAAGTACCAATTTTCAGGTCTGTAATATCTTCAGTTTCTGAGATATATGTACCGGTATCCCGATTAAAGGCATTCAACCCCTTTTTCACCCCTCCTATTGGGATTTTCTGAAAACAAAGAAAGAAAATACGTATTTCCTTATTTTTAAAGAAAATTCTAAATACCAATTTTTACATCCGTAAACTTTCAAAGTTTTGAGATATAGATTCACTCATTTTAAAATTTCACCCCCCTTTTCACCCCCTTAGCGACGGAGTATCCAAAAATCCTCTCTTAGCGAGCACCTACATCTTAATATGAATGTATCCCCAAGATCTCATTTCATTATGTCCAGTAGTTTTGGCTCGGCGATGATGAATCAGTCAGTCAGTCAGTCAGTCAGGACAAGCTATTTTATATATAGAGATATCAGTCCGCTAAGCCCACTTAAATGCATGAACCAACCGACCCTATGAGGATTTCTTTCACATCATTCATAGCAGGGACTGGCTGCAGAAGGAATGGCTCATACCTCAGTCACTTTCATATTGTCAAAGCCAAGGATAAGACAGAGACAGATCTATGAATGTAACAAAATTGCTCTAGCCTCTACCACAAGACATAGTACACTGTAAGCACGAGGTCTTGCCAGCAAAGGCATTTAACCATTTAGGGGTAGAACATTTATTTGTTATTTAGCATCTAGGTTATAAAAGACCTACCATCATATGAAACTTAGAATTAATACATGAAATGGGTCTTTTCGGGTCTTAACTATAATTGAATTCCCCGAGGGATGGGATTTTTCCAATCATGTCTCATTCTGAGACATACATGCGACATTTGAACTTCGTACACCAAGTGGTTTTGGAGAATCTAATGTTGTTATTGGCTCTAACTCCCACTCAAACCATTCAGAAGAGCGCCAATCACATGAACTTTCGACGTCATAAATCAAACAGTTTAGCAGGAATGAATATTTCTGTTGTTTTAGCCAACCCCTATTAAAACCTCTTGGAGGTTGAATATTTTTAAAGTATCTCATAAATATATTTTAGGGCATAGAAGGGCAAGCATTACATGATATTTCAAATTCGCAAAACGGTTTTGGAGAAAGTAGTACTTTTGTTTTCGCGTCTTAACCACCATTTAGTCCTCCGTGGCTAAATGTTTATCATACTTGTCCTGTCCGACTCGTTGGATGAATGGTCAGCGTACTGGCCTTCGGATCAGAGGGCCCCGAGTTCGATTCCCGGCAGGGTCGGGGAACTTAACCTTCATTGGTTGATTCCAATGGCCCGGGGGCTGGGTGTTTGTGCTGTCCCCAACATCCCTGCAACTCACACATCACACATAACACTATCCTCCACCAAAATAACACGCAGTTACCTACACATGGCAGATGCCACCCACCCTCATCGGAGGGTCTGTCGTACAAGGCCTGCACTCGGCTGGAAATAGCCACAGGGAATTAAACAAGAAAACTCTTGCCCTCGGTCAAATGGAACCCGAGTTCGATTCCCGGCCGGTTCGGAGATTATGTCTGTGTCCCGTCTTCAACATTACATATTTTCTTAAGTAGGGCTCCATCCTCAGAGACAAGCAGGTCTCCCGTGGGTGTTAACTCGAATGGCATTCATCAGGCCTCCCCGAAGACAATACACTATTATTATTATTATTATTATTATTATTATTATTATATTACCGTATTTTGATAGGTTGCAGAGGTGTAAGAAGGTGCGGGCTTGAATGGGTGGACAGAGAAAAGATGAGAGCATCATTTAAGCACAAAAATTTTGAAATTTTATTTCTTTCCTTTTTTTTTCTGACTTCACACTTTGATGAACAACAACAAGTAACAGTTAAATAGAACTGCGATGAGCTCGTCAGCTCAAGTAAACAATAAATTACAAAATAAGCTCGTAGCTCTAAAGTTACACTATTTGAAAGAGCACTTTTGCTCCACTCAATTACACTCTAGAAGACTGAGCACCAAAATTTACAACTTTCCAGCCTCTTAAAAGGACAAGTTTCTAATCCAAATTTTACATTAGATCACTTGAAAAACAATTTTACTGTCTTTTCTCCTTGACAGTCTGATCTACAATTTACTATGAATAATTAGAAATTAAACAAAGGCAATAAATTCCCATTCTAAATGGCCTTAGTGGTCAAAAGAAAAGGTTTTAGAAATCGACCTTAAACAAAATGCTAGGAGGTGAAACACTTGCACTCCTTTTGAAATACACTTTCAGAAACACCTAAAATCCTATATGAGCTTATGACCCGAAGTTGCAGAGGCCAAGCCTATACTACAGAGGGTGAATAGATGACGGAAATATTGTTCCAAAAATAGAGTTATAATTTAAAGTTTTAGAAAATCATATTCACCCTAATACCAACTTGAATGGGAATTAGAAAGAGAGTGAACACTCCTTATTCCCTAAGTTACATATTTCCCAGCAGGGATTTTAATACAGTCCTTAGACTTGACTGAAAATTTACATTTAAAAGGTAATGTTAACATTCGGAAATTTACATTAAAAAGAATTTTGAAACCTTCCCCTCAAGTTAGCTTTCTGGAGCTATCACATATTTAAAAGATGTCTGCCATTACCTTGAGCTGGTGGGCCTTCCGACGGCGGGCAAGGTTTCCCCTCCCTCCAATAACCGTACGCACTCTAGATTGAAGCGGAGAAGACGACAAAATGGTCCAAAAGCTCCCAGCTTTTATAGCAGAGGGGAAATTTCGAGAACTCTCTAGGCCGATGGTCTGTGCACACCCTCAATTTCGATTGGCTATAATATACATATATATGTATGATTGGATAATAATTTAAGAAAAAGGGAATTGGTAGGAGTACTAGAAACCTTAGCATATCAGAAACAATCTACAAACTTTTCAGTTTTACAAACCTAGAAAATACAAAATTCCTTTCCTCCCACCAGAGGGGGCACATAAGTCGACAGTAGAAACATCAGAAGGTTAAAGTTCCAAATTTCTTCCAGTACATAGTTTCAGATTGATAACACAGATGGCCTTCTAAAAGGCGTTCAGTCCAAATACACGGAGAAGGTGTACGTCCGGTACAATTATTATTATCACCCTGAGGGTTAAATCATTCAAATGTTGAAGTGTTTAACATTTTGGACATAAAAGAGCAACCATTATAATTATGAAGGTTCATCCTTGGCTAGGGAAAGTTTTCGCAGGAATGAATGTTTTGGTTTTAGGTTTTAAACCCTCCCTTAATTTTCACCCAACACATAATAACAACCAATGTACAAAATTTGAACTTCCTACATGAAGGGTTTTCATGGGATCAGGACAGTTAAAATGGGGATAGACAACAACCCTATATTCCACAATGTTTATCCAGATTAGAATGAAGCAACGCAATGTCGTTTTAGATGATGTCTGAAGCCCAAATGCTTCAAAAGGAGACCCCACTACGTCTTATTTTTCAAAAACCCTTTTTTCTGTGTCTACTGGTCATGAAAGGTCAAAAATCAGTCAAAAACAGGATGAACTCTTACATGAATACAATACTCCCTTCGCTCACACTGTCGTTCGAAAGTAAAAATCAAAATAATAGCAAGCAAAACAACCCGCATGATTAAATAATTGTCACAAAACTACACTACCTTGTTTCCCGTGTTGACTCGGGACGAAAATTACCTGTGATTATTCAGTTTACCTACACACTCTATATTTTACTTATCTATGGCCCTAGGAACATGTAACATTCTAAAATTTGTCGGTAAAATGTGTCTCTTGAGAATGAGGGGTCACATCGTTGACAAAAAATAATTTCCAGGATTGTTGATATGAAGTTGAATTCAATCACTTCCAAAATTGAAGCCTCAGTTCGCTATAATTTGGTCCTAGTTGTGACAATGATGACGTAATGATAATCCCGTCCATTTAGGGTTTCTTTTGTCATTATCACAACCTGAATCCCGAACGAGCTGGCTTTACAACTTGATAAATCAGAGCGGGAAAAGAGAACAAAAAGACGGAATTGAGCTCAGCAGTAGACGGAGACAAATCCTTTGAGGCATCCAGGTAACCCAGTCTGCAGACTTCATCAACAAGTTTAGATTTAGAATAACGAAACCAATTACCATTACATCTTGTACCCGTTTATATTACGTGTTGCGAAGAAATGGAAAAGCTTTCAAAGACTCTACACCGCAAGGAATTTCCAAATATAGATTGTAATCTTCCGTCAGAAGTGACGAGATACTTCTTTCTCTAATTAGCAATACAATACAAGTTTCTAAGCTGCAGTATATTTTATGATCTCTAAACAAAGGTATATAGTGCTTTAAATTTGCTCGATATCATATTATAACGATTTGTTCATAACAGAGGGAAACGTATATCATTAACTGAGTCTGAAACACTGATACAGTGTACTTCATCTCATCTTGCGTGACTGACCACTCTTCGAAAATTCTTGTTCCCCTTCGTTGTTACTATGGTTGTTACTAAAATCTCTTCCATTTTGTCTATCAGCATTCATGAATGTTCATTGCCAGCAAGCCAATGTAATCATTCTTTCAACAGCCGGAGAATTCCGTCATTCCATTTTGTGAACAATGAACTAGATTCCATTGCTTCTAATAATTGACGAACCATGTGCAATTACCTCTGAAATCGGTCAGTCAACCAATCAATCAGTTTGTGCATCAAATTATTTCTGATATCCACTAAACTGCATTCTCCAGTCTATCAACATGAATGGATACACAACCTTTCCCAATAACCATGATAAAAGCAACAAATTGAAAACATGACGCTCTTCGTTACCTCAAAGTGTGAAACTACTTGATCTACGTCTTCACTGTCGTATTTTGCCGTGAATGGAACATCTATCAGCTAAGGACAAAAAGGACATCAATTCCTGGACATTTCAGACGAATCTGCTTAAAATTCTTCTATATCACTCTCCGGAGATATTAAAATACACTTACTGTGCCTCAGAAAATACAGGCGTAGGGTACTGCTGATGAGAGAAAGAAGTACCTCGCCATTCTTGACGGGGGATTACAATCTATATACACCTGTTACAGTATTAGTATTACTTCCTTTCACTTCCGTGTCTTCAGCCTCGTTGTAGCTCATCCTTCTACCCACCCAGTCCCCACCCCTCTTGTATCACACTCTACTTCTACTTCTAATAATTGATTAACTAGGTGCAATTAGCTCTAAAATCGGTCAGTCAACCAATCAGCCAGTGACTAAAATTGTTTCAAATACCCGCTAAACTGCATTATTCAATCTATCGACATGAATGGATACACAAACTTTTCTCTTTTTTTTTTCCTTACACTTTTCTTTCCATCTTCAGCTCTATTCTGTTCTTCTACCCTGCCAGTTTTTCGTTGCAGTTTATTTTATATTTTCATTTTTTCCATTTCATTTTATCTATGTATTTCTTCTACCACATCCGTCCCTGATTCGTCTGCTGACCTTGCTGTTTTTGCACATAGCATGGAACAAGAAAATTCTTAATTGGAGCTAAGATGATGTCATAACTTCCCACTCGGAAGGCTAGCGCACACTGAGCCATCTAGTGACGAACGAGAATACTACTTAGAATATTATAAGCCAACGATAAAGCATTCATAAATTCGAACCTTCGTTATTAAAGAAGTCCTGGTCGTAAACAGACGAGATTTTCTTCTGAAGACACAGAGCGAAGATCTTTGTGAAATGTAAGGATTTTCACCTTGTTTCCTGACACGGCAAAAGACCAAAAGCGTATTATCATGTCTATATTTGGAATATTCATAGAAAAATTCAAGTGACATCAGGAACTCATCTCACCTTCTAACATCTCTTCTTCCTGTTCCTTTCCTTCTTGAGGTAGAATGTTTCGTTCTAGTACCTGGTCCAACGATAAAGATCCCTGTCCCAAAAAGTGTGTATCAGAGTTTAATAATTTCATAACTATAAATGTCAGCAAAAGCGTAAGAACCGACTTGAAAAGAGGAAGCTGCAGACATTATACACAAATAGCTTTGAAAGTCAGACAATCCATCAGTGAGCGGTGTAATATAACTCCGGACAGTGACCTGAAATTACGTACCGCAAGGTATCATTCGCTTGGTTTACGAGTTATCCATCATACCTGCCGTATCTGTAATAATACTTGACAGGAAACTTGAGTAGGCCGTGAACAATTGTGAAATAATCGTGAAAAAATATTATGAAAATCATCGAATTGACTGAATATCTCAGTTTAAATAAGGTTCAAGCCAGGTGACAGAAAAAAGCTACAAGAAGAATACACAGTTATGTTTACGTGTCATGGATCTAGAGAAGGCATATTGCAGAGTACCGAGGAAAAATGTTACCGTGCTGGGGTACTAGGGGATTAAGAGTAGATTAATTAATAAAACTAATGAAATGTGTTTATGTTGACAATTGTGCAACAGTGAAAATTGATATTATAATGAATAATAGTGCTATTAGCTTTACGTCCCACTAATTACTTTTGACGGTTTTCGGAGACGCCAAGGCACCGGAATTTAGTCGCACGGGAGTTCTTTTACGTGCCAGTAAATCTACCGACACGAGGCTGGCGCATTGAGCACCTTCAAGTACCACCGGACTGAGTCAAGATCGAACTTGCCAAGTTGGGGTCAGAAGGCCATCGCCTCAACCGCCTGTGTACTCAGCTCGGCAAATAATGAAGATGTACAGGGAGTATATTTTAAGAATTCATCGCTTAGTACCGAGGTATAGTAGCGCAGTGCGCGCAATGGCAAGCGGAAGTAGTCGCCTCAAAGAAGGGGCACGAAACTGAACGCATCAGCTATACAAATGCTCAGAATAAATAAATAAATAAATAAATAAATAAATAAATAAATAAATAAATAAATAAATAAATAAATAAATCTTGTAAATTAAACTTAACTCACCAATTTGTACAGAAGATGCTGAGAGTGATCCCCCTGAACTGCAATGCAAGCTTCAAATCTTGCGATGAGATTTAAAAGCACACTGTGCAGTTCATGGACACTGATCAACGCACAGTGTTGCTAAATTCGATTTTTAATTCTTCTGTAGTTCGAAGATTATTCCTGTAAACTTTTCGTTTGATATTTCCCCATAGATAAAAGTCGCAGGTGCTTAAATCAGGTGAACGAGGAGGCCATACGCCTTTACTGATCTGTTCATTATCGAACACTTCCTGCAACCGTCGCAAAGAGCTACGTGCCGTATGAGCCGTCGCACCATCGTGATGGAAATAGCTGTACCATTTTTCTTCTTCAGTCAGGTCAGCAAACAATGGTTCGAGAATGTCGTGAATATAACGGTCAGAAGTAATGGTGTCCTGAAAAATTATCGGTCCGATAATTCGTCGGGCACTAACAGCGCACTATACACCCACTTTCACATCGTGCAGAGATCTCGGCTGTAAAATGTGCGGGTTCTCTGTATCCGAGATCCTATTGTTCTGTGAACTAGCATATCCACTCAAATGAAACCATGTTTTATCACTAATAAAAAGAAAGATGGGATCCACGATAACATGGTGGACACCATTCATTAGCCAACTGCAAAATCTTATTCTTGCAATGAAATCTGTAGGCTATTTTATGTTATGGACTGAATGAATCCGGAAAGATCGTAAATGAAATAGTTTCGTTACATTACGTGCTGATGAGCGCGGTAGCACGCCGGCCTATCACCGCTGGGTTCCATGGTTCAAAACCCGGTCACTCCATGTGAGATTTGTGCTGGACAAAGTGGAGGCGGGGCAGGATTTTCTCCGGCTACTCCGGTTTCCCCCGTCATATTTCATTCCAGCAACACTCTCCAATATCATTTTATTTCATCTGTCATTCTTTAATCATTGCCCCAGAGGAGTGCGACAGACTTCGACAGCCGGCACAATTCCCATCCTCGCCGCTGGATGGGGACTTCATTCATTCCATTCCTGACCCGGTCAAACGACTGGAAATAGGCTGTTGATATTCATTTCACGTGCTGATGAATGTAAAATACTATTTTCCTGAGCTAAGCTCCGAAAAGACTTATGTGGACTATTCGCAGTCTACGCCACTTGTGAACGAGTTGATGCACATAAGGTTTTGATTGTACTGTAAAACAAGGAAACTGTCTATGGAATTTTCGAAGGCACCTTTTAACTGGTTTCTTCTTCTTCTCCAAATAACACTCAATCAAAAATATTTTCTGCGCTGTAGTGTACTTAACCATCGCGATAATAATCTTACAACACACCTTAAAAGTACAATCATTACTAGTGAACTGAGCGACAGAGTTAAACATCCTGCTGCCTCAGCTGTTAACACTTCTTATCACGCCAGGCTTGACACAAATCATATGGCACCCACTTGTGGATTCTCACGAACTGTGAACAGAAGTGGGATGTCTTAAACTATACTCCCTGTGTATACACTATGCATTATTATTATTATTATTATTATTATTCGCTCGGCATGAACTCTTTCCATACGGAAGCCCTATTACAAGATCTAATCAGCACATCACTAACATTTCCTTGTAGTTAAATTTTGTACATAAATCATTTCACAGGAAACAAGGAAATTATATCGGCATACAAATATGAATAGTTAAGGTAGAGATTGCAGGACATAAGAGTGATAAGGAATGTAAATTCACCTAGTTGCTTCACGACACAGATAGGTCTTATGGCGACGATGGGATAAGAAAGGCCTAGGAGTGGGAAGGAAGCGGCCGTGGCCTTGATTAATGTACAGCCCCAGAATTTGCCTGGTGTGAAAATGGGAAACCACGGAAAACTATCTTTAGGGCTGCTGACAGTGGGGTTCGAACCCACTGTCTCCCGGATGCAAGCTCACAGCTGCGCGCCCCTAACCGCACAGCCAACTCGCCCGGTGTAAATTCACCAGAACAGTGTACGCATCTAGCGAGTTAGCCGAGCGTTTAGGTTCGCGCAAATGTGAGCGTACATTTGGGAGATGGTGGGTTTGAATCTCCTCCCGGGAATCGAACCCGGGACTCTCTGAACCGAAGGCCAGTACGCTGACCGTTCAGCTAACGAGTCGGACATCAGCAGCGGTAATTAGGGGGGGGGGCGAGTTAGGGGTAGGCTCCCCACCCCCACCCCTTCGCCCATATCTGGAGAAACAAAAAATACATTTTTATTCCATTTTAGCTGACTGAAACTGGGAATTATTACAAGCCCTTTGTTTTCTTTAGTTATTAACACAATTACTAGCGAAAATACGCAAAAAATGTCATTCGCTTCATGTGCTCTGGGGAAGGGTAGCAGGGGTATATTTTTTGATAAGATCATGGACGCTGGACGCTTGCCGCGCGCATTCGTCCGTCTGGCAGTCTCTCTAGTGCCTGTTAGTTTCTTAGTGTGTAGTAAAATACGGTACTAAATGACTGCATAATCACGCCGTAGTTCTATTTAATTGTAATGCACGTGCAATATTGTTCCTTTGTGAAAATTTCATTGTATAGCATTGATTCAATATCTCAAAAACCTATAATTAGCGCACTGAACTTATTAAACTGTCAACCTTTGCCTCTCTGTCTAAATTCGCTCAGAGAGCATAAAAAACTTACCCTTTTTTACTTTTTAGTTTGTTTTGATGTATATACACAGTCCCCCCTCCCCCCACAACCACCGCCCGCTATATCCCACAAACCATGGGTACTTTTTATTGTCTGTATATTTTTGACCCCCCCCCCCACACTTCCAATTTCCAATCGCCGGTACTGGTGGTCATCACTAGAGCGCGGATTCATATGCACTAAAATCTCTAAAAATATGCATGCATATATGCACTAAAAATGTTCAAAATATGCACGAAAAATAAAACAAAATCCACTTGCCAAACGCATTATTTAATTTTAACTCAGTGTTAAACTGTTAAACATGTTTCATTCTTTGTAAAAATGCATGGCAAAATGAAATGGCGAATGGCTTTTAGTGCCGGGAGTGTCAGAGGACATGTTCGGCTTCCCAGGTGCAGTTATTTTGATTTGACACCCGTAGGCGACTTGCGCGTCGTGATGAGGATGAAATGAATATTAAGACGACACATACACCCAGCCCCCGTGTCAGCGAAATTAACCAATGATGGTTAAAATTCGCGACGCTGCCGGGAATCGAACCCGGGACCCCTGTGACCAAAAGCCAGCACGCTAACCATTTAGCCATCGAGCCGGACAAAAGTAGGCTATTAACAGTTTTTCAATGTTTTCCGAGGTCAATGACTTTCTGTTGACGGACAGAATTAATCAGTATCAGCGTATGATACTGATCGTTCTACGTGGACGGACGTAACTGGTCAATTCTAGTTCTCCAGAACTGACTGCTTAGAACATTATTCAGAAAGAACTAAATAGCTGTTGTTAAAATTGTCATTATCCGTCTGCGACACTGAAAGCACTTTCCTTCATCAGGAAAGGCTTCTCGTGTTGCCAAGGAATGTACAGCATATATAGGGTTCATTTGATTTTTTATTTCGTTCATAAATCCTAGATAATCGATCACACATAAGAGAAAAATATATCTATATATGCATTAATGGTCAAAATATGCGCTAACGTTCAAAATCTGCACTTGCATATGAATTTTTAAACAATCCGGGCCCTAGTCATCACCGACACAGTTTTCAGAAATGAAATTTGTTATTGCCACATACTTCTTTACTAGAACTATTAGCTATCTACTATTGCCAGCTACAACGTAGTCAGAGGTAGACAGTTCGTTGTTCACACTTCGGGAGGTAATAATAATAATAATAATAATAATAATAATAATAATAATAATAATAATAATAATAATAATAATAATCGTATGGCCTGAGCTACCGTGTGCAGACATTTCAATTTGACGCCATCTGGCTGTCTGCTCGTCAATTTCGACGTTCCGTTTTACTCTAGGCCCCCACTAGATGGCAGACCGAGTAAACCGAAACTCTCTTGGGCGTCTATGGCTGAGATTTAATGAATTTTGTCGGGTAAACACCAAATGTGTCACCAGAGATCTTTTAGATGCCGACAACGTACGACATGGAGTGTCGAATGGACTTTTTTCCACCCTTCAAAAATCCGACTCCCTCTGCCGGGTTTGAACCCGCTATCTTCGCATCCGGAGGCCGACACTCTACCGCTGATCCACAGAGGCAGCTACTTCGGGAGGTCATGTAGCTGGTAATGGTGGTGCGAGTCGGGCTACACGAGTGTCGGCGCCAAGTCTGTTTGCTGAAAGCTTCACACCCTATCAGGTTGCGACATTCCATGTGTAAGCCTCTCCAGATCTGTCGTGACAAGCTCGATGACGTATGACTTTGTCAACAGTGACAATGTTTCCAGAACATCACGAAGTCAACGGCCGCAGAACAGACATGAGTGTCAATATAATTGGCGATGGACAGCAATTAACAGATAATGGAATATCCTAATTATGAGTTGGATGTGACTTAACCAATTGTTAGTTACGACGAAACACTAGAGTTGTTTTTAACTGCTGTGTGAAGTGAAAGTGAACTGTTACCCAAGGAAACATGTTAATGTGATCCGTACTTAGATAATCATATGGAAGTTAAGAAAATCACCGTGAAGACGGTCGAGAGTGAGGGTTCTTAAGTCATTTCTCTTCTGCAGGATTTTTGCCAGAGTGTACAATATTTAACGTGCCAGCATATACTTTTTTTTTTTTTGCTAGGGGCTTTACGTCGCACCGACACAGATAGGTCTTATGGCGACGATGGGATAGGAAAGGCCTAGGAGTTGGAAGGAAGCGGCCGTGGCCTTAATTAAGGTACAGCCCCAGCATTTGCCTGATGTGAAAATGGGAAACCACGGAAAACCATCTTCAGGGCTGCCGATAGTGGGATTCGAACCTACTATCTCCCGGATGCAAGCTCACAGCCGCGCGCCTCTACGCGCACGGCCAACTCGCCTGGTGCCAGCATATACTCATAACACGGATCTCTCCTACAGTATTTAAGCATTCTTGAGTGACAACCGAATGTGCTAGGATTTGATTTCGCAAGCCTTAGCGTAGAAGATGGTAAACTAACTAGCTACGCTACGCGGATACCCATTGCCATGAAAGTAGAAAAGGGTAAGGGTGGCATTTGTAACCCATCCAAACAACGTGAAAGATCAAAACGCCATTGGAGGACACTAGGATTAGTGGCATTATGGTCAGAGAATGGAAGTAAATCCTAACAAGCTAACTTTGAAGATGACTATCACCAGATAAATAATAATAATAATAATAATAATAATAATAATAATAATAATAATAATAATAATAATAATAATAATAATGGTTCACGTCCCACTAACTACAGTAATTTTCACGGTTTTCGGAGATCATCATAGACCTTCATGGCTAAAAACAATATAGTGATGTCCCGTATTTACCTTACGAGTACTCAAAGTAATGGGAATATACTGATAGCTTTTACGGAGAACATTTATTGTGACTTCAGTGGAAACTTTGAATTCATTTTCAACTAAAAAGACCATGCTCTGATCTTTTTTTATCGTTATCGCCCTTAGCAAAAGCAGGCTTGATTGGTGTAAAGGTTTTCCTTCCACATGACAGACCTCGAGTCCAGGTCCATCCTAGAGTGAAATTTACATGTGAATAATCAAGTACCATCAGGAGAGCATGTAACTTCAAACCTTCCACAAAAGGAGTGACTTCATAAACCCCAAAATAATTGAGATAATCTCAATATTTAAAAAGAGAAAATCTTTTACTAATAATGTATATGCCATTATTGATTTTATGGAAAATATAAATTGTGGAACATTTAAAAATCTATATTTATCTCCTTTGTGATTACTGTATACAGGCAAAACGTTTATAAATGCGTCCACATATTTTCAGGCTGTCTTTGAGTATAATTTTTTTAATTAGTCGAAATAATCTTAATAGATAATTAAGATCCACGATAGCAAGTGGATGCATCGCTCTTGATTTATGGGTTTCCAGTGTAATAATCACCCTCCGTGATAATGCCAGGTATTTAACGCTCTTGAAACTGTTGTCAGTTCTATGATGATGATGCTGTACTCTTGTCAACCCTACGGTATCGTGGTGATGTTTCTCCTGACACGGCTGTCTGGCTTGTTATGGCTAGCGAGTTTCTTCAAGTCCAGTACAGTCTACTGCAGTGCACAGTTGTACGGTTGTGCTTCTATGAATGAACTTAATACTGTGTAATGACCTGATATAAATTGTCGGGCTCTTTGGCTGAATGGTCATAGTACTGACCGGTTCAGACGACTCCAGGTTCGATTCCCATCTAGCCGGGGGCTGTGACAGTATGGGAGCTACTGAGGTATGGGTGGTGCTGAATAATGACTGTCGGAGCACGGCTAGTGCATCTGAGAGTTATGAAAGGTGTCACTTATAGAGTCGGTCTTGCTGTTCAGGGAAGGAAAGCAATGGGAAACAAGCTCACTCCTTATCTTGCTTAGTACACCTCATTTTGGCGCCGCTGTCGGTTTCCACATGCCGTAGCCGTGTTGAAACACCGGATCCCGTGTGATCTCCGACGTTAAGCAACATTGGGTATGGTCAAGATTTGGATGGGTTGCCACGCGCTGTTAGTGGGGGGTAAGGGAATGGAGGAGCGGAAAGGAACTGGCCACCCTACCGTACGTAAACTCCAGCTCAGGCACACCTCTGCGGAGGTCCGGACCTGCCTTCGGGTACAATACACCCTTACCTTGCCTTATATCGACATAACCTCTGGTAGTGCTATTTGCGGATCCTAACAGGCAATCACTTACGTCTATCACTCACGCGACGTATTTGACGCCCAAAAGACCGGCGGCCGTGGATATCATAGTCTCCACCAATTGTTTTGGAAGACTCAATATTTGAGTTGATTAATTCCCATCTGCAAAAATGAATCTTTCATCCAGTGTACTTATCGTTATGTACATCCAACTGCACAAAAATTGGTAGTCGCAGATGATGAATTTATTTCAAAATGCTCTTGTTTGAAATAGCATGAATATAGTAATTTAGGGATATCTCGACACGCTAAGCGAAAACCTGTAATTTTGATCATGCTTTATTTGTAAAATATTTCAATTATTTCCCATGTGATTTTGTACACAGTTAGTTTATGTTTTCTATTATTTATGAAAAAAAAATAACATTTCATAACACGTTAAATTATCAGATAAGTAAAGGATGCAATAATGTCCACTTCTCCCGCACTTAGGGAGAACCTGACACTAGGTAGGACCTCCGAATAGTTACGCAACTATTGTACACAATGGGTACATATAAACTGCTCACCGTTTCCATTTTCCACACACATCCGTGGAACCATTTCCTGAATTTCCCACTACATTGGACCCATGCCTCATTACGGTTGTCGTCACATACAGCGCAGTAATTCTCAGAGCAAAGAAGACTGCTTGAGAAACTAGCTTCCCCGTTGCACACGCCGAGTTCTCGTTGTTGTCCTTCGATTTGAAGGATTCTTTTCATTCGCGTTTCCTATTCTTTAAATTTTCCCGATAATCCTGTGAAGTCACCGTGGCGGATGGGGGAAGGGGGGAGCAACACATCCCTATCCATAGAGCTGATGCCTTATCAAGCACATCCGGATCATTGCAGTGCGTTGTGTGTCCGTCGATTATGAACCGAATCCTGCCCTAAGGTTTGTAACGGTTTAGGTGATCAAGGAATAATGATTCGGACATTCTAACAACTGATCCACTGGGCATTCCTTTTGAGTGTATCTTTGCCTTACCCCTTTCATTATAACAAAGGGTGGGATAGCATATTCAATAGCATTACCACACACCATTACTGTTACCGTAGATCCCTTTTCTGCCGTGGTGCTGTGAAACACGTTTTTCTTTCCTTCTCCACTAATAATCTTCCCTGCCTTAAATATGAGCTGAACACCAGTTTCATTGACATTCAAACTATTACCAGTCTCTTGAAAAACCCAGTCATATCCGACCATTGCCTTTTGGTTTTTAAATATGCTTCTTAACACCATTCCTCTGAGTGAACCTAAAAGCCAGTTCTCGTAAGTCGGTCACCGTTCGCCAAACCCCTTTAGAATCGAGATGAAAAAGATGGTTGACTAACTGGTCCTCCATAGCTTTGTCAATTGTTGCTCCTTTTTCCAGTTTTCTATTGGTAGATATACCAGATAGTATTCTGGATCTGAGTGTATTCCTTGGAATACGGAAATACTTCGCAGCTGTTGCTAAAGTAGTTCCATTTTCTTTCACGACCTTAATAGTAGCAGCCATATCTTCTGCATTCCATCGTCCAACCAGACCTTTGTACTCATATTTCCGTGGCATCCTCCACCTATAACCATTGGGATGCAAAACTATTAATGCGAAATTTCTACTTTATCATCGGTCTCCAACCTTCGTAATTTGAGTTTAATTTAACACTACAAACATTATTATAAAAATATCGCATTACAAAAATATTATACATATCCAAATACACTACATTGTCATCATTTATTACTCCTACTAAATTGTAGAATTTACGCACCATTAAACCATGTCCCCAAAAATGTATCCCAGTTTAGAGACTCAGGGAGATCTCGACAGTGTCGAGGTCTCCCAGCTTGTCGTGTCTAGATCTCCCCGAGTTCCATTGGCAGGCAAGAGGTCGCAACACTTACCAAGCTGAAGGTTTGGCGATTTGGAAATTACATCATCGCTTCTCCGGAACATGCTTAGTGCGCCTAACCTAAAATATTATCTTAAAAGTATCGCATATCTACCTATTTCGTTACACAACTTACTCATCATGTTATAGCAAGTTACTTTTAATTCATATATCACTTACTTACTCACCTTCAATTGTTCATATGACTTCTATTTATAGTGATAATATTCAGCTAACAGGGTGACCATGAGCACAAAACCATACGGCTCCAGTAAATGTAGTTGCAAGTTTGACCTGTGCAGTACTGTGGTTACCAGAGGAGCTAAGCTTAAAAGTGTCGAGTTCTCCCTCATGTCGGGATCTCCCTAAGTTACCCTATATTATGCAGATGGTAGGATTCCAAGTATCATCTCTTCGGCCACAGGCTATCCAAAGTTTACGAATATCTTCATATTTCGTGAATGTAAAATATTTCTTTGCCGGCCAAATTTGTGCGGACCAGGCGAGTTGGCAGTGCGGTTCGGGTCGCACAGCTGTGAGCTTGCATCCGAGAGATAGTGGGTTCGAACCCCACTGTCGGAAGCCCTGAAGATGGTTTTCCATGGTTTCCCATTATTACACCAGGCAAATGCGGGGGCTGTACCTTAATTAAGGCCACGGCCGCTTCCTTCCCACTCCTAGGCGTTTCCTATCCCATCGTCGCCGTAAGACCTGTCTGTGTCGGTGCGACGTAAAGAGAAAAAAATAAGAATTGTGCCGTTGAGTGTAGGCCTACATTTATACTTTCGACATTTATTTGCCAAGACTATAATTACCTCTATGTGTAACTAAACTTAAAATAGTAAACGCTGCTTATAACTGACCTTCCCGTCTTAATCAAAATTATACCAATCGGGTTGACCATGGCCGTCAACTCGAAAGACATGCGCCAAACCTCTACGTAGGTCATACGCCGCTATTATTGTACAACTTTCTGTCAGGTACATCGCCAACGCTCCGTTGACAAGGAACTAATAGCAGCTGTGCCTCTTTAATATTGTCATTATCTGATATGTTCCCCTTCGTTCAAACTAATTCCCTACTAACCTTCTGCTATCGGCCCGCTCAGATTGTAATTACTACAAATATCTTACAACTTGCCTGGAGCAGAACTTCGATTTATAGAGGAAGTCTGCCTCCAGTTATCGGAAACTCATCGTTCAATTCAGCGAGAATGAACGGGCAATAATTGATGAATAACAAATAGCTAAGTGGAAGAACCTTACTCGTCTTCCGCAAGAAGTGAGAGTTATCCAATTTCTCAGTTGATAACTTGGAGGGCTAATTACTGTAACTCGATTAACTTCTAACCTCCTTTTCTCGTTGATGTTCAATAAAAAAGTCCGGAAGTGGTTTGCTAGATGATTGTTCACAACATGTTAAGTAAGACCCCAAAGGGTCAATTAAAGGTGACTTTCCAGATTTTAAGAGACATAAGATGAAAATCTGAGTACCCTTGGGACTCGAACCTGTATCCTCTGGTTTCTAGTTAACCATTCCCCTGACACAGTCACTACACAAGGCGGACACAGTTCTTTGATAATTAATAGGCTCTCCTTGGAGACTGCTACGCAAGGACTGAATTATTTTACGATACTGAGATGGCTCCCCCTTTGTGAGAAAGGGTGTGGACAATCGAATGTATCTACGGTATTTCCTGCTTATAGTACGAGGCAACTAAAGAGGGGAAGCCAGGGACTCTCATTTTGTGAGCGTCGGTTGCTAATCACGGAACCGCCACCTGAATCTAGCCTTGCCAAATGCTTGATGCATAGTACCAGGTTAAATCTACAATATTTTGTTTTTTAGATTCACCATATACCCTTTTCTGTTCATTCAATCGAAGTCTTTCACTGATGTATGTTCATCCTTTTTAATTACTTGTGCCAAGCTCCTCAATGTCATCGATCCTATCTGACCCTTCTTGATTAACTCTTGTTTGGTTTTCTTCCCACCCCGAAGGTATTTGATTTTCGATGTTGAGGGAGTCTTCCCTTCCCTTTCGGACATTTTCTCGACCAGCGCTCTTCTTAAATTTGTCGGTAGAGAGCCTGGCGTCGCGCTCTGAAGCAGTCTTGCTGTGCTGAATGGGTTAGACAGTAGAGCGCTGTCTAGCAGTGACCAACGTGGTGAGTTTGATCCCACCTTAGTTCAGTGGTATTTGAAGAGTCTTCTATGCGCCAACCTCGTGTCGGTACATCTACCTGTACATAAATGAACTCTTGCGGCATTGAATTGCCGGCTCTTCGGCGTCTCCGGAAAACACGAAATACTTAGTCGTTAAAACAACAACATTAGTAAAGGTGCCAATGATTTTCAAAGTAGTCTCAGAAGCCCTAGATATAGAATGGCATTTTCTCTACGAGCTGAACCTTGTCTGGCTATCAGCGTCGCTCTCCAAATGTCTCCCTCTGTCCGCATTCAGTTCGGGCCTGACGCTCAGAAGCATTCTCAGACCCTAAATATGGACTGGTGTTCTCTCTGCAACTTAGCCTGGCCTGCGCAGAAAAGTTGTTTTAGGCACTTTGAATAATTTCATTTTTAAGCTTTGAAGCATTTTACAAGGGTAGCTCGTTTCGCAGCAGCCATAGTAAAGAAATTCCAACTCTCAAAGGTATCAGAATAACTGTAAATAAGTTCCAGTTAATGGCACGTTATGCGACTTAACGAAAATATAAATTGTGAAGGAAATAATGTAGGAAAGAAAAAGTGCATTATACTACGCAAAGAAACTGGAGTACACGTTTTTGGATTAACACTCTCACATATAAGGGAAAGTTAAGGATACAGACGGATGATGAGTATGTACTGTAAATACCATGTGGGTATCTTGGAAGAAAATGTCCCTTACTGAATTAGACTACATTACGGATTTTTCAAATCGGTACCAGAGGACAAATTCAGGAGCAGGGCTTGTTAAGTATTCAGATAAGAAGATGACTGATGATATTATTATTATTATTATTATTATTATTATTATTATTTAATCCTAAAGAGGCAACTAAGCAATTGAAGCAGAAGCCGGAAATGGAAGAGAAATAAAGTAACAATTATATCAAATGACAGATAACACCTTACTGTGTGGAGAAATGAACTACACTCCACAATACTGTTCAAATATTTACAAACACGCTCGACAATACTCAAATATGACAGTAACCTCCAACGGTATTTCACAAGTATCACCAAGAATGGCAGCTTCATGCCTCTCCTGCCTACTACCCAGCAAACAACCATAAGTTTACACGAACGATGGCGGCATGGCATTATATTATTATTTGCTGGCAAACAGACCGAGACGTGGCCATGGCAACCGGCAGATTCCCTGTCAACCTGCGAGCGTGTTCGTTACTCGCAGGAGAATATAATTCTCGAAGAAGACTGTAATGTTCTCCGTCATTTGAAGGGTAAACGAAAATATATACAGAAAAAAATTATTTAAACGAACTGATGATTCTAGTCTACAGATTTTACATATGGTAATATCAATAATACATGAAAAACATGAAATAACCCTCTTGGTGTATCATAAACATATCGAAGCCTGCTCCTGGATTAGTAGAACACCTTGAAAGACTTAGAGATAGGAAGTTCATATTCACAGGACATGTTTATTAGCACGTTCTGTAGAAACGATTAGGTCACCTAGGTTCAGCATGTGTCTTGTTGCCTAGTAGGCACTGGGTCTTCCATAGGCACTGATAACTTGTTCCATGCGTGATGGCATCGACGCGCATAAGGCGTCCTTGGGTATAACCGTCAATGCTGCATTCGCCTGGTTCCACAGTTCGTCTTTGGTGGTTGGCATTGGGTCAAAGCGCCGCACCCGTCGTCCCACCATATCCCTCTCATTTTCGATTGGCAACAAGTCCGGTGTTCGGGTAGGCCAGGGCAACAGTCGGACATCTTTTGACAACAAGAAGGCACGCGTTCGTGCGGCTACATGTGGTCACGCATTGTCCTCTTGAAAGATGGCGTCTGGGGTGAGTGCAGAAAGCGTATGGCTACGGGTCGCAGGATGTCATTCATGGAGGTCAAACTGGTCACAGTGCCCTGGACACGCACCAACTGTGATTTGTGGTTGTACCCAATAGCACTCCACACCATAAGGCCTTGAGTTGGCGCTGTAGGGCCTATGTCCTATGCGAATGCAGTCAATGTGGTGTCCCTCCCTCTGTCTGCGGCGAACCAAAATGCGGCCATCATTTTCATAAAAACCGAACCTGAATTTGAACGAAAACACTATCTGCTGCCATTCCTGTCCCCAGTGACGTCGTTACATACACCATTGCAGTCTACCAAGTTTATGCACATTAGTCAAAAGTTGGCGGAGAAGTGGACGACGCGCCGGTAGCCCAGATCTTAATAAACAGCGACGGGCTGTCATTCCTGACAGTGTAAGATGTGTTACACTATTCCACTGTTGCCCCAGAGCCGAGGAGGACGCTTATCTGTCCTGCAAAGCCATTCGGATGAGGTGTCGATCTTCTCGGGGGTTGATCTAGGTGGTGCAACCAGATGCATCTATCTCATCGTGTTCTACGACCTTCTGTGAACCATTCTGTACACACCCTTTGAATTGCCGACACACTTCGTCCCACACGAGCAGTAATTTCCCGATTGGATGCATCACGTTCTCTCATGCCAATAATGCGCCCTTTTTCAAACTGACTCATTTGACGCTACGGTTCTCGCATACGTATGCGAGGAATCCTGCAAGTCTGCTCAGGTCACACTGATCCATTACTTTCAGTTTATAGCGACAACGAGAACCGCAGGTACATTTTAACAGTCGGTGGTGGTGCGCCGAGATATCGATGTGAACCTTGAACCTGAGGGCCCACATGGTTCAAATGCTAGTCATTTCTTCGGAACATACTAGTGCATATGTCCTGTGAAAATGTACTTCCTATCTCTACTCTTCCAAGGTGTTCTGGATTTTATGATCATGGGTGCATGAAGTTTGGTAGAAATGCATTCACCCATTTTCTTGCGATCTTGAGACAGACAAACACAGAAACAGACAGGAAGACACAAAAAACCACTGGTGTGTGCTAGAATTGAACTAAATCGGGTAAATCTCTAAAAAACAAATGTCAGTATATACGATATAAATATAGCTGACCTCCTACAATTATATTTATGTAGACTAGCAAGATACCAGTGCGTTGTTGCGATTTTCAAGTGAAGGTTATCTCTCAAAATATTGAATCTTGCATATTCCACTGTAGGTGGAGCATGTAGAATACACCCTCTGGTTTTAGTTAAACAGTTTTGGATGATTGAATATGGTTTTCAGATGTAACCCTCATTTGAATCCCGCAGAAATGGAATATATTAAAACCTTCTTTTATTTAGCATCTAGGACATAGAAGCAACCATCATGTAGAATATTGTGACTTCGTACGTCGATTAGCAACTTCTTTGCCGGTGTGTTAACGTGGCACCGACTCAGATCATATAGCGACGATGAAATAGGTAAAAGCTAGGACGGGAAAATAAGCAGCTGTGGTCTTAGTTAGGGTTTTTATGGTGTAAAAATGGGTACGTACTGAAAACCTCTTCAGGGTTGCCTACAGAGGGGTTCGAGCACCTACCTCTAGAATGCAAGCGCACGGCTAGGTGACCAGAACCACATGCATGTCGAATTGATTTGGAGGATTAATTTCTAGAGCTAACCCCAATTCAAACCACTTTGTGGTAGAATGCTTTACGACCATTTCATATCTGAAACATAGAAGAACAAATCAAATTTATTCAGAGGAATGTATCTTTCTTTCTCGAGCCTTAACACTTATTTAATCACCCGTACGTTGAAAAAGGTTCAAAATATTTCATATTTGGCATGTAGTATATAAAAGAACAACTATCCTGTGAAATTTTACTTTCCCATGTCTAACGGTTTTGGAGGAATTAATATTTCTCTTTTCGCAGCTAATTCCCATTTAAAACGTTCAAATATTTGTTATTAATATCTAGGACATAGACGTGTGAAATTTTGCGTATGTATAGGCCTATTTGGTCTAATTCCCATTCAATTTCCTTATCGGTGGAATACTGTAAGACCTTCTATTATTTATTATCCAAAGCATAGAAGAGCAACCATCGTACTGAGAAGCCACAAAATAAGGCGAAGAATGGAGAAACTCTTGCCTGTCCTTACCTTTCCAGCAAGAAACGAATGCGTAGGCAGATAAACACTGAAGCACTTTGGTGCCTCAACAGTGACTACTCTGTTTAGAGCACATGGTAGAGGTACAGTTAAGTTACCTAGAAATATTCTTATGAATTCTGTTACGGAGTATCGTGGATTTGCAGAGGTGAAAGAAGGTGCGGGGGTGAACAGGTCTCAAAATACGAAATTAAAGTTAAGATAAAATTTAACAAGGTTATATTTTCTTAGCAAAATCAAGAAATAACAAGAATGGCAGGGACAGAGTAGCAAGGCAACAAATGTACAATTACAGTATTCACAGGATTTGGGCTTCGAGCCCCGGACTCACAATTCTTGAGCAATTAGCCCAACTTTACCCAAAAACAAGATTCGACAAAGGGGCAGAAGACCCCAATCATGTTCAGGAGCACTTGCTCCCAATTACAAAATAAAGCCTCCTCGAGGCACCCAAAATCAATTTCAAAAGAGCAATCCGCTCTCAAAGTTTAAGCCTATTAACCGCCACACCAAACTCGACTTTCCAGCTGTCCTCCAAGGACATAGACACAGGGGTAAAAAGATATCCAAGCTACTGAGGCCTATTAAGTGAAGAAACAGAAATATTACATGGCCTCGACAATACCAATTTGAGAGGAGGCGAAGCTGCACTCCTAATACATTTTGTTTAAAACCTACTTGGCACTAGGCCGTTAATGCAAGGGCTAATCCCATACTAAAGAGGTGACTTATATGAGAAGACAATTTACATTACGCTAGAAGAAACGGTTGAGAAAATAAGTTCACCTCGAAGCAATATGAGTGGGAGCTCGAGAGGGTTAAGCACTCTCTATCCCAATTTGTAGTTAAAACAGAAAGAATTGATACCGAGTGTCTTTACATTTTAAAGGAAAGTTACATGGAAAAGGCTTCGGACCTGCCCCGAGAGTTAAACTGCTGAGCTAGCAAGAAAAGAAGTTATTAAAAGGCCATTACCTTGTGGTTGAACTGCTGCCCGAAGAAAGAGGCGCTTCCCGCCCCCTGCTACGTACTTTACACACTGATAGCTGTTACTGAAGTGGCCCGGAGACCCGAAAATCAGCAGTTTATATACTCTCGCGGAAAGTTCGAGGCGTTTCAAGAATGAGAACACCCTCCCACAAGAATTTTATTGGCTAACCAGGAAAACCCCTACACAAGATGAAGAAGAAACACATTATTGGTGGAAAATTAATTCGAGAAATTCGGGATTGGTAAATTCAAAACAAGGGGAAAGAAAGGGTTAATATTGCCAACTTAAACCATGACTGAAAGAAATTTAACAAAGAACAAACTTATGAATTCAAAATTTCTCCAAAAACATAGTTCTTTCACTTCGCACTGGGGTGCACCATTGTAGTTCTTCAGTAGTGTCCTCCAGAAGAGAATGTTCACACTTCTTACTACAGGCAAAACAAAAATACATCGAAAATGACACTGTTCAGAACACTTCAAAATTTACAAGTAGGGACATCTTCTGAGAAACTTGAAAATTAACACAGTAGATAAAGTTCAGGCTTCCTCCAGTAGGGGAGTTTCAACCGGCGCAAAGTTTGAATTAACGGCGCGGGGGTGTACCGCCCGGTACAAATTCCATTCAAAAAGATATATTGCGATCCATTTACACTTCCTGGAGACTGCATAATCGAGGTGGTAAAGCCATGCTCGGTTCATAAGGAAGTCGAAATATTTAGAAACAAGTTCTTCAATCCTTGAGAGGCACATGGACCTGAGGTTCTCTTCGCTTACCCCGAAAAGGAGTACCAGATTAATTCTTAAGGTCAAAAGTGGGTATAGAACTAATTACTCTACCGCGCAAGTTGGCCGTGCGGTTAGTGGCGCGCAGCTGTGAGCTTGCATCTGGGAGACAGTGGGTACGAATCCAACTGTCGGGAGCCCTGAAGATGGTTTTCCGTTGTTTCCCATTTTCACACCGGGCAAATGCTTAGGCTGTACCTTATTTAAGGCCACGGCTACTTCGTTCCCACTCCTAGACATTTTCTACCCCATCGTCGCCATATCACCTATCTGTATCGGTGCGAGTAAAACAAATTGTAAAAACTAATCACTCTATCCCAGTCAGTGACGGGGTTACAGATAGTGGAATATTTTATCTTTTCCTCCTCAAAGAGTCTTCTAGGCCTGTGTGAAGACGGATGTACTTCGCTGTTCTTTACTTCCTAACACAAAAAGTAATCCGCAACTACAAGCATGACCGAAACGAAGGAGCATCTTATTATAAAAAATTGTTGACATTTTTGTAGTGATTCACTGTCACTTTAATAGATGGGAGGTTTTGGTGATGCAGAGATGTGAAAAAGCTAGGAGTGGGAGGATAGCGGCCGTCGCATTAATTAAGGAACATCCCAGCGTTTGCGTAGTATGAAAACAGGGGTTCCGAAGGTGGGATTCGAACCCACCATTCCCCTCACAGCTATGCGACCCTAACCGTACGGCCAAATCATTCGGTATTGACTGCTTAATCTACAGAGGTTTGTCTACACTTTACCAGTGAAAGGGTACACTTCTATGCTACAAACAACCTTTTAAGGGCAGCTTATTACTGTCCCAGTATAACAGAACTACACAAGTTCATTGGTGAAATAGGTATTGGAAAATTGTATATGTAAGAGCATGACAAGGAATGTTTTACTATGAAATACCTTAGCAAAGGATGAAGTATACAAATTTTAACACTGCTTATTCCTTCAAGTCCACTCAGATTTTCTGTTAGTAATTAGTGTACACTTTTAATTTATTTCATATTAAAGTATCATATTTTCTGCTTTTGTTATTGTTTTCCTCTTTCACTAATAATGATCTGTATATCAGTGTCCGCCTCCTGGAATACAATTCTGGAAAGAGAATCCAGCTTGGTGCACAAGTACATAAATGGTTGTCGTCCCTAAAGACTTTGCCTTAATTGCAGACAGTGTTTTCCTGTAACACCCCAACGAACTGAACCTGCCTAAATACATAACGAATCAGACACCCACTCTTTGTCATGGAATAACACAAAGCAACCTTTATGATGCAAATACTGCCTCCTCACTGAGAGTGCTGTTAATAACCTAGGAAAAGGCGCGCGGGGTTGATAAATGACAATTCCATGCACCGCGGCATCTCCTCTAAGCGAGCAGTTGAGCTTCAGGCCAATACGTCTTCGGTAGCTTATATCTCACTCTCCACCAATGAGAGAAAACAGACACACTTTAATAACCCGAGAGAGAAGTTAATTTGATCACTCCAGATAATCAGCTTCTTTTTAAACATCTGACTAAAGGGCAAACATATCTGAAAACATCAATCTAATGTAACAACAACTATATGTCAATACAGACCAAGGGAAGCATTGCCGAGTGAATTGGTCGTTGTATGGGTCTTGCAGCTGCAGGCTTTTTTTTTTTAGGAGGGGGGGAGGGATAAAGAGTGTTCAAACCTCGCAGTCTGCAGCCCTCAAGACATCTTAAACTGTTAAGACCGAGCAAGTGGCTGCGCGGTTTTAGTCACGTAGCTGTCAGCTTGCGTTCGGGAGACAGTGGGTTGGAACCCCACTGCCGACAGCCCTGAAGATGATTTTCCGTGGTTTTATATTTTCACACCAGAAAAATACTGGGGCTCTACCTCAGTTACAGCCACGGTCACTTCCTTAGCACTCCTAGCTCTTTCGTATCCCATTGTCGCCATAAGACTTATCTGTGTGCGTACGACGTTAAAGCAAAATTGTAAAAATAAACAAATAAACTATTAAGGAAAACGTTAAATTTCTTCACCCACTCTACAATTCTCGCATATGGCGATGAGCGCTTTCCCGCTCGATTTGTGTGTCTGTGGCTGTGGGATCAAATCCCGGAGCAGTCGGTTGGTATATAAGACTTCTAATATATAAGAGACCTTCGTCGGTAAATTTACTGACACAATTAAGAATCTCTTGAGGACATGTTCTGAAATTCGGCAGCTCTTAAATTCGATATCCATGGAAGAGACCTTAAGTGCGAACATTATTAGGTTATTCCTAGTACCCTCAGTGAATATCCCCGTAACTACTTTGACGGGTTTCGATTGCGGCAGGGTCGGGAATTTTAACCTTAATTGGTTAAGGAACTTTTCCTGCAGGAGTTCCTTAACGTGCCAATAAATCTACGACACGAGGCTGACGTATTTGAGTACCTTCAAACACCACCAGAATGAGCCAGGATCGAAGCTACCATCTTGAGCTCAGGAGGCCAGCACTATACCACCTGAATTACCCAGCCCGGTATGTGAATATATTATAACACTGGTTGAAAAAAAGGAATTTTGCACTGAAGAAGGTCATAATGGTAGTGAAGCTTGTATGTGACAAACTGACTAATATTTCATAAAATCACACAAATGTAATTAGAGTTTTGATTGTCCTTAAATTATTTTACTATTATATAGTCAATTCTTGTAAATATGACACATTCCTTTTCGATCAGTATGCTCTCTCAAATAAGGATCCCACGGCTGCACTAGGACGATACACTGTCTTTTCTAGATCGAGAAGCCTGAACATGACGACTCATCAAAAAATAATTTGTGAAAATGCTATATTGTATTACAAATTTATGTGCTTGTATAGGAGTTAGTTACTTTAAACCAGTAATTATTGATACTGAATGCACGTACATTGAATTAGTACAGTAGTACGCCGTCGAGTTGCGACTGCAGCATTCTATTCAAGTACTGTGCACTGGGAGTGTACTGCTGTAAGTGATATCTTCAATCATTAAAAAATACCAGCTTAGACATTTTAAACGAAATGAAAATGAAATGGCATATGGTTTTTAATGCTGGGAGTGTCCGAGGACAAGTTGGGCTCTCCAGGTGCAGGTCTTTCGATTTGACTCCCGTAGGCGACCTGCGCGTCGTGATGAGGATGAAAATATTATGAAGACGACACCTACACCCAGCCCCCGTGCCAGAAAAATTAACCAATTAAGGTTAAAATTCCCGACCCTGCCGGAATCGAACCCGGGACCCCTGTGACCAAAGGCCAGCACGCTGACCATTTAGCCATGGAGCCGGACATTTTAAACGAATAATTGTCCCATAAGGAATATAACGCTTCGTTTTCACCAACTGAGGATACAAATATTTAGTTGATAGTGCACGAATTCCTCAGACTGTCTTGGGAAAAAGTCGCTTTCAAATTCACGAGCTCACTGAAATACCGGGGTGAATAGTTGGACGTTTAAACTGAGAAGCTTGTACGTTATAAATTCTTAAATAACTTCGAATGTTCCCTTTAAGTCAGTTTAAATTCTCCTTTGTTCATTTCTTAATAGCTATTTACACTGAATGTTATCCAGTATAACTATTTCAACGTACATGCTTTCAGTAAGTAACCAATACACAAGCACATACGTATTTCTTCTCTTCGCTATTAATATTTCAGCTGCTCTCAACTCGTTTAAAGCTTCCATTTCTCGGTCATTATCCAAGCGATGGATAATCCGTCGTGAAGTGTCATCTATCTCGTGAGCGGCGGAGGCAAATCGACCAATTTTATTAAGCTCGCTGTCGGTATTGTGTAGGATGAGGAGAGTCTGAATCCTCTAGACAGACATTGAGCCATTACATCATCCCCAGTGGAGGACTCTAGTCTACAGTCACGGTTAATTCTTGTGCTCGTATAAATGTATTAACCTCATCATCATTAACAACATTTTTTTCAGACACTATAAACTATTTCATAAAGTTCCAATTTCTATTTAAAAATGAAATAACCCTTCCTTCCTTCCTTCCTTCCTTCCTTCCTTCCTTCCTTCCTTCCTTCCTTCCTTCCTTCCTTCCTTTCGAAACGACATCTTGTCTACACCACTGGTAAAAATGCAAATATTCTCAAAATAAACTTCCATTTGGGTAACAATGATTTATATCAAAACATTTAACTAAATTTTATTTTCTTAAATTGTATATGTACAATTTAGGGGTGGTAGATGGAGAAAGGGCAAGCCCCACATACACGGATTGCATAATAGCTTAAAATGGAATGGTATATATTTTTTAATGTTAAAAACATTTCTTAGTAGACAAAGTAGGGTCCCCATACTACGAAAAACGTAAAATTAAGCAATTTCTTCAATTTCCGAAAGTCGAATGGCTAAAGGCTCAGAAAGGTTTCAAATTGTAAATCTTGGATAGCTCTATCAAACAAAAAACAAATTTCAGAAATCACTTCCGGCCTAAATGCAGTTCCGGTCAAACAGCCTAAAATCACTTGTTTCTTTACTAGTTCTCTTTTTGATTCAAATCCTAGCCAAATTAACTTGCTTACACAATTCTTTCTGTAATGCGTTCGTTGGCTCAATACCTTCGGGCGTTTTAGGACTTTTGACAAATGTCCACACGAATATAGATATAAGGGCTTAAGTGAAACTCTGTATTGACTCACATTAACACTTGCAGCGATGCTTAAGTGAAACAATACATTTACTCACATTAGCGCTCGTAGTGGTAGAAAAAGGGAAACTGCTAATCTAATCGACCGTATGACTATTATTAAGGAAAGGATTGTAATTTTTAGTAATAAATAAATAATATATTCTCATACTTTATTATAGTTTATTTACGTAAAATTCGTAGCCCATATCCCTAGGATGTTTTCAACATTGAGTTGCTTGCCTGAAGGGCTAGAACTGTGGATTTTTAAGGTACATCACTACTGCAGCACAAATTGCAGGGTTCACTCATCTCACCAACTTAATATGTTATCATTCAGTTGCAGAGCTGATGAGAAATCTGCTCAATATTCCTTTTTTTTAATAACTCAATACTCTGCATTGTATATTAAAATGTATTTCTCTTCATACATATAAATCAATCTGATCAGGCCACCGTGGGAAGCTAATACTCCTGGGCATATGTAATATCCCATCGGATATATAACGCAATTTATCATTCATAATATTTATTCATCAGGCTGTAGTAGGAGCATTACACACAAGCAAGTAAGTTTTTAGAACATAAAAGCATACAAATTTATCCTTTTACGTTAATGTAAATATTATAATCTTAAATTGCGGTGTCAACAGATTCACTTTCGATGAAGATAAATGGGGTAAAGCATCTCATTTTGAAGATCTCATATGTAACGCCCGGAAATTTTACTACAATCGCCTTCTTAAAAGAAGCATAATAATAACAATACATTGCTTGTTCTTTAAAGGGGCCTAACATCTAGGTCATCGGCCCTAATGGTACGAAATTAGACGAAATTAAATGACAAAATAAAAGCCCAAAAACATCCACTGACCATCATTCAAAACGTGAGGATGAAGAGTGAATGGATGGATGTATACGAATTTAAAACGATCAGTGGAACCGACCCACAGTGCCTCACATGCACAGAAGCTAGCATAGAACAATAGTATTACTGACCAAGGGGCTGCTTCTATAGCACGATACTGAATCGACGACACTTGTAGTCAAAAGGGGTCCAAAATCCAAGTCGGCGGCCTCTCACAATCGTATTAATCGCTAGGAAAGTAGAACCAGGCATTTGTCATATTGCGGTAATAATCAAGAGTAGCGTAGACTCGTGGTATTCCACACATTATGGCACTACTCACAGGTAATGAAATTCGCATATGTATTACAGACCTACGCTGTTTCGCACATTGCGGCGCCATTTACAGGGAACGCAAACCTATGGTGTTCATCACCTAAGTGTACTAACCACAGGGACTAATACTATCCCGTGGTGTTCCTCATATAGTGACTACTAATCACAGGTACTGTATAAGCCGTCGCACCCTCGTTTGCTACTAATCACAAACCTATTTGGTACCTAACATAGTGGTACTACGACCCATGATGTTCCCGCGTGGTGGTACTAATCACAAGTAGTTTCATGGTTCTAATTTGATCATCCCTTGGTCGCCCCTTTTAGTCGCCTCTCACGACAGTCAGGGCATACCGTGGGTGAATTCTTCGTCTGCGTCCGCCACCCATGGGGCTAATAATAACAATACAGTACGTACTACTAATTCATCGCAAAAACGCGTGTTATCAAACACGTCTCAACATGATCAAGTACACGAGGATAATGATCTACATGGCTCTAAGCCTCTAATGCTACCAACAGCTGTATTAGATTGACTGACTATGGTTAGCTGATGTGTGCTCTTCTGCTGCCACTCATCTCCGTTAAAATGTGTTACTTCAGCAATTGTACTCAAATTAATTCATCAAAGTCGACTTAAATTGCTGATTTTTTATCTGTGGGCTAAAAGAGAAATTATATATACGTTTTCAAGCATTTTAGTCCTTCTCAATAGTGAAATTACCAGCTTTCGCCCAGTGTGACAGTGGATTCGTCCTTGGAGTTTTCGCAGCTTTCCAAGACGCTGGTGGCTAGTGTGGCTTTGAGAACCTGGTTAGTCAATATCGTAATGGAGAATTGGATAAGGGGTAAGTTGGATAATCTGAAGAGGGAAATGGATAGACTAAAATTAGATACAGTTGCTATAAGTGAAGTACGTTGGCAGAATGATCAGGATTTTTGGTCAGGCAAGCAGAGAATTATCAACACAAGATTAAAAATGAGAAATGCTGGGGTTGGTTTAAAAATGAATAAGAAAATAGGACAGCGGGTGAGTTTCTACGACCAGCATAGTGAAATGATAACTGTTGTCGAGATAGACACCAAGCCAATGCCCATCACAATAGTGCATGCCTATATGCTAACTAGTTCTGCAGATGATGAATAAATCGAAAGATGATTTGAAGCTTCAATACAATATATAAATGGAGACCAGAACCTAATTGTGTTGGAAAAACTGGAACGCACTGTTAAGCCGCGGAAGAGTAGGTAATGCGGTAAATTACTTCGGACTGGGACGAAGGAATGAAAGAGGAAGTCGGCTAGTTGAATTGTGCACTGATAATAATTTAGTCCTTGCTGATACTTAATTCAAACACCTTAAACGACGACTGTGTACGTGGACAAAGGAAGGTATCATATAGACTTCATTATGCTTAGGCAGAGATTCAGAAACCAAGTGTTGGATTCCAAGACGCTCCCAAGGAGCTGACGTGGACTCTGACAACTTGGTGGTCAAGATGATGCTTGTTGTTTAAAGGCGTCTAAGATCTAGGTCATCGGACCAGGTGGTCATGAAATGTCATCTGAAGCTGAAGAAATTGAAGAAACGAAGGAATGCAAGGGGATGCGATCTAGATAAGTTGAAAGAAGTGAAGAATTGTTTCAAGGAATATTTTGCACAAGGACTAAATTAAGAGGCTTAAGGAAATATAAGTACAATAGATGGAGAGTGGACAGTTGAGAATAATGAGATCAGTAGGTCTGCTGAAGAAACGTTAGGGAGAAAAGTAATATCAAGTAAGAATTAGTGGATAACTCGGAAGATATTAGACCTTATTGATAAAGAATTCAAAAAGTGAAGAGGGCAGGAATGAATACAGGCGATTAAAGAATGAAGTCGGCAGAAAGTGCAGGTCAGCTTATGAAAAATGACTGAAAGAAAAGTGTAAAGATGTTGTATGTTGTATGGTTTTATGAAAGGTCAATGCTGCATGTAGGAATGTTAAGGAAACTGACATTCGATAATGGTGATTGGTCAAGTTACCTGAGATTCTGAAGGTGATCGGGATCAGATACCGAGAAAGGATTATCTACATTCCACACACAAATCAGCCTGCAGTGATAATAAACGATGGAAAGATGCGAGGAATATCTGCACTTTGTCTCTTCTCCTTATCAATGTTTACATAGAACAAGCGGTAAAGGAAATCAAAGAATTTTTGGGAAAATGAATCACAATCCGAGAGGAGGAAATCAAAATTTTGAGATTTGTCGATAATATAATAATTTCGTGTGGCTATTTGTAGCCGATTGCAGCCCTTGTAAGGCAGACCCTCGGATGAGGGTGGGCGGCATCTGCCATGTGTAGGTAACTGCGTGTTATTGTGCTTGAGGATAGTGATGGAAATTTGTCGATTATATCGTTATTTTATCTGAGTCTGCAGAATATCTAGAGAAATTATTGAATGGTATGGAAAATAAATAAATCCAGAACAAAATTAATGAAGTGGGGTCGAATGAAATCAGGTGATACAGAAAATATCAGAATAGGGAATGAACTCTTAAAGGAAGTATATGAATACTGTTACTTGGGTAGTAAAATAACTAATGCTGGGAGAAGTAAGGAGGTCATAAAATGCTGACTAGCACAAGCAAGGATTACCTTTCTTAAAGAAATTTGCTCACTTCGGGCATTGATATAGGAATTGTGTCTGTCTGTTAGGTCATCAGCTCAGGGGCTGGTTGGATCCTCAAATAGGACCACCAAAGGCTATGCAATTATAGGGAAACCGCAAAAACCAATGGCAGCACCAAAATGAGGCGTACTAGGCAAGATGAGGAGTGAGGTAGTTTGCCATTGCTTTCCTCACTGGTCCAGACAGTGCTACTGCAGCACGACTGATCCTATGAGCAACACCTTTCATAACACTCAGACACTAGTTGTACTCCAAATGTCATTACTCAGCACCACCCATACCCCAGCAGCTTCCATATTGTGACAGCCATGGATGAGACTGGGACTGTGGTGGAAGCTACACTTTGCTCTGGCCTGTGCCAAAAGACAGATACAAAAATACTGCATCCATCAAGAAATGGCAACAGGCATTGATATAGGAATTAGAAAGACGTTTTTGAAAACTCTCGTCTGTAGCGTGGCATTGTATGGAAGTGAAATGTAGACGGCAACTAGCTCAGAAATAAAGAGGATAGAAGCTTTTGAAAAGTAGTCATACAGAAGAATGCTGAAGATGACGTGGGCAGATCGAATCACGAATGAAGAGATACTGAGTCGAAATTGTTAGGGGAGAACGATTTGTCGAAATTTGATCAAAAGAAAAGATAGAATAATAGGACACATTTTAAGACACCCGGGACTTGCTCAGTTAGTTTTTGAGGAAAGTGTAGGCGGTCGTAACGGTAAGGGTAGACCAGGGCATGAATATGATAAACAGATCAGAGTAGATGTAGGATGTAGCAGTTATGTAGAAATAAAAAGTTTAGCACAGGATAGGGTGGCAGAGAGGGCTGCATCAAACCAGTATATGGACTGATTACCCAAACAGGTGGTCAAGAATTTATAGGTGAAGATATAGTATGTTCTTCTTTTAAATAAGAAGTCCAACAACTTGCAGCTGAAATCATGATAGTCGCCACGGGACTCCAGTTTTACAGTTTTACGTAGAGTCTGAACCAGAGCAAGGACACGTTTCAAATATCCTGTAATAAGACATTATGGATAAGATTGAGAAAATAGGATGGGACATAATGAGGAAAAAACGAGATGAAGGTAATGGGTGGGAGCTCATATACTACAGCACATACAGTATACAGGCTATGAAGTATTCCTACCTCTGCCCTCCCTTACTTCGTGGAGACAAGAAATGCAGTATTATGATACCTTCCTCCCCATTCGAATTACTTTCAAGTATTAATCCGTTTACTTCATGTTTTAGTTAATAATACCTAGCAGTTCATACTCAAGTTTCATGAAGTGCAATAAGAAATAGTTTAAACAATTTCAGTTGAGGAATTGTTCAGTTGAAATGTATTATGTATTGGACAACACACACTATGTCCAAACGAGAGAATGCCGTCGATAGTCAGCCCCCCACCGTTCAAGCACTTGTCTCCACGCTGAACATGTTTTTCTATACCCTCCACAGTGAACGATGGTGGTTGCTGTTGAAACCACTTTTTTACAACATCAGGAACCACTTGATCGGTGGTGTAACGCTTAATCTTCGGTGCTTTCTTTAGCGACCAAAGACGTGATTGTCGCAAGGGGAGAGATACTGGTTGTCCGTATGACTCCAGCGAAACTAGCACTGACTGCCCATTGTTGTGTTGGTAGCGTGTAGACGTACTTTACAGTGGAGCATAACGACGATTTCATGACAGTTTTCCCAGTCAAAGCACCTTTTATGCATATGAAGTGTATCATAACAAATTTGGACGTAACCATTAAACTTTAATGTTTTATCTACGTTTACCTTTACTTAAGACGATGCGTGTCTCATACTGACCGCCATACTGACTTGTGACCTGTTTCTACAAACAACAGTGCTGCCTCTTCTTGACTGTCACGACAGCTATTTGCAGTGTTGCCGGCTTTGTCTGTGATTTAATTAAACAGTCCTTATAAATGAATTCAAATAAAACAGTATTTAAGTAGCATGTAACTATTTTCTCTCTGTCAAAATCGAAGTTCATTGTGAGGGTAGGCCTGTTTTTGAGAAGTAAGTTTATGTAAACATGGTGCAATATCAGTAATCGCAACTCTTAAGTTCTTTTGCAATATTCCGAGCGAGTTGGATGGGCGGTTAGGGTCACGCAGCTGTGCGCTTGCATTCGGGAGATATTGGGTTCCAATCCCACCGTCGGCAGCCCTGAAGATGGTTCTCCGTAGTTTCCCATTTCCATACCAGGCGATTTCTGGGGCTATACCTTAATTAAGGCGACGTTCACTACCTTCCATATTCTAGCCTTTCCATCCCTCCGTCGCCGAAAACCTTCGATGTGCGAGGTTAAACAAGTAGCAAAATACATTTTTCAATATTAATCTGAAAATATATTTTGACTTACTTGCTGCCAACGAAGAAATGTCTACCTCACATAAGGAATTTGTTGTGAAATGAATCAGGTATATCTGAATATATCTGAATTAGGATGTTGAAAGTATAAGAGCATTTAACCGCAAACAAGCGTGATCTCTGATCGTGATTGCACGTGTAGAGTGCAGCTTGGAATAGACCGCACCCGCTGCTGAATGGTCAACGCTGTTTGTCATGTCTTTATTAATTAACAGTAACGTGAATAATGCAGGTATTAATTATTTTGAAATTTATGGTGATCATAGCTTTCATTATCCAAAATTTATTGTTAAGGACTATACATCTGTCTTCCCAATGAAATTTATTTTGACCAGTTTTAATTTCTATATTTTGGAATGTATGCTGAGTTTTCGGCTCTTTCGCTGAATGGTCAGCCTTGAGGCTTTCGGTTCAGGGGGACCCGGGTTCCCTTCCTGGCCCTGACAGGAATTTTAATCACGCGACAGTTAATTCCTTTGACTCGGACACTGAATGTTCGTGTTTTTCTAAATGCCATCCTCTTCGTACAGATACAGTCCAGCACAGTATCGTCCGCCACTGATGCATGCCATGGTAAATGCATCTCTCCACACAGGGTTGGAGTCATGAAGGGCAACTGGCGGTAAAACTGGACCAAGCACACATGAGCGACACAGTTCTTACCATTATTCCCACCAGGGTGTGGGGAAAGTGGTAGAAGAATATGTGAAGTATGAGTATTATTTTCCCCCTTTCCAGAACTTTGGGCCCCGTCTTCCGGGACTGTGCCTGTCAGTCACTGCTACATTATTATCCCGACTCACATGGTGTGGAGTCACATGGAGAGTTAAAAAAAAATTATAAACCAAGGAAAATTAATAACCTCAAACTTGAGAACACGAGTTCAAAAGACCAGCCTAGAATGGAGTAAAAACGCCTCGTGAACCCTGACAACGATTGGAGAGAACAAGACTGAAGCACCATCGAAGATGAAGAAAATGTCGATGACCATAACTGGTGAGGGATTTCATGGCTCAAACCATCGAGTATATGTATGTATGTATGTATGTATGTATGTATGTATGTATGTATGTATGTATGTATGTGATACAGCGAGAAGGTTCATGAAACAATGTCTCAACTTTGAGTCGAGGAATCGTACTATAACATCTCTTTGTGTACCCTTACAGAGCAGCCAAAAGCCCTAAGCTACTCATTATTTTCCTCCCTACAACGGCCCCGAGGCATTCTACAACTCGACAAATGAAAACATTCATACAGCAATGGTAGCTCTATAATTTAAGTGCATTGCTCACTTCCTTAGTCTTCCTGTTTTTCGTTCTTTGTATTTTCACTTCCCGAGACAACAGCAATCTATAATAATAATAATAATAATAATAATAATAATAATAATAATAATAATAATAATAATAATAATGTTGGCTTTACGTGCCAATAAATCTAAGGGCACGAGGCTGACGTATTAGAGCACCTTCAAATACTAACGGACTGAGCCAGGATTGAACCTGCCAATTTGGGGTCAGAGGCCAGCGCCTCAACCGTCTGAGCCACTCAGCCCGGCAATCTATAAACAGGGCGGTGATTATTGTTTAGGGTGAAATACGAGCTGTAACGGTATCTTCGCTATATCATTGAACGTGAGAAAGGTTTCAGGTACTTAGGATATATATTCTGCGAGGAAATTATTTCACATCCGTGAAATTGAATCACGGTCTAGCAAAGCTAATTTTCAGTCCGATACCATGTAAGGTTGGGCTTACAGCCCTTTTTGACTTCAAATTTCTTTTCATATACATATCGTTTACATATTGGCTGGAAATCATAAATGCATAATGATATTCCGTTGAGATGTTCTGTCAATTTTCTTATGTATAGAGTTGAGTTTTGCTATTTAAGGAGGAATTTAAATCTTTGATAATATCTTCATTGCTCAGATAGTCTAATCCTGTATAACCTCTTACCTGACGTATCATTCACCCCTGATGCTTAAGACGACTGTATTCCTCATTCAATTCACTTGCATATATCAGTACAGAAATAGTTATGACTTCATAAAATTTAAGTTTCTTTCTTACTATTTGCTTTACGTCGCACCGACACAGATAAGTCTTATGGCGATGATGGGACAGGAAAGCGCTAGGAGTGGAAAGGAAGCGGCCGTAGCTTTAATTAAGGTACAGCCCCAGCATTTGCCTGGTGTGAAAATGGGAAACCACGTAAAACTATGTTCAGGGCTGCCGACAGTGGTGTTCGAATCCACTATCTCCCAGATACTGGATACTGGCCGTACTTAAGCGACTGCAGTTACCGAGCTCGGTAAAAATTTAAGTTTAGTGTCCTTTATAGCCATAAAAATTAGGCAGTACTCTGTAAATTGTAAGCTAGCACATGCCATTTTAAATGTGCTCGGTTTATTATCTATGTCGTATCCTAGCCATGCCTGTAACTCATACTAAACCTGCTGGGGTCGTAACTGTATATGGGTCCCAAATGTGGACTTAGGTCACTTTTGCAGCTCGATGCCTTTACCAACGCCAACCCTATTGGAAGAATGCATTAACTAATGCGCGGTGTTTTTGTGGTGGTTGATATTGTGGTGTGTTTTATGAAAATGGTTGGATGTGTACTAAAACCATCACATTCAACCGATCCTCAACCCAGAGGAATTAACCAGATGAGATTAAAACCCCAGCCCGGTTGGGGATCGAACTGGGCGTCCTCTGAATCGAAGGCTGCTACGCGACCATTCATTAAAGGAGCAGACCGCTTATATAACAAGATGAATACTGAAAATAAAAACGGTGGGACAGGAAAGCGCTAGGAGTGGGAAAGAAGCGTCGTGGCTTTAATTAAGGTACAGCCCCAGCATTTGCTTGATGTGAAAATGGGAAACCATTGAAAACTATATTCAGGGCTGCCGACAGGGTAGATCATACCTTGATCATATGACAAGCAGGTTAGACTAGATGTAGGATGTGGTAGTTACATAGGGTAGGGTAGCATGGACAGTTTCATCAAACCAGTCTATGGACTAATGACCCAAACCACAACTGGAAGTGAGGGCCTTTCTACAGAATACTCTTTTTTTTAATTCAAACGATAGATCATTCAGAGTATCGTCCTCCAAAAGCCACTATTTAACTTATTGTAATTTTTGATTGTTACACATATTCTTCACTGCCAGATATATTCTCTACTTCATTATTTTCCATAATATGAATTTTAATCATAGCAAAGGTCAAGGGACACATAATTCTAAGGAGGAAAATAAAATAGATAGAACATATTCTAAGAGGCAAAGGTGTCCTAACAATAACTGTTTAATATAAGAACAAACATAAAGAGGATAGAATGGAATAGATAAAGTGGTGTTAATATACCAGAAGGCCAAATAGCAGGTCTGGGATAGGATCAGATGAGGATAATAATAGTTTCAGGGACCTGCCATTAGGCAGATTTTTCTTTTACGAGGAGATTGAAGCCATTCTTTTTCCGTGTCGAATCAGTTTTTATAACTCCTAGTCGTTTCAGTCTGTCGAACACGAATATAACACTTAGAACACTGTAAAATGTCTGTAAAAATATTAATTTAAAATTAGGTACTTGGTGTATGGGACATAAAGTACCTACCACATACATTTAAGCATGGGCACAAATATATCTTATATATGAGGCTATTGGTATCAAAAGGAGCGATCTCCAATTTTCGTCAAAATTGAGTTACTGACACCATTGTATTGTACTAGTTTGTTGTTGTATGTTGGGTATTCAGCCCGAAGGCTGGTTTGATCTTCCAACAACAGCTGTCATTGATAGCCTGGGTGTCACTGAAGAGCCATCCTACGAAAATGAGGAGTGATGTAATTTCCCGTTGCTTTCCTCACTGAGCCAGACGCTGCTATTTCATATCAGTCTGGCAAGCCCACTGAAATGCATGCAACAACCGACAGTACGAGCGATATTTTCACACCATTCATAACAGCGACCGGCTGCATAAGGAATGGCATTACTCGCATCGCTCATACCTCGGTCACTTTCATATTGTCAAAGCGAAGATTGAGATTGAGACAGGTCAATGAAAGTAACAAATTTATTATAGCCCATATCAGAAGACATAGTGCACTGTAAACATTACATCTCGCCAGAAAAGCACACCTTTTCCGCGTAGGAGTGGTCAATTCTACACACTGTCAGTGTCAATTCCCAGCAACAGTTGCTTTGAATCACATTCTGTTCCAGTGTGCTTATTATTCAGGACCAAGGATTCAGTTCATGAATAAATTGGTACGTTTGGAAGCTCCCTTTCCAAAGTTATTTTCCTTGCTTCTGGATATAAAATACTTGGACGTTCTAGTAACAATGATATCACGTTTAAAATCGCATGATAGTGGAATATAAAAGTGTAATTAAAATACTACTTGGACTTAGTATGGACACGAACTCATTAACGTTCGAATACAAGGTACGTAAAACCTTGATTCTACGGTAATATGTATTGTAAAGTTTTCTGCATTGCTCTGTGTACACTGTTTTTATATTGAGGTTTGTGATGCAGCCAATACGTCTAAAAAAATCACAGGAATTAACCAAAGGTTTTTCAAATCTCCGGCCCGGACGGGAAATGACCCTGGGGCCCTATGAACCGTCGACCATTTGCAAATGAGCCGAACTATGGAGCACTCATTACCCGTACTGGATTATCCAGAAAGAACAGTCCACCGCAAAGAAGTGGAATGTTGCTTAGAGATCAGGTCTACATTCTCAGGGAGGGATAATGGTAAAACACACAGTCTAATATAATTATATGCTACTAATAGCAACATACCCGTATAATGCTAAGGTTGTAAAGTGAAGGTTCTCCTTTAAAGTGTTAAATTTTGGAGCATACTTTGATAACTTTAACAATATAAGATGATATGAGGCTGTTGGTATCAAAAGAAGCTATCTCGACCTTTCTGCATTTTACAGTAGGAGTCAACTTTTATGAAATGAATTTCTATCCAATACCTCAATTTTTTGCCTTATAGCCTATGTACAGAAAAAGGGTTGTATGTGAATAATCACAGAAAACCAAGCATATGATTATTAGTTAATTATATATTTTAAATTTTATTTTGAAAATAGTCCCCTTTGATACAAACGTAACGATTTTCGTGGATATTGCTCTTTTTAATAACATACAGAATTTTGACACTTACACTCCTTATTTTTAGTTTAAATGCCATTAAAACATTATTTCTGTTGTTTACGCTATAAAGTATGTTTATTTAATATTGTTACAAAAGTGACGGATAATATTATCTGCAGGGAAAAGCACTTAAGTCATAAGGCCAGTACATTCGCAGCTTTATTACGGCAATAGTGTGATTCGACATACACTAAGGAAGACATAAATTTCACAAGGCTTTTCGTTTTTGGTCAGAATATTTGTGCCTTCTTATCACCCCTGCGATTTTCAACAAGGGAGGTTACCTTTTCGTGTATATGTTTTAACTACAGCAACAACACGCTTTCTAGAGACATGAAGGATGTTTTTAAAAAAGCTTGCTGACATACAGGAACGTTTGTACTTTTACTGTTCCGCACATAATAGTTTGAAATCGCTTTCCAGTACGTTTTCCATCTTTTGGCCTTCTTCTCCTCCTCCTCCACTGAACAGATTATTACTACCTCGGTTTCTTAGCAACAACTGATTTCCATTTCCTTTGATCCCGGGTCCATTTTCTCGCTTTTGTGGTTGACACAGGTGTCAAGTTTTGTGGCATCGCATCCATCACAGAAGACTACAAAGAAAGTTACAGCTTTTTTTTTTGATAATATAGTATGTTCATGCACCTTCATATACGTAGTTTCAGAACACGGAATATAACCACAAATCCGAAAAATTAGCAGGACGGTCTCACTTTATAACTCCAATGAAACAATATGGCAGCATTCCCATGACCGGAACGGAAAGGGCTGATTGGTATTTATGGAGATTGTCCCGCTTACTCCCAATAGATGGTGGAGATTGTTCTGTTTGAAAGTATCGTTGTACTTTCATACTCTGATGAAACAATATAATGTTGTTCTTTTTTGCAAGAAACCAAGAACCAAGTAGGGCTACTTCTAGTTCCATAGTTAAACCGCATATGAATAATAGATACTTTCGACTCTCTGTTATAAAGAAGACCTGTTGAGGGATGTTGCGTCACGTGCTGTCTGTCTTGTTGATATTTTCCACTCCGATCTTCAGTGTTAGTATGCTTGTTGTCAAACTAGGGGTGAAGGTTCGTATATGGTAGTGGAAGAATGTTGAGAAGCTCGTCACGAGCACCGTCGCCTCCGCAGCGAGCTCTGTCTAATATGTTGCGGTGTAGTAGCATCCAGTCTCTGGAGAGCAGTAAGGAATAGGTGTCAAAAATGAAGTTGAACGTTGAAGAAGGAATTTCTCACAGAGCATCTCACGGCGTATATGACATCGCATCTCAGCAACCTCTGTAAACAGTGCATTAGTAGTATTGATCTCATAACTCCCAGACATACACTCATAGAGCAATTCTGAAGAATGTTGATTTTCTAAAGAACTCACTATGGGGCATTTCCGTATAGAGTTCTTCCGTAATCGATGACGAAACGTATGAGAGATCGACACACGATCAGTAGTAGGCCTACTGCAGGGTCTCCATCCCACCAGGTACTTGTAAGCATATAGATGTTGAGTGTTTGGCCAATTTATTCAAAATGTGAGTTAATATGAAGATGCCAGGAAGGGCGACTATTCAAATGTAGGCCCAGGAGACGTACAGATGATCGAATCGGAAAGATGAATGGCCCCACGTGTATGTCACTGAAAATAGGACTAATCCGTTGTCTAATAAAAATGATACCGGACGCGTTGGCCGTGCGGCTGTGCAAGCTGTCAGCTTGCATCCGGGAGATAGATGGTTCGAATTCCACTGTCGCCAGGCCTGAAGATGGTTTTCCGTGGTTACCCATTTTCAGACCAGCCAAATGCTGGGGCTGTACTTTTATTACGGCCACGGATGATTCCTTCCCACTCCTATGCTTTTCCTATCCCATCGTCGCCATAAGACCTATCTGTGTCAATGCGACGTAAAACCAATTGTAAAAAAGAGATTATTACAGCCGATTTAGATGGGAATATCGAGAGTCCGTTATTATTTATCCAATTCGACAGGTTTATGGGTAGCATTTTCAGGGGTACGAGCAATAACAGAAAAGCTCGTAGATGAAGTACGAGGGTTGGAACTTAAATAGTGGCAACACTGTTGTGGAGACGCTATGCAACGGAATCGAATATTGTCTTTGTAGCACACGTTGGTTACATACCTACCTTACCTCAGAGCAAATGGACTCTCCCTTCCCAAATCACCTGCGTGCGCAGAAGCGAGAGATACACAGTCACTTGTGAGCTAGCGGTCTAAAGTAACGTCACTATGTTTTCAAACAGGAACAACGGAGTTGGATCAAGATTGAATGTGCCAGAGGTCGTACAGCACGACAGTGTCATCAAGGTCTTCAAGAGGCTTGCGGGGAATCTTCATTGCCTTACAGAACAGTGGCACGTTGGGTAAAAGCCTTCAAGGATGATCGGCAAATTGTGGCGGATATTCATCGAGCAGGTCGTCCTACGAGTGAAGAAGAAGTGCACGCTCTTGCCGCGTTACTGGACAGTGATCGAAACGAGTTGACTCGTGAGCTCACCCAAGAAACCGGATTAGCGCATACGACTGTGCTTCACATCCTGAAGGAACGCCTGGGCATGCGAAAAATTGCATCACGATGGGTTCCGCATGATTTGACAGAAATGCACAAATGGTTGCGTTACGACGCTGCTAAGATGCACTTCGATTCCGAAGATGAAGGAACCACTTCGTGGCATTCGCTTCAGAACTGTTGCAGAGATTCAACAGGCAGTAGACCGCTCCATTCGCACCATCAACAGAACAGGTTCTGCTAAAGGTATACTACGACTTCCACATCGCTGGCAACGGGTTATACACAACGCTGGTGACTACATTGAAGGACAGTAAAGGTTGCTAACATGTAACTCTTTTGTGTCTGTTGTAAATAAATAGTTGCCACTATTTAAGTTCCAACCTTCGTATTAAGGGTAATCTCATCAGCATACTGAAGAATTCTAACCGGTGAACTTAAAATACGTTACAGAATCTCTGTGGCGGGCGCATACAAGATTGGGCTTAGCACTTCACCATGCGGTAATCCGCTGTAAATATAACGTGGACCTGTTTATTTATTACAAGAATATTGGGCGTAAACAAAGTGAGATAACAAAGTGTAAGCCGTAAATAAAGATGGGTGGAATAGTTAATGCCTGTAGTTTGTCAAATAAGGCGTCAAGTCTTACCGAGTCGTATGCAACTCTGATTTCAAATAGATATCCATTCATCTTCAAGGTTCTCTCTATGTCCGTAGTCAACATGCTAAGGAGATCTACCACCGAGGGCTTGCGCTCGCGTTGAGGTATCAAAGCGGTTGATCCATCATTCATAATGATAATATTGTAACAGTCCTGTGCATACTGGAGCACATTTCTTGCAGGATCGTTTATGACACACTCCCACACTGTGCTGTGGATATTAAGGTTCCCACAAATGACAAAATATGTTTCAAGTTGTTGGATAAAGTTATATCAGTCCGCTTACTACAATGACCGGGGGTGGAGAGTATGTACATATTAATGTGAAGGCAACTGGTATTACATGAATCCGGGCTGCAACAACTTGGAGAGCTTGGTTGGAATTTTATGCAATTGTAATTGGTGAGTAAGAAATATTTTGTACGACGGGTAGGACATTGCCTCCGTAACCATCTTATACATCTGATCTGATCACATTATATCCCGGGAATCGAATTAAAATATTGGTTTTAAACCATATCTCAGATAATGCACCAACGGTAAATTTTCTATCACACAATTCGTCAAGAAACTCTCTTTAAGCGATACTGAGGATTGCGTTGTTGTAAGCCTTAGTGAATATTTTGTGCTATAAAGTACATTTTGTCCGATGATGGGTTTAAATGTTTGGAAGTACAAATTCATTGTATCAGTTGAGTAATCAAGTTGTAAATATTTGTCACGAGCGCATCAGGTGGAATCAGACGACGGTTTTCTTGGTGGGGATCAGAAGTATTGGTCAGAGCAATTACACGGTGCGCGTCGAGTGGGTATGGGTTCGGTCCAACTGGAACACTAGGTAATTCATGCAATTGGTAGAAAATTGAAGGCTCTGTATTGATGAGCGGACGGCGTTTGATAGGGGACGCCACCGCTGATAAACTCGTGCGATTTATGATGTGATAAAGGAGGGAAGGCCTGTTCATCATACGGTATATTCGAGTATAACTTACAACTTCTGCGCATGGTCTCCGGGCGACTAGAATTTCAGCTTCCTTAAATGCTATATTATTTTCTGCGGATATTTCGTTGATCTGTACGATTTCGTTAAACTTCGGAAACTTCATTGAGGGTGTCATGTCATCCTTTACCGGCCCCGTGGTGTAGGGGTAGCGTGCCTGCCTCTTACCCGGAGGTCCCAGGTTCGATTCCCAGCCAGATTAGGGATTTTAACCTGGATCTGAGGGCCGGTTCGAGGTCCACTCAGCCTACGTGATTACAATTGAGGAGCTATTTAACGGAGAGATAGCCGCCCCGGTCTATAATGCCAAGAATAACGGCCGAGAGTATTCGTCGTCTGACCACATGACACATCGTAATCTGTAAGCATTCGGGCTGAGCAGCGGTCGCTAGGTAGGCCATGGCCCTTCGGGGCTGTTAACCACGGGGTTTTGGATGTCATCCTTTACAATGCACGTAATTGAGCGGGGGTCGACGCACTGACGAGGGAACACATACATGTGTTACACTCGGAATTCGGTTGAAATTTGTAGGAATGTTCGTGGGAGGCACTAGGATGCTAAGGTGAAAACTGCATGTGCCCAGCTAAGTTTAAACGCCAAAATTGAACAAATAAATAGTCGTAAAATTAGAAGTGCTGCGGGAGTATCGGGGTGTGGCGGAGAGGTAGGGAGGAGCGAAGTAGCGGACGTGAACTAACCGGGCGGCGTCGAGCTGCACCAGCAGCCAGGCAGCGTATAGTTAGCGCGTTCCCCGTAACTTCCCGATCACATGTGCAAAACGTAAATATGAAAGCAGCACATGAAACAAGTGTACAAAAGACGATGTTTGAACAACGATGCCAATAAGGTTTGAAAAATTACAACGAGTAACAAGAACGGGAACGCGCTAACTATACGCTGCCTGGCTGCTGACGCAGCTCGTTACAGCCTGGTTGGTTCACGTCCGCTGGTTCGCTCCTCCCTACCTCTCCGCCACACCCCGACCCTCCCGCGGCACTTCTAATTTTACGACTATTTATTTGTTCAATTTCGGCGTTTAAACTTGCGCTGGGCACAGGCAGTTTTCACCTTAGCATTCTACTGCCTCTCACGAATATTCCTACCAAATTTCAACCGAATCCCAGTGTAACACATGTATGTGTTCCCTCGTGAGTCTCGTCGTGTGTGCCACCACATTTGACACATCTACCCTAAGATTGGCAGAGCTTACTAAAGTGACCGAACCGAAAACAGTTATAGCAGATTCTAAACGGGGCCACATGGGATACTGCACACAGTGCGCCGAATATTGATGCGCTTTCCGGTAAGACCTGAGAATCGAAACTAAAGACATAGGTCTCTAATGGGACAATTATCACTTTATGTTCCTAGAAAGTGTTCGGCTCAATGGCTAAATGGTTAGCATCCGGGGGATAGTGGATTCGAACCCCACTTTCGGCTGCTGTGGAGTTGGTTTTCCGTGGTTTCCTATTTTTACACCAGATAAATGCTGTGGCTGTACCTTAATTAGGCCATGGACGCTTTCTTCTCACTCCTAGGCTTTTCCTATACCATCGTCGTCATAAGACATATCTGTGTCGGTGCGATGTAAATAGTTGACGTGGTGGTTTTTGGTCCATGAGGTCCCGGGTTCTATTCGCGCCAGGCCGAGATTCTAACCTTAACTGATTTATTCCGATGGCTCGGGGGCTGGGTGCGTATGCCGTCTGCATCATTAAAATTCATCATAGGTAGGGCCCCATCCTCGCAGATACGCAAGTCGCCTATATGGCGTCGTCTCTAAAACCACACATCATTAATTATTATTATTATTATTATTATTATTATTATTATTATTATTATTATTATTATTATTATTATTATTATTATTATTAAGGAAATATCGTGGATCACAGAGGAGTAAGAAGCGTTGGGTTTGAATGGGTGGACAAGGAATTAACTGGACCTAAATTTAACACAACAAATTTTGAAATTGCAATTTCTTACCTTTTTTTTTCCCCTCTACTTTAAAATTGATAAATATAAAATCTGAATGAATAATAACAATATTAATGAGCTCGTCAGCCCTAGAAATCATTTAGACCGTTGCCGTGATGTGGGTTTATCTATTGCTGAACAGTTTGTAATACACTGTTCCTAAAGAGAACTAGACCCCCCCCCAAAAAAAAAAACTTACACAATCAATAGGGGAATAACTGTCCATACTAATTGGCCTTAGTGTAAAAGGAAAACGTTGAACATGACTGGCCAAAAACAAAAGGCTAGGAGACCAAATTCTTGCCCTCTTATAGATAGATAAAACCCTAAATGGGCTTATGGCCCAGTGATACAGGGACTATGTCTATTCTACACCGGGGTGACTAAATGAGAAATATTAAATATCAAATAAGTGTTAGGAATCTTAGAGGTTTAGAAAGTTTGGTCTCCCCGTGGAAAGTTGAATGGGAATCAACTGAGGGTAATCACTTTTTGTTCTCTTACATCACATATACCCCAGTAGTGAATAGAACGGATTCCTTAGACTTGCAAAAACCGAGCTCGATAGCTGCAGTCGCTTAAGTGCGGCCAGTATCCAGTATTCGGGAGATAGTAGGTTCGAATCCCACTGTCGGCAGCCCTGAAAATAGTTTTCCGTGGTTTCCCATTTTCACACCAGGCAAATGCTGGGGCTGTACCTTAATTAAGGCCACGGCCGCTTCCTTCCCACTTCTGGCCCTTCCCTGTCCCATCGTCGCCATAAGACCTATCTGTATCGGTGCGACGTAAAGCAACTAGCAAAAAAAAGACTTGCAAAAAATTCTACATTAAAACCACCAACTTTAGAAATGTTTATGAAATAAATGAGGTCGAAACCTTCCCCTCAAGTTATCCACAGGAGCTATCACATGTTTATGAAAATTCTGCCATTATCTTGAGTTGCTGGGCCTTCCGAAAGCCGCCCGCAGACCCTGAGTTCCTTAGGACACGCGCACTCAAACAAACTGGAGCAATGAAGACAATACGGCCCTAAAGCGTGTAGCTTTTATTGTATTTTTGAGGGGAAGTTTCCAGAAATCTTTATTGATAGGCTGCATTCCTGTACACCCCTACCTCCAATTTTCATTGGCTAGAGAATGTAGGCCTATTTATAAAATTCTGATATGTTAATTGCTATTGAAGATGGAACCAACAGAAGTGTTGACAACTTTAATATATGAAGAAACAATCTTCAAGACCTAATGTTTGGCAACTGCAAACATACATTTTCCTTTAAGAATTAATTATCGTTGATCCCGCCAAAGGGGGCACTTAGATCGATGGTGAAAATGAAATGGGTTTTAGTGCCGGTAGTGTCCGAGGACATATTCGGCTCGCCAGGTGCAGGTCTTTTGATTTGACGCCCGTAGGCGACCCACGCGTCGTGATGAGGGTGAAATGATGATGAAGACGCCACATACACCCAGCCCCGTGCCAACAAAATTAACCAATGATGGTTAAAATTCCCGACCCTGCCGGGAAGTGAACCCGGGACCCCTCTCATCTAAGTCCAGCACGCTAACCATTTGGCCATAAAGCCAGAGAGACCGATGATAGAGACATCTAACACTTGAAAACCAAAATATCTTGTAATACCTCAGTTCAAGTTAGATTACTTAGATGGCCTTATGGAAGGCGCGCAGTTTAACTGGCCGGAGAAAGTGTACTCCTGGTACTACTAGTATTATTATCCTTGAAAGTACGTTTAGTCATACCTCGAATGCGAAGACTCCTCAAAGATGAATCATAAACCTGTTTTAGTTCTTCTTCTACTAAATCTGTAGACACTCCTTGAGAGGGAATGTAGGATTCAAGATGTTTGTCAACAAATAAGGTGAACTTGCTACCATAAAAGCAGTGTGGGCTGAATTGAATTCAGTTTTAATCCGATTACGTCCGATTGTTGAGATGTTCTTAATTGTGTGTCGGCTAGACGGAATAGCTGTATATTACCTCTTGCCTAGGGCCAATGGGTGTAATTTTCCAACATTGCCCTCCGTTCCGTCAACATAAATGTAGAAAGGTCCAGGGGAGTCAGACTGGTTACGATTTGCTTTAAGCAGTCATTCGAGGCGGATCTGAATTTTTTTTTTTTTGCTAATTGCTTTACGTCGCACCGACACAGATAGGTATTATGGCGACGATGGGTCATGAAAGGCCTAAGAGTGGGAAGGCAGCGGCCGTGGCCTTAATTATGGAACAGCCCCAGCATTTGCCTGGTGTGAAAATGGGAAACTACGGAAAACCATCTTCATGGCTGCCGATAGTGGGGTTCGAACCTACTATCTCCCGGATGCAAGCTCACAGCTGCGCGACCCTAACCGCACGGCCAACTCACACGGTGATCTGAATTGTTTGACCACCCGGTAAAGCTTATGATGCATCAATTGAACTACTGTACGTGGTGGATCATCTGTTACTGGGTTACAATTGGTCAAGTGCATTAAACCACGCGAACTGTTATTCACAGGAGGTTGTGATTGCATTAATACATTACCTGGTGTATCTTCTGGTAGATGAACTAGTTTCTTACCCTTGTTTTGGACAGGATCTTCTATCGAACGTTTGTTTATGTTAGAAGAGTTTCTACCGTGAGGTCGGACCCTGCCGGAGAATTAAAAACTTGCAAAAAACACTCTGGTTACTTGAACGAACTGTATACATGAAATTGCATTATAATGTTTGTCCTAAACGGAAGGTAATAATTGCTTTTACGCAAATCAACAGTAAAATTAGCGGTAATTAACAACTATTATTAGTAGAGAAATGTATATATACATACTTTGCTACATTACGTCTATGAATTCTACTACGTCACAGCGCTTCAGTATGTCTTTTGTTCACGTAACAGTAAGTGTGTGAAGTCTTTGCTCACTGAACTTCTTTGAAATGCTTTTCTTTGCTTTGCTCTGCTTTGCTTGATGTTACTTGGTGGGGCGAGTTGTTGACTTGTGCCGTAACTCATTAATTAATACAATGAATTGTCCAGCGATTTTTCTTTCAACAAAACACACTTTTGTGTTACTTACGATATACTTTTCACCTCCTTTTTCCCGTTTGAATTGCCCGCGCTGGTTATGATAGGCAAAGATATTGAGAATTCGCAGTCATAGCACTTCCACTGTCGGTGCTAGCCCTGGACCTCGAAAAGAAAACAAAAGACGGCGCGATGCTGACCACTTAATGCTTAGTGACATTTAGGATGTTGGAAGTCACTTGAGATGCGAGATTTAGAGGCCCATAACTACATCAACATGAATATCTTCTCAGTTCTAATTTTGAATAGCACTCCCATTCGTCGCTGCTAGCCCTGGACTCAGGAAAGAAACAGAAGACGGCACTTTGAAGCGGAATGCCACCGAAGAGAGTCGTGTCTACAGAGAAATAGTCGCCGTAGTAATAATGTAATAATGATATTTATTAATTCCTCGCTAATTTTACTGTTTATCTGCGTGAAAGCTATCATTATCCTCCATTTAGGACAAAAATTCCAATGAAATTTTAATGGATACGATTCGTTTACGTAAACAGCCTCCCCAGAAGTGAGAGATTATTATAAACTGTAAATCCCAATCAGCGTTTAGAATAGTTTAATGTCACTCAACACACAGTAAGAAGTGGCAGACATTGTCGCAACTCAAGTTCACCCGTACTACGCTACGTATCAGAGAGCGCTCCTCCCACCACCTAACTCACTCGAGAAAAACAGCGAAATTAATTCCACTGTTTCGAATACTGGGTGTTTTTAATCGTATCAATACACGTCTTCATTTATACACAACTTATCACACTATCAAACCCCACGGACCGCCAGTCACACCTATTGTTGCTAGTCTTGGATCTAGAGCGAGACTTGTACGTCAACGCTGACAGTATACTTTCAGAACGTCTCTTGTTTCATTTGACTCCGTTCAGTAGATCTCCCACCTCCATATGGAGTTTATTGAGAATGAAACCTGCCGTGAGAGAGAGTAAATTATTTCCTTTCCATTCTATGCTCTCACATTCACCTGGGAATAGATGGCGTGCTCTATTATTGCAGAACGAGGGGAATCGTAGAGAAGAGTAAGTAATTCCAGTCTTTCCACACTGTCACGCTCTGTAGATTGGATTCTGACCATATATCTTCTGATACAATGAAGTCCACTGATTACCACTAATACATATGCCACTGCCCAATCACCCATAGGTTAGTTTTACGTTAATGCAGACTTGATTTATTCTCCTGGTAGGATGACGACGGCGGTAGTAGGGTACGATGGACGATTTCGTAGTGGAAGTGAAGGGCCTTATTTTCGATTACAGTTAATTTAAGACGACACATACACCCAGTCCCCGTGCCAGCAAATTAAAAAATTATGGTTAAAATTTCCGACCCTGCCAGGAATCGAACCCGGGATCCCATGCTAACCATTTAGCCATGGAGCCGGACAATTTAAACAATGAAAATTATTGTTGTTTATATAATTTTTGTTGATTCAAGTCAGGGTGTTGGGACAATTTTAGACTCAACATTGTATATACAGAACGTGTCAGATAACAAATGTGGTAGTAGTAGTAGTAGTAGTTTAATTGTGTGAGCATGAAATTGTGAGGCAAGGGCAACTCATCTTCAAACTGGAATACGAATCAACATTATCTGTACATAAGATAGTCCTTTGGTTGAATGTGAATTAAGAAGTTCCTTCATATCTGTAGGTAAGGTAAGGGTTGTTCTGCCCGAAGGCAGGTTCGAACTTCCGCAGAGGTGTTCCTGAGCTGGAGTTTACGTGCGGTAGGGTGGCCAGTTCCTTTCTGCTCCTCCATTCCCTTACCCCCCCCCCACCAACAGCGCGTGGCAACCCATCCAACTCCTGACCACGCCCAATGTTGCTTAACTTCGGAGATCTCACGGGATCCGGTGTTTCAACACGGCTATTTGTAATAGCAATCAAAACAAAATACACGCTAATAAGAACCTACTATATTTTCTCGTTCGTCATGAGGAATGCAAAGAGGGAGAAATTACATTTAACAATTCAAATTTCTGCAACGAGAATAATTCATTTATGATTTGCCGGGCGAGTTGGTCGTGCGGTTAGGGGCGCGCAGCTGTGAGCTTGCATCCGGTAAATAGTAAGTTCGAACCCCACGGTCGGCAGCCCTGAAAATGTCTTCCGTGTTTTCCCATTTTAACACTAGACAAATGCTGGGGCTGTTCCTTAATTAAGGCCACGGCCGCTTCCTTCCCACTCCTAGGCCTTTCCTATTCCTTCGTCGCCATAAGACCTACCTGTGTCAGTGAGACGTAAAGCCACTAGCAAAACAATTATGATTAATCATTCTTTTGTGCAAGTGACTATTACCAGTAACCGCAATGAAGACTTTCAACTGTATTCAAAATATATTTTAAAACTTTCTTCAGCTTATCCTGGTTGTTTCTAGAGACGTTAGAGCGAGCCGGGTTCATTTCGGTTTTGGCCGGGGGTTTATGGTAGGATGCCCTTCTTCCTGATGCCACGTGAATTTTGAGATTAAAATATCAACCCAGGATCGACAGCGATTTAAACTTCAGCCTTCAGGAGGGAATCCAGAAGCTAAACCACTGAGCTATTGATGTACAATATCCAAAATGTATTTAACTCTATTAAAACGAGCTCTAAAAGAGAAAATATTATTTATCTAATAATTTGGAGTGATTAATCCGATACTATTCATATTTTAGGCCGCACCCGCAATGTAGGGATAGCATGCCTGCCTCTTACCCGGAGGCCCCGACTTCGATTCCCGACCAGGTCAGGGATTTTTACTTGGATCTGAGTGCTGGTTTGGGGTCTACTCAGCCTACGTGATTAAATTTGAAGAGCTATCGGACGGTCAGATGGCGGCCATGGTCTAGGACGCCTAGAATAACGGCCGAGAGAATTCGTCGTGCTGACCACACGACACCTCATAATCTGCAGGCCTTCGGGCTAAGCAGCGGTCGGTTGGTAAGCCATGCCCCTTTGGGACTGTTACGCCATGGGGTTTTAGAGGAAATATAGGCCTACTGTTTGTGGCCTCCGTGGCTCAGACGGCAGCGCATCGGCCTCTCACCGCTGGATACCGTGCTTCAAATCCCGGTCACCCATGTGAGATTTGTGCTGGACACTGCGGAGGCGGGACAGGTTTTCATCAGGGTACTCCGGTTTTTCCCTGTCATCTTTCATTCCAGTAACACTCTCCATTCTCATTTCATAGCAACTATCAGTCATTAATATAAATCACTTTGGGAGTGGCAACCCCATCGTACTAATAGCCTATATCTCATTCATTCATTACATCCCTGACCCGGTCAGGAACTGAAAACCAGGTTGTAGGTTTTCATTTTTTCATACTGTTTGTGGGATAGAATACTTCCATCCTGTAGTTCCGGATTACCTGAAACTGGGGAAAGAATAGTCGTTTGTTGGAATTCTATTTTGTTGAACCGGGCGAGTTGGCCATGCGGTTACAGTCGCGCAGCTGTGAGCTTGTATTCGGGGGATAGTGAGTTCAAACCTCACTGTCCGACAACCCTGAAGAAGGTTTTCTATAGTTTCTCATTTTCACACCATGCAAATGCTGATACTGTACATTAAATATGGCCACGGCCGCTTCCTCCCCCTTCCTAGCACTTTTCTATTCATCGTCACTACAAGACCTATCAGTACATAGCTCAATAGCTCCAGTCACATAAGTGCAGCCAGTATCCGGTATTTGGAAGATAATGGGTTCGAACCCCACTATCGGCAGCCCTAAATATAGTTTTCCGTTGTTTTCCATTTACACCAGACAAATGCTGGGGCTGTACTTCAATGACGGCCATGGTTGCTTCCTTCCCACTCCCAGTGCTTTCCTGTCCCGTCGTCACCACAAGATCTATCTGAGTCGGTGTGACGTAAAGAAAATCGTAAGAAAATGTTGTTTTGATACACGTATGATTTTCCTTGTTAGAGTTAGTTAGTCTATTACTAGCCGGCCCCAGGTCAGAGATTTTTACCGGGACCTGAGGGCTGGTTTGAGGTCCACTCAGCCTACGTGATTAGAGCTGATGCATTATCTGGCGGCGAGATAGCGGACCCAGTCAAGAAAGCCAAGAATAACGGCCGAGAGGATTCGTCGTGCTGACCACACGACACCTCGCAATCTGCAGGTCTTCGGGATGAGCAGCGGTCGTTTGGTAGGCCATGGCCCTTCAAGGGCTGTAGTGCCATGGGGTTTGGTTTGGTTTGTTTTTTTCGTCTATTAATACATTAAGTATTATAATTAAGCCTAATAACTGTTTACACCCTACCACCAGACTGTCTTTTTTTGTCCTAGATGTTAAACACTGTTTGTGTCCGACTCGTTGGCTGAACGGTCAGCGTATTGGCCTTCGGTTCAGAGGGTCCCGGGTTCGATTCCCGGCCGGGTCGGGGATTTTAACCTTAATTGGTTAATTCCAATGGCACGGGGGCTGGGTGTATATGTTGTCTTCATCATCATTTCATCCTCATCACGACGCGCAGGTCGCCTACGGGAGTCAAATAGAAAGACCTGCACCTGGCGAGCCGAACCCGTCCTGGGATATCCCGGCACTAGAAGCCATATGACATTTCAACACTGTTTGTCTTTCTGGTCGACCTTAGGTAATTATAGAAGTGTACTGAATTTGATTACTCTAGCTCTTCAGGTTCCTGATAAAAGTGTACGTACAGTAGATATTAATGAAATACGACTTTCGGAAATGCAATGTCAGCTGACAGCTGAGGAATGGCAGTGGAACCACTATTTAAATATAAATTTAAAATTCACTATTCCTATAGTATATATTTTTGGATTCAGCAAAGCTTACTCTGTTCAAAGAAGCAAAGAAAAAATAATTTTTAAGTTGAAAGTGCCCTTAACAATAATGGCTGGGAAGGAGAATAACAACTAAACTAGTATTCTAGCAAGAACTACTAACAGATATACCCCAGACTCAGTGTTATATTGTATTCCCTCGAGAGAATACGTTTCTGAAAGTCGGCATGTACGCGCTTGTGTTTTTCTTTTCGAGATACTGGCAAGGAAATATCCCGCCTTGAATGGAACCGCTGTTCCTCGCTCCTTCCCACAGCCCAGTGAACCAATATTTGCATTTCACACTTCATATGACACTCTCGAAGCATTCTAAAAGGCTTTCCATGCCATTGACTCCCCTTCAATATAGGAGCACGTAATACCGGAGACATCAGGAGAAATAAATCGACTTTTTATTTCTTACCATCCTTGGAACGTCTTTATCTTCTCAATAAAATTAAGTTCTCAGTCTCAATCACACTGTGATTAAATTGCATTTCAACGTGTAAAAGACATAACTTGCAGCTAGAGAGAATCCGTGCTGCTCCGTACGTCAGACGTGTCTTGATATATCACTGCGTCATGAGCTGCCTGGGTACTTTTTGAACGTTTAGTTTTAGGATTTGTGTTACCTGTTAAACATATGTGAAGTGAATTTTTGTAGATATCTTTATTGTGACGATAAAGGAAATTTTACAAACTTTCAACTTTCAGCCCATTAGGTCGTGTTACGTGTTGAAGAGATGCTAAGTACAGAACAAAAGTGGCCAACCTTGCTACATGTATGTAACACGACCTAACGGGTTGAAAATCGATTTCGATTAAAATGCTGTTGTGATAATTCAATATTCATTGACTTGGCCGTGGAGTCACCAGGAATGGCAGTGGAGCCACCATTTAAATAGCAATTTCAAACGCACTATTCCTATAGTATATATTTTTGGATTCAGGAAAGCTTACCCTATCTAAAGAAGTAAAGAAAAATAATGTTTTACTTCAAGGTGCCCTGTTTACACCCATTCATCAGATTGCCACTTTTTTTGTCCTACATCAGGGCCTCTCAGAGTGCATGCACTGTGCACGGTGCAAAAGACGACTTCCCTTGGTTGATCAGAGTGCAGATCCCCACTCCTCGATTTGGAGCAATAGCGCTCTCTCTTTCTTTACCCACGCCTGTCTCGCACGCTCCGCCTGTCTCCCTCTTCCTCACTTGCTCCGTAGCGCTCCAAATCCGAGCCGAGTTGAGCCGACCTTAGCCGAGTAGCCCAGAGACGAAGCGTTGGTCCGAGCCGATGCACTGTGCACAGGAACTCTGCGCCCCAGTTTGCACGCGTGAGGTAATGGGCGTTTGAGAGGCCCTGTCCTAGATGAATACTGTTTGTTTTTCTGGTCGATCTTAGATAATTATAGAAGTGTACTGAATTTGATTACTCTAGCTCTTCAGGTTCCTGATCAGCGTGTACCAACGTGAAATCTGGAGGTTGTGGGTTCGGATCCCACTGCTGTGAAAATAGGACCATGGATAACCACCTTCAGGGCTGCGGAGAATGGGGCTCAAACCCACTCTCTCCCAAAGGCTACGCGATTCAAACCGGACAATTACTCGCTCGGTTTTTACGAAATATTTTGCAACTTTAGAGCTATGTTTTTAATTTAAAGTTTTAGCTTCAAATTATTTTGTTGCACAGGGAACTTCGCCCTCTTGGGAGCGCAGCTCGTCTAGGAAGTAGATGATCCTTTCAAATAATAAAAGTATGTATTTACACTATGTATTTACACGTCGCGCTAAAGATATGATGTACACGATTCCAGCTGCCATTGGGACTGTCACCAATCAGCTAAGTGAACCCGAAAACTCTACGTGAAATACTCTCGACAAACCACGAGTCCATGACTGACCACTCGGCTCCTGCGATGAGACATCATACCAGACGACGCGTGCACACATGCATGTGCGCCCTTTTGAATTCCCGTCAAGCACATAGCCGGCAGTGGACCAGCAGGCGGAATGAAGCACTGCTGAGCGCTCTGGCCAATCAGACTACTATGTATTTCTTTAATAATTTAAAAATATACGGCAATAAATGTTTATCCTTTTAAAGACACTCTGTAAATCTACAGGCGTTCTCTCAAGCTCACGGTAGCAAAACTCAGCCTAATGTTTTAAATACACCGGCTGACTATAAAAGTTAAGCATACAGAATGAGTGGTCGAATATTATCCCGTTTCGGTATATATAATATACCATTGATACGTGAGTAAATGATTAGATCTGCAAGAATCTGTAATGTGTAGAACGCCTACCAAATTGCATTCGCGATGGCAGCGTCCTGTTGTTGATAAGATGTTACCATTTAACTGCTGTGTGTCAGAGAGCTAAGTAAGGTATGCAGGGAGGACTACGTACAGTACGAAGCACCCGCGATGCCTCGCAGACGCGTTAGACAGCCTATCCACCAACTGACAGCATTTGAGAGAGGCTGCATAGAGGGACTGCATGAGGCTGATTGGTCGTATCGTGCAATTGCCAGACATATGGGCCATTCAGGTGTCACAGTGGCTCGATGTTGGACTCAGTGGGTGCATGCGGGTACCCAATCTCGTCGTGCAGGTTCGGGTCGACCAAGAAACACCACCCCGAGGGAGGACCGTCGTATGGTGCGCCAAGCATGGCAGGTACAAAAGTTTCGTGTTGCTGTTCCTAGCCGAATGCAGCCCTTGTAAGACAGACCCTCCGATGAGGGTGGGCGCCATCTGCCATGTGTAGGTAATTGCGTGTTATTGTGGTGGAGAATAGTGTTATGTGTAGTGTGTGAGTTGCAGGGATGTTGGGGATACCACAAACACCCAGCCCCCGGGCTATTGGAATAAATGTTAAAATCCCCGACCCGGCCGGGAATCGAACACGGGACACTCTGAATCGAAGGCCAGTACTCTGACCATTCAGCCAACGAGTCGGACAGCATAGCAGGTGCAATCGCTTAAGTGCGGCCAGTATCCAGTATTCGGGAGATAGTGGGTTCGAACTCCACTGTCGGCAGCCCTGAAGATGGTTTTCCGTGGTTTCCCATTTTCACACCAGGCAAATGGTACCTTAAGGCCACGGACGCTTCCTTCCCATTCCTAGGCCTTTCCTGTCCTATCGTCGCCATAAGACCTATCTGTGTCGGTGCGACGTAACATAAGGAGCATAAAGAAAAGCATAGCAGGATCCCATAATTTTGGCACCCGCCATCTACGAACATGTACTAGAGACTCTACAACATCCTGTGAGTTCCCGCACAGTGTCTCGACGACTCGCATCCGCTGGATTGGGGTCCTACCGCCCCATGCGTCGATTGTAATTGGTACCAGAACATCAACGCCTGCGTTTGGATTGGTGCCTTGCCCAGGAGGCATGGACAGACGTCGCTTCATGTTCTTCATAACCTCCGATGACCATCGCGTACGGGTTGGCAGCATCGAGGGCAGAGGACAGATCCTGTCCATATTCTGGAAAGACACACAGGCGTAAACCCTGGTATCATGGTGTGGGGAGCCATACGATATGCTTTCAAGTCACATCTAATAGTGTTTCGGCAGACTTTGACGGCACAGCGATACGTCAGAGAGATTCTGCGTCCGCACGTCCTACCCCTTACGGCACAGTACCCTGTGTTCCAACAAGATAATCCACATCCATACACAGAACGTGTGTCTATGGACTGCCTAGAAGATGTTAAGGCCTCCCGGACCTCTCCATTATTGAACACGTGTGGGATCTCATTGGAAGGGGACTCCGTCCAGGTACCAACCTGCGGGATCTGGCGCCAACATGTAACTGCCAACGGCCTTGTCTCTTTCATCCCATATTATAATCAATTCAATAAACGCGCATGGTCATTCAGCATATGTAGTTTCATTCACTTTCAACCACTCCTTCTGGGTGCTTAACATTTTTTATCACGTAGTGTATATACATGGCTGGGTGGTGTAAAAGTCTTCATTTTCACAAATGCAACATTTTTTTTTTTTTTTTTTTTTTTTGCAAGTTGCTTTACGTCGCTCCGACGCAGATAGGTCTTATAGCGACGATGGGACAGGAAAGGATTAGGAGTGGGAAGGAAGCGGCCGTGGCCTTAATTAAGGTACAGTCCTAGCATTTACCTGGTAAGAAAATGGGAAACCACGGAAAACCATCTTCAGGGCTGCTGACAGTGGGGTTCGAACTCCGAATACTGGATACTGGCCACACTTAAGCGACTGCAGCTATCGAGCTCGGTACACAAATGCAACAGAATCGTAAGCTATATCAATAAGGATTATTATTATTATTATTATTATTATTATTATTATTATTATTATTATTATTACTGGGATAAGTTGCTCAGGCGATGGAGCATCGGCGGGTTTTCTCTCGGATAATCACGGTAATATCTGAAGATGTTCAGATACGTCAGCTCAATGCCGGTAGATTTACCAGCATATAAGAGAACGCCTTCTTCTCCTCCTTAAGACGCTGGCTCCACACAGAGGTTGGCGATCCACGTAACCAGCTCTGATCTTGACAATAACACATACGAACATTTATCGCACGATCATAGCGTTCCTTCCTGGAGATCCGACTGGGGGAAAAGAAACTCCGGAAAATAACTTTGCATTTTAGTGAGCCATTACTATGTGAATTTATACGGATATCCTCGAGGATCTTGAATTCAGGGTTTCCCGTTGCCTTCTGCATCCTAATGCCGTTCACCAACATTTGGTTGCTCCGCCTCTAGGGACAATTTCTTGTCCCCAGGACAAAAGAGTGCCCTAACCTATACCTGCTCATCCACTCTCAGGGAGACTGTTGGCACTTGGGAAGGGGATCTGCCTGTACCGGGAGATATTCGGTCTCTACGCAGTTTGCCCACCCTAAAGATAACTGAATAGCAACTCCCACGGAACCAAAATCCCACACTTCATCGCCTCTGAAAAACCGTTTTAGAATTAGTAGTAGTAGTAGTAGTAGTAGTAGTAGTAGTAGTAGTAGTTGTTGTATACATTGCACATAGTAGAAAGTATCAGAGTGACTAACCGTAAACGATGGCTATCCCAGCTCATGCCCTGGCAGTAATTGAAGACTCCGCAGCCTGGACTTCATTATGTTTCCCGCGCGCGCTTTTGATGTTGAAATGCTTCGCCTCGACCTTTCTCTCTCCTCATGGCTAGTAATTCAATTTTCCTTTGGGATTTGACACTGCAATAACACAATTAGATAACGCCAAAAATGCGTTAACATTGTCCCGTACGTTAGACCCGCCTAGCGGGTGGAGAGCAAATGTAACATACAGGCAACACGAATGACGGTGAAATGTGTAGGTTCACTAAATGTTATCTATTTGTCTTTGAATTGTGGTAATTTCATAGAAGGTCTAGCTCTAGACAGAGGTGCCTGATGTTCGTATTCGTCATACAAACAGAGGAAATCGTTCTACCACAGTACACTATTTCCATTTTGGTTTCGTTTGTGTAGTGTACTCCGCATGGAATTTCGAGCGTCACGCGGAAATTTATAGAAAGTTCAGTTTCATAACTTTGCAACTACCAATGGCTTCTAAATTGGTAATATACGGTTAAATACGTCAAGAAAGAATATTAAATTAGCTTCAATAAACGGCGACATCATGGCGCGTGATGAGGACGCCATCATTTTTTTAACTTGAGATTGCCACGACGCAGTACGTTCGTTCATTTTTAAATTTTCGAAAGGAATATTTTAAATCCTATAAATGCTGACAGTAAGAAATCGAGTTTTCTTTATACCTTCCTATTCATATGCTTGTGTTTTATCGCTCTAGTTACGGGTAAAAATGTAGCGATAGGTAAAGAATTCCACTGTACAACATGGTCTTGTACCAAGGAATATACCCAATTGTGACACACCTCTTCAGAAATATGAAAAAAACCTTGCAGGATATTTTGCAAAAATCACGTAGTTTTGTACAACATACAAAAAGAACAATTCATCGCTTCCACTTACACTCAGCTGCAGTTGCAAAAATCACAAAAGTAGCTTTTCCATCCTTTACGGCAAGCTATCTCTTGTTCATTCCATAATAACTCAGTGTAATACTTATTTTTGGCATGAGCAACTCCCTTAAATCCTGTTTCATCAAACCGTTGTTTATCTTTTGCGATAGCATTTATATAATTAAACGAAGGATTTTATTCCATTTTATCTCCCATCAGATTTTCGGTTTAAGACGTCCGTATTAACCGCAATCCTTTTACGCCCAATTCATTTCTCGGCATGATCATCATCGTGTACCATTGCCCCCCGGTACACGACATTGTGTGTTCCAATGTATAATTGGGTGCGCGATTTAACATATATGGCTCCCTAATTTACAGTCCATTATAAATCAATGAAGTCAGCGAATGCATTTATTCACCAGATGATAGGAAACACAAATCAGGTGGTTATAGTAAGGAACACTGTATCATGTCTGTTATTTGCAGCATCCTTGCCTTTTAATAGACCTATAACGAGTAAGAACTTCCGACATGGCTACATACTGACATTTTTCACAATTTGGTTGAGTTTAAGCTTGAGCCGGCACCACGGAGTAAGGGTAGCCCAGAGACCCCGGGATCGATCCAGGTCAGGTCAGGGATTTTTACCTTGATCTAAGGGATGCTTCGAGGTCCACTCAACTTACGTGATTACATTTGAGGAGCTATCTGACGCTAAGATAGCGGCGTCGGTCTAGAAGATTCATTGTGCCGACCACAGAGTACCTCTAAAGCTATGGACGTTCGGGCTGAGCAGAGATTGTTTGGTAGGCCATAGCCTTTGGGGTCTATTGAGTCATGGGGTTTGATTTGGTTTTCTTTGCTTTGTTTTGGTTGAAGTTTGATGGACAGCAGTACAAATCAGGACAAAAAAATGTTCCAAGTCTACAACAGTTTCTCCTACATATCCTCTCTACATTAGCGTATTTCATTAGGATACTTTAAGAAAGGTAGTTTCTCAAACGTTTTCTAGGTTAATACTTAAATAAAGGCAAGATAAATAACACTTTCGTCATCTTACTTCTTTGGCGTTACAACTGCTGAAGATAATAAACCTTGCAGACCACCAGCGTTAGCCATTCTTCTCTAGATGTCAGTCTCCTCCAATTACGTATTCTCACCTTCTACAGCTCAACCTCCACCACCTAGAAGGACATGGATTCGTTTCCCCGTCAGGATGTCAAAAACTTCGAAACGAGTTTTCCACTTGTGGAGAGGTACTGTATATGGCTCTGAGGTTCACTCAGTCTACACCACAAATAAGTACTAGGCTAATTCCTGACAGCAAAGGCGACTGAGCCAAGTACTAATCGTAATCGTAATCTTTATTTTTCTACCAGATCTACAGCAATGAAGCCTTATTGATCCTTTACGGAAGAAAAATAATAATGCCTAGCCTAGTCTGCTTAAGTTGCCGTACACATATCATAAAGCTCGTATAGTAAAAATAACTAACACCAAAAAAAAAGTTACTGGAAATGATAATAATCAATTGTCAATAAGTCACTGTTGTCTTTTCATATATAAACCAAACCTCAAAAAATCTCAATATTGCTGTTAAGAACAGGGATAAAACGAAAACTGATAGTATTGAAAATAATAATAATCAAATGTCAATGCTTCACTGATGTCTTTTCAGATATCAACGATCTCAATATTGCTATTGATAAAAAGGGATAAAACGAAAACTAATATAACTACTGCTATAAGGTAATTCCATCTATTTGACAATAGAGCCAAGTACTACATCGCACTTGGTGTCCAGGTTGCGAATAGTGTAAGTCCTTACCTTCCATTTCCGTAAAGGTCTTCGTGGCTTGTACGGTATGGAAATGAATTGACTGGTTAATTAATCGTTCATTGAGTCAGTAGACTGATTACCTAGATAGATAGCGTTTAATTAATAATTCAGCTGATCAGCGATTTATACTATGATCACCACTCTCGTTGGCCAGCCAGGCGGCTAATTAAATCGAATGGATGCTTGAAATGGATGATCAATCAAGATCATCGCCTGGTCAGTCACTTATTTGTCTTTGTTAGTTGATAATCAGTCAGCGTCTACCTCAGTGGCGTACTCGATTGGTCTTCTACTCCCAAAACTGCGCACTCGAAGTTGATAGCATTGATGGGAATTAAAATAACATAATTGCATATCGTTAGCTTACAGTAAGTTAAGGAAAAGCTGCAATACAAGATTCCGACATCCAAACGTTTGCTGAAAATCGTTACAACTTAGAACAGACGTTAAAATACAACAGTATCAAACGTTACTGGATTCATGTCCAATTAACTACATTTTTATGTCAAAAATTAAGTTCCCAGAAGTAAACATTATTTTAATTTCATCGATTGTAAATTGAAAGCATTTGAAATGGTGTCTCAACGGCGTACTAGCCGCCAAATTCTTGGAAGGTGTGGCAACGCAACTGAAGGCCTGGTAATTTGGCATCTAGAAAGGCCTTAAAGAGCATGTTTTTCTTTTTCCTTTTCCTTTTTTGCATTTGCATTTGCAATCAATGAAATTATGGTTTCTTAATTTCCAGGAACTTAAGAAACGGGCATTTATACAAGTGGAGGTACACGCTTACCTAATGCACCGTCACTGCATTGTTGTACCTGCAGTAGCCTCCAGTGTCATCGAAAGGTGTGGTAAACCAACTGAAGAGCCCAATGTTACACTGAGGCGAAACGCTGGATATTTCACAATTGAAAAGGCCTGAAAGGTTTGATTTTTATATTTTATGGTTTTCCGAGACGCTGAGGGGCCAGAATTTTGTCTCGAAGAAGTTCTTTTACAAGCCAGTAAATCTACCGACACGGGGCTGACGTATTTGAGATCATTCAAATATCATGGGCAAACAGCAACATATTATAATTTGACAGCGAGGTGGATCCATCGGTCACCGGATGACATTGTAAACTGACTGGTGGGCAGGTCGACCGCTCAACCAGTAATTCATTCATCCACTCATTACTTCTCGTGATTAATATGGATATTACCAAGTAAGTGACTATGTAGTTTGGGTCACGTAGGTGTCCGCTTGCATAAGGGAGATAGTAGGTTCGACCCCACAGTCACATCAGGCAAATGTACCTTAATTGAAGCCACTGTCACTTCCTTCTCAGTTGTAGTCTTTGCTTATCTCATCATCGCCATAACACCTGCCTGTGTGGGGGAGGCGTAAAACAAATAATAACAATTAAATACAAATATTGAGTTTTCCGTACTACAGCATTTTTAATTTCTGGGGACTCTCTTTAAGGGTAGCAAAATCCAAGTCATTCCAAGAGGTGAAATTGAAGGCATTGTCTACTTGGGCTTCTCCTTTAGCTGTCACCTTTGTTTTATGTTATTTAGTTACGAATGTTCTAATTATTACTATTGTCATCATTATAACTGTTTACTGTAAAACGATAAATGTACATTTAATTTAATCCCTGAAACATGATAACATATTTACCATCAGAGGAGCACAGGAAATACAATAATCACTTACTGTATTCTCTCACTTTTGTTGTTTTCTTCCAGTTCTCCGTTACCTGTGTCTCAACTCTTCGGGGACTATCATGCTGCTACTCCTTGTTGGACCGGGCGAGTTGGCCGTGCGGTCAAGGGCACGCGGCTGTGAGCTTGCATCCGGGAGATAGTGGGTTCGAATCCCACTGTCGGCAGCCCTGAAGATGGTTTTCCGTGGTTTCCCATTTTCGCACCAGGCAAATGCTGGGTCTGTACCTTAATTAAGGCCACGGCCGCTTCCTTCCTACTTCTAGGCCTTTCCTATCCCATCGTTGCCATAAGACCTATCTGTGTCGGTGCGACGTAAAGCAACTAGAAAAAAGTCTTCGATATCGGAGTGATTATCTTCTCCTTCTGTCTGTTAGGTCATCAGCCCAGAGGCTGGCTGGATCCTCAAATAGCACCACCAAACGTTATGCGGTTATAAGGAAACCCCAAAAACCAATGGCAGCACCAAAATGAGGCGTACTAGGCAAGATAAGGAGTGAGGTAGTTTGCCATTGCTTTCCTCACTGAGTCAGAAAGTACTATTGCAGCACGACTGACCCTATGAGCAGCACCTTTCATAAAACTCAGATGCACTAGTCATACTCTGAATGTCATTACTCAGCACTACCCGTACCTCAGCAACTTCCATATTGTCACAGCCATGGACGTAGACTGGGACTTCGGTGGAAGCTACACTTTACTCTGGCCTGTGCCAAGAGATGGATGCAAAAGTACTGTATCCATCAAGAAATGACAGCAGGCATATCTTCTCCTTACAGTCATTTATTTTTCTAGAAAAAGCTTATTTTCAAAAGTAGAGATGATGATGATGATGATGATGATGCAGTTGGCCAACATACGTTGGTAGGAAGCTCAATAATTTGAAAGAAAAATAAGTCTTCAAAATGGCCCAATTTCATGTCAAACAAGGCATTGAAAATCACGTTTGATGCCAATAAATACTAAATCCCACGGGATGAACTGGCTAAAACAAAGTATCCATGCAGCCAATAAGGAGCCACTTCCGAGGCACATGATCAGCAGCTACAAAACACTTCCTGTAATTTACATTGTTGTGTTCGATGATTTAATTTAATATTGTTCAACTAATCTGTGCCTTCGCTATGAATAACTGTATTTAAATATACAACGATCAATTCAGTCAGCTTTCTGATAACTGCAGTGAAAATTATGCCTTTCAGATGGAACTAATTAGAAAAGGTTAAGTAAACAACTGATAGGAAATCTGCCACCTGGGCGACAGCTCTTAGTGCAGGTCATTGATTGATTGACTGATTGATTGACTGATTGATTGAGAGCCAAAAAGTACCATATCCATATCTTTTTCTTAAACATTTCCTAAACTGCATAAATTTTAACAGAACTTTTTAAAATAATGCATTTATTCTATTAGAACGAAATAAAAATGTTAAAATGAATTTTCAGTCGAGATTTTACACTCTGACCACTTTTGTTCTCTCCTGTAAGATATTTAAAAATGCTATTTGCTCGGGGCGTCGACCTAGAAAGATCTTTTGCCCCTACTTGCACCATATGTGAGGAACTTGCATGTATTTTCTAAATGGCGGAAGAGTTAAGTGTTGAATGTGGGGAAATGGACGTTAAGGACGAGACAAACCCCAGTCCCCAGGCCAGGGATACTAATCATTTTACAATTATCAACCCCTGACCCGGTCGAGAATCGAATCTGGGGCCGCCGGGTGAGAGGCGGACGCGTTGCCCCCTACACCACGGGGCCGTACCCTCTAAGATTTTACTTTTTGATTTGGTGTCTTTTGGAAGTAATCTTCTCAAATATAGTCTGAGTGAGCCAAGATATTATAGCACTACTGTCTTAGTTGTAAAGCTTCAAATTGCTTGAATCATGTCGTGGGGAAAATAATGAAAATTTGTAAATTTCTCATCATATTCGAAGCATAAACAACAACGACATGCCTTGGTCAACGATTACAAGAAGATTGTTACGTATGTCTAGCTGTCTGACCATGAGGATATCACACAGCACAAACCACACACTAAACTCAACAAATCTGTCAGTCAAAACGACCACTAGCGAACCCCTTCAGTGTCCTGCAGACCAATAATAATAATAATAATAATAATAATAATAATAATAATAATAATAATAATAATAATAATAATTGCGCGTGGCTATTTCTAGACGAGTGCAGCCCTTGTAAGGCAGCTCCTCCGATGAGAGTGGGCGGTATCTGTCATGTGTAGGTAACTGCGTGTTATTGTGATGGAGGAGTGTTATGTGTGGTGTGTTAGTTGCAGGGATGTTGGTGACAGCATAAAAACCCAGCCTCCGGGCCATTGGAACTAACCAATGAAGGTTAAAAATCCCCGAACCGGCCGGGAATCGAACTCGAGACCTTCTGAACCGCAGACCAGTACGCTAACCATTCAGCCAACGAGTCACACTCTGCAGACCTGGAAGGAGGATTGAACAGAAAAATCTCCATTCCATTATCATACTGTATACCGTATCTCCGTCAGTCTGCCTCAAAGAATGTGGTTTACCCTAAATAGAATAATAAACCAAGGTAGATGTACTGATCCCCTTTTCGAATGGGCAAACTTCTTTCTCCAAAGTGTAGCCGCGGTGCTCCCAACCAAACCACCTGCCACGTCATCAAGGAATGTAGCTTTAGTTCATACATTGAGATCAACAGTGATTTCCTGCATGCAGGTCCAGCTACTCTACATTAACTGCATGCCGCTACAAACCTCTATTTGTAACTATTGTAGCGCTGTGGCTTCGTTTAGTTCTATACCTTTTATTTTTAAATCATTAGAAAATGCGTCTAATCATCGTCGTCTTTGTATCGTTTTATCCCTCTTACCTTCCACAAGCGAGTCCATTATTCTTCTAGGTAACCTATTCTCCTCCATTCTTCTCACACAACCCCACAACCGAAGCCACTTTATGCGTACACCATCATCAATCGAGCTCATTCCTAGCTTAGTCTCTATCTCCTCATTTCAAGCACTGCTCGTTCAAGCAATCATTCTCGCTACTTTCATGTCTGTTTCTTCCTACTTATGAATAAGATATCCTGAGTCCACCCATCTTTCACTCCCGACTTGGTGTGAAAACAGGCCAGTGTAGAGATAATTTCGTCCGGGTACTGACTTCTTTCTGAATATTCTTCATCGCAACAACAAGCTCACTGCATCATTATACTACCGCCCTGGGAGAACACACATTCTAAGTACTTGAAATGGTCTACCTGTTCTTTTTTTATTCAATTCTCTTAGGTTTCCTGCCAACTGGCATCAGTTTACCTCCGTTTAATCTAGGTAACGCTATTTTTCATAGCATATTCATTGAACCTATTTTCAAGTTCAAGATATTAGACTGTAGGTTTTCAACACAATCTACATTATTATTATTATTATTATTATTATTATTATTATTATTATTATTATTATTATTATTATTATTACTGCTTCTCAAACTTAGTTCCCTTAATTTCTTCTGGTTTGTCAATACGTCATGAAATACTATTCTTTTTATACTGACTAGAAGAAGTATTTCTGCCCATTGGAAGGCCGAGAGTGCTTTTGAGTGATGGATATTTCATTAATTTTTAGAGAAGGACCTGCCATATAAGTAACTACATTATATCGCATATAGACAGACCGGAATGTAAACGAATACACGTTCCCTGTAAATAGAAAGAAAAATTCATACGCAAATGGAAATAGTTTGAAAATTTAATGTGCAATACTGGTTCGTGAAGTTCGTTCTTGCTATGATAGCTAGCCCCATTACACTGTATTATCTATAATTATTATAACTGTACATGTATTCATACATACATTTTCACTATATTTCGCTGGGAATGTTCACATTGTAGTCACCCGTTGCTACCATTAACATGTGTTTCCAGTAAGCTTATTAGTTTTGGTGCATTAATTTCTGTGATAGCTATTTATTGAAAATCAATTTCTACTGAGGGGATGTCATATGCAAAACCATGAAAACATTAACTACTTTCAATGTTGATGACACAATGAGTGATACTCTCACCTGCTGCCTGCATGAGAGACCATTATATGATACAACGTTGATAACAATGACAGAGAGCAAGAAGAAAATGAACAGTGATTCCTGAGTTGTGGTGTATGTGGCTTTCTTCATATGGCATGTGGCTGATGTATGCTAAGGATGCACAAAAGAAGCTGCCATTGTAAATTTGGAGCCACGCGATGTACGGAGCTGCAAAGGCGGCTTGTAGCTCTTTTTCAAGGTCGTTGTAGTTAAATGGGCCGTAGCAGTGAGCGGTACCATTAACGGAAATCTGGGGTGCTCGATTAATATACCCATATCAGCCCTATAATGTGCATTGTACGTGGTTGTTGTTGCTCCTGGAGTCATCAATGTATGGACTGGTTTGATGCAGCTTCCATGCACCCTACGCTGAGCTAATATTTTCATCTCCACGTAAATATTGCATCTAACATGTACTCCATTATTTAATTCACATTTATGTCTTGGTCTACCAATACTATTCTTATCCCTTACATTCCCCTTGAAAACCAACAGAAGAAATCCTCATTGTCTCAAGATGTGCCGTATCTCCCTCTCTCTCTCTCTCTCTCTCTCTCTCTCTCTCTCTCTCTCTCTCTCTCTCTCTCTCTCTCCTTTTTGTGAAATACCATTTATATAGAGTTTGTTAAATTTGTCTTGCATATTAGTTTAATTCTGATTGGAAAAATATATACGTAATAATTGTTTGAAAACATTGGAACTTGCGAAATATAGATCCATCCAGCTTTAACTATCGCACGCCAAGAAGGTATAGAATTCATTAAATATCAACTATCATACTGAGACTGGACGATTACTGACCGCTCTTACATCACACATCCCCTACAGGACTGTCCATAGAAATTCTTCCTCCACAGCCGACCCCATTAATCACAAGCTGACCTCGAAGCACCAATGGCCAAAATTTGGCAAGCTTCCTCGTCCGAGGACGTTAAAAACTTCCCTCTCTCTGCATTCTCTCGCCTCCAGCATCATCGAGAGATGTTATCACTCTGATGACTCAGGCTCTAATACACCATCACACTAAGTATGTCGAGGTGTAAAATGGCTTCTCTAATTACCACGTTACAACTATCTAGATTACTCAGGACTTTCCCTCTCTCTGAAAATTCTATACTCTCATAATTAGTAAAACAATATTATGATCTCTTGTTCTGTCTCAGAAGTAACATACTGTTTAAAGCGAACTGAGGGATTTAGAATATTTTGCCACGCCAGAAACTAATAGGAATTCAAACTGTGAAGGAAGTTCATCTGGTTTAATAAACTAATTATCTGTAGTAATAAAACGAGAGGGAGCCTCCATGGCTGAGACGGCAGCGCGTCTGCCTCTCACCGCTGGATACCGTGGTTCAAATCCTGGTCACTCCATGTGAGATTTGTGCTGGACAAAGCGGAGGCGGGACAGGTTTTTCTCCGGGTACTCCGGTTTTCCCTGTCGTCTTTCATTCCAGGAACACTCTCCATTCTCATTTCATAGCATCTATCAGTCATTAATAAATCACTTTGGGAGTGGCGACCCCATCGTACTAATAGCCTATATCTCCTTCATTCATTCCATCCCTAACCCCGTCAATGACTGCAAAACAGGTTGTAGGTTTTCATTTTCAATATAACGAGAACTCTAGATTTTTCTAGAGAGTCGATGTTTCATCATCAATTTGTCCGACTCGTTGGCTGAATGGTCAGCGTACTGGCCTTCGGTTCAGAGGGTCCCGGGTTCGAGTCCCGGCCGGGTCGGGGATTTTAACCTTCATTAGTTAATTCCAGTGGCTCGGGGGCTGGGTGTTAGTGCTGTCCCCAACATCCCTGCAACTCACACACCACACATAACACTATCCTCCACCACAATAACACGCAGTTACCTACACACGGCAGATGCCGTCCACCCTCATCGGAGGGTCTGCCTTACAAGGGCTGCACTCGGCTAGAAATAGCCACACGAAATTATTATTATTATTATCATCAATTTAACAGGATAAGCCTGGTAAACAGTATTATGCATATATGCCATCAAGAATACAGTATACATTCTCATTTTAAACTATTATACTTGTCATGTCGTAATCAAGACGCAAAAAATGTTGGTTTTAAGGTTTTAACTTCGTATATTACCATCTGGTTTAACAAATGCACACAAAATTTAGGCATACGTTTCATCATTGTTTATGTATATAATAGGTTAATTACTTTGTCAATTTTTACTACGAGTGGCTGAATATGACCAACATTTGGTCGAAACTAGTCGTACATTGTGATGTATAATTAATCACAAAATAAATTATGTAGTAAAGTACTGATTAGGTGGACTCCATCTCTTAATATATTGTAATTGTATCAATCATCATCATCATCATCATCCGTTTACCCTCCAGGTTCGGTTTTTCCCTCGGACTTAGCGAGGGATCCCACCTCTACCGCCTCAAGGGCAGTGTCCTGGAGCTTCAGACTCTTGGTCGGGGGATACAACTGGGGAGTATGACCAGTACCTCGCCCAGGCGGCCTCACCTGCTAGGTTGAACAGGGGCCTTGTGGAGGGATGGGAAGATTGGAAGGGATAGGCAAGGAAGAGGGAAGGAAGCGGCCGTGGCCTTAAGTTAGGTACCATCCAGGCATTCGCCTGGAGGAGAAGTGGGAAACCACGGAAAACCACTTCCAGGATGGCTGAGGTGGGAATCGAACCCACCTCTACTCAGTTGACCTCCCGAGGCTGAGTGGACCCCGTTCCAGCCCTCGTACCACTTTTCAAATTTCGTGGCAGAGCCGGAAATCGAACCCGGGCCTCCGGGGGTGGCAGCTAATCACACTAACCACTACACCACAGAGGCGGCTAATTGTATCAATACGGACCAAAATGAAGATAATTGCATATGCTATTTAGTGAGTAACTACCAAATCAAATGCATAGGTACTCATAACCTACACAGAGAACAAACCTTTCATCACGAAAATTAACTGTTTTATTTTAGCATTTAAACTCTTTGGGTCGCAGTCTCTGAATATGTCGGCCGTCGTCTTCATCGGAATAACACATTTACATCCTTTGATCGTACGGTCTGTGGTGAAACGTTTCACTGAAGTTGCGCTATTCTAGTGTATTCATTCAAAAACAAGTGCACTTAAGTAGTAAAAAATAAAAACTATAAAATTATGGTGAGAGACAGCTGTTGATTTGTTGGAGTTCCTGTCATTATTGCACCAGATAGGTCTTTGTAGCCATGAACTAAAATAATCTCCTTAAACCATCGCGGAAGAATTTCGCATTAAGTTTGTATACTATCCTATTCATTGTATGTTTAACAGAAAGTCCGTCAAAGCTGAATAATGTGTCTTCATTGAAACATGCAGATTTCTTTACAACTTATGCCTATAACGTGTACTTTGAAATATAACTACCGGGCGAGTTGGCCGTACGCGTAGAGGCGTGCGGCTGTGAGCTTGCGTCCGGGAGATAGTAGGTTCGAATCACACTATCGGCAGCCCTGAAGATGGTTTTCCGTGGTTTCCCATTTTACACCAGGCAAATGCTGGGGCTGTACCTTAATTACGGCCACGGCCGCTTCCTTCCAACTCCTGGGCCTTTCCTATCCCATCGTCGCCATAAGACCTATCGATAGCTGCAGTCGCTTAAGTGCGGCCAGTATCCAGTATCCGGGAGATAGTAGGTTCGCACCCCACTGTCGGCAGCCCTGAATATGGTTTTCCGTGGTTTTCCATTTTCACACCAGGCAAATGCTGGGGCTGTACCTTAATTATGATGATGATGATGATGATGATGATGATGCTTGTTGTTTTAAGGGGCCTAAAATCGAAGGTCATCGGCCCCTATGTAGTTTGTACCATAATTAAGGCCACGGCTGTTTCCTTCCAACTCCTAGCCCTCTCCTATCCCATCTTCGCCATAAGACCTAACTGTGTCGGTGCGACGTAAAGCAAATTGTAAATATATATAAGTACGTTGTTTCCTACGTGCCAGCGAATCTACCGACGAGACGTCTGGCTGTTGCAATTAAGCACCTCTAGGTACCAGCAGACTGAGCCGGGATCGAACCCGCCAATTTGGGTTCAGAAGTCCAGCACCTCTACCTTCTGATAACTCAGCCCGTCTTTCACATGTTTTACTCTTTTTAGTCACATTGGAAGGATTGTAATAATTACGCCATTATTAGTGTGTTTTAGGACTGAGGTAGAAAATGATTCACCCCAGTTTAATATTCTTTACGACAGTACTGAATGAAATTCAATTAGATAATCATAAACTTAACAGAAGGGTTAAGCTGACCAACACAACAATAGCATAATTGACATTTTCTGCTACATTGCTTAATATCTCTTAAAATCTCCAACAAAGAATATTTGGAGTTGGAATGCAAAAATATAGCTTTGTTGCGAACTAGCACGATGTTAAGTATCACCAACAAAATGATATATTCACCTATTGAAAATGAAAAACCTACAGCCTGTTTTCTTGTCATTGACCAGGTCAGGGATGGAATGAATGAATCATACATAGGTTATTAGCACTATGGGATCACCACTCACAAAGTGATTTATTAATGACTGATAGATGCTGTGAAATCAGAACGGAGAGTGTTGCTGGAATGAAAGATTACAGGGAAAACCGAAGTAACCGGAGAAAAACCTGTCCCACCTCCGCTTTGTCCAGCACAAATCTCACATGGAGGGACCGGGATTTGACCCACGATATCCAGCGGTGAGAGGCCGACGCGCTGCCGCCTGAGCCAATATTCACCTATTATTGATTATAAATAGAAAAATTATCCTTATCTGCTTTAATTAACACAGGTACTAGGATTTACACGTCGAAATTATATTTTATGGGTGAAGTTCAATTCACAAAGTACACTTCAAACTCAATGTATGTAGTTTAAAATGACTTGGTGAATTAGAAGTTGGTGGATGATGTTAGGTTCGCGGATTCGATTTCGGCTGAAGTAAACGATTTTTGAAAGAGAGAAAAATATCTTAACACTTAATTTCATAATGTCGTAGTCATGTTAAGGACTTAATCGGTGCTGTATGTACCCAATGGACAAAATTAAATGATCCGTAGGAAGAGCTTACTAGAATTCCGTTCCATTGTTAGATGGCAGCAAACTTGAATGTCGAAACTGGCAAGCAGAGTGCCTAAATGGAACCTCTTCATAAAGCCTGCAACGTGGAAGTTAAGGTCAAAGATTATTATTATTATTATTATTATTATTATTATTATTATTATTATTATTATTATTATTATTAGACTTAATAACCTTGATTCAAAGCGTTACAGAAACATTGTGTAAAACGTTACAGATTTTAACCATTTTAACGTGGCCTTTTCCCGAGTACAATCTTCTAATGCTATAACTGGTTTAATTTAAGATAGCGGAAAACAGGTAAAGAGGTTTTGTCAATTTTCTGCACTGCATAGCTGTACAGTGGAAGTCCGGTTAAACGCGGTCAGATTCACCGCGGATTCGAATTGAACGCGGTACAAGGTATGTCTCCGAAGTAAATCATCAATGTTATTCTTATTTGCTTAATGTAGTAACGAAATGCATAGAGGGATTCTGCATTACAGTCTGTAACTGGCACCGACTCCGCGCTAACAGAACTTCAAGCGATGACTGGATGGGGTTTTGGAAACCAAGTATCAGGTCAATATTCAAAAAGTATAGAGGGTTTATTTATTTATTTATTTATTTATTTATTATTATCCTGAGCAGTGTCCTTTATCCTGCTTACAATTACCGATAATAGCTGTAAAGTAGGGAGCCTCTGTGGCTCAGACGGCAGCGCGACGGCCTCTCAACGCTGGATACCGTGGTTCAAATTCCGGTCACTTCATGTGAGATTTGTGGTGGACAAAGCGGAGGCGGGACAGGTCTCTCTCCCGGTACTCCGGTTTTCCCTGTAATCTTTCATTCCAGCAACACTCTCCATTCTCATTTCATAGCATCTATCAGTCATTAATAAATCACTTTGGGAGTGGCGACCCCATCGTACTAATAGCCTATATCTGCTTCATTCATTCCATCCCTGACCCGGTCAATGACTGGAAAACAGGTTGTAGGTTTTCATTTTCAGTTGTAAAGCAGAGGTTACCATGGACCTAAACTCCAATCCCATCCTTGCTAGAACCATAAATGTTCAAAATGAATCAAATCAGATGGTTTTGATTCATGAAAGCCGTATAGTTTTGAGAAATTTTTGATAATTTATGATATATTTTTACATTTGTGGTAGAGTTTCATTTCATTATTTTGGGTTTAGATTCACTAAAATGCTTGAAATTTGAAATAAGATATTCTTGTATTTTGTTGTACTATATGTAGGAGGAAAGGGAGTAATTAGTGTGCTTGAGGAAATCACTCTCAGCACTCTTATGTATGTATGTATGTATGTATGTATGTATGTAGAGAAAAAAATTCTACACGACGCTACAATTTTTAGACATTTTGTATGGTCGACTGAAAGGCACCCACAAAGAAGCTCTTAAGTTCACTGATCTGAAGTACTCCACATCTCTATTCAGGAAGTCGAGTGGCACATACTTCGCACTATATGTGTCCATAGAGACTGAGACGCCAGCCCCAAAATGTGTCACAAAGGAGTCTTTTATCCTTTAGAACATAAAGTCAACAGACGAACGGAGCATTGATCTGAGTTCGGCCGCAAGGAATTGTGTATCCCAGGAGTACGATACAGTACAAGAGGTGGTGGAGTCCAATAGTCCTTCACGGGAAATAAATTGTGAAATGCTATTTAAGAAACATTCATACTATTTCCTTGCTAAGTACAGAACTGTACTTTGGTATACATACTGTATTTCTTTCTCTAGTCTGTTTGTACTTATTTCATTTACATAGAAGTCATGCAAGCATTCTTGCTGATTCTCATGACCTACTTAAAATTACAGACTTTCGGAAGAACATATTATGAACAGAAATAAATAATAATAATAATAATAATTTAATTGGTTTTACGTCCCGCTAATTTTACGTTTTGGAGATGTTAAGGTGCCGGAATTTAGTCCTGAAAATATTTTACGTGTAGGTAAATCTACCGAAACGAGGCTGACGTATTTCATCACCTTTAAATATCACTAGACTGAGCCGGGATCGAACCCACTAACTTACGCTCACAAAGCTCCCGCAAAACCATCTGAGCCATTCAGCGTATCATTATCTCCTTCCTCGTCATTTTCTTTATCGTTTCCTATTTATGGTCGATATTACCTGTGAATTTGTCCCAGTTTTATGGCCAGATGCTCTTCCTAACGTCAGCCCTATGTGGATGGATCTATTCACTATTGTGTGTCTCGGTGGTGGTTGGTAGTGTGTTGTGCTGTGCTGTGTTTAAATGAAGAGACGTGTATTGATACGAAATATCTAGTCTCCGCACCAGAGGAATTAACAAGACGTAGTTAAAATCCCTGGTCCGACCGTGAATCGAAATCCGGGCACTCTGAATCGGAGGTTGCTACTCTTAACTACTCAACCAAGGGTTTGGACTCTGAGCAACTCAGCCCAGCGAATAGAAATTCAAGCGGTATGATACTGAAATAAAAATATGACATGGAGTTTGGAAGGGAAAAATGTATGAAAATACTGAATACTAGGAAAAAAAGAAATGGCGTATGCCTTTTAGTGCCGGGAGTATCAGATGATATGTTCGGCTTGCCAGATGCAGGTCTTTCGATTTGACACCTATAGGCGACCTGCAAGTCTTCATGAGGTAGAAATGATGATGAAGACGACACATTCACCCAGCCCCCGTGCTAGCGGAATTAACCAATTATAGTTAAAATTCCCGACGCTGCTGGGAATAGAAACCGGGACCCCTGTGACCAAAGGCTAGTACGCTAACCATTTAGCCACGGAGCCGGACAATACTAAGATGGAAAGATTCTTTTCAGTTATATCAGCTGTGAAGCGATGGCAATGGAGTTCGAAACAACGAATCAAAATGTAGCAAAGTTGGTAATGAATTTCCACTAGTGATCTATTATATTTCAAAAAGAGGTTACGTCATCAACATGATAAGGTTTTCTGTCTTAGTTTACAGGTTTGATTCCGGTCGACGTCGGTGGAATTTTAAGATGTAAAAGTCTGTGGTATTAAACTTGGCGGAAGGTTATCCTGCCATTATACTCCGTCTCTAGAGAGATCTAGGTCACTGTGTCGTACCTGCTTGCTTTCCACCCGGATGACCAAGGTTCGAATCTTCCAGGAACCCAGTTTAAAATTTTCCCTTAAAAATCACGACAGGAAAGACTTACATCCGTACTCCAAAACCCAAAATTATCCAGAGTAACTTCAGCGAACGCATAAATAATTAGGGTAAGTTGAAGAGAGTTTTAAGTATTTTCGCTTCTATTCCGGAAGACAGGATATGGAAAAGAAGGTAATATCCCATAAAGGTCTACGTGAAAAGAAGATTTACTTACTTTTTTCTGCTCGAGTTTAACCCTTCAAAAGCTCAAGTTCCTGTACCCCTCAATAATACAATTAAGGCATAATTTAAAGACGTGCGTTTCATAATTATTCTATATTACCGTCGCAGTTCCACAAATCCCGTACTTCGGTTTACCGATAATCTTGAGGAATTTGTCCATTTAAGAAATCCAATAAATGCCATAAGAGTCGTAAGTTACTGACTAGTGGACCTCCTTACGCCCAAATTAATCCCCTCAGAATTCGATACAAAGCAGTCAATGTTCCCGAATGTTTTAGGAAAGTAATGAGAAATCTGCTTCTGGAGTGCTTTTCAGCTTATCTGTGGCAATTATTTTGTATACCTGCTATTTATTTACATTACCTTCCTTCTGGTTTTCTTTATGAGAAATCATGACATGTCAGGAAAGTATGGAGGATAAAAAATAAAAGTCCCTTTGTGTTTAGACAAGAATTTTTAGATAGACAAAGCAGTGCATGATAGTGCATTGTCGACTGGAAGGATCACTGACCGGATGCACAAAAGTCACAGTTATTAGATATCTCCAGATCACATATCAGATGAGTACCTATGTCATGAGATGACTGAATTGATGGTAAAATGACGACTGTGTCTGACCTGCTTTTCGAAAATAGAATAAGTGCTGATCATAAACACATATTTAGTAGATGATACTTATTGTAGTAAGATGGCCAATATCTCTCCATTCATCTACAAACAAACACTGTGGACTCATGCTGCACCAACAAACGCATGTTGTGGTACGGTGCAGTGTAGCATTAGTTAGTCTGACCTTTTTCTTACAACTTGCTTTAAGTTGCACCAACACAGATAGGTCTTATGGCGACGATGGGATAGCAAAGGGCCTGAAGAGTGGGATTGAAGTAGCCGTGAGATTAATTAAGGTACAGCCCCAGCATTTGCCTGGTGTGAAATTGGGAAAGCACGGAAAACGATCTTCGGGGCTGAAATTTAAAAACTGCTGTTAGCTTGCACAGAAAGCGAACTCCACGTAGATTAAAAAACAGGATCTGTAATTAGCTGAAGAAAGATATGCTATCTGCTCAATTGGTTGAACCGTGAACAACTGTGTTCGCTGTAGCCAATCAAAATCGCAATCCAAATTAGCGTGCCTACACTGGAGCAGTATACAACCTGAGTTCATCCAATAGAGCAACTAATATATCTTATTTGAGCCAATTAGAGAACCCATTTAGTTCTTATCCACGTGGAGTTAGCTGGTACAGCAAAATGAATATGAAAATGAATGAGCAGTAGAGTGGAAACTGTCCTTCCCCGACTACTTTTAAAGCCGCATGGGAATCAGACTTTTAAGATGGATTATATCACTCCCTCTCTACGTGACTATGCACTAGCTGTCATCAGGAAAGCAGAAGAAAGTCACTTAACCACATTGGTGCTATTAACAGCTATTGGACAAGCATTTTATGAAGCAGTTTGTGAGTGGTAGGGAGTTTAGTTCCTTTCTTTCTCAAGATCCAGCAACAGAAAGGTTACCAACCGTTACCAAGACTTTCAAATGCTACCAACTTCATTACGAATCAAAGCCATCATCTGGAAAACAACAACAACAAAAAAACTCGCGGCTCATCGAAGTCCACTAAGACTAGAGAAAGAACATCACAGGTTAAGACTTTAACGTCCTCGAGAGAACTAGAATCAATTCATTGTCCTTCTAGTACCAATAGGAAGTAGACTAGAGAAATAATTACTATTCTGACGAAAGGAAAATCTACACAATGGCAACTCTTAACACGGGCTCTTGATTATTGGGTGTTGAAACATAAAATTTCCAAGGGAATTCTCTCATACAGCACAAGCAGGATACGAGTAAGACATCTCCGTTAAGAATATCATATTCATTCAGAGAGAAGTAAGTTTGAAATTAAGTACAGTACATGGTCATGTAGAAAAGTTTCTTCTGTAACTCATTCCATTTTATTACCTTCGGAGCAAGCACAAAATAAAATTAGACGAGCTCTTGAGTTCCATAAACGTATTTAGCTAGTCTACCCTAGCATAAGTACATTTTTAAACAAAATTTATCTTATAAAAATTTAACGTTCACAGCACACACCCCTTGTCTTAAATTAAGTTTAGTGAAAACCTGCATCTAGTTCATCATCGTCGTCATCAACTTCCGATCCATTCCTGGTAACACTTGGTGTTTACAGAGCAGTATGTAAGAACAAAAAATATTACTTCCATCAAACTGTCCCAGCCTCAGCCGTTGCTTTGACAAAGTGAATATGTCAGGTATTAGCGATGTAAGTAATGGAGTTCCATATGCGCAGTGGTGTGAAAATGTCTCACATAGTGTCGTTTCGTGTGTGCAATTAAGTGAGTTTGGCGTCCGGCTCCATGGCTAAATGGTTAGCGTGCTGGCCTTTGGTCCAGAGGGTCCTGGGTTCGATTCCCAGCCGGGTCCGCGAATTTAATCTTGCTTGGTTAATTCCAATGGCTCGGAGGCTCGGTCTGTGTGACTTATTCAGCATTAGAAATCAACCTAGGTAGGGCTCTCATATTTACAGAGATGCAGGTCATCCGATAGGCCGTCTACGAGGAAAAGGCCCGCACCAGGCCTCTCTCCGGCGGCCATACGCCATTATTATTATTATTATTATTAGTGAGATTGGCAGACTGGTTTATAATGGCACCTACTGGCTCAGTGAGGAAAGCGGCAGGAAACTATCTCGCTCATTTCCCAGTGTTCATCTCCATGGCTGAGTGGTGAGCATCTTGGTCTTCAGTCTTCGGGGTCCCAGATTCAATTTCCGGGCGGACCGAGGGGGTTTAATCTTAAATATTTAATATATGAGAATGAGTAGGTCCAGTAGGTTCAGTAAGCCCGCCAGCAATAATTTTAAATTAAGGAAAAGTATCATTCCACAGTGCAGTAATTTCAAACAACTTCGCATAACTATTTGCTGTCGTGACTCTCCTTGTCCCGAGATGTTCTGGACGATTGGTCCTCCCGAGCTGCTTGGAGAATCTCTGAATTGGGTGCCCTGAACCATTAAATAAAGTGCTGAGTCCCAGTTAATATGATATATATTTGCCTTCAACTCTGACTTCCCAACTATCGTACATATTTGCAGTGTCTATTTACAGCATACATCGGTGATGTGCCTGCTCCGGAAGCTTTTAGAGTACTGAATTCCAACCTGCGTAGAGTCTATGTTGAAAACCTGAGAGTTGCCCTCTACCTTATCTACAAGCCTAAGTCCGTATTTCCCACTGCTGTCAGGGAGACTAAGTCTTTCCAATATCACTTCTAACGCGGCTATGTCCTACTCCTCTCTCATTCTGAATGTCTGCACCTTCCTCCAGTCTTGTTACCGACTGCCTTGACCTACGTAGAGCGTTCTCCTGCCCAAGACGAATGATCTCTTATATTCTTTTTCGGGAGGGCCTCCAAAACCCGCTCCCCCCCGCGTGACCATCGACTCAATCTACAGTACATGGCCTCCGACATGCTATTAATTCTAAAGAAGAAAGATAGCAGGGAAGAGTGGGAAGAGATACAAGGAGTATTTGCCGGTTTCCGAATCAGGCTCGCTACCACGGCAAGAGTTTGTATTGGTAAGGTAGTGTTGAAGTGTGGTATTGAAGGGTTAGGGAAAAACCACATAGGCAGAAAAGAGAAATAGCCAACATGTAAAACCTGACATCTTGTGATAGCACATGCAAGGATGTGGGCTGGAAAAGTCCAGTGGTACTGTTATTGGGAACAGGTATCATGCACAAATCATAAACCTATTCCTCGCCATTCCATCTGCCAGGGGATCAGTCCGTCTGGGCACTGCCGTAACTAGCGCGGGCCTTGCCGGTTGCGGAGCCGTGCGTCGAGTACCACTAGGGCCCGCCGCACAGCGCCACCTCCTTGGGGTCTCTCGTACCCAGTCTCCGATCCCGGAGAATGAAGCCAAGCCCGCCGAGGCGGGGACCTCCTGGAAGTGGGCTTTTTTATTCGAGGGGCCCCAAAGCCCGCTCTCCCCGCGTGACCATCGATTCAATCTACATGGCCTCCGACTTGCTATTAATTCTAAGAGAAGAGTGGGAAGTGATACAGAGAGTATCTGCCGGTTTCCGAGTAAACTCGCTATCACGGCAGCCTATTTCCATGTCAGACACGTTACCAGGCGAGTTTGTATTGGTAGGATGATGTTAAAGTGTGGTATTGAAAGGTAAGGGAAAAAGCACAGGCAGAAAAGAGCTTACATGTAAAACCTGACATCTTGTGATAGCACATGCAAGGATGTGGAAAAGGTCCAGTGGTAGTGTTAGTTGAGAAGAGGTATCATGCACCAGCCATGAACCATAGTCTCGCCGTTCCATCTGCCAGAGGATCAGTCCGTCTGGGCACTGCCGTGACTAGCGCGAGCCTTGCCAGCTGTGGAGCCATGCGTCTAGTACCACTAGGGCCCGCCGCACAGCACCGCCTCTTTGGGGTCCCTCGTACCCAGTCTCCGATCCCGGAGAATGAGGCCAAGCCTGCCGGGGTAGGGGCCTTCTGGAAGGGGGTGGATCATGACAACCCTTCCTTCCTCTCTGCCCGCGCCATGGCCCGGCGGACAGGGCAACTGCGATGGTAGGCCGGGTGGCCCCCCACACAGTTGGCGCACTTCGGCGCCTCCTTACGTGCTGCGCAGGCCGTGTAGTGGTGATCACCCCCACAACGGTTGCACCTCACTAGGAGCCCACACCTCTCCTGCCGGTGGCCCCACCTCAAACATCGGAAACACTGCAAGAGCTGCCAAGGGGGACGTTTCGGTCTCACCTGACTGCCGCTTCCCGCTGAGGTCCTCTCCTGACTGGTTCCTCGGTAGACTGCTATCCTGGGTGTAGTCCTGGGTTGCGGCTGGATGGCTCTCTCCTGGTAAGCCGGCGTCGTCTTCTTCCTCGTCCGGGGCGTCGTCTTCTACACGGGGCTGGGCGTCTCTTTTCGGCAGGGTAAGAGGCCTCTTCCTGGTGGCCCTCCTCCCGACCTGGTGACCCAGGGGTTGCTGGTGAACCGTCTGTGGTGACGGTCTTCCTACTCCTGGCTGGCGGCGGTGGCGTCGGTCGGTGCTGACACCCGACTGCGTTCCCTGTCCTGTGGGCCGCACGTCGATGTCTGCTGCTCGACAGACACGCTGGCAGGCTGGGCCTGGTTAGCAGCATCCGAACGCCAGGGGGCGTCCTCCTGTTACTAATAACCATAGCATAGTTGCAGATCTGCAGTGACAAGTGTTTTCCAACAACACCGCACAGAGGGACATCGCCAGGCGGAAGAAGATGACAGCCCCTTGCACCAAGTAAGGCTTGGCTCTTAATCCCCCTCTCGAAACGGAGACTTGGCACCAGGCACCACTGGCTGCTGGGCAAAGGGACGAACCTGTAGCCCAGAGCCCAGACGCTAGTGGACCCGAGCCTACCCGGCAGTGGCAAGGAGGACTGATCCCCATAATAACAGACAATGGCAAGGAAATGGTCCCTTAAGCCCTTCCAGCTGGTATATATTCTGTTCAGGGACCTTGCTAACTAGTGAGAGGGGGAACTCCCACCCTAGTACTAGTCTACCCCAAACTGGGATCCCCCTCCAGTAGGTGGTGCTATAGTGGTCAGTCTCAGAACCACTTATTCTCTGTCTCTCTCACTGAGTGGAATGTTTTGCCATAAGTGGAGATTTTCCGATGCTCCATCCTTTCACGAGTCATGTATTCTTTCCTTGTCTCTCCCAATGCTAATTATTCTGAATGCTGGATTTGTGCTTGTAGCTAGCCACTGTTCATTTACTCAACCCTTGGTCAGTTTACATAGATAAGATTACAACTCAATAACAAGTTAGCATAAGCCTTCCGTAGCAGGACTTGAAGAACACGTCAATTCACATAACCAATATTAAATGTTTCAAATATAAAGTAGCACATATTACACATTTAATTACCCAAATTCTACTTGCAAATAAAAACCTCTTGATCCTTTCGTTTATACATTCCTAGTGGTCTCATGTACTGGGGATCCACTAGTTTATTTCTGATTTCCTTAACTTAATATATGCTATGGAACTAACTATACCTTGGTTCGATACCCGGCATCGGCGCCATCACGACATTGCGACAATTAGAAGTGAAATATACAGTGTGATGCGGTAAGATGCAAGGCAACAAAAATCCTGTGGTTTCTATATAGAAATTTAAGAGTCTTTAGTCCACGAACAATAAGGTTCAGCCCGTACTGATATATGGTGTACCTGCATTGCATCCCACAACAGCGGAGAACATGAACAGGCTGCAGAGAGTAGGCATGCAGCGCCGCGCCGAAAGGCTAATTTATTTACATATGGAATTTCGAAAGATGCAAGTTCATGACATCGCCTGACAGCGACTTCCATAGGTTTGCGGAAAGGCAATAAAAAGCCTTGTGAAAGTCAGAGGTACTGGAGAAATTCCATATGTAAATAAAACTGTAATTTAATGGAACAGCTGCATGTGTCTGGGAGTGTGTGTGTGAATGAGTCAATGACGGATTGTTAGAGCGAAGGGAAGTACAGTATGCAAGGAAATGAATAAGTAAATGGCAGACTGACAGAGTGAAGGAAGTTAGGTGAGCACAGAAATGTATGAATGACATCCTGGTAGAAGTGAAAGTGAGAAGTATACATGTATATTTTACATAGTACTATTTAAGTATTTCGTAAGCTATGTAAATAATATAAACGAGATCTAATCTTAATATAGGTGTAGGGAACGTTACATACGTACAGCGGGGCTTAACCTTTTCTCTATACCTTCCAATTTTATGCACAGAAATTATGGTAAATAAATAACACTAATATCTTGGCTCGTGGACTGGGTGTTTGTGCTGAACCTAAGCTTCCTGCAACTCATACACCACACGCAACACTATCCTCCACCACACTAACGCGCAATTTCCTATTCACGATAGACGCAGTTCACTCTCGACGGAAGGACTGCCTAGCAATAGCCACACGAAAATGAAATTAAAAACACTAGTACGCCTCTCATTGAGTAAGTGTAACGGCAGAGAGTGAAGTTCATGAGGATAAAATCAGCCTTGAGGATGAACACTCAACAAGTATATGAATCTTTTTATGTTGAAAGGGAATTTCTGATCATTTCTAAATTTTACAGGAGAACAAAGAAACTCTCTAGATGATGGAAAATGTCTGTCTGTTCCATGCTCCTGCCAGTGCACGATGTCTGTACTAATGCACACTTCAATACATTTCATATATTATGAAATAATAATTTGTTATTATTGCAGAAGTCCCCTCGATACATCAAATGGAGTGAACTTTGGAACTTTGAATGCCAAATTCCACATAAAGCCCACAAATAATTATAAAACGTATTGTTATTGGTTTTGAAAGGTATTAATCCAATTCTCAGTATGAGCACTAAAGCAATAATACCAAACCTAATAGCATTAATAAAATGAAGTACAATATCAGTGTAAAGACCATTTAAACTCAGAAGGCAATTCCAATAAGAGAAGTTCAATTTAATGAAATAATGCCAAACCATACTGATATTATGCACCTCTACAGCAGATGTCTAATATCACACCGATATTTCACAAGCATGGAACAGTCTTGGTGTGGACTGCAGAGGTCTCCTTTCAATACCAAACGGTGCCCCTATCTATCATCTGTAGTATCGCATCAAAACCGAACATTTCGTAAAAGCTGCAGAAGTCCCTTTTCAACATTATGAGGTTCATATACATGAAACATATATACGCCGTTATCATCATCATCATCATCATCATCATCATCATTCGCTCGACTCGAGTATCATGTACTCCTGAAGTAGAGGAATGAAATGAAATGTCATGTGGCCTCCGGAGAGGCCTGGTTCAGGCCTTTTGATTCGACTCCCTTAGGCGACCTGCGCGTTGCGATGAGAATGAAATGGTGATGAAGACGGCACATACACCCAGTCCCAAGGGAATTAACCAATTATGGTTAAAATTCCCGACCTTGCCAGGAATCGAACCCGGGACTCCTGTGATCAAAGGCCAGCACGCTAACCATTCGGCCATGGAGCCGGACAGTAGAGGAATAATAATAGTAATGACTTTTCGCCCCTCTCACTACAACTTTACAGTTTTCGAGGACGATGAGATGTTTCGTACTTTTGTTCCGCAAGAATATATTTACGTTCCTGAAGGAGACCGGCAAATTTGAGCAGCTTCAATTACCACTTGACTGAACCACGATCGAATGCGCCAAATTGGGCTCAGAAATTGAGCATTCTGTTCTCCGATTCACTCAGCCCTACTCAAGTGGAGTATTTGAGCTGTGTTTTATCAGGTCTAGAAATCAACTTGCAGCTCATCCTCGGTCTCGCTAATCCTCCGTCAATGATAGTCTTCTGTGAAATGCCTTTCCTTTTAGAGTGCGTCAAGTGCCCTTGTATTTGGCGAAGTATTGTACTAATACTCGACTTCGTTTTATGCGGGTAAAATGCAAGCCATTGCTCAGTGGTTTGAATAGAAGTTGTAGCAACATGCCCTAGTGATCTGTAGTAAAGAGTAGTTTTAATATTTTAAGTACGTACACTAAACATTACATGATGCTACTTAAACGCCGTGAACTGACTGAAGTGTATCAAAATGAAACGTTGACAATCCATAGCATTCCGTGTATCGAAGCCTTTGGTATCCTATATTACTTCTACCTCCTCAGCAGTTGCATATGTATGTGGGGACTCACCCTTTATCTCTAGATCTTCCACATTCCTGCACAGAAATTGTGGTAAATAAATAATAGTAATATTAATACCTTGATTCGTGAAGATGTCTAAGTGAAAATTCTATTTCTCAATCGTTATTTGCTCTAACGTATCATAATGACCTCGACGATTAATACCTCGAATTTTTTTCCCTATGATGTATCTGTCACGGTACCTCAAACTATTTTTCAGTATGCACTGTAGGCCAATGCCCGAGGCACATAGTGATGCTAAACCCAGATTGTGTCCGATACTTGTCCGACAGGAGGAGTTTGTCTTGTTGGTCTGTTTAGCAACAGCACTTGTACGGTCGGCGGTGTATAGACAGCACGTGTAGGACTGAGGTAACCATGGTAAGAGTACACATTTCCGCTACTGGCCACCGTGAATTGGTGGAATGTTAAAACATTTTGCTGCAAGAAGGATGGCGAAAAGTGGATGTTGTCCCTCGTGTTGGAGTGAGTCAGTTTGATGTCTCTACAGATTGGGAAAATTTCAGGGAAGCACAAATTGTTGCTGATTGACAATAAACGGGACACTCACTCAAAACAACTAGTAGGGAAGATCGGTATTTGTTGCTTTCAGCACTTCATCGTACAAACACCGTTACTGCCACCTCGTTCCACCACGATCTTTGGAGAGCCACTGGAGTGAATTGTAAGAGGTCAGATAACACGAAATCGGCTGGGCGGAGGACTGACATCATAGGTCAGGTCATGTGAGGTGGACAACAGCTCATGGTCCATGGCATCAAGATATGATCGCCATAAGCTTGCACCTACACGACTGGTGAATTAGAGTCTGGACGACCCTGTGAGAGATGGAATAAGCCGTTCATCCTGGAGAGTCAGCAGCTGCAAAATAGTTGCATCATGTTTAGGCGTGGGATCGTTTTTGTTCGACGTGCTCCTTTAATTCCTATCCAGGGTAACATTACTGGTCTGGTATACAGAGACGAATCCTCCAACCAGTCGTTAAAGGATGCTACCGTTGTGGGCGAGGGCTGTACACTAACGGATGATAATACTCGTGCTCATCCAGCCAGAGTGGTCAGTCCGTTCCTTGAGACACATGGCACTCAGTGAATGGCGTGACCGGCCTATTCTACGGACATGAACTGTGTTCAACATGCTTGGCGTGGACTGAAGAGAGCAGTTACCCACCGTCCTAATCCTCCTGTTAACATTCGATATCTGACTGAAGCAAGTGGTGCTATGTATGCTTCGTCGTGTTCAAGCACGCATCAGAGTCGGAGGTCGTTATGCGCCGTGCTGATCTACCGCACAACGAACGATAATTCAGTTTTCAGAATCAAATATTCCCAACTTCGTGCTTTTTTTTTGGGGGGGGAGTGGCGGGTTTCAGTCGCTTTTCCGTAGCTCACTGCATCTTGTCTTTAAATATATCCTTTGTAATGCGCTCTGTACATACATATACACAACAAAATATTTTTTTTGCTAGGGGCTTTACGTCGCGCCGACACAGATAGGTCTTATGGCGACGATAGGATAGGAAAGGTCTAGGAGTTGGAAGGAAGCGGCCGTGGCCTTAATTAAGGTACAGCCCCAGCATTTGCCTGGTGTGAAAATGGGAAACCACGGAAAACCATTTTCAGGACTGCCGATAGTGGGATTCGAACCTACTATCTCCCGGATGCAAGCTCACAGCCGCGCGCCTCTACGCGCACGGCCAACTCGCCCGGTCACAACAAAATAAATAGCGCAAAATGTATTTTGAGCAACGCAAAAGTTATTTCTAAACCTCAATCACCCGGCATAATTGATCAGGATTAAATATTCAAAACAAAGAAAGATTATTATACCTACAGATTTTGAACGGCTTCGAACATGCCCAAATCTGAGCTAGTCCGCTACAGGTTCAAGTCATGTAGGCATAAGCTTACATTCGGGAGATGTATTCATATTACACCGTCGGCAGTGCCGAAAATACTTGTTCATGGCTTTACGGACATATGCCAGGACTGTACCTTTATTAAGGTGAAGATACTTTTTTTTCCTATTTCTAATTCTCCTCTCTTCCTTTGTCACTCAAAACCTATCCAAACTGGTGGTACATTAAACAAGTAGAAGAACATGACTGCTGTCCAACCAGATAACATAGATATTATAGAACATGTGGTCAGCATGACGAACTCTTGACCATCCTGCTTATATTTCACGACCAGCGATAGTTACTCATATTTCATTAATTGATATATTCGACTTATAAGATCACTGTTAATCTATTAGTCATCGAATTTTGATGATAATTCACTCAATACCACTCTCTCTAATATTCCTTAATTGTAATTCCAAGAGACTTTCCTAAAACCCCCTTGTTAACAATCTCCTTTACTAAGGAACCAAACCATAAATTTCTGAAAGAACTGATAGATAGATTCCGATTATTAACTGTACGGCCAGCATCGCTACCTTCGGTTTAGACGCCACAGGTTCGATTCCAGTGTGGTTTATTCTTCTGACTCGAGAAATGGGTGTTTCCGTTTGTCTTAACAGTCATATGCTCACTTTCACACAATATGCTACACTACCAATCACTAATAAAACGCATAATGGTAAATATTTAGGATTAACTCACTACGCTACCAATAATTACGGACACACGCAATGATAAATACTTAGGGTTGTCGTCAGGAAGAGCATCCTACCATAAAACCGGGCAACATCTGCATGTATTGATGTTCCCAAGTAACTGGAAAAAGACCAGGAAAATGAAATATATATATTACGGGTCTGAATAGGACCCAGAAGTCTGTAGAAAGTGTAGATAAACCTAAGACATTATTCAATAAATATAACTGAGCCAATCCATTGTAGCTTCTCAATTACGTAGCTATGAGTAGACTATGACATCTACATTACTGGTAATCAGAGCTGTTCAGACATTATATTACAATACGTTGAAAATATCTCTTATCAACATTACTGGCTGGGATCCATAAAGCTTTCACCGCAGCTTCTACAAATTGTCCATATTGTGATTCCAGGGAAGGAAGAATGGCAGTTACATCAATATCTCTACCTGCTCTGTATGAACTGAAAACTGGATCCCTAAATACTGTATGGATTCAAGATATTCTTAAGTCGAATGTTCTCAGAGGATGGAATGTGCTTCATTAGATGAGAAATTTCATCATTTTCTAAATCTCCCTTCATTATGCTTCTTAGATCAAAGAATGATTCCACATAATTTCGTCAATAATTTCGCGATTTTGGTTAAAGGTAAATAGTTTCGTATCCTGAGCTGAATCTGTAAAATTTTTACAAAAGTTTCGTAATTTCACGCTTTTCGAAAAACAGGTGTGTCTAGCTATGAAACTAAACATGTAGAGTTAAATATTGACTTTCTGGCAAATCATGAAATTATTATGAAAATTACTCCTCATTTTCTCGTAAATAAACATAATTACCCCCTTCGATACAAATAAAAAGAAATACTTTAGCATTATAATGTGACTAATCACCCGTGCAAGTTTCACGTTCACCTGATTCATCTACTCTTGAGAGACAAAACGTTTCTTTGCATGTAGACACTTATTTGACTTCGTACTGCACAAAAAAGCCTTAACAGTTTAAATATAACATGAAAAGTCCAGCCATAGGACCATTCGTCAATCATCAAGAGGATAAAAGCCAGTTACATATCTACGCGGTTGAATATATTCAGGGAAAGGGTTTCTTTCTACTCACCATCAACGCGCATCACGGTAATTCAGCCTGTGGCGAAGCCACCGCTTTCATCTCGGAATGATGGATGATCCATCAAATCCTCCCAGAGAGACGTGAGAGTCATTGACAAAGAGGAGCCTAGAGGATAATAATCCCACTTCGGATGGAACGAAAAGCTTGCTATTCCTAACGAGTACTTCAAACTTTATTACAGAAGATTCAAATGTGCAGTCGTAGCTTCTCCTTTCGTCACTCGTAGGACTTGTAAAGTTGGGAGGCTATTCTTCATTACTATTATGAACAGAGAAGATATGAGAACAAAAATGAAGGCAGTGAGTGCTTTGGTACGAAATTATTGGATAGAATGATGGCAAAAGTCGAATATAAGATTCATAAAAACGTATTTATTACAGTAGTTAAAAATAGCTACTGCATGGAGCAGAAATTTGGGGAGGAGATTATGAATTATAGGATTAAATGTAGTGACAAGTCTTCTTCATGACCTGTTTACCAATTTCCTGGGTCAGAATTTTGTACGATTTGGCCCATTTTTATGGCAGGATGCCTCCCTGACCTCAACCCTATGTGTAGGGATGTATTCACTTCTGTGGTAGTTTGTCGCGTGATATGTTGTATGTACATGAAGATGTGTACTAATACTAACACAAATGAATCCTAATTAGTTCAAAGGGCGTCAGTCAAGAAATGTAAATTTTCTGGAAATCAAAAATAATTTTATTCAGCATGTAATAGTTTTGGATAGATTTTTAGTTGTGCATGTTTAATTTCTATCTTCAGCTCAATCGTATAACATAAATTTATGTGTGTTCTGATGTTCGTGTTTTTAGAAATAGCCCTTTTAAAAGTGATGACTGATGCCCTTTTAACAGAATGCACATTTATGGTCAACTATAATGTGTCACGGTCAATGTGTTTATTTCCCTCAGTTACACAAAGCCCCATGGGCTATCTAATAAGTGATATATATATTTTCAAGAAATATAGGTAACATCATTATAACGTGTAAGTTACCAGGATATATTCCCAAGTAGACCTAGTATTGTAGATCCTTAAAGAAATTCTTCGATGTCACTGTCCACTGACCACTCTAGAATGTTCTCGTAAAGCTCAATGTGATCACGAGGCACATACGCTTTATGTTTGGCAATATCCTTCATCTTCGTTTCTTTATTTTTTTTAAAGAATTTGTTTTACGTCTCACCGACACAGATAGATCTTATGGCGACGATGGGATAGGAAAGCCCCAGGAATGGGAAGGAAGCGACCGTGGTTTTAATTAAGATACAGCCCCAGTATTTGCCTGGTGTGAAAATGGGAAACCACGGAAAACCATATTTAGAGCTACCGACAGTGGGGTTCGAACCCACTATCTCCCGGATGCAAGCTCACAGCTGCGCGCTCCTAACCGCACGACCAACTCGCCCGGTCAAAAAAGACGTATAAAAGAAATACCTCACTTTTGTTTCATGATGTTTTTCCCGGTATAACTTTAAGTCTAGGTCCGCATTAAGGTAACATATTGGCACTCCTGACTGAGTACTGGCGACTGTCTTTCTGGGAAAGACTCAGTATGTTACTTTACTTTTAGTAGCAATAGGAAGACTCTAACAAACTTCTCTCTTTTGTCCTCTGGAGTTGTCTTGCTTGTTTAAGTTTCCGTAACCTTCTCACTCTCTTGGTACTTATTTCAAAGGCAGAAATGAACCCCTTCAAACATACTTTCACGCTTGAATTGCCTACTATCATGATACTTACATGAGGCGGAGTTAATCGTTGGAGATTCCTTTCTTACACGTCTTTGTTCGATATTGTCTTCATCAATATGACTGGAGAAATAAATCTTGCTCATTAATAATTGCCATGTATTCGTAAATTTACTGAAATAATTGTGGAAGTGCTAAGTTGTACTGAGACACATGTGTGATGAAATGAGTCTACGTGCAAATTTTGTTAAATGAATAGTGAAGTATTTCCGTAACACATGGTGGTAAAACGCTAATGGGTCTTGACCTAACATGCAACGAACGGCTGCCAAGATCGAAGGACTACAAATTAAGAGGTGATGCGTGGGTCAGCGCGACGAATCCTCTCGGCCGTTATTCTTGACCTTCCAGACCGGGGTCACTCGCTCACCGTTATATAGCTCCTCGATTGTTCTTGCGTAGGATGAGTGTATTTCCAGCCATCTCTCAAATCCAGATAAATATCCCTGACTTTACCCGGGGCCTGCCGGTTCGAGATAGGCTCACTGCCCCTAGACTGCGAGGTCGGCAGTTATGTATCGGTTGACTGAAAACGGAGGTAAAAGGAGGAATTCTAAGGATATGGTATAAGCATCAACTGAAACATCAAAATGGGGCTACCGAGTGAGAAACTACTGGATGACATGAGAATGCAAGACAGATTTATCAAACAGTAATAGAAGATTGCATAGAAAAGTGATCTAAAGAGTAGAAGACATAAAAATCCAAACAATAAGGACAGAATGTAACAGCAAGAAAACTAGTAACATTATTTGTCAAATAAGTAAATACAAGGTGTTCCAAAAATACACGGCATAATTTGAGGGTTGGATTCCTCAAATATAGAAGGAAAGAGGTCTATATAAACACGGGTCTAGTAAAGCATACTTTTAGATATATCAGAATCTGTCGTGGGCTAGAACCTTAAGTGTTGTGGGCTATCTTGCATGTACTGATGTACTCCGGTCATTATCTTACAAGAGGTGTTACAATTCTGCCATGAATTGTTGCTTCAACCTCAACAACATTCGACTTTGTTTAAACGTACGCAATGAAGTCCAACGGGTTTAGATCAGGTGATTGTGGAGGCCAAGAAAGTACGCATTTCCGGATGTGTGTTCACATACATACTTTTTCCTTCTCTGTATGTGACGAATCCAACCCTTAAATTATGCCGTGTATTGTTGAAACTCTATATATATGAAATGAAGATCCAACATGAGTGGGATAATTCTGTGATCGATTAGAGTATACAAAATTTAACCCCATAGGAAAATAAAGATATGAAAGTGGCATACCAAATAAGAGACTGCAAGGAAACATGAGAAAAAGAAAAAATATAGATCGCAAAGGGATAGGTTTTTAAAATTGAAAATGAACGTTAACTTTACTCCCTTGTTAAGTCATTAGAAAATGGAAGAAGACAGACAGAACAGTAAAACTATGTATTTTCATCAGAGGAATGTGGAAAAAGTAATCTAAGGAAGGTGCAAACAGAAATATCGAAGGACTACAAATTAAGAGGTGATGCATGGTAGCTAGTAGTAAGGATATACAGTACATGAGGAGATATCACAGACTGCATAACTTAGTTAAAGATTGTTTTTGTCAGTGTTTTAACGTCGCAATAACACTTCGAAGGTTTTCAGCGACGCAAGGATGGGAAATCTAGGATATGGAAGATAGCGTCCGTGGCCTTTATTGAAGCACATTGGTGATCGATGGCATTTGACTGGTGTGGAAATGGAAAACCACGGAAACCATCTTCAGAGCTTCCGACGGTGGGATTCGAACCCGAATGCAAGCTCACAGCTACGTGATCCTAACCGCACGGCCAACTCGCTCAGTGTAAGTTTAGCAAACATCTCAAAAGCTTAAGTTTGTCTTGTTCAACAAGATGTGTATAAGAAAAGTACGGTGAATGGACCGACATGGCAATGGCTTGTGACTAGAGAGACATGTCGAGAAGCCACGAAGCGTTGTACACACGGAGTTGAAGCAGGTTAGTCTACTGCGGCCAATCCAACGTAGTGCGTGTGACGACTCGTGGATCAACGTGTAAACATCAAGTTTTGTTACGAGTTCGGAAAAGCAGCGGCGGAGACGCAATTATTGTACAGAGAAGAAGCCGTAAGCGAAAATTTGTTTACGAGTTCAAACGCTTTCTATATCTACTGGAAATTCTTGATTTTTTTTAAAATTCCGTGTGGCTATTTCTAGCCGAGTGCAGTCCTTGTAAGGCAGACCCTCCAATGAGGGTGGGCGGCATCTGCCATTTGTAGGTAACTGCGTGTTATTGTAGTGGAGGATAGTGTTATGTGTGGTGCGTGAGTTGCAGGGATGCTGGGGACAGCATAAACACCCAGCCCCCGGGCCACTGGAATTAATATTTACTACTGAAATTCGAATTTTTGGTTGCAGTATTACCATATAGGTTGGCAAACAGAATGTTCCTTTGAGAAGAGCAATAATTGTCTCCGTTATAAATGTAAGCCTCCAAAGCGGGGATTCAAAACAGTATTGTTGTTAATCAACATGAAACATGACCCGCGTGGAAACTGAAATAGCAGAGTTCGCGCGTGCGTATCATTAAAGCCGTCGGCTTGCTAAATGTAGGTTGTGCAAATAAACACTGCCTATAAATACAAGTACTAACTATTTCATTTTTTTTTTTGGTATCGTAATCTCGTACAGTATAAGACACCTAGTCGAATCACATGACGTGCTATCACGCCAGAGTTCTGAATGACAGTACTTGTTAGCCACGCGGCACAGCAAATTTTGGTACCTCATAATGGCGGCACAATTGTATCGGCTAATGACATCATATCGCGGTCAGACTCTACTTGCTAGGTGTGTTACTCCTTCCTCTTTACATTGATGACCGACCGCTTTGGGTCACGTAGCTATCAGTTTGCATTTCGGAAGACAGTGGGTTCGAACCCAACTGTCGGCAGGTCCCATTTTCACATCAGGCAAATGCTAGGGATAGACCTTAATTAAGGCCACGATTGCTTCCTTTCCAATCCTAGCACTTCCTTGTCCCATCGTCGCCATTTAAATCTTTTTTTGTTTTTGTTTTTGCTAGTTGCTTTACGGCGCACCGACACAGATAGGTCTTATGGCGACGATGGGACAGGGAAGGGCTAGGAGTGGGAAGGAAATGGCCGTGGCCTTAATTAAGGTACAGTCCCAGCATTTGCCTGGTATGAAAGTGGGAAACAACGGAAAACTATCTTCAGGGCTGCCGACAGTAGGGTTCGAACCTACTATCTCCCGAATACTGGATACTGGCCGCACTTAAGCGACTGCAGCTATCGAGCCTGGTACCATTAAATCTATCTGTGTTGGTGCGACGTAATAATAATAATAATAATAATAATAATAATAATAATAATAATAATAATAATAATAATACAATGAGGTATTGAACTATGTCGTCCAACGTGTTCTCTACAAATTATTTCGTTTTTATAACTTCGATGATATTGTAACGCTCATCAGTTCAACTACCGCTCTTTCCCACACCTGCGGGGTCGCGGGTGCGAACTGCGTCGCACATGTGGATTTTGCCCTGTTTTACGGTCTGATGTTCTTCCTGACGCCAACGCTATATCGATGGATGTAATCACTACCACGCGTTTCTGTGGTGGTTGGTGGTGTGGTATGTTGTCTGAATATGAAGAGGAGAGTGTTGGGACGGATACAAACACCCAGTCCCCGAGCCGGGAAGAATTAATTAGAAACGATTAAAATCCTCCAGCCGGTCGGGAATCGAACCCGGGAACCTCTGAACCGAAGGCCAGTATGCTGAACATTCAGCCAACGAAAATCGAAAAGCCAAAACCACAGACGTATCTATATAAGTAAAATCGTAACGACCGTGTGTCTGAACATTGACTATTTTCGCGAAGTTTCCGTACAGTTATCCGTTTCACGTGTAATAATACCCATCCGCATATGTTTTAGCTTTGGTGTCTGTTTGTGTATAAGTTGAAAACTACTGGATATATTTCTACCAAACTTCATATTTGAAATCCGCCTGTTCTTGGGTAGGTTTCGGGGCCAATATTGTTTTAAAATCCCTGAACTGACTGAGGGTTTATACGAAATCGAAACCGTGATTTTGCACTCCTACAAAATATACACAACCAAACTTAACGGAAATCTAACTGCCTTAATGGAAATACATTTCTAAACCATTTCTTTCATATCCATCATCTCGATACAAGGATTAATAAGGAAGATATAATTAACGGATCGTTTTTCGGTGCAAGTATCACCGGACATAACTCAAGAGCGGGTGCGTATAAAAGCGTACTTCTTGTAACTTGAAAACTACTAGAAATATTTCAACCAAACTTCATATTTGGCATCCACCTATCCAAAGGTAAGTTTTCAGGTCCATACCATGTCAAATTCCTGGAATGGACTGGGGGTTTATAGGGAAACGAAACAGTGATTTTACTCTCCCACAGTATACATACAAGACCAGCCTGGCTGGAAATCGACCAACCTTGATGGAAAACCATTTCTAAAACATTTTTCTCATATGCTTTCTTTCGATAGAAGGATTAATAAGGGAGATACCATGAACGGTCGGTTTTTCAGGCTAAATCCAGCGGACATAACTCAAAAGGCGTTGTACGTAGAGCAGATTCCTTATCTATATTAATAAAATCGTAACTACCATGTCTCTCTCTGTACATTAACTACTTTGGCGAAATTTTCGTACAGTAATCCGTTTCAGGTGTTGTAATGATCATCTGCATACTTGATGTCTTTAGTTTCCTGAAAGTCCTCATTTGACACACACACACACACACACACACACACACACACACACACACACACACACACACACATCCCTCCACACAAAGCAAGATTGAGGCACAATCTGCCAGACAAACTAGAAAATTGAAATTTGGCATTATTAACCTGTAACCGACGGAAAGCTTCCAAGAGCTTTAAATATTTCATTTTACCCCCGAAAATTATCGGAATATTGAGGCAATTTTAACGTCAATACAAAACTTCGTTTCGAGGTTTTTCGCGGCTAAACTGTAAGTTGTATCACAAAATTGATGGCACAACCTCAGTTCAATTTGGAGTGATCTACAACATTGCTCCTATGACGTTTCGTCATAACTATATTCCTTATACGTTAGATTTGTCTCTATTTCTCAATTATACCTAAATTTTGCTCTTTGTAAAAGTATAATTCGTAGTTCGAATCACATACGACAGAGAGCATCATCTAATTCTACATGAACATTGGCCCACCCAGTATCCATACGTGTACCAAATTCTATGTTTGTGAGAAAACGTTATCATAATTTCACCCTATTCGACGTTTCTAACGCAATTTTACCCATAAATAGATGAGACAGGAGAAAAATATCTTAAGACCAACCATTTAGACCGCTAAATGAGGCGTCTTATGTACAATCCGCTTGTCGATATGATGTATCGTTTAGCAGCAGTTAATCTGTAAATGAAGGTTTGCAATATTGTAAACATGCATCTATATATATATATATTCATTGAAGTCGATTTTTGGCGATGTATAAAGGGTGTGTTTGCCATTATAATTAATATTTTACATCGATAGTGCCTCTCAGCAGGAGAGCGTGTGCTATTGTAATCATTACTCTCCACATCGGCTTTGACTGGCAGTAGGAATGGGATCCTTCTCCAACTCATTTTTAACCAGCATTAGTAAGGAGGGACTACCATTGTAATTAATAATTCCCTTCTCGATTCGACTGGCAGAAGTCAAGGGACCACGCAATTTTGTTCAAAACTCCCCTAACCGATTCTGTTTGGGAGCAGGCAAGTGTGCCTGCCATTGTAAACGAATTTACCCATCTAAAATATGACTGGCATTGGGCATAGTGGCCTTGCTATTAAAATGGAAACTCACCAACTCGGTATGACTCTCATTAAGAAAAAGGGCCGGTCATTACAATGATAACATCACAACTCAATTTTGACTGGCAGTAGGGAAGGCACCTGATGTTATAATAAAAATTCCTCAACTGAAATCTGTCTGGAAGTAGGAAAGGGCGCCTGCCATTTTAACGAAAACTGCCCAAATCGATTGTGACCGCGCAGTAGGTAACGGGGCCTCCCTCGATTGAGAATGGCAGCAGGCAAGTGAGTCTGCCGTTATCTTCACAACTCCGCAACACCCAATTTACATTAGTAACAACGTATGGGAATCTTCCCCTGCTGTTTTTGGATAACGCTAAGGGAGATTCAATTTTAAAAATACTTACTCACTGTATGTACAGTAATTTACTTCGATATCCGTATACAATGTAGAATACCGTAGCGAAGCACGGGTACATTTCCTAGTTGTACATAAACAGGAGACGAACCCTGTGTCTGTTACGGTATTCACTACACACCATATCATATGGATGGATGTGGATAATTCAGACATCAATCTTGGAAACTGACAATTATGAACGAATATTTGTGTTGTTGATTGTTAGGATAATGGATTAATCTGTAAAGCGAAAGACGAAATACAGCTTTAACAGAATACCGTGCATCATATATTACAATCATCGACTGCAAATTCATTGCCCTTAATGGTCAATAAAAAGAGCAATGTTAAACGATTTTTCCATTCACAGAGAAATCATTGCGACTAAACTCCGGCATAGAAAGGGTGGACACTATACAGCCGTGCTGACAGTTTGATGGATATTAGTAGTTGAAGGTTCTAGTTACACAGTCATTGTAGTTCAATTAATCAAACAAAATAATACATCTGTCGTGCCATCCAAATTTACTTATGAGCCATGGCCGTAGTGGTTTCTTGATTTACATAATCACATGCCTCTAACGTTCCACTATGAATAACAAGGGCCTAACAAATGGATAGCGATGATAATATTATATTATTGAGCATTAACTTCAATGGTGGAGCGAAGACGTCGCCCACATGGCTAGCATGCGTCTTCCAAAGAAAATGATATATCCTAAATTGAAGGATTGGAAACATTATAATAGTTAAAACAATACTAGGCAGTTCTATATCTATATATATAAAATAAGAGTTTTGTCTGTACATTGCTCAGAATTTGAAAAGAATGGTATTTCAGTATTGGTCTTGTCCTCAGTAACAAGAAAATGTACTTTTTTTTTACTTTCCCGTAATTTCTGTCTGTCTATCTGTCTGTCTGTCTGTCTGTCTGTATGTACACGCATCACGAGAAAACGGCTGAAGAGAATTTAATGAAAATCGGAATGTAAAGTCGGGTGATGAACCGCTACAATCTAGGCTATAAATTATTTTAATCGCGCTGAGTGAAATGGTAGTTTAGGGGAAGGCCTGAAATTTAATTCTCAAATATTTATGTTATTAGTGGTCGTGTCTTAATGAAAACCGCTAGAAAAAGATGGGAAATAAGTCGCTACAATATAGGTTATACACGCCGAGAAAAATGGTAGTTTAGGGGAAGGCCTAAAATTTAATTGTCAAATATTTATTTTATTAGTGGTCGTATCTTCACGAAAATTGGTATGCAAAGTCGGGGAATAGGTCGCTATAATCTAGGCTATCAATAATGTTATTCACACTGAGTGAAATGGTAGTTTAGAGGAAGGCCTTAAATGTAATCTATATATAAAATAAGAGTTTTGCCTGTACATTGTTCAGAATTTGAAATGAATGGTCTGTCTGTCTGTCTGTCTGTCTGTCTGTCTGTCTGTACACGCATAAAACGGCTGAAGATAATTTAAAGAAAATCGGTATGTAATGTCGAGTGATGAACCACTGCAATCTAGGCTGCAAATTATTTTATTCACGCTGAGTGAAATGGTAGTTTAGGGGAAGGTCTGAAATGTAATTCTCAAATAAGTTATTTATGTTATTAGTGGTCGTATCGATAAATACTACATAACTAACATAACTTTAGTTATGTCGTAAGTTAGTAGTAGTTATGTAAGAAGTTATTAAATTTCCGATCACTTATGTCTTATACATATTCATTAATTTTGATTTTTTTTTAATAAGTCCATATCAGCGCCGAGTCACGAGAACGTTGGGTAAACACAATTTAGTGAAAATCGGTGTGTACAGTCTGAGAATAAGGAACTACAGTCTACGCTATAAATAACTTTGTAAGACACCCTAATATCACAGAGTCGAAAGAAAATTAATGTGAAGGCCTGCAATATAGAAAGCTCATAAACTTTATCAACAATAACATTAAATTGACCATTGTTGTGATGTGCTTTTTGTCTTCTGTTTCCTCTCATCCCCGATTACTGCAGCGTACAGAGGTTTTTTTAATTTGCCTGACGTCGCACCGACACAGGTGGGTCTTATGGCGACGATGGGATAGGAAATGAATAGTGGTGTGAAGGAAGCGGCCTTGGCTTTAAGGTACAGCCTGGTGTGACTGGTGTGAAAATGGGAAACCACGGAATGCCATCTTTCTTTTCTTAACGTCGCACCGACACAGATATGTCTTATGGCGACGATGGGATAGGAAAGGTCTAGGAAGTGGAAGAAAGCGGCCGTGGCTTTAATTAAGGTACAGTCCCGGCATTTGCCAGGTGTGAAAATGGGAAACCACGGAAAACCATCGTCAGGGCTGCCGACTGTGGGACTCGAAACCACTATCTCCCGAATACCATCTTCACGGTTGCCGGCAGTAGGGTTCGAATCCACTATCTCCCGGATGCAAGCTCACAGCTGCGCGCCCCTAACCACACGGTCAACTCGCATGGTCGTACCGACTGTAACAGCCTGCCTGTATATTGGCGGCAAGTAGCTGGGGTGTAAGATAACTTTCTTCTTTAGCATGCGATTCCTCTGGTTCATACATCTTCTGATATATCTGGTACGTAACACACTGGTTCATCATAGTATTCGAGCTATACAATCCCTACTCTGAGCCACTGATTGGAATGAGTAGTGTGCATATTTAACGGAATAATGACCGGAGTGTTCACGGCAGTCTGCGACCTGGTTATTCCAGCTCTGGAACTTTGGACTCTTAGATCGACACCGTAGTACTGTTCGTTGAAAGTGTGCGGTTTTTCATTTGATCGAGTATTTTATATGATAACATTGCTTTCAAACGCTACATTCCTACTGACCGTTTTGGCAATGACCTATGTTGAATTCAGTTAGGAAAACCACCAAGTCAGTCTTTCTGAGAATCCCGTAGCGAAGCACGGGTACATCAGCTAGTTCTAATATAAATATGTGCCACATTGGCATCGGCAACCAGGAGGCTACAACATTTGATTGAGCGATTTGCGACATGTTGGCCATGAACGTCTTCAACATTTTGAGCAACTGGAGAAAGGCACGAATCTGATAGGGGAACATACATACATACATACGTTATCATTATAGACTGTTATGCCTTTCAGCGTTCAGTCTGCAAGCCTCTGAGAATTTACTAAACGTCGCCACAATCCTCGATTTGCAACTAGTGTTGTGGCATCATTTAGTTCTACACCTCTTATCTTTAAATCGTTAGAAACCGAGTCTAACCATCGTCGTCTTGGTCTCCCTCTACTTCTCTTACCCTCCATAACAGCGTCCATTATTCTCCTAGGTAACCTATCCTCCTCCATTCGCCTCACATGACCCCACCACCAAAGCCGGTTTATGCGTACAGCTTCATCCATCGAGTTCATTCCTAAATTAGCCTTTATCTCCTCATTCCGAGTACCCTCCTGCCATTGTTTCCACCTGTTTGTACCAGTAATCATTCTCGCTACTTTCATGTCTGTTACTTCTAACTTATGAATAAAACGTCCTGAGTCCACCCAGCTTTCGCTCCCGTAAAGCAAAGTCGGTCTGAAAACAGACCGATGTAAGGATAGTTTCGTCTGGGGGCTGACTTCCTTCTTACAGAATACTGCTGATCGCAACTGCGAGCTCACTGCATTAGCTTTACTACACCTTGATTCAATCTCCTTTCTATATTACCATCCTGGGAGAACACACAACCTAAATACTTGAAATTATCGACCTGTTCTAGCTTTATATCACCAATCTGACATTCGATTCTGTTGAATTTCTTACCTACTGACATCAGTTTAGTCTTCGAGAGGCTACCATACTCATTGCACCTATTTTCAAGTTCCAAGATATTAAATTGCAGGCTTTCGGCACAGTCTGCCATTAAGACCAAGTCGTCAGCATAGGCCAAACTGCTTACTACATTTCCACCTAACTGAATCCCTCCCTGCCATTTTATACCTTTCAACAGATGATCCATGTAAACTACGGACAGCAAAGGTGAAAGATTACAGCCTTGTCTAACTCCTGTAAGTACCCTGAACCAAGAACTCATTCTGTAATCAATTCTCACTGAAGCCCAATTGTCAACATGAATGCCTTTGATTGATTTTAATAATCTACCTTTAATTCCATAGTCCGCCAGTATGGCGAACATCTTTTCCCTCGGTACCCTGTCATATGCTTTCTCTAGATCTACGAAACCTAAACACAACTGCCTATTCCTCTCGTAGCATTTTTCAATTATCTGGCGCATACTGAAAATCTGATCCTGACAGCCTCTCTGTGGTCTGAAACCACACCGGTTTTCATCCAACTTCCTCTCAACGACTGATCGCACCCTCCCTTCCAGGATGCCCGTGAATACTTTGCCTGGTATACTAATCTATGAAATACCTCGATAGTTGTTGCAATCCTTCCTGTTCCCTTGCTTATAGATAGGTGCAATTACTGCTTTTGTCCAATCTGAAGGTACCTTACCAATACTCCACGCTAATTTTACTACTCTATGAAGCCATTTCATCCCTGCCTTCCCACTGTACTTCACCATTTCAGGTCTAATTTCATCTATTCCTGCTGCCTTATGACAAAGGAGTTTATTTACTATCCTTTCCACTTCCTCAAGCATAATTTTACCAACATCCTTTTCCTCCTCCCCATGAGCTTGGCTGTTTGCAACACCACCAGGATGATTTCCTTTTACATTGAGAAGATGTTCAAAATATTCTCTCCACCTCTCCAGTGATTCCCTGGGATCTATTATGAGTTCACCTGAATTACTCAAAACACTGTTCATTTCCTTTTTCCCTCCCTTCCTAAGATTCTTTATTACTGTCCAGAAAGGTTTCCCTGCTGCTTCACCTTGCCTTTCCAGGTTATTACCTAAATCTTCCCATGACTTCTTTTTGAATTCAACAACTATTTGTTTCGCTCTGTTTCTTTCATCTACGTACCAATCCCTGTCTGCCTTGGTCCTTGTTTGGAGCCATTTCTGATAAGCTTTCTTTTTACGTTTACAGGTTGCTCTCACTTCATCATTCCACCAAGATGTTCGCCTTTTCCCATCTTTACACACAGTTGTTCCTAGGCATTCCCTTGCTGTTTCTATTACAGCATCCCTGTATGCCACCCATTCACTTTCTATATCCTGAACCTGCTTACTGTCTACTGTTCGAAACTTCTCACTAATCATATCCATGTACTTCTGTCTAATTTCCTCGTCCTGGAGACTTTCTACCCTTATTCGTTTGCAGACAGATTTCACTTTCTCTACCCTAGGCCTAGAGATACTTAGTTCACTACAGATCAGATAGTGATCTGTATCATCGAAAAATCCGCGAAAAACTCGTACATTCCTAACAGATTTCCTGAATTCAAAGTCTGTTAAGATATAGTCTATTATGGATCTGGTACCCCTAGCCTCCCATGTGTAGCGGTGAATAGCCTTATGCTTGAAGAACGTATTCGTAACAGCTAAACCCATACTAGCACAGAAGTCCAGCAAACGTTTCCCATTCCCTTTAGCTTCCATATCTTCCCCACATTTACCAATCACCCTTTCGTATCCTTCAGTTCTATTCCCAACTCTCGCATTGAAATCGCCCATTAGCACTATTCTATCCTTGTTGTTGACCCTGACCACGATGTCACTCAATGCTTCATAAAACTTGTCAACTTCACCCTCATCTGCACCCTCACATGGTGAATACACGGACACAATTCTTGTCCTAATTCCTCCCAGTGACAAATCTACCCACATCATTCGCTCACTTACGTGCCTAACAGAAACTATGTTGCGTGCAATGGTATTCCTGATAAAGAGCCCTACCTCAGACTCTGCCCTTCCCTTTCTAACACCCATCAAGTACACTTTATAATCTCCTATCTCTTCCTCATTATCTCCCCTTACCCGAATATCACTTACTCCTGGCACATCCAGATGCATCCTCTTTGCTGACTCAGCCAGTTCTACCTTCTTTCTTCCATAAGCCCCATTAATATAGATAGCTCCCCATCGAATTCCATTTCGTTCGCCAAGTTGTTTCCAAAGAGTCCCTAAGCAAGCCGCGGACCTATGGGAGTAATGGAGTCCCACTCCCATAGGTCCGCGGCTTGCTTAAATTGTTCTGAGCTCGGTAAATTCATGAAGCAGGATGCTGCCCTACTTGCACATAGTCCAAGTGAGGATCTCTCCTCTAACGGGTTATGGACCACCGGTGAATTGTATAGTCCTAGCCGCCTGAGCACAAGGAGGGCCACGACTCAGAATATGTCCGAGATGCCCACTCCCATTCCATAGCAACTGGTATCCCGACTCTCAGGACCACTTACTAGGCCACTCAGCCATTGCCCATGGTTCACGAACTAGGACGTGACTACAGTAACCCACAAACATGAACCTCTGATAGGGGAAATTGGAGAAAAAAGAAAAACGAGAAAATCAGGGACCAAACGAACTTCAGATTCTACAACAACGTGGATCGTTGGTAGATTTAATGTGCCAGCATTGCTTCAGAGCCTGTGGTTCTAAATTATTGATGTTTCTTCAGCCATCGAAAAAACCATAAATTGGCGATACTGGCGCACTCGAAAGACAATCGTTACAAACAAATGGTAGCAAGTGAATTCCTATACTAATGTGTGTGTGTGTGTGTGTGAAGAGAAGTTTGTTGAGACAAAAACGAACACTCAATCACCGAGTCAGAGGAAATGACTACATGAAATAAAATCCCCGACCCGACTAGAACGTTGAATATTCAGACACTGTAAATTATTTACCGAGCAAAGGGCTGCGTGGTTTGGGTCACGTAGCTGTCAACTTACATTCTGGAGATAGTGGGTTCGAACTCCACTGTCGGTAGCCCTGAATATGGTTCTCCGTGGTTTCCCATTTTCCACTACGCAAATGCTCCCTTCCATGTAAAAGATAAAAGAATTTATCTATTCTAAACTAAAACTAAACAAAATAAAATAAATGATTGTGTTTGTTGTTTAAATGGCCTAACATCTAGGTCATCGGATCCTGATGGTAAGAGATCAAAATGAAACTATAATTAAAACTTTACTCACAACCTATAACCTAAAGACACATGATGAAGCAAATTATTATGAATTTGAAATAATCCATGGATCGAATTCGCAATGCCTTAATTTGCTACAAGATGATTCAAAGTATATTAAATGTAATAGAATTGAACAAGGCATCGCCCTTGAAGTGAAATAATTTATTTAAATCAATATAAGGCCCAAACCATAGTACAATATACATAAATACAGCTGAAAGATAGTAAAACGAATAACAACGCAGTTATAATTAAAAGGAAAAACTACCGGGCGAGTTGGCAGTGCGGTTAGGAGCGCACAACTGTGAGCTTGCATACGGGAGATAGTGGGTTCGAGCCCCACTGTCGGCAGATCTGAAGATGGTTTTCCGTGGGTTTTCCATTTTTACACCAGGCAAATGCTGGAGCTGTACTTTAAGTAAGACGACGGCCGCTTCCTTCCCACTCCTAAGCCTTTCCTATCGCATTGAAGCCATAAGACCTATCTATGTTGGTGCGACGTAAAACAAATTGCAAAAAATAAAGAAAAACTTCAAAACAAAGATAAAAACCCACTTTTAAACAGATAAAACATGTCACTAAATAAAATCAACGAATAAACAAATATACATATATAAAGGATAATGTAGTACAGTTCGTAACAAAAGTACCATAACCCCAACATCGCAGTGACACTTGCTACAAGATTAGGCGGACACTGAATGTGATGTTCATAACGAGTTGCTCCTCCGCGAGCCCTCAAAACGGTAGCAAGATGGCGAGGCATCGACTCCACAAGGTATTGGAATCGTTCTGAAGGGATGTGGACCCACGCATCTTGCACTGCTACCCACAGTAATTGTTCTTGTATAATTGCTGCGTGTTTCATGGAGCGTACACCAGCATGGACAGCATCCCATAAATACTCGATTGGATTAAGACTGGGGGATCTGGATGGCCAATTCATGGTCATAATTTCATTGAAGTGCTCCTCCAACCACCTGCGTGCCACCACAGAGCGGTGACATGCCGCATTGTCTTTTTTTTTTTTTTTGCTTGGGGCTTTACGTCGCACCGACACAGATAGGTCTTATGGCGACGATGGGACAGAAAAGGCCTAGGAGTTCGAAGGAAGCGGCCGTGGCCTTAATTAAGGTACAGAACCAGCATTTGCCTGGTGTGAAAATGGGAAACCACGGAAAACCATCTTCAGGGCTGCCGATAGTGGGATTCGAACCTACTATCTCCCGGATGCAAGCTCACAGCCGCGCGCCTCTACGCGCACGCCCAACTGGCCCGGTCATTGTCCTATTGAAACGTGTTAACATTAGGGTATTCTAGGGCCAGAAAGGGATGCAGATGGTCTGAAAGAATGTCCACAGAACCTGCACCCATCAACGCTCCCTGCAACCAGAAAATAGGGCCTAATTACGACCAAGAGAATGCCGCCCAGACCAGAACTGAGCCACCCTGGACACACCTTGTTGACACTCATGATCCATAGCTTCATGGGGCATACGTCACCCTCTCACGAACCCATCAGCTCGATTCAACTGGAACCGGGTTTCATCGGACCATACCACGCGCCGCCACTGTTCCATAGTCTTGCCGATGTTCGCGGGCCCATGCACGTCGTTGAGCTCTGTGTCGAGGTGTCAGCAAATGGACACGAGTTGGTCGTCGGCTGGTGAAGCCTATGCGATGCAGTTTTCTCCTTACAGTCCTCGTAAAAATGGGTTCCTGACTCCCAACATTCAATTGGGCGGTGATCTGACTCACAGTAGATCGTCGAGAACCTAGTATGATTCTGCAGAGGCGACGTAATATCCATTCGTTAAGCACTTGTGGTCTTCCCGTGCGGCGGTTTACGGGGATGGTAACATTATCTCTGCGATACTGAAGATCCATCCTCGACACTGTTGACCTCGGAAATCCGAATTCGCGTGTAATCTCCGCAATGCTATGACCCTTGCGCCGTGCGCCGATGATCTTCCCACGTTCAAAGTCCGTTAACTCGCGACGTGTTGTCATTTTCACGACACTGGTGTCTGTGACAGACTACTCAGCTACGCCGCAGCTAGCTGCAACGCTCGGAGGTCATACACGGCACATTTTCCAATGGAACACCGCTTCCCATGATTTTTGACCACCCAATGTAATTCTTCCTTCAGTTTTATCTTTCATCGCATACATACACTGCAATGCCTTTTTACTGTTCAGACGGAGAGCTTTTACGAATAAACGCCTCTATTCTGGTCTATTTACAATTATCACTGTGATCTCTTATATTTCTGATGATGATTATGCTTGTTGCTCAAAGGGGCCTATCTCTTCTATTTCTATGGCTCATACTACTTGTCTTAAACACAAATGAACGTAAGTTCGTAAGATTTATTTTCACGATAATAAGAGAACTCGCTTTCAGACTCCAGATAATTATTCATATGCACACGGACATCAAACCCCGAGCTTGTCTAATGGCAACTCGCCGGAATTCATGATCGTATAAGACTTAAATCTATGAACATTTTGTTACTAGAGGAATTTATTACTTCATTATGCAAATATTTTTGATAAAATTCACTGTACCACTATCCATATTATCGTCAACTTTCTCAACATTCACTGTACCACTATCCATATTATTACCAACTTTCTCAACATTCACTGTACCACTATCCATATTATTACCAACTTTCTCAACATTCACTGTACCACTATCCATATTATTACCAACTTCCTCAACATTCACTGTACCACTATCCATATTAGGGCCTATTACCAACTTCCTCAACATTCACTGTACCGCTATCCATATTATCATCAACTTTCTCAACATTCACTGTACCACTATCCATATTACCATCAACTTTCTCAACATTCACTGAACCACTATCCATATTATCAACTTTCTCAACATTCACTGTATCACTATCCATATCATTACCAACTTACTTAGCATTCACTGTACCGCTATCCATATCATTACCAACTTTCTCAACATTCACTGTACCACTATCCATATTATTACCAACTTTCTCAACATTCAAAGGCACTACCTGCAACTGGAATGACACGCTTATATCTTGTCAGTTTCTTATCAGTTATGTGTTACATAATGTTTAATCTTATGCCAAAAATACAGAAACAAAAGTACTGTATCCGTGAAGTGATAGTAACAGGAAAGAAAAACTTTTTTCTAATATCACACAAATTACAGTAAATATATCTTGAACTTACAAGTAAAATTATATATGCTGAGTGCATTGGACCGGGCTGAGAAGTTTAAATTAGAGACACATCGATTTGTGCAGAAGAAACCAGGAAACTAAGGCTAAAGAATGAGTCACTTCAACTGCATTCCCCGGCTAGTGAGAGAGAGAACAATGTATCGTCTGTTGACAGGAGACAGCGAAGTTAGCAATTAAGACCAAGTTCCGACCTAGTTTGTATTTAAGAGGATAGACGACTCCATTTACGGTAGCACAGTCCTTGCTGCAGTTCAACGACGTGGAACACAGGAGTTATTCTCCTCTTGAGTCTCGTCACTTTAGAGTTCGTTGCGACGCTACCTTTCAAACAGTCCCTCTTACAAGGAACCTCATTTTACAGTATATCGATATTTTGATTTCAGATGCTTTGAAACTGTATTAATACTCATAATATTCCTCTTTCCTTTCACCAAAACTTTCTGGCATTCATTTCTCGGTTACCTTTTGGCTAAGAGTTTAAGGTCAGACGACATTTTAATACTACGCGAGTTTTCATAAGAAAATTCCACCCCAGGATTAACCGAGATTAGAAATTTGGCTGCCTTAGCCAAAAGCTGTGAGTTGGGCCACTGGTAGTGGAGTCCGCCTTATATTATTTTTTCAGACCAATCAAAGTTAATTTCTAACTCCACCACTGTGCTTTTGTGGCTAAACATTGCAAAGTGCTGAACGAACTAGCTATGAAGTCATGATTTCATCAGTAGCTTAAATGTGTTATCAATTGGTAACAGGAAAGAAAACTACAACAGCTTTCAAATATTAGGACAATCGTTTTAAATAAGGGCTTTCCTTTAGGGAGGCTTATTCAAACAGGAATGAATTGAGAACTTGGGCTCACTTACTTCGGGATCTCTTTATGCATGCGATCTAATTTACACCAGGATGATCAGTAACTAGTCGGCGGATGTAGAGTGGGGTCTCTGCCCATAGGTTGCCACGGCTAATCCATGGTCCGACAGCTCTATACTCCAACCGGACAATCGAACAGAGGAGGGCTGGTCACGACTATATCGCGGGTCTACGCCTATGTATTCGGCAGACGGAGAGGATGCCCTGAGAATGGTTTTCCATTCTCCGGCACTAAGGCAAATGCTATGACAGATCCTAGTATAGGCCACGGCCACCAACCCTCTCACCTTCACCGCACTTCTCCTTCGATACAAATCTCCCTGCTTGAGAGACGGCGTCACTATGTACGATGCCCGCCAGCCCGTTCAGAGAAGGAATGAAAACATGTAATAGTAGTATCAGCAATTACAATTTATAGTTCCGTATTGACAGTATAATATACATAAATTCAATTCTTATCAAAGAATTATAATAATGGGTCTACCTATTCAATACCTGTCTAGTAGCGGGCTGAGTGGTTCAGACGGTTAAGGCGCTGGCCTTCTAACCCCAACTTGGCAGGTTCGATCCTGGCTCAGTCCGGTGGCATTTGAAGGTGCTCAAATACGACAGCCTCGTGTCGGTAGATTTACTGGCACGTAAAAGAACTCCTGCGGGACTATATTCCGGCATCTCGGCGTCTCCGAAGACCGTAAAAGTAGTTAGTGGGACGTAAATCAAATAACATTATTATTATTATTATTATTATTATTATTATTATTATTATTATTATTATTATACCTGTCTAGTTATAGTAAAAATGACTTTAAAACATCAGGACATGTTTCGTAAGTGTTTATATTCACTTCTCACGCTTTTTTATTCCACTTTACCCGCGCAGAGATGTTTAATATTCATCTTACGTTTCTCTTTTCATTCAGAATCGGCAATATCAATCAATCAATCAATCAATACTGATCTGCATTTAGGGCAGTCGCCCAGGTGGCAGATTCCCTATCTGTTGCTTTCCTAGCCTTTTCCGAAATGATTTCAAAGAAATTGGAAATTTATTGAACATCTCCCTTGGTAAGTTATTCCAATCCCTAACTCCTCTTCCTATAAATGAATACTTGCCCCAGTTTGTCCTCTTGAATTCCAACTTTATCTTCATATTGTGATCTTTCCTACTTTTATAGACGCCATTCAAACCTATTCGTCTACTAATGTCATTCCACGCCATCTCTCCGCTGACAGCTCGGAACATACCACTTAGTCGAGCAGCTCTTCTTCTTTCTCTCAATTCTTCCCAACCCAAACATTGCAACATTTTTGTAACGCTACTCTTTTGTCGGAAATCACCCAGAACAAATCGAGCTGCTTTTCTTTGGATTTTTTCCAGTTCTTGAATCAGGTAATCCTGGTGAGGGTCCCATACACTGGAACCATACTCTAGTTGGGGTCTTACCAGAGACTTATATGCACTCTCCTTTACATCCTTACTACAACCCCTAAACACCCTCATAACCATGTGCAGAGATCGGTACCCTTTATTTACAATCCCATTTATGTGATTACCCCAGTGAAGATCTTTCCTTATATTAACACCTAAATACTTACAATGATCCCCAAAAGGAACTTTCACCCCATCAACGCAGTAATTAAAACTGAGAGGACTTTTCCTATTTGTAAAACTCACAACCTGACTTTTAGCCCCGTTTATCAACATACCATTGCCTGCTGTCCATCTCACAATATTTTCGAGGTCACGTTGCAGTTGCTCACAATCTTGTAACTTATTTATCACTCTATAGAGAATAACATCATCCGCAAAAAGCCTTACCTCCGATTCCACTCCTTTACTCATATCATTTATATATATAAGAAAACATAAAGGTCCGATAACACTGCCCTGAGGAACTCCCCTCTCAACTATTACAGGGCCAGACAAAGCTTCACCTACTCTAACTCTCTGAGATCTATTTTCTAGAAATATAGCAACCCATTCAGTCACTCTTTTGTCTAGTCCAATTGCACTCATTTTTGCCAGTAGTCTCCCATGATCCACCCTATCAAATGCTTTAGACATGTCAATCGCGATACAGTCCATTTGACCTCCAGAATCCAAGATATCTGCTATATCTTGCTGGAATCCTACAAGTTGAGCTTCAGTGGAATAACCTTTCCTAAAACCGAATTGCCTTCTATCGAACCAGTTATTAATTTCACAAACATGTCTAATATAATCAGAAAGAATGCCTTCCCAAAGCTTACATACAATGCATGTCAAACTTTCTGGCCTGTAATTTTCAGCTTTATGTCTATCACCCTTTCCTTTATACACAGGGGCTACTATAGCAACTCTCCATTCATCTGGTATAGCTCCTTCAGCCAAACAATAATCAAATAAGTACTTCAGATATGGTACTATATCCCAACCCATTGTCTTTAGTATATCCCCAGAAATCTGATCAATTCCAGCCGCTTTTCTAGTTTTCAACTTTTGTATCTTATTGTAAATGTCATTGTTATCATACGTAAATTTTATTACTTCTTTGGCCTTAGTCTCTTCCTCTATCTCGACATTATCCTTGTAACCAACAATCTTTACATACTGCTGACTGAATACTTCTGCCTTTTGAAGATCCTCACATACACACTCCCCTTGTTCATTAATTATTCCTGGAATGTCCTTCTTGGAACCTGTTTCTGCCTTAAAATACCTATGCATACCCTTCCATTTTTCACTAAAATTTGTATGACTGCCAATTATGCTTGCCATCATGTTATCCTTAGCTGCCTTCTTTGCTAGATTCAATTTTCTAGTAAGTTCCTTCAATTTCTCCTTACTTCCACAGCCATTTCTAACTCTATTTCTTTCCAGTCTGCACCTCCTTTTTAGTCTCTTTATTTCTCTACTATAATAAGGTGGGTCTTTACCATTCCTTACCACCCTTAAATGTACAAACCTGTTTTCGCATTCCTCAACAATTTCTTTAAACCCATCCCAGAGTCTGTTTACATTTTTATTTACCGTTTTCCACCGATCATAGTTACTTTTTAGAAACTGCCTCATACCTGCTTTATCAGCCATATGGTACTGCCTAACAGTCCTACTTTTAAGACCTTCCTTTCTATCATATTTATTTTGAACTACCACAAAAACAGCTTCATGATCACTAATACCATCTATTACTTCAGTTTCCCTATAGAGCTCATCTGGTTTTATCAGCACCACATCCAAAATAGTTTTCCCTCTGGTTGGTTCCATCACTTTCTGAATCAGCTGTCCTTCCCATATTAACTTATTTGCCATTTGTTGGTCATGCTTCCTGTCGTTCGCATTTCCTTCCCAATTGACATCTGGCAAATTCAGATCTCCCGCTACAATCACATTTCTTTCCATGTCGTTTCCCACATAGCTGACTATCCTATCAAATAATTCCGAATCCGCATCAGTGCTACCCTTTCCCGATCTGTACACTCCAAATATATCAAGTTGCCTATTATCTTTAGAAATGAGCCTTACACCTAGAATTTCATGTGTCTCATCTTTAACTTTTTCGTAGCTTACAAATTCTTCTTTCACCAGAATGAACACTCCCCCTCCCACCCTTCCTACCCATCTCTACGATACACGCTCCAGTGCCGTGAGAAAATTTCTGCATCCATTATATCATTTCTCAGCCATGATTCAACTCCTATTACAATATCTGGTAAATATATATCTATTAAATTACTTAATTCTATTCCTTTCTTTACAATACTTCTACAGTTCAACACTAACAATTTTATGTCATCCCTACTTGATTTCCAGTTCCCTGTTCCCTTATCACCGCTCCCTAGGCCATCCCGTTTCCCTGAATGTACCTCCCTATTACCCTTCCAAACAAATTTCCTAACTTATACGTACCACTGCGCTTTAAATGAAGGCCATCCGAGCGCAGATCCCTTTCTCCTACCCACCCATTAGGATCTAGAAATTTCACTCCCAGTTTCCCACATACCCACTCCATAGTCTCATTTAAATCCCCAATCACCCTCCAGTCAGTATCCCTCCTACACAGTATTCCACTAATAACAATCTCCGCTTTCTTAAACTTCACCCGTGCTGCATTTACCAGATCCTACACATCTCCAACTATGTTGGTACTTATATCAGCTTGCCTTACGTTGTTGGTACCAATGTGAAACACTACCACCTTCTCCTTCCCCTCCTCCCTCTCTTCTACTTTCCTCAACATCTGCCTCAACCTAATTCCTGGATAACATTCTACCCTGGTTCCCTTTCCTCCACACACTTTCCCCACGTGTGTAACGATGGAATCCCCCATGACCAGAGCCTCAACCCTACCCACTTCATTTGATCCCCTCCCCTCCTGGTCAGCCCTATCTTTCCTGATAGCTGCAGAAGCTACTTCCTCCTCCCTTTTCTCCTTCCCATGACCCTGTTCCACCTGTCTTTTCCTATCCTCTACTCTACATTTCCCTTTCCTACCTTTTCCCTTCCTCTTACTTCCACGCATCTCAGCAACAGTTCCCTGTCCCTCATCTTCCCTCTGCTGTTCTACCTGGAGTGACTCGTACCGATTTCGCACAGACACCTGTCCTGAATTCTGATCCTGAATAGAGCCCTTGGCCTGCAATCTCCTTCCCCTTAGAACATTAGACCACCTGTCTTCTACAACTCCTCCCTTTCCTTCCCCTCCCTCTTGTACACCTACTGTAACCTTTGTTTGAGGGAGTCCTATCTTCCTTCCCGTCTTCTGTGAGAATCCTAATTATCTCCCTCAAACTTTCCGACTCCTCCCTCATACCCCTCAATGCCTCACCACACCCACAATAAGTACACTCGCGCTCCTTAGCCATTCTTTACGGGGGGAAAATTTTAAATTAAAAAAAATAAAATAACTTATTTGCAAAAAAATAAATGAACGGAGGGATATATTGTCTGGGATAGTACACAACAATAAGGTAATTAATATACGACTACACTACAATACTACTTAGTCGTGCTCTATTATTTTTTTATTTTTTTTATCCTACAACCCCTAACAGGATAAAAGCTGCTGTTAATTACTGAATATCGAAAGTAATACACAAGAACTACACAATTCCAAACTGCAATTAAGCCTATCCTAATTTCAACAATATTTTAGTAAGAGTTTCTACGGATACCTCTACCACACCAGTATTACACAAATATTTTACAATAATAAAATAAGCACACTAAATTCTAATAGGATATTACTCGTATACTACTGTACAGTACACTACAGTAATTTTTAAACTACTTTCAGACGTATCCCAATTACGATACCGGTACCGTACCGTATGTCACTACTAAGCACAACAATAATCTTGTACATTGCCACAGAAAGCTTGTCAATGTCAAAGTTAAATGCTTCCAGTCTCATCACGACCGACAAACAACACGCTACTATTTTATTTAAGTGACGTTTTTACATTGGTCATTCGATAAGAAGAAACCACTTGAACCTTCTCCATTTTACAATCAGCAATTCAACGCCCGTAAAAATGGACATTCTTAATTGAGAAATCAGTGTATTGTTTTAATACGGTTTTTATTTGCTCTTTTAACATGCTTCTTTGTAATGGAACTCGCCTGTTTTAAGTGTATAGCAGCTGAAGATGGCCAAATGTGGTAGGCCGAAACATGTCCTGAAGTTTTAAAGAAATTATTACTATAACTATAACAATACAGCTATTGAATAGGTGGAGCCATTTTAAAATTATTTCATAGGAATTGAATTTCTGTGCATCAGTAATTGCAAGCTTTACTTTTGTAACTCATGATATATAATTATCTTGTACGGAGCGCATCAACCAACTACAGTAAATACATTTAAGAGAATTAGGACTGAAATGTTTTATTTTATTCAATAAAGGTTATCAAATTTACTGTCTATCACTAAATGATGGTATATGTTTTGTAACTGTTAGGTTCTTCGATCTATGGAATCTAATGTACGAATACACTTAGAAACTACCCGAAAAAGTAAACATATGAAAACAGAACAATACCTAAAAAAATTAATTTAACATATATTTCTGGTTTTCTTCTCCCTGGTCTTTCCTCGACTACCTCAGCTCGGCACACGGAATGCATCTAGCACAGTTTTAAGGCTGGAAGCCTTTTCTGACGCTAACCCCATGTTGAAGGATGTGTATTCACCACTGCATATTTCTGTGGTAGTTTGTAGTGATATGTGTTGTACGTAAATTAATTTGTGAATTAAGACGAACACAAATACCCTTAGAGATGGAGACATTAACCGAAGTTAAAACCCCCGACCCGATCGGGAATCGAACCCTGGTTCTCTGAACCGAAGGCCACTACGCTGATCATTCAGCAAAGGAGCGTCGGATGAATTAGTACCTACCATATATTAATGAAATTAATCTACGATTAACGTACAAATGAGTAACATATAGGCCTAAATCTAAAAAAATAAATTGACAGAATATAGAGAAGGAAACATGCATATATGGTCCGACCAACCTAATCGTAAAGAGCTGCTTATTTCCTTAACTGTTTTAAATCGTAAGCTTTCTTGGTTAGAAAATAATTTTCTACGTTTCTCGATTGCTCTCAAAACTTTTTTTTTTTTGCTAGTTGCTTTACGTCGCACCGACACAGATAGTTCTTATGGCGACGATGGGACAGGAAAGGGCTGGGAGTGGGAAGGAAGCGGCCGTGGCCTTAATTAAGGTACAGCCCCAGCATTTGCCTGGTGTGAAAATGGGAAACCACGGAAAACCATTTTCAGGGCTGCCGACAGTGGGGTTCGAACCTCTATCTCTCAAAACGTTTAGATCGTTGTTTGTGACAATGTGACTATTTATTCATCTGCATCATACCGATACACACAGCTGAATCACAGCCAGGCGTGATTCCAGAGTGGGGGTCACGGGCTTTATGACATTCACAAACCGTGCTAGGAGTAGTATAGCGATCTCTTTCGTTAATGAACAAAATATACAGAACATCTCCAGGTGAATAGGCTTTTCTGTTGTACGAGAGGTCCTCAAAGTACAGACAAGGTGGAACATGAAACACGCAACGTTCAAGAAAAAGAAAAAGTCGAAGGCATTTCGTAGAAAACGGAGTAAAGATCTATTCAACAATTTCTCTGGAGTCGTTTAGACAAAAGATGTCATTTTAAAAGAGAACTCCTAAAATACAAATGAGACCATGGTCATCTCCGAATCGTAAATTTAGATCTACATCTGGTTACGGTTTATAAACGTAGTTCTAATACTTTAAATTTGGCTTCTAAATTCAAAATATAATTGTAGGCAAGTCTTCGTTCCGTACAGTAGTATTGATACACTTGGCTTATAAACATTCCTTAATGGCAAGATACATAAAACATAACAAAATCTGTCCTATGGATTAAAGTTACACAAATGCTATGGAAAATATATCGCACACTGAAAATCGATGCGGACAGTAAATAATGTGATAATATCTTCGAGACAAGGGCGGCTGGGTATAGTGCCAAGTGCCCAAGGTGACGGATTGTGCAAGCATTTAACTTCTACGCCTCCAGGGGACTCCATAGCCTGTGCGGAGGTAGCTTTGCTTTGCTTTGCTTTGCTTGAAAATTTACTTTAAGGAATCAAAACCATCAACGATAGAAACGGCAGTGTCCTAAGGGAAAAAGGATGAATAGACATCCTAATTAGTCTAACAATCGAGATGTAAGTAAATATCACCGAGCGAGTTGGCCGTGCGGTTAGGGGCGCGCAGCCGTGAGCTTGCATCCAGGAGATAGTTGGTTCGAGTCCCACCGTCGGCAGCCCTGAAGATAGTTTTCCTTGGTTTCCCATTTTCACACCAGGCAAATGCTGGGGCTGTACCTTAATTAAAGCCACGGCCGATTCCTTCCCACTCCTTTCCTATCCCATCGTCGGTGCGACGTAAAGCAAGTTGTGAAAAAATGTAAGTACATATCAAAACTCATAGTGGCCAACCTGTAATTTCTTCAGTGGATACTCATACTTTGGCAGGGATAAAATAAATCGGTAAAAGTAAATGAAAATGTAGTTTAAACTGTGGAGGGATAAAAATCTTTAGTGAAGTATTTTCGGTTTGAGAGGAATTACCTTCATAATTTATCCATTGGTGTGATAATTTCCAAGATTATTTAAAACAATTACTTTGGTTTTACTTACTGGTACTTGCATAATCTGAAAAGTGCCGATTATTTAACCTATTGGACCAACGGGTCGCAGTCACTACGGTTTCCTATCATTCTATTTCTGTCGTCCGTTACCATTCTCGGCAAACTTATACGAATTGTAACTTGTAAATTGCACAACAGTTCGCTTATTTGCATCAATAGAGAACACTGTAATATAGAGTATGTACTCTAAAAATATTCAAAACCAGTTTGAAATAAATTAAATGGTCCGATACCAACTGATACTGTTTACTAACTAGAATGTTGTAGTTATATAATTGAAAGTTAAAATATTGAAATTATGAATCAAATTACTTTCATCGTATCCTCAGTTCGATTTATTGCTATATTGTACTTTTAACCTAAATGGTTGTAAATATTATTTTGTTAATAAAGAAGCCATACTTTCCAGTGTCGACTCGGTTAAACGTAACTTAAAAGCTTTTTACTTTGTCGAACACACTAGTTAAATATAAGTATTACATTATAACATACCTGTAAAACACATTATTAAACAAGGGAACATTCATCAGATTCTAGTCACATTCAACATTTGAAAAAACATGTTTATTTCTGTCCAAACACCTAGCAATTTGAAATTTGCTACTTATCTTAAGGTTCTGGGAAAATGAGATTGGCGTTCGGTTTCCCCATTAAAATGTGAGGTTATCTGATCTACTATAGAAATGAAACAATCAATTATATTTGATGATAAACAAAATATATTTCCCGTCTTGCTTCAAGCGTTTGGAAAATCGTGCTCCTTCATTGGCTCGAATCCAACCGGCTGCCAGTCCAGAGCCCCTGTTCAGAATACGCCACGCAGTGTATGTTGGAGTTGAAGCAAGGCAGGACTTCATTAAGATAATGCGTATATTTATTCCTTGGTCAATAACATTATTTTACTCGTTTGTTAAGGTGTAATATTTATATTCAACTGGCATGTTCAACAGACTGAAAAGCTTTTAAGTTACATGTGAATATTATTTCTCCAGTGCTGAACGTATGCTAAATATAAGCAGAAATCTGATGGCGCAGTTTAAAATGCAGAACTGTGCACGCTATTAACATGAGAATATAATAGGAGAAGAACTCAATGAGTGCATTAAACCTCCTGTTGGGTGCTTGAACCCCGCAGCAACAATGTAGTCCGCACCTATGCTAAAACCTGTTCTCGAACAATAGTTTTGGAAAATTTAATATAAGGACTGTAACTAGTACATCATGGTATAATATAAGATTAACAATAAAAGAAGGTGGAAGTAGCAATGTGTCACTAACTGACTCTCACTCGCTACAGGTCTGCAGTTATTTCAATGAAAAATAATTTACTATATAGGCTACTGCTAGCAACTGACCCACATTCCTAGAAAAGAAAATGTTTTACTGCGGCAAGATGCAAAATGCAATAAAAATTTTATTAACTCATTGGCGATCACCGAGGTTTTTTGTTGGATGTAGGTCATTCAGAAAACTTTCAGAACTCCGCTATGTAAAACAGCCTTTATTTACAATGCCAATAAAAGTAGTCGGAACTTTCTACAATTTAAAAACTTTTAATATACGTTTGTGTATTATAATATGACCATCTTCCATGGCCATATACACTAAGACGCGAACATTAACCTACTTGTATCCAGGGTAAAAAAAAAGCTACTAATTTAGACATTACCGGGCGAGTTGGCCGTGCGCGTAGAGGCGCGCGGCTGTGAGTTTGCATCCGGGAGATAGTAGGGTCGAATTCCACTATCGGCAGCCCTGAAAATGGTTTTCCGTGGTTTCCCATTTTCACACCAGGCAAATGCTGGGGCTGTACCTTAATTAAGGCCACGGCCGCTTCCTTCCAACTCCTAGGCCTTTCCTGTCCCATCGTCGCCATAAGACCTATCTGTGTCGGTGTGACGTAAAGCCCCTAGCAAAAAAAAAAAAATTAGACATTTTGGCGTACAACACGTCCTTAGTTTCGGACCCATACTTGAGGGAGTGAGCGTTACAAAAGAAATAAAATTTTTAAAATCGAAACAATTTCTACAAAACACGTGTGAAGGCAGTGTTCAATATCTCTGTGTAAAGAGCAAGAGGCAGTGTAACTAACAAGACTCCGACTCGATATGACGTCATCGGGTGATGTCATATTGTCGACATCTAAAGTTGCCATGCCCCGCGACTAACAGTTAGCGTAGCTCTGAACCAGCATGTCGTAGCACGTCGTGGGAGGTGTCGCTTGACTTGTCTCGCTGATTTCTAAAATCATACGGCAAAAGGAAATGGATCACATTTAAGAAAATTTTGGAGCGAAGAATTGCAAAATATTACTTTCTTTCGCACATTTCTTGATATATGAACCGTAAATGGCTTCAAACTTATTGAGAACGTGCTCTAGAAGATCGGTTTTTCAGACTTCCAAAATGTGCAAAATCGAGAACGCTGAGCGTCAAAAGATTTATCGTAAGTGGCTCTAAATTAGGGCGGCTGAGCATCTTGAGGCGATTTCCGCGAATATATCCATTCTTGACGTTACATAAATGTATTATTTGCTTAGAATTAGAAAATAAAATGCCAACAATAACATTCTAAACCGATAGCCGTAGCCGTGTTGAAACACCAGATCCCGAGAAATTTCCGAAGTTAAGCAACATTGGGCGTGATCAAGATTTGGGTGGGTTGCCACGCGCTGTTGGTGGAGGTAAGGGAATGGAGGAGCGGAAAGGAACTGGCCATCATACCGTACGTAAACTCCGGCTCACGCACACCTCGGCGGAGGTTCGGACCTGCCTTCGGGCAGAATACACGCTTACCTTACCTTTATAGCCTACTGACTAGATACCTCGTTTCGATTACTATCACGCAGTACGTCAAAGCTTTTGGCCGTGTCCCCAACACAGTCCCATTCGATATTTTTACAAGTACGTTGCCTTTTTTTTTTTTTGCTAGTTGCTTTACCTCCCACCGACACAGATAGGTCTAATGGTGACGATGGGATAGGAAAGGCCTAGGAGTTGGAAGGAAGCGGCTGTAGCCTTAATTAATGTGCAGCCCCAGCATTTGCCTGGTGTGAAAATGGGAAACCTCGGAAAACCATCTTCAGGGCTACCGACAGTGGGATTCGAACCCACTATCTCCCGGATATAAGCTCAGAGCCACGTGCCCCTGACCACACATCCAACTCAACCGGTACACGAAGGTTGGGGTGGAAGCTATTATAAGTATGTTTTTTACACGATGGCGGGATCTACCAAAAATGGAAATATACCGATAGGAGTGGGGAGCGTACGGTGCAGCGGAATGTATGGACAATGCAGAGTAGGTTTACCAGGTGTAGGATATAAAGCGACGAAAATGTCAGCCATTACATCCTTGAGCTACATATTATTTATTCTCAGAGAGTACAGTAACCTGTACGGTAAAACCCTAAGTAGTCCCATAGATTTCCCACAACACGTTGCATATGTTGCGCGAGACGTCGGATACCGACCACCTCACCATGTGTGAATTTTGCAGTCTGATGTTTCACAGCGTTGACAATATCATCTCGTGTCCCTAACCGTCTCTCACGCAGTGGTTCTTTCACGTTGGGGATGAGATCAAAATCGCATGGAGACAGGTCCGGTAAGTATGGCGGCTGTTTTAGTACTTTCCAACCCCAGCGATGAAATTGCCTCTGTACAGCCTCTGTTGCATGCGGTCTGGCGTTTTCAAGGAGAAGGACGGCATTGTTGAGAATATGGGGTCGTTTGTCCCTAATGTCACGATGTAACTTTCTCTGAAGTAAGGTTCTGTAGTACGTTGCTGCCACCGTTATGTCATGGAGAGTGAAGTGACATCCAATAGCGCCTCTCAGGTCGTAAGTTTCAATGACCATCAGTTTCACGGGTGAACGGTTTTGACGGAAACAATGTCCTCGTGGTGATCCTGTATGTAGCCATTCTGCAGACTGGTGTTTGAGCTCTGGCTCATCATTCATCCACGGTCAATATTTTCTCCAGCATTTGCTCCCCATCCTGTCGGTAGCGTACAAAGTGTTCAGAGTATATTATGGCATACTTCTTCATGTCAGTGAGTGCACGTGACACCCACCGTGATGCAATTTTATACGGATGAAGTTTATCCCATAAACTTCTGTGGATCATTCGTTTTCCAATGCCTGTTTCGACTTGTAACTCAAGTACTGTCCTTCTTCTGTCCACGTCCATTCACTGGGTAATTACTGCACGTGACACATCAGTCCGGACACTAACAGGCACTCTGGACCATTGCACGTCGCTGCTTGTTTCATGTGTGCGCTGAAATGCTGCTGCCCAACTCGGAATTGTTCGGTACGGAAGGACATTATTCTCCACAGCTTCCAGAAACACTGTATGACATTCCTTAACATTGTTACCCCAGAGAACGGGCAGTGTGATGTGCGCATGCTGTTCTCGCCTCATTACATCCGTTCTGCACGGAGACGAACTCACTAATGCAGTCCCATCGCCCCTTGCGTGGTAACTGTCCAACGCACCGCCATCTCGTGCTGTGCCCGTGTACTATGAGCGTAATGCTTTCCATGAAATATGACCACTGTATGGTTGCACCGTGCAAATGTGAGGAAAAAATACGTATAGTTACTATGACTTATGTCCCAACCCTCGTACATATCTAGTAAATTACAGCTTAAACACTCGTGACATTGAAGAAATTTATTAACAAATATAGCGGACGAAATAAATAGTATATTTAACAAATCGGACAATTATTTTAAATGTTAAGCTTGACAAATAAGCCTACTAAATTAAGTTAGTCGTGCGTGTCATGACAATGTATGACTCTAAAATGACCGTTAGAGATCATTAATGGTAAAATTTACTTCAAGGAAATCAAAACGATCAATCACAGAGAGATTATTTCAATTCTTTCGCATAAAGAATAAAATAATCATTTGTTACAAAGTAATTATAGTAACACAGGCGAATAAGAATATTTTGCGAGGAAAATTATAAGAAATCATACACGTTTATTGAAGTAAATTCGTGAAGAGACTGTCTTGTAATACGAATCAACCAGCTTTGTGGTGTCAAGGAAACATTGCTATCTCTTGCTCCCTGAATCCTGGCTTTGATCCCCAATCATACAAAAATTTGAATTATGGACTGATAGCTGGACCGGCCTTTGACGTTTACTTAGCCTAGTACACCAATGAAGGAGTTGTTTGATATGAGACATAGTGCACCCGGTCATAACATCAAAGCATTTCGGGAGTATGACCTCCTGCCACTCCAATATCCGAAGGACATCCAGATGGGCAGCAGCCGTCTTGGGAAGCCAAGACTCTTAATGGGTTGTATATGCCATGGGTTTGTTATATCTTTATTGTACAACGTATCTCTTAAGGTCAATCTCAAAGAAAGTCATATAAATACAACAAAAGTATTTTCAGGTATGTGGTTAATCATTCTGTGGCTGTTAATAGGTTGATAAACGAAGAAATCCTCGGCGCAACTTCCCGTTAAGAACCTTCGCCTACCTAGATGCCTCCTGCCCAGCCAGACAGCCTGCAGATACTGGAGTGCTACGTTAGTCAGTGTGGGATATTCTCCTCAGTCTATTCCTTCGCTTTCTTGACCAAGGACACTGCCTCTAGTATCAGACAGCTACTCAGTTGGATTCACGAGACAGAGTGAGACATGCCAACCCTCAGTCCAGAATTAAAATCCCTGGACTGACGAACGTGGATCATGTGGGAAAAGGCAGCCTCGTTACCCCCATACACCACGTAGCTGCCGAATGGGTTGACAAGAATATAAAATAAAACATTAGCTCACGGATCACTGCCACATTCAGTATTGTACTAATTACTCGCAATCTTTCCGTCTGCATACACGTGTGGATGTTCAGCGATGCTGGGGTAGGAAAGGAATAGAAGTGGAAGGATAGGGAATGTGGCCTAAAATAAAGCATAGCCAATTACTTGGCAGGCGAGAAAATGAGAAACCACGGAAACGAACTTCAGGGCTGTTGACGGTGGGGTTGGAACCCTCGATCTCCTGAATACACTATGTCCTCGAAGATGTGCAGTTACTTTCTGTTCTGCAACTTGATGTTACGGTATTTCCTCGAAACACAGTGCTGTAACAGGTTAGAGAAGAAAACGTCAGAGAAATATGCTGTCAATATCACCCGAGTAGCGTGAGAGAATCTGTATAGGAGTAAGATGAAGATAGAAATTGAATTTTTGCAGACTTATTGAGGAGTGTTAAATTATTGTATGGCTTGTTTGAGGTTAAGTCTTCAGTTCAATTTAAAGAAAAATCAGATTATAATTTAGAATGATATGATAAAACGTTTTTAGTTTCCGAGGATCGTAATTAGTGGTGAAGAGGTAAGGAACTGAAGATGTTCAATAATATTTACTGCGAGAATTTTTAATCGATAACTGTAATTCATATTTCATTGACGGACGATATTATCTAGCTAGTGGCTTTACGTCGCACCGACAAAGATAGGTCTTATGGCGACGATGGGATAGGAAAGACCTAGGAGTTGGAAGGAAGCGGCTGTGGCCTTAAATTTGGTACAACCCCAGCATTTGCCTGGTGTGAGATTGGGAAATCACGGAAAACCATCTTCAGGACTGCCGACGGTGGGATTCTAACCCATTATCTCCGCAAGCTCACAGCCGCGCGCCCCTAACCGCACGGCCAGCTCGCCCGGTGACGATATTATCAAGAAAATTTTCAACTTAACTGAGATATCCAGAGCATTTAGAGCGATTTCCTCAGCGTTTTGAACGTATCGACATGGTGTTTGAGAAAAATTAGTATTTTGTAAACACCTACAATTTTGCAACGCATCTCAGTGAAGTTAATGTACAATCAGCAGAAGTTTCGTGTTCCTATTGAGCTTAAAATGTGGCAGAGCAGAACTTGTAATTTATTTTATTTTATTTTATTTTATTTTGTAAGCAGATTACATCGCACGAACTCAGGAAGGTATTCTGCAATGATGAGACTGGATACGGATAGAACTATAAAGGAAATGATCGTCACCTTGATTAAGATACACCCCCTGCAATTCTTTTGGTGTGAAAATAGAAAAGCATGGAAAACCACCTTCAAGGCTGTTGATGGTGAGGTGGCTTACAGATAAACAGCTCGTATCATGGAGCCAACTTGCCCGGTATTTGTAGTTTCGGCTTGAAATATTAAAAAAAAAAAAAAAATCGAACAGGTTAAGAACAGGTGTTATATTAATGAAGAATTCGCTATTGATCACTCATGAGTCTGGGCATAGCATTTTTAATATGACCCACTCACATAGTCAGGCCACTAATTCAGACATATTCTATAATACAGCCGCTGAGAGAAACAGAACATTTCGTGATGTTAACAGACATAGGGCCTACCGCGCAATAATTCCTGAAGCGTATTGTTGAACAACATAATAATTCGCTAGTCTTGGACCATGTTACTTTGCGAGTAAAACTCATTCCTGGAAATGCTACCTCAGTAGCATTGTAGGGTCAGAACATGTCAATGAAAAATAACTGATTAGCTCACTTCCATAGGCGAGCTACGCTGGTCTGGTAACAGTTGTAACAAAGCCACGAAGAGACGGCATTACACTCACCGCGCAGGTAATCAATTCAAGAATTGTGGAATGGCTCAAGACACGATCAAAACATCAAAATCAGAAATCAAGTCTTTGTTTACGGGTGTTACGAAATTGTGCAGTCATGGCTAACCACTTGGCAACAGATTTATTTTTGTTCAAGTTTGTCTACACCATTGTGTAAATGAACAGTGGATCATAAAACAAACGTAACTAAATGAATTAAAACAGAATTTTTTTTAAAAAAATAGCAGTTTTTGTCATGCACAGTTACTCGCAGGAATACTCATTTATTGCTTGATTTATTACTGTCGATTTTACAGGATGGTCGGATATAACGTGAACTGAGTAAACGAGCGTTAAAGCGTTGGTCATACTGATAGGTAATTTGGAAAAAAATACGTCGATATCTCGCGCTGTTGGCATTTAATCAGCTGCTGAAGTTAACCAATCAGATCGCATCGCAGGCGAATTTAAATGGGCTTTACGAGGCGGTGTTGCTATGGCTGCACGTGGCTTGGTCGGGCTTGAGAGCCACGCCGAGAAATGAGCATCAAACACTAATACACCACGGGTTTCAGCCAGTGCGATAGTAGCGTGCTTGCTGTGGGTCGAGCTTATCAGAAGGGAGATCCTTGTTCAAGTCCCTCCCCTGGAGCAGTTTATCTCTTCTATTGGCGCTCTCAAGCCGGCCATAAGCCACGTGTAGATTTAGCAACACCGCCTCGCAAAGTCCATCTGAAATCACCCGCGAAGCGATCTGATTGGCTAACTTCAGCAGCTGATAAAATGACAACGGTGCGAAATATATAATTTTTTTAAAATTACTTATCAGTATGACCAACCCTCAAACGTCCGTATAACCAATTCGCATTGTTTCCGTCAACCCTGTATATAGCTTATAGCAGGCCCTGCGGCGTAGGAGTAGTGTGCCTGCCCCTTACCCGGAGGCTCTGGGTTCTATTCTCGGTCAGGTCAGGGACTTTTACCTGGATCTGAGGGCTGTTTCGAGTTGCACTCAGCCTACGTGATTACAATTGAGGAGCTATCTGACGGTGAGATGGTGGCCCCGGTCTAGGAAACCAACAATAATGGCCGAGAGGATTCATCGTGCTGACCACACGACACCTTATAATCTGCAGGCCTTCGGGCTGAGCAGTGGTCACTTGGTAGGCCACGGCCCTTCGGGGCTGTTGTGCCATCTTTTATATATATATATATATATATATCATATCTATGCCAAAAGTTTCAGTTTAAAGCTCTACAGTGCAAGTTCTAATGAAAATTACTTCAGTGGACTCGGCATACTTTGTCATTTATGGCATTTTCTTTCTGGAGGACTTCATTAGTTATTGAACCAAGCTTTTGCATCACATATATTACTATTTGAACAGAGCTTGGAACCGTTGTCTTTTGTTGTAAAAATCCGTTACTTTTGCAGATGTGTGGAATTTTTTAATTCAACTGGCAGTCATCCTGCAGATCAAATAATTCTAGCCGATACTGAACTGGTATTTCCCCACTATTAATTCAAAAAGTGACAGGTCAAACTCGAAATCAAAATTTTGAAGATCCTTATATCACTGCTCAACCTTGTTCAGATCACTGTACACCGCAATGTGTTCTTCTAAGTAACGTGACATGACACTATCTCTGTTTTGTAATTCAGTCGCGCATAATTACAAGTTGGGCGTGTGAGGAGAAAATGATATGGTTAAGGAGCCATAGAGTTCAAAAAATGCTCCGGCAATATTTCTTGCCTCTGTACATGAAAATTTTGCCCTGTAGACCTGTACAGAATGAGCAGCTTTGAAACCTGATACTTGGAAGTGTTCTTGTCCTATACATCTGCTCTTGAACAGGCATCGTCAATCGAGAGCGAAATTCCTTCGGGGCCAGTTACTTCCCGCTCTTGAGAAACGAGAACAGCTTAGCGAGCAAGTAGGGGAAGTGCATGACGTAGTACGCACTGAAGGTCAGTGGCGCAAAGGTATAGCACATCTTTCTGGACAGGTTAGACTGCGACACGATACGCGTGAACTCACGTGAGGTGACAGTAGTGTGTTCCCGCCTTTATCCTCACACCACACGACGTTCAAGCCAAGTCGGTAAATGTTGCATTTACTATGGAAGAGAGTTTAGCACAACGTAGGCCATCGACGCCAACAAGTTTCAAACCCTCTTGCGAAGAACAGCATTTGATACTTCAAGAAAATAACACACAAAATTTTTAGTATGTAATAAAATATTGAATCACATTAAAAAATTTAATCTGCAGCGCCGTTGTTCCTTATGTCATTTCAACACGTATGAAAAATATGGAGGCCGGGAAAGCCTAGCGTTACTAGAAAAACTTAAAAATAACACATTTGAGGATGTACAGTACGTACAGTTTACATTATCCTACTCAGATCTGTTTATATGATAATGTTTGATAATTCCTCAGAGACGATTTACTCATGTACCGATGTGTATTTCATTCCTGTTGTTCATATGGTAACATTTCCTAGTGGCAAGTACAATACCGCCACGGTATGCAACCCGCCTGTCCGCTGCTCTCTTGTCACGTGACTGACAGCCGTCCGGAGCGGAGCAAGTAACACCGGCTCCCTAGAGCAAGTACGTGATGACGTCTACTCTTGAAGATGATTGCATTTGCCTTCCAACGAGGGAACGTCTTTATCTTTAACAGACATTAAAACTTGTGAATGGCGGACTGAGTGGCGCTGATCTTTTGACCCTAACTTGGCAGGTTCGATCCTGGCTCAGTCCGGTGGCATTTGGAGGTGCTCAGATACGTCAGCCTCGTGTCGGTAGATTTACTAGCACGTAAAAGAACTCCTGCGTGACTAAATTCCAGCACCCCGGCGTCTCCGAAAACCGTAAAAGCAGTTAGTGGGGCGTAAATCCAACATTATTATTATTATTATTATTATTATTATTATTATTATTATTATTATTATTATTATATTATTTAAAACTGGTAACTGTAAGTGTACAAATTTGTCATCACTACGAGTGATGGACTCGAACGTTGAAGAGCACTGGAGTAATATCAACACAGTCATATTCTTCAAATGCTTTAAATTAATTTGCCATTGGTTATATATGTACTGTGCTACGTCGACTGCCGGCCAGCCAGGTTGCCTACAGATATCAGTGTACCGGGCGAGTTGGCCGTGCTCGTAGAGGGGCGCGGCTGTGAGCTTGCATCCGGGAGATAGTAGGTTCGAATCCCACTATCGGCAGCCCTGAAGATGGTTTTCCGTGGTTTCCCATTTTCACACCAGGCAAATGCTGGGGCTGTACCTTAATTAAGGCCACGGCCGCTTCCTTCCAACTCCTAGGCCTTTCCTCTCCCATCGTCGCCATAAGACCTATCTGTGTCGGTGCGACGTAAAGCCCCTAGCAAAAAAAAAAAAGATATCAGTGTGTCACATGGTCAGCGTGACAACATCCTCAGCCGTACTGCTCGGCTTTCGTGACTGGGTCTGCTGCCTCCCATACCAGACAATTTCTCAGTCAATCTTACGAGGCTGAGTGAACTCTGTTCCACCCCACAGTGCGGAATTAAAATCCTTCAGCGAACCAGGAATTGAATCCGTAGTCTCCTAGCAAGATTCAGGCAGACTACGCTACGAGACTGGCATTTTTCCAGCATTCGCCTCGACGTAAAATAGGAGAAAACAAAGAAAATCATAGCATCATCGACAGTAGAATTTTCGGGTTGTAAAATCGCTTCCTTTCTCAGTCGTTTCCCAGTGGCGGAGTACACTCTGTTCCAATCCTCATCCAAAAATGTTAAATGTCTTAAAGCTAGGAATATAATTCTTGGTCAACTACTCGGGAAGCTAATATGACACTTTCAAGGCATCGGCAGTGACCATTCTATACGCATATGTAGGAAAGTTCTTATTGATTTAATGTGTACTGACTCATCAGTCACACGCCTGCCAGGTTCCATACATTTCATCTGGACTTCTGGGTCGAGGGTAGATTACGGAAGAAATGAACCGTCGTTACTGGTGTTACGTCTTACTTACTATTTTCACAGTCTTCGAAGAGAGAAAAATAACCTTTGGCTGTGCAGTCAATCTGGAGATTGGACCGTGCGAAATCTTGCCCTACCGACTGTTTTCCCATCTCTACGACCTGAGGGGTGTCACGGCCTTCAGGTAGACCTGACGGAAATTCCACATTGCATCAGTCCTTGCGCTTGGCCTGTCGGCCGCACCTCATAAGCGAATTTTCTCTTTCTGTGTTATATCCTTTCGGTCAACTTGGAGACGAGACGGTGTTTATGTATTTTTTAAAGAAATGAAATAAGTACAACGAATTTTGTGAAATATCGGTTGATTCTAGATCCATAATTTAGCATAACAACCCAAACATTCGCCCAGATTTCTTCTCCTTTTAGCAAACTCGGTCAGAAAGCAGGTCAACGTAAGGATAATTTCTACCAGGAAATTAATTCTTTCTTACAAAGTATCGTTGACCCCATGTGTGTGATCACTATGTTAGTTTTGCTACTCTTTGATTCGATTTTATTTACTAGAAAACCATCCAAAGACAGTATGAAATGATCCACCGTTCTTTCCCAACTGAAATATTTTCAAATTTCACAATACTTCTACCAAACTTAATTGTTTGCCTTTTTTCATATTTTAGTGAATGATCCAATTAAACAATGACGGTGAAAGACTACTATCTTGTCTAACCCCTAGAACTAGTTTGAACCAAGAACTCCTAGTTCTCACGGTGATCTGAGTGGATATACAGAGTGGTAGGAAGCAATGTGAACCCGGTATATAAGCGTTAGAGGGTTGGTAATACTGATAATAATTTGAAAAATATAATTCGATATATCGCGTCTTTGTCATTTTAACAGCTGCTGAACTTAGCCAATGAGATCGCTTCGCGGGAGAATTGAATTGGACTTTGCGACGCGGTTTGCTAAATCTGTACGTGATTTAAGACCAGTTTAAGAGCAACAATCCAAGAGATACAACTTCGGAAGGGAGCGATTTGAACATAGACATCCCAGGTGGCAGGATACTGCCATAGTGGCACGCAACAATGACACCAGCTGAAACCCACGGTCTGTTCCTGTTTGTTTCTGTTTGCTGTTTTCTCGGCATGGCTCTCGTGCAGGTTCAGCAACACCACCTTGCAAAGCCCATTTGAATTCGCCCGCGAATTGCTCTGGTTGGCTGACTTTCGCAGCTGATAAAATGGCAATGACGAGAGATATCGAATTATTTTTTTCAAATTATTCATCAGTATGACCAACCCTCTAACGCACATATACTCGGTTCACGTTCTTTACGATCACCTTATACATGGAAGAGGAAAAGGAGAATTGTACTTGATTTAAAATAAGAGTATTTTACCACTAGAAATATACGAAATTTATGTAGTGATTGGGAAACAAAATCGCCGCTACTACCATGGTGTAGGGATTGTCAAAGAAGAGTCTCGCCAGATTGGTTGGAGTTTCATTCCAGATTCTGCTGTAAATTAAAATCTGGGTTGTTAATTGGAGATTGGTCACTTAATATCAGAAAAGAAAGTGGGTTAGAGCGTCCCTCATCCGAATTAGAAATATTGCTTTGTAGGTTATCGCCTCAATAGTAGACAGTACATAACACAAAAGTTATCTATGATTTATTTCTTATGTCTTTTATTTTATCATTGTTATTTTATTTAAATAGTCCTTTCAGCCACAATCGAACTTGCCAGACGTGCATGTGTTAGAATTTTACTCAGTATTGTTTCTAATGTATCAGTAAATGTTCTGATACGAATCCCTCGTGCATAAGTACCATCAATTGCCTATCAAATGCGCCAGAATTTCACCTTGCATATGTCAACACAGAAGCCGAACTGCTCAAGTAAACTGACCCAATAAGTAACAGTCTCTCTTTCTCTCTCTCTCCCTCTCCCTCACACACACAAAGAAACAAAGAAACAAACAAATACAAGCAAACAAGAACAAATAAACACACACAAGTTCGCTAAACATTTGTATGTTTTAGCTAGTGGTTTTAACGTTGCACTAACACATGGAAGGTTTTCCGCGACACCAGGATGGGAAATGCCTGGATTGAGAAGGTAGTGGCGGTGGCCTTATTTAAGGTACAGCACCAGCATTTGCCTTGTGTGAAAATGGAGAAACGCGGAACCATCTTTAGGCTGCTGACGGTAGCATTCGAACCCGCCATCTGCCGAATGCAAGTTCACAGCTACGCGACCTTAACCGGACGGCCATCTAACTCGGTTCTGACAAACATCATGCCTTAAGTCACATACGTGAAGCAAAAACATGTAAATTATAGAGAAATTATTTTCCTAAGACCAAGGAATGAAATGGAAAAACTTGAATGAAATTCTTGACTTACTGTAATCTTTATTTTACCGCGCTCGATAGCTGCAGTCGCTTAAGTGCGGCCAGTATCCAGTATTAGGGAGATAGTAAGTTAGAACCCCACTATCGGCAGCCCTGAAGATGGTTTTCCGTGGTTTCCCATTTTCACACCAGGCAAATGCTGGGCTGTACCTTAATTAAGGCCACGGCCACTTCCTTCCCACTCCCAGCCCTTCCCTGTCCCATCAACGCCATAAGAACTATTTGTGTCGGTGCGACGTGAAGGAAGTAGCAAAAAAAAAAAAAAAACAACTTCATTTTATCCACTCTCTGGAACCTTATTACAGTCTTCATGACAGATTCACTCGCTTAGAATATCAATTTTTTGTCACGTCTATTTTGCGTAATTATGAGAATTTTCTTAATGAAATTAATTACAATTAATTAAATTAACAAATTTATTAAAATGATACAGATGCATAATTCACTTTGCATTTATAACGCATCTCCGCTGTGCACATACTGTATTTTGAATTCTGAAAAATGGAGAAATACAATATGGCTTCTTCAAAAGTTTGGTCAAAGATCAACTGCACTCCTTTATCTAGCGATGATACAAAAAAGATCTAGATAAGCCTAAGAAAGACTTTCAATTATTGAATTTAATATTATATAAATATAAAATGTTTATATGTCCGTCCATCGTCTGTATTTCCCCCAAAGTCAGTAAATGTAGTAATGGGGAAAGCTTACTATAAACTTGGCAGTATTTTATGAGTTCTAACAATTATGACCCTAAAACGCTTTTGTAAAATGATTACACCCACCCTCAGCTGCACATGTAAGTTTCCAGTGTCAATATAGTTTCACAATATTTTAGAATTAATTATAATTCTTCAAATATATTCATTCTGAATACCATAAATGTATAGAATATTGAATTATTTTAATTATGCAATACAATATTCATCTGAGAATACTTAATGTTGTTACAACTACGGTTAGTATTCAATTATTCACCCTTAAATTTACCAGTTTTAAGCCTTCCCATATCTAGGTCACCTTGACCTACATCTAAAACAGGCAGGAATCAATCCATTTAAAACAGTAGAACAGACAATAAAAGAAGGAAGAAAGTCATCAATGAATTTGGAAATCACTATGGCCTAATTCATAATAAAGGCGAAACTTAAATCGAAATTATTGATTAAGTTCCTTCACCCTAGTAACTACACTATGCACTTTACGGAGACTTCATTACTAAATATCCGTACTTTTACTTACCTCAAGTGACTCCTATGCAGAAAGGAAGTCAGTCTTGAAGATTAGTGGCGTAAAATAACAACTTTGTTGGGCGTGGAGCTCCTCTACTATTTGTTTACGATGACGAAGCCAGCGAAGTCAGCGAGAATCGATGTGTTAGTTATCGCGGCTGCTGCCGGCCAGGACGGCGACGCGCAACACACTGAGCGTTCGGGCGGCGCGTCTGGACCACAGCATCCCCCACCCATAAACGCCCTACCGTCCCCCATCCAGCTCACTCTTGACTTCCTTGCCGCGAACAAACCTTTTTACCGTGTTCCTCTTGCTTATTCAGAACATTCCCAAGAAGTGCATATTAAATATGAATCTCAGTATCAGCAGAGCTGTTACTGATACATGAAATATGCAAGAGCCATTACTCTATCCATAATGTAATGAAAATTATTCGTATTTCACTGTTTTCTTTCTCCCTAAAACAATATTTTCCAAAATTGCAACAGTAGCCTTTTCTATTTAAGTCGAGAAGACAGCATTCACAAATGATCAAAGGAAAGGAAAGAAAAGAAGGAAGGAAGCTTGTAGCTTTACGTGACTGCGACGTCTTTGGACGACTGGTCGAGCTCCTTGGATGAATGGCCAGTATTGTGCCGTTCGGTTTAGCTAGCTCGGGGACGAGGTATTTTTTAAAACGTTAGGATTGGGAATATAACGGCCGTGACCTTAAATACAGTAAGGTACATAAACCCATAACATTTGTCTGATGGGAAAATGGGATCCACAGGAAATAATTGGTTCAAATATCCGTTTATAGGAAGAGGTATTTATCAATTGGAAGAATTTACCCAATTTTGATAAATTTCCAACTTCTTTTTTTTTTTTTTTTTGCTAGTTGCTTTACGTCGCACCGACACAGATAGGTCTTATGGCGACGATGGGATAGGAAAGGCCTAGGAGTTGGAAGGAAGCGACCGTGGCCTTAATTAAGGTACAGCCCCAGCATTTGCCTGGTGTGAAGATGGGAAACCACGGAAAACCATCTTCAGGGCTGCCGATAGTGGGATTCGAACCTACTATCTCCCGGATGCAAGCTCACAGCCGCGCGCCTCTACGCGCACGGCCAACTCGCCCGGTCCAACTTCTTTGAAATCATTTCCGAAACGACTAGGTTAACAACTTTTAGGTAACATGCCACTTGGGCGATAGCCCTAAATGCAGATCAGAGGTGATTGATTGATTGATTGATTGATTGATTGATTGATTGATTGATTGATTGATCAATCATCTTCAGGGCTCCGGAAGATGAGATTTAAATCCTCCGAATGCAAGCTAACAGCTACGCGACCCGAAACACGTTTCCAACTCGTGTGAACGTCTTAATTAACATGTACGAAACCTCATTGAAAAATTCATTCCCTAAGGGTGAACAACAAGGGGGCGAGGAAATGAAAAGTAAGCAGTATGTATCGGGCCGTTAATTCACTTCCTGCTGTGAGAGTCGATTTTATACCACGTGGTTGCGCTGATGTCTCTTGAAAAAGTTTCCTCCGAGTTGCGGCAGTCAGACTATATTTTAATATTGGAGCAGTTGGCAACTCAGATTCTTATTCTTTTTAATGTTAGTTGAAAGTGAAGGAATCTCCGCGTAATTGTCGCAAACAAATGTGATCAATATCGATACATTAGAACTGCAGAAAGTGTATTTATTGTCGAGGAAGCGGGGTAGTAGTAACGTCAGGGGAGGCGGTGGTTATCATTTTTCTCTTCTTTCTTTTTTAATATACAGTACAGCAAAGACGACAATAACGAGGAGGTTAGAGTGAGTGCAGTAAACCACTTATCTTCCAGCTGGTATAGATTCAAGCCGTATTCTAGAAAAAACGTTGGAGATTCCTACAGGTTCAAGTACTTGGCTGTGATAGCAAGTGTGGATGTGAAGTAAAAGAAAACTTCAACATAGAAGGAAATCATGGGCACCTCTTCGTGGTTTTCTCCGGTTATTCTTAGAACCAATTAAAATGTCCTATAATACTTTTCCTTATTTGCAAATGTAACGGATAGTTTTTTATTAACCCACTGACATACAATATTATTAATAATTTACATTAAGAAAACGTGCCCGAGAATGATATTGTTTATTACCGTTTCAGAATACGAATCGCCCAGCGAGTTGGCCGTGAGGTAAGAGTGGCTCCACTGTGAACTTGCATTCGGGAGAGTGGGATCGAACGCCAATGCCGGCAGCCCTGAAGATGATTTTCTGTGGTTTCCCATTCTCACACTAGGCAAATGCTGGGGATGTACCTTAACACCTTAAGTGCCAATTATGCAGTAAAAATATCCATTTAGGCCATTATTTGTTTTCTTACTATAGAGTATAAAATAGTGCATCTTATTACAGAAATGTACCTTTTAGTCATCTTGGGCCAAAATTTTAGTCATAATATTGTGTCACCACGTATCCTAGCACAGATCTCACCTTCCTGACACACTGGTATACGTCTGTCGGTCTCATTACCTCATGAACTACTAAAGAATAAAACACCATCTTTGGAACATTGAAATCTAATCGGAGGTATAATCCAACCGATGTTACTAAAGTTAGCAAGAGGAGAGACAAGAGCCCGTGAAAGTAACACTGGTGTGGTTGTTCAGAAATTGCATGATAAAAGAGACGTGTTAATTTTGACAACTAAACACACTGATGAGATGGTCACTAATCAGAGGAGGGATGGTGAAGTGCAAAAACCACGGAGTGTTATAGAGTATAACAAATACAAACCGTACATTGATTTATCACATCATAAAAAGAGCTATAGTACTTCCCGGAGACGGAGTAAAATGGTACGGAAAAATAGCTATAGAGATATTAATCGGCACAAGTATAGTAAACGCCATCTATATTTCCAATGAACTTGGGAATGAGAGTATATCTGTTACCCAGTTCGAAGACGACATTGTTGAACAGTTGACAGGTACCGGTATCAAAAATTTTCATATTCCCCCACAAGCACCAAAGAAACAGGTATCACCCCACCGACTGGAGGATGTAGGCTGGCAGGGAAGACGGAGATGCAGTAAGTGTTATGAAGAGATCCATCGGGAATCAGGAAGGCAATATGCCATCAGGAAGACTACAGTCTAAGTCGAAATGACCAGCCTGTGAAAATTTCTTCTGTTTGGACTGTTTCTTCAAAGTGCACAGATTTTTAGTCTGATTGGGAAACACAGTTTGAATCATATTTCTTCAGAAGTCTCATTTGTTATACTTTAAATTCATATGCAAAAAGTGTACCAATTTGCGAATGAGACAAAGTTACAAATATTTTTTCAAGAAATTTTATTGTCCTATGTTTTTAATTCGTCTATAGACCCTGATATGAGGCAATGAACAATGAATACACTATACAGTACAATCTTTTATAATTTTTACACATGACACGATCTGAAAACAATAAATAATGTCATTATTTATTGTGGTTGATATATTGCAGTGACGTACTGGCTACATGGTGCCACATCGGACTCGCAAATGGACTGGCCAAGAATAGATTCATGACGTACTGGCCACCTACTTTCATTTAACATACGTTTACATGTCAAGTGTGATGACAGTATGGCACCACGGGGCCTGAGACTTGGAGGGTGCGCGTGAGTTCACAGCGGTCTCACGAGGCCCGAATGGCATTAAGCTCTGTGAGTCAACGTTGGTCACACGTGGCACTCAAGGTGTTAATTAAGGCCACGGTCGCTTCCTTCCCACTCCTAGCCCTTTCCTATCCCATTGTCATCATTAGACCTATCATCCTCGGTGCGACATAAAACAATTTGTAAAAAAACAGAGAGAGAGAGAGAGAGAGAGAGAGAGAGAGAGAGAGAAATAATATGAATTAAACAAGCGTACTGCCGACAAATAGTTTCATATTGACTTCACGCCACTAACTAGTGTGCTTTATTGTACGATAATAATGATAATTCCTAGCCGGATGCAGCCGTTGTAAGGCAGACCCTCCGATGTCCGATGCGGGTGGGCGGCATCTGCCACGTGTAAGTAACTGCGTGTTATTGTGGTGGAGGATAATGTTATGTGTGGTGTGTGAGTTGCAGGGATGTTGGGGACATCACAAACACCCAGCCTCCGAGCCACTGGTATTAATCAATGGAGATTAAAATCCCCGACCCGGCCGGGAATCGAACCCGGGATCATGTGAACCGAAGGCCGGTACGCTGACCATTCAGCCAACGAGTGTTCGCTTTTTCACCTTGGATAACAAAATATTCACCACAATTGGCAGATGTAGGCTATTATCAGATGTCTCTAGGCCCTGATGACCCCTCATTTTGAGAAGAAACTAGGTACCTGAAAACTTATCATTCTGAAGGGGCTAAATGACAGACACTAAGCTCTGAATTATTAAGAAAATCTTGCATTCGGAAGATAGTGGTTTCGAACCTCACTGTCGGCAGCCCTGAACATGGTTTTCCGTGGTTTCCCCATTTACATACCAAGAAAATGCTGGGGCTGTACCTTAATTAAGGCTCCGGCCGCTTTCTTCCCAATCCTAGCCTTTTCCTGTACCATCGTCGTCATAAGAGTTATCTGTGTCGGTGAGACGTAAAGTAAATTGTAATTTAGAAAATTGTGTTAAAATAAACAGAATAAATGGTGTCAATTTTCCATTTGGGAAAATCAAATGATCGTAGACATGTGTTTCAATTGATAACGATTAATTAATTAATTGCATGTAACGAATTGTATTCGAGGAAAATCTATATGGAATGTGGAGTTATCAACTGTAGGATTCAGTGCATCGGAAGGGGAAACTGACTCAGGGCCTATGAATCTAATAATAATGTTACTTGTTTAACGTCCCACTAACTACTTTTACGGTCTTCGGAGACGCCGAGGTGCCGGAATTTAGTCCCGCAGGAGTTCTTTTACGTGCCAGTAAATCTACCGACACGAGGCTGTCGTATTTGAGCACCTTCAAATACCACCGGACTGAGCCAGGATCGAACCTGCCAAGTTGGGGTTAGAAGGCCAGCGCCTTAACCGTCTGAGCCACTCAGCCCGGCGCCTATGAATCTACCACGAATGAAATAATTACTAGGGAGCGGATTTTTATATGCTAAAAATGTGAAAAATATTTATTTTTTATGTGCTGAAAAACTTTAAAATATGTGATAAAAAGTTGAAATTATTTTCCTTTAAATATCACATAACTACTCGCGCTCAAGAAGTAAATAAGTATAATGTTTTTGTATTAGAATATGATGCTACCAAACGTGCTCCTTAAGGCAAAATGATGTCTGTGAAAGGAAACGTGCTGTATGGTATATTAATTTTTGATATTCCAGAGTAGATGTTATGGTTGTTTTTTAAATGTAATGATTTGTTTAAATATGGCAAAAGCAACCTATCATCTTTGAAAAAATAGTACCATTTCGTACTCACCCATCACACGCTGGAATATTAGTTGCTAGAAGTAGTCTCAGAATTGCAGTGAACAACAAAGGTCATCTCCAAATTGTCCATCACAAATGCATGCCGATTATCTCTAAAGAACGCCTTATACTGCGAAAACGATCACTCCACATCACATGAAGTCAGACGAGCATAGCTAAAGAGAGGAATGTCGCCAACAATAACGCCATCAATTTCGCCAACATGAGCACCCTCTAATACATTAGAAATTTGGCACATTGTTTGAAATCCTCTGTTTTTCCTCAACAAATTTTGGTATTTGACCTTTTTACAGTCCCGGTACCTGCGACGCCGGGAGTGAATCTAATTTATTTTCAACAGCGCGCACTTCCTTCACTGTTTCGGACAACAGGTTAGTGGATTTTTTAAGTATGTCTATAGTATTACACAAGAAGCTTAGATTGGCAGATATAAAGGCCAAATCATTCTTCAAAGATCTGTCTTTTAGTATCTCTTAAAGAATCTCAATTGACGACGCGTCGTTTTTATCTAGCACGTTCACAACGGATGCAAAACTTTCGAAATTGTCTGCGTAGTATACCACAGCGCTAAGCCAGGTACCCCACCGCGTAACAATAGGCAGAGGAGGAAGCGCAAGATCCGGGTTTTTCTCTTTAAAGAGATCGATTCTTGAGGGTGCTTTTACGAAGACTTTTTTGCCATTAGACACTAATTTATCCACTTGAGGATACTGAGCCCGCACAGTTTCACATAACCTGTGTAGAGCATGAACAACGCAAGTTACTATCATTTTCGGAAAGCTCACAGAAAGGCCTTCGGCTGCCTTTTTCATGTAAGCTGCACTGTCAGTAAGGAAAAGCAATACATGGTCGTATTTTATACCTTTTGGCCAAAGTAAGTGCATGGCCTCATTGAATAACCTAGCTACAGTGACATGGTTTGCAGCAAGCATTTCTTTACACGCTAGCAAATAAGAATGTTCTCAAGCAGTTTTGTCATTCTTCAACACACCAACTACAACATTTCCTACTTTTCTGCCACTTGAATCAGTGGTTTCGTCAATGCTCACCCACAGTTTTTCGCTATCACATACTGCCCGAATTCTCTGTAAAGTTTCTTCGTAACATTTCGGGAGATAGTTTTTCCTTAATGTGGCTTCGTCTGGAGGCTCAAAATTAATGTACTTTGTTAGGAAATTTCTCAGTCCCGGATTATTTATTTTACCAAGAGGAATGCCGACGCTAACAAATGCTCTGCACACATCTAAATAATACTGGGAATATTTAGATGGGCCTGCATTTGAAGTAGCTGGTTCAGCTATTAGTAATTGTCGCGAACGCACACGCGAAGCAGCCGCAGTATGTTTATTTCCGGACAAATGCTGGATTATCTGAGAACGTTGATCTGCACGTACTGTTTTACCACACGGTTGGCAAAATAATACTTTTCCATCGGTAGTGAAAATGCTTTTAAATTCCACTACATATTGTTGAAAACGCTACCTTGTACTCGACTTCTCTTTTGGCATGATTTTGCAGGTTACGACACACGCATTTACGGTGAATCACTGTTTCAATAAAAAGAATGGCAGCGGACACTGAAGGAAATATTTCTTATAAATCCATACAAAATCACACGACCACGAGAATGATATATGGACCCGAACAGCTAACCTTATTCTTAGGAGTGATGAAATTCTACTACCTAATGGTGGGGCAATATTTTTCCGAGTCTCCCATGTCGTAACGGAATTACGTCACCTCATCTCTCCGTGATTGCCTTTCGCTGATATTCTATAAACAAAACCCGAGAGGGCTGACTCAAAGAGTTGGAATGGCATCATGCAAGGAAACATCTTGTGCAGCAAATCAAATCGCTGTCTAAATATAACGACGTAGCCAGTGACCAGCAAGTTTTAGAACTTATGGAGGGAAGTCCATAAATAGCCAAAACATTCAGATACATTATGTTAAATACACTGTTAAAAACAATACGGTAATCGTAAAATGAAAATATGAGCATTGTTTTATAACACAGATATATTTTAAATTTTATTGATCAACAAATACTGCCGATTTATGTGCTTATTATAGATTTTCTTAAAATACACTGACTGACAGTGACAATGCAACACCAAGGAGGAGTGGTTCGAAAGGGATGAAAGTTGGGGAAAAAACAGAGACGGCACGGACGAATAATTGATATTTATTTCAAACCGATATGCAGGTTACACAATGCGCACGGCATCGACTCAGTAGGATGTAGGACCACCGCGAGCGGCGATGCACGCAGAAACACGTCGAGGTACAGAGTCAATAAGAGTGCGGATGGTGTCCTGAGGGATGGTTCTCCATTCTCTGTCAACCATTTGCCACAGTTGGTCGTCCGTACGAGGCTGGGGCAGAGTTTGCAAACGGCGTCCAATGAGATCCCACACGTGTTCGATTGGTGAGAGATCCGGAGAGTACGCTGGCCACGGAAGCATCTGTACACCTCGTAGAGCCTGTTGGGAGATGCGAGCAGTGTGTGGGCGGGCATTATCCTGCTCAAACAGAGCATTGGGCAGCCCCTGAAGGTACGGGAGTGCCACCGGCCGCAGCACATGCTGCACGTAGCGGTGGGCATTTAACGTGCCTTGAATACGCACGAGAGGTGACGTGGAATCATACGCAATAGCGCCCCAAACCATGATGCCGCGTTGTCTAGCGGTAGGGCGCTCCACAGTTACTGCCGGATTTGACCTTTCTCCACGTCGATGCCACACTCGTCTGCGGTGACTATCACTGACAGAACAGAAGCGTGACTCATCGGAGAACACGACGTTCCGCCATTCCCTCATCCAAGTCGCTCTAGCCCGGCACCATGCCAGGCGTGCACGTCTATGCTGTGGAGTCAATGGTAGTCTTCTGAGCGGACGCCGGGAGTGCAGGCCTCCTTCAACCAATCGACGGGAAATTGTTCTGGTCGATATTGGAACAGCCAGGGTGTCTTGCACATGCTGAAGAATGGCGGTTGACGTGGCGTGCGGGGCTGCCACCGCTTGGCGGCGGATGCGCCGATCCTCGCGTGCTGACGTCACTCGGGCTGCGCCTGGACCCCTCGCACGTGCCACATGTCCCTGCGCCAACCATCTTCGCCACAGGCGCTGCACCGTGGACACATCCCTATGGGTATCGGCTGCGATTTGACGAAGCGACCAACCTGCCCTTCTCAGCCCGATCACCATACCCCTCGTAAAGTCGTCTGTCTGCTGGAAATGCCTCCGTTGACGGCGGCCTGGCATTCTTAGCTATACACGTGTCCTGTGGCACACGACAACACGTTCTACAATGACTGTCGGCTGAGAAATCACGGTACGAAGTGGGCCATTCGCCAACGCCGTGTCCCATTTATCGTTCGCTACGTGCGCAGCACAGCGGCGCATTTCACATCATGAGCATACCTCAGTGACGTCAGTCTACCCTGCAATTGGCATAAAGTTCTGACCACTCCTTCTTGGTGTTGCATTTGCTCTGTCAGTCAGTGTATGTATTTACATTTATAAAAAGTGAAAATATGTGCTTTTATGTGAAATAAGATTCAGTTTTTACACTTGGGGATGCACAATAGGAACAATGAACTTCGTAACTTGCGTTAAAACTTACGCAAAAAAAAAAATTAATTACATAAAATTCCGCTCCCTAATAATCACTTCTCTGGAGAATTATTTAGATGAGGCTTCTTTGATAAAAAGAGCCTTCCGTATCTCTCGCAGTCATGGCCATTCACCAACACTTCACATCACAGATTGCCAGTTGTCATCGACCATTTGTACTCTAATATCCCTCTTTGACAATAAATCCTTCAGTCACGGCCATCCATCAGTACTTCACACCACAGCCTGCATGGTTGCTAGGTAACATCGCGTCACACATTTGGAATCGCTCATGACGCAAATTTTCAGATGAACTCCAGCCATAAAACATTTATGTCAATAACATATGCATTAGCTTGGAGACTACTACAGGAGCAAGAACTTGGCTGTGATAGCAGGTGAGGATGTGAAGTAAAAGAAAAATTCAACATAGAAGGAAATCATGGGCACCTCTTTGTGGTTTTCTCCGGGCAGCTTTAGAACCAATTAAAATGTCTTATTTTACTTATCGTTATTTGAAAATGAAACAGATAGTTCTTTTATTAATCCAATGACGTAATTATTAATAACTTTAAGAAAATATGCCCGAAAATGATATTTATTATGACTTTCAGAAAACACTATTACATCGAAAATTATTTTAAGTGGGGTCGTAGGTGCGGGCTGCGGTGCACAATTGGATATGTCCCTGTTTTACGCCCGGATTCCCTTCCTGATGCCAACCTTATATGGAGGGATTGAGCAAATAAACAATACTTTTACAGAGGAACTGAACAAAAATGCCAATGATTCTAAGTTCATGAGCACCGGGCGAGTTGGGCGTGCGCGTAGAGGCGCGCGGCTGTGAGCTGCATCCGGGAGATAGTAGGTTCGAATCCCACTATCGGCAGCCCTGAAAATGGTTTTCCGTGGTTTCCCATTTTCACACCAGGCAAATGCTGGGGCTGTACCTTGCTTAAGGCCACGGCCGCTTCCTTCCAACTCCTAGTCCTTTCCTATCCCATCGTCGCCATAAGACCTATCTGTGTCGGTGCGACGTAAAGCCCCTAGCAAAAAAAATAAAATAAAAAAGTTCATGAGCGGATTCATTTTCATTTTTCCCATTGTCATCATAATCTTAATGGTCACCAGGGCTAGTATTTTGATGGCATGTCATCTTTCAATTGATCCACAACAGACATTGCTAATTTGTACAGAAATCCTTATCATAGTCCCCACATTATATAAATATTAATTTATTAGGTCATTTTCGTCATTTTTAGCCATTTTGTATTCTAGGTCATTTTCTAAAATTATACGTCATTATTTGATCATTTTGTGGAATTTATCAGGCTATTATATATTTTTTGAGTAATTTTCTTGCCTGTTCGAGGATTTTGAAGCATTTACGCATGTGGTATTGGATATTATTGCAACTTCAAGTAGGGATGAATACGGGGATTTGAAAATCTTCACAACGCTTTGTCAATCTGGGGACTAAAGAAACTTTCTTGAACACTTACTTGTTGAAAATCTCCACATTCCAGGAGAGACACCTCCAGTTGGAGAAGTCTTCCCCGTGAACAGTCGAGATTTTCTCCTGAAGACGTGGAACAAAATTCTCTAAGAAACATAAGGAATTTCACCTTGTGTCCTTGTCGTAACAAAAGACCTAAAGATTATTGTATTGTCTATAACATAAATATAGCCTATAACAACTCGATTAGTAAATTGATTGTAAAATTTCATTTAAAATCATGTATGTAATTTTTTTTTTAGTTTTCGAGCCATTTTACTGGATTTTTTCCGTCATTTTAAAGATAATTTTTTAACATTTTTAGGTCACCAAAATCCTGGCCTTGACGATCACCAATTCACCATAAAACTTATTGTGTACTTCATGTACGTGTTGTCCGACTCCTTGAATAAATGGTTAGCATGCTGTCCTTAACTGGGTAATGCCTCTGGCACGAGGACTGGTTGGATGTGCCGTCTTCATCATCATTTCATCCTCATCACGACACGCAGGTCGCCTACGGGAGTCAAATCCAAAAACCTGCACTAGGTCTCTCCGGAGGCTACACGCCATAAAAATAAAATATGTACGTATTCCATCTTCCGTTATTATCTTGAGTTCATGTTTCTTCTCGGCAAACAAATATTTTGTACCAGTGACCTGATTGATTTTGATTGTTCTGAAGTCTTCATTTCGTCTTCCCATTTTAATACCCTTGTAGTTTGCCATTCATCTAAACATTAAAATGATTATTTAAACTGAATTGTCCCAGAAATGTTTATTTTAATCCATGTGATAGACTAATTTTAATATTTGTTTCGTATTATCATCTGCGTCCGCCTCTGTGGTGTAGTGGTTAGCGTAATTAGCTGCCACCCCCGGAGGCCCGGGTTCGATTCCCGGCTCTGCCACGAAATTTGAAAAGTGGTACGAGGGCTGGAACGGGGTCCACTCAGCCTCGGGAGGTCAACTGAGTAGAGGTGGGTTCGATTCCCACCTCAGCCATCCTCGAGGTGGTTTTCCGTGGTTTCCCACTTCTCATCCAGGCGAATGCCGGGATGGTACCTAACTTAAGGCCACGGCCGCTTCCTTCCCTCTTCCTTGCCTATCCCTTCCAATCTTCACATCCCTCAACAAGGCCCCTGTTCAGCATAGCAGGTGAGGCCGCCTGGGCGAGGTACTGGTCATACTCCCCAGTTGTATCCCCCGACCAAGAGTCTGAAGCTCCAGGACACTGCCCTTGAGGCGGTAGAGGTGGGATCCCTCGCTAAGTCCGAGGAAAAAACCGAACCTGGAGGGTAAACGGATGATGATGATGATGATGATGATTATCATCTGCTTGATTTAAAGCCGAGAAAATAGTTGCCCGCCATTTGAACATCGTTAGTTATTTTTTATCCTATTTATCAGATCATTGCCATCTTTACTGCAATCCATCATTCACTTCTTTAAAATGAACTAATTATTGAAGTTAACAATCATACCATCAATAGGACCGTTTTGTCACTAAGTGAGCTCTTTGGAGATAGCTCTCTTAATATGTAGAAGCCCTATTAGCGTACCATCTAAAGAATTCGAAAACACATGCTTTTTAAAAATGACTCTTAGTCCCTTTGGACTCGTAAGTCTTCAATTATTATCTTTCCGCGCGGCATTTAGGAAACTTTTCGTTACTAGCATTCATTTCATGACCCAACGTTAGAATACACTAGAAAAATTGTGTTCGGATAAGAAGACGTTCAGTAAATAAACGAGCGGAGTAGTACAGCTTAACATCTCTGCATTCAGGAGGTGAGTGGGTCAAAACCCACCGCTTATGATTTGTGAACAATTAGTGATAACAAATCAGTTTTAATTTTCTCTTTCTATAGTCAATTCTTGGGAATCAAAATCTGTTTAGCAAACCTACTCTGTGTATATTTTTGTCTGATATTCCTAAAAGTTCAAACAATAGAAGACATCAGTACATATTTTTTGTGGTGCGTGAAGTCACATACTGCTATCAAAACTTATGTCGTATTAAAACTGCTGAATAATTCCCTTGTAAGTAGTCCTCGAAGTCGAAGTGACGTTTGTAGAGTCGATTACATCCATGTGTACCCACTGTTCTGAGAATGGTTTTCCTTGGTTTCCCATCTTCATTTCCAGGCAGATGCCGGAATCGTTCGTATTTATAGGCTAAGGCCGATCTCTCCACCTTCATCCTTCACTGCACCGCAAATCGCCATACAACTCCTGGTCAGAGAGAAGGCGTTACCCTCTAACCTGTGCAATAAAATCAAAATATTAAAAGGCAAATATAAAAAGAGTGCATCTTTGATTCTATTATTAATCTTGGAGAAAGTAATGAAAATAAACCGATATGGACAGACGTGCGCCTCCTATTTGAATTATAATCGATTACGGGTTCACGTCCTCGTAGAGGAATGTGTTGATAAAAACCGTGAAGAAAACGGATGATTATGTTAGTGTATTCCAAAATACCAACATATTCACCTTTATTATTACAGCAATAATAAAAAGTCAATCATATAATCTTGAGTGTGTGAAACCGAAGCATTCAGCCATTTATTCACAAAGTGTCAGCCTCCACTCTGCCGTCGTAACAGGACTGACCTCCGAACTCGCGGCACGAAGAGCTTAAGGCACAGTCTTCTGACAAAACGAGGGCGAAATATAACAGTGTCCTTTTGCGACAACACTGTTGTACCTAACTCGTTCGGTGTACTTTCATCTAATCGACTCCACATACCTCACTTCGACTTCAAGGACTACTTACAAGGGAATTATTCAGCAGTTTTAATACGACATAAGTATGAAACTTCACGCACCATAAAAAACGTATACTGATGGCCTTGTATTGTTTGAACTTGTTGGAACAGCAGACAAAAAAATATACACAAAGGTGGTTTGGTAAACAGATTAAAATTCCCAAGCATTGCTTATAGAAAAAGAAAATTAAAACTGATTTGTTGTCACTAATTCTTCACAAATCATAAGCAGACTGCAATAAAATCGAGCTGCCCGACGTACAACGCAGTGTAGCAATTACAGAATGCGTAACCTCAAATAAATGTGTAACAAAACGTATACCGTTCACTCACAAAGTTAATTAATGGCACAGGGTAGTCCGAACAAAGCCATCCGAGGTAAAAGAGGCTTTCTGTTGAAGTTTTTATCTTTAGCATTCGAATTGACAAATTGAAAACCATGGAGTAGGTTGGATTGAATATTAAATGAACTTCAGGGAAACAAAAACTATTTACGTAATTGATGGAAACTAGACCATTAATTTGCCTTGTGGTTGTAATGGTGGTGGTGATAGTTATTGTAAAAAGTATTGGGTAGCCAGACTCTCGTAACACTCAATAGAATTGATCTAGAGAGGTCAGATACGAAAGGTGATTGTGAGGAGCCTGGCACAAGTAAGTGAAAGAAAGGTAAGATTCGATCATGGCCCCGTGGTTTACAAGCCACGCTCCGCAGTTCACAGCCCCTGAGGTCGTCTTCAGGTCACCTCATACGACAAGTAGGGGTTATCGTGGATGTATTCTACCGCCTTCCCCCCTCCCCCATATGGTGTGCCCTCAGGTTATTACATTAAGAAACATTGCTGGCCTTGTTTTAGTTGTTGTTGTTGTCTAAGTCACTCTGAATGTCACTGTTGCTGACCCCTTTCTGCCTCTTACGTAAGCGCCTTGTGTTCGAGTCCCGACTTTCGGAAGATGAATATCTAGTTGAGGTCTTAATAACGTTTAACTACAAAATTATTTCGTAGAGATCAAGTCCTAAAATATGCTCCTTCTTCAAAACCACTAGCTCGCAAAATCAACGTAGTGAAACAGTGAGGGACTCCCTAACCCTTGCAACTCACTGGGGTTGGAAACGAGCAAGAGTTGACCAAGGGAATTCAGGTTAATAGAGATACTTAAGTTTGTAGTGTTACGCGACAGTCGATATAGTAATACACTGACTGACAGAGCAAATGCAACACCAAGAAGGAGTGGTCAGAACTTTATGCCAATTGCAGGGTAGACTGATGTCACTGAGGTATGCTCATGATGTGAAATGCGCCGCTGTGCTGCGCACGTAGCGAACGATAAATGGGACACGGCGTTGGTGAATGGCCCACTTCGTACCGTGATTTCTCAGCCGACAGTCATTGTAGAACGTGTTGTCGTGTGCCACAGGACACGTGTATAGCTAAGAATGCCAGGCCGCCGTCAACGGAGGCATTTCCAGCAGACAGACGACTTTACGAGGGGTATGGTGATCGGGCTGAGAAGGGCAGGTTGGTCGCTTCGTCAAATCGCAGCCGATACCCATAGGGATGTGTCCACGGTGCAGCGCCTGTGGCGAAGATTGTTGGCGCAGGGACATGTGGCACGTGCGAGGGGTCCAGGCGCAGCCCGAGTGACGTCAGCACGCGAGGATCGGCGCATCCGCCGCCAAGCGGTGGCAGCCCCGCACGCCACGTCAACCGCCATTCTTCAGCATGTGCAAGACAGTGCAAGACACCCTGGCTGTTCCAATATCGACCAGAACAATTTCCCGTCGATTGGTTGAAGGAGGCCTGCACTCCCGGCGTCCGCTCAGAAGACTACCATTGACGCCACAGCATAGACGTGCACGCCTGGCATGGTGCCGGGCTAGAGCGACTTGGATGAGGGAATGGCGGAACGTCGTGTTCTCCGATGAGTCACGCTTCTGTTCTGTCAGTGATAGTCACCGCAGACGAGTGTGGCGTCGGCGTGGAGAAAGGTCAAATCCGGCAGTAACTGTGGAGCGCCCTACCGCTAGACAACGCGGCATCATGGTTTGGGGCGCTATTGCGTATGATTCCACGTCACCTCTAGTGCGTATTCAAGGCACGTTAAATGCCCACCGCTACGTGTAGCATGTGCTGCGGCCGGTGGCACTCCCGTACCTTCAGGGGCTGCCCAATGCTCTGTTTGAGCAGGATAATGCCCGCCCACACACTGCTCGCATCTCCCAACAGGCTCTACGAGGTGTACAGATGCTTCCGTGGCCAGCGTACTCTCCGGATCTCTCACCAATCGAACACGTGTGGGACCTCATTGGACGCCGTTTGCAAACTCTGCCCCAGCCTCGTACGGACGACCAACTGTGGCAAATGGTTGACAGAGAATGGAGAACCATCCCTCAGGACACCATCCGCACTCTTATTGACTCTGTACCTCGACGTGTTTCTGTGTGCGTCGCCGCTCGCGGTGGTCCTACATCCTACTGAGTCGATGCCGTGCGCATTGTGTAACCTGCATATCGGTTTGAAATAAACATCAATTATTCATCCGTGCCGTCTCTGCTTTTTCCCCAACTTCCATCCCTTTCGAACCACTCCTCCTTGGTGTTGCATTGTCACTGTCAGTCAGTGTAATAACCACAAGACCTTCAGTTGTACGTGAAATCCGAGCCGCGGCGGCGTGGATTTTCATTTTAACAATCCTGCATGCACTGACAACGTTCTAAGGATAAAGAATAATACAGAATCCCAAAACTTCCCATTAAACACTATCCTATTAGCAGAAGAGACATAGATAGACCCATGAAGGGGTGTTCTGATTACTCAGCAAGCAAGGAAGTAAGCAAGGAGGTAAGTAAGTAAGCACATATGTAGTTCCACAACAGTATAACTTCGCTCTCTTGACCAGGTACACTGCCTCTCATTTTAGGCGGTTAAATCCTCATGAGGCAGAGTAAACCATGTCCTAGCCCAATGTTCAGGATTAAATTCCTTAATCGAATCAGGAATATAACCGGACCTTCCAGCCACACTCCTTACCTCTACCCTGAGATTGGATAGAAATGATTAGTATATAATTCTTACAAATATGCGTCCGTATTAGAAAACATAGTTTAATTACTATGAACTAGTGTGAAGAAATCTCTTACAAAGGAATACTGTAAGGAAGACATGGGACACGTAATATGTAAGATCTTCTCTTTGAACCTCACTACCGACCGGACGAGTTGGCTGTGCGGTTACGAGCGCACGGCTGTGAGCATGCATCCGGGAGATAGTGGGTTCTAATCCGACTGTCGGCAGCCCTGAAGATGGTTTTCCGTCTTTTCCCATTTTCACACCAAAGCAAATGCTGGGGTTGTACCTTAATTAATGCCACGGCCGCTTCCTTCCAACTCCTAGGCCTTTCCTATCCCCTGGTCGCCATAAGACCTATCTGTGTCGGTGCAACATAAAGCCATTAGCAAAAAAGAAAAGAACCTCACTACCATCTTGCATAATTACCTGTGTATTTCTGTATTTTGACTTGTGCCACGATGTATTTCAGCTTCCAAGGAGTGTATTGTCCCACTGCGTTCCTAAGCAAGGCCAGATCAACACATAGATAGCTAATTGTTTGAAATAACTGAATTATGGGAATCTATCCGCAATAAACGAGGCAATATTCAAGGAGTTAAGCTCTGTACAATTTAGCTACGGACTTGATACTGAATTAACTTTCGGAAGAGTCGATCTCCTTTGAGTATGGTTATCAGCTTGTTCCAGGACTTCAGAAGCTGAATTGCATGGGGTTTGCAGATGACACCGTTATAATAGCCAATAACCAAAAACATGCCGCCATACTAACTGGCATGACCAACAAGGCGTTTAGAGAAATCGGGCTTTAGAAAAATCGATCAAAATCAGTAGATATAAATATTTTAAAGAGGAGGATTTCTTACTGCCATTTGGTAATTGAAGAGAGCATTTTTCTATTCGACACCTTGAACCGGACAAAAATATTCAATATTAGGAGTCAGTTTTCACGGCAAAATTATTGTCGATCAGCAAAAATTTATGAATGACCTAAAATGCAACCTCGACAATTTAGCAAAGAGTCCTCTGTTAAAAGCAGAGAAAAAATTCTTGGTTGTAAATCAGTTCATATGGCCCACTACTATATACCCTCTGCAGAACGCTAAAACCACTAAAATTCCGCAGTCCTCCTTAATTCATGTCGACAAGATCGTGAGAAGCACAATGGGATAAATTCTTCAGTTACCTGCAGACACGCCAGACAGCTCTCTATACTCTGAAAGGAAAATTAAGGGGCTGTGGAAGGCAGAATGGGACGTACCACTTCGACATCTTAAATCTGTCACTTACTAGAGAAGGCTGGTGATGAGTACAGAACATCATTGCGTAATCTGGTAGAAGAGAGGAGACTGTGCGTTCAGAGACTTCCCAACTCGAAGAGCTTAGCGCAGGGAATTAGGAGAAATGCTTAGAAAACAGAGTATAGCAAATGGTGTGCATTAAGAACTCTCGGGAAGCGAGCCATCCCCTATCAGAAATACATACCGGCTAACCGATGGATTGACACCCTATATGGTCTCTCCGGATCCGAATGGAAATACGCGGTGAGAATGCAATACAACATGGTTCCCGTACGGGCTCTCCCTGGATGCAGCCGGGATGGAGTCCACTGCAGACACTGCAGTGAGCCTGAAATTCTAGCTCATGTTCTTGGTTCATTGCTTAGGAATGTTAGGCACAACAGAAGAACATGTGGACTTGTAGCAACATTCTCCCAGAAAGGTTACGAGGTACATGAACGGATACCATGTGTTTTCGACGGTGAAAGCAAACCGAGAATAGACATAATCGCAATTGCCAGAGAAAAATAGTTCGCATATATTCTGAACCCAACCATTGGATGTGAGGTCGACACTCAAGTCATCCAGCAGAGGTAGACGCGGAGAAGCGAGCCATCTATGAACCAACCATAAGCTACTTCAAAGAATCATACAACATCTCCTGGATAAGGGTTGTAGGACTTTTAAACGGAGCAAGAGGAACCATATCAAAAGTCTGCGTTGAGCTTTTCAAAAGTGTAGGCATTTCCAAGAATCTGTACTCTGATTTAGACGTTTTGGCCATTAATAACTCCGCCCAAATTGATAGAAATCACTTCTATAGTACTGCAAACGAGAAGGATTAACTCCAGAAAACTCTTTCATGGTTACACATACATTCAATATTCAAGTGTTATGGTATACTTTGTCAGATTTAGGTAGCCTGTCGTTGTAGGAAGTACAAATACATAATCACTTCTAATATTGACTCTAACCAGTGGGAACATTTTCTCGCCTCTTTTCTTAAGAATATTTGCAGCGTCTGGACATTTTTCAGTTCTGGATTCTGAATATAAGGCATGAATATTTGAAATCTCATTTCATCTCCATCACAGCACGCCAGTGTGACAAGCCATATATTCCAACTACACAGGAAATATATGAAGCTCTTTGTTCACAACTGAAGTACCTACACACGGGGGCTCCTTCTCAGACTGTTCCCGAGAGCTGATTGTTAGTTTGACGTTATCGCCAGCCCAGGCTAATTAATGATGGCAATGATCGAAGTAGACGTGCCCGTCGCCACTCATTTGTTTCCTGCACCCCTTTCCCCTTAACTCTGTGAGGGCTGTGATAAAAAATGTCATTAATTCTTTTAAATTGGACACCGTTCGGACGCTTTATCACGTGCAGATGACGTTAGCAAACGTTCCCATAAAGCTATCTGTCCTAACTTTGCATCGAGGAAAACAATTATCTCTACTTTCCTTCAATATGTTGGGAGTGTATGGACTGACACTTACCTTTCAAGTGGCGTGACAGATGAGTGCCATTGCCACTGGATTTTCAAAGAGGAACGATATTCAAGGAATTATAAATGGCCAAGTGGAGTGTACATATGAGGATTTACCAAAGGTCGAAGTATTTAGTCAGTACTACGTCAAGATATAAAGATAACGTCCAAGTAGGCGAAGTGACTAATATTGGTGAAGTCCCGAAGATGTTCCTCTATTTACAAAAATGATACAAAAGTTCAAAGTTAGAAAATCAGCTGGGACTGATGAAATTTCTGGGGATATATTAAAGGAAATGGGTCGGGATATAGTGTCATATATGAAATATTCATTTGATTATTGTTTTCATGAAGGAAGTACAACTGAATGAATGGATACCTGCGATTGTAGCCCCAACGTACAAACAAAGGATAATGGAAAAATGCGGATAATTATAGGCCAGTCAGCATGACGTGTGTTACGTGTAAGCTTTGTGAAAGCATTCTTTCTGATTATATTAGACACGTTTTCAAAGTGACTAATTGGTTTGATAGAAGGCAGTTCGTGTTTAGGAAAGGTTATTCCTGTGAGGCTCAAATTGTATTATTTCAGCAAGATACAGTATAGCAGATATTTTACGTAGATTCAGGAGGTCAAATTGACTGTATCGCTATTGTCCTATCCAATGCCCCTTTGAAAGAGTAGATCATGGAATATTATTGACAAAGTTGATGACTATTGCAATAGGTAAAATATAGGTAAAAGAAAGTGACTGAATGGGTGACTAAATTTCTCGAAAACAGAACTCACAGAATTAGGCCGTTGACACATGGAGCGGTTTTTGCCGAGTCGGCCACCGAGTCTGCCACCGCCTGTAACTGATACACACTGTGACAAAACACACGAGCAAGCGCGACGTTAGATGAGGCAGGACAAACTGCAATTTTCAGACCACAATACAGAAAAAAAAAGCTGCCGTACCGTGCCAAAACTGACATAGCGAGAAGTAGATCATGTATGAACTGATACTTACAAATGATGCCGCGCAAATTCAGCTGAATGTATGTATTCAATCCATGGCGCTAGAGTGCTCACAAAGTCTTCAAAACGCTCGCTGCACCACCTGCAAACGACAGGCCGAGTCGGCAAATCTGCCGCCTGTCGGCGAGCAACGCTGTGTCTATTTCATTCCATCTGATACAATAAAAACATGCGCCGACTCGGCGGCAGATTCGGCGGCTGACTCGGCAAAAACCGCTTCGTGTGTCATCAGCCTTAGAGTAGGTGAGGCGTAATCTGATCCTGTAATGACTAAGAGAGAGGTCCCGCGAGGCAGTGTTATTGGACCTCTGTGTTTTCTTATAGGCAATAATTATATACCGGTAAGATAAATTATCTGAGTAAGGAACTGGAATTACATCATCTTTGCGGATTATGTTTTACTCAATGAGTAATAAATGACTGATAGGATTGTCAGCGCCTGCATAAAAAAGAAAAATCTCAACAAAGTTGTCGAGGGTATGTAGGAGTTGTAGTAAGAACGTAAAGGAGAAGGCGTATAAGTTATTGGTAGACCTAATACCCCAATTACAGTATGGTTCTAATGTATGGAACCCTTAACAGGATTACTCGATACGAGAACTGGAGGAGATCCAAAGGAAAGCAGTACGATTAGTTCTGGGTGATTTCCGATAAAGGAGTAGTGTTACAAAAATGTTACAAAGTTTGGGCTGGGAAGAAATGAAAATAAGGAGACGAGCTGCTCGATTATGCGGAACGTTTCGAGCTGTCAGTGGGAAGATGGATTGGAATGATAGCAGAAGACGAATACGCTTGAGTGGATTTTTTAAAAGTAGAAAAGATCATAAAACGACGATCAAGCTGAAATTCAAAACGAAAAATTGGAGCTAATATTCGATTATAGGAAGAGGAATTAGAGATTGGTATAATTTATCAATGGATATATTTGATAAATTTCCTACTACTTTGAAATTACTTAAGACGAGACTAGGTAAATAACAGTTAGAAAATCTGCCACTTGAGAGAGAGTCCCAAATGTAGATCAATGGTGAGTGATGATGATTGAGGTGGCCGTGGTTCGGATGCTCGACAATGGATTGGGATTTTCGAAATGAAATTCGATTCGTCGTGAGGCATTTTTCTCGCTGGCTAGTGAATACTCGATGTGATTCTTATTATTTAATGTCTTGAATTTTGTCTCGTTCACTGCCTGTATTCTCCTTTAACCTAGAGAAATTCACTTATTTCAAACAATTATCCACCAAAGTCCTGGATTTGGTTAGGAAAACAGAGGAACGATAAAATCCATTTGAGTTTAGAAGTTGAAATATATCAAGGCACAGGTCCATATGTCTTAATTTTACTATCATGTCCTCCCAATCAGAGTTCAACACTGATTTAAACAGGCACTTATGAAGAATGGTAGTGAAATTCAAAGGGCCGATCTTACGAATTGCTCTTTGATTTATAAGGTGAGTCACCTTACTCATGTTTATAGGACAAAACTGTGAAAATAGAGTTTCATTTTCAAAGAATGATACAAACACTTCATCTGACACATAAGGACCAGAATTTGAGGACAAACAATCTACTTTCTAATTGTTCAGTGGTGATCCCTGTAACTTATCATGACTACAAGAACATATTACTTTACTACTGACATTCAAATCACCGATGTAGCTTTTATTATACCACTAACGGTACCGAGTGCTTTGCTGAACCTATACATCGCAATGTATTTTTTGGAAAATGTTTTAACGATTAATGCAGATCACAAATAAAATGGACCAATGCTTAATAATATTATTAATCAGCAGATGAAACAGGTGTCCGGCTTCTTTGCCGACTGATCAGCGTTCTTGTGAGTGGGTGCGGAGTCCAATTCCTAGCTGTATCGTGAATTTTAACTGCTTATAGTTAATTCAACTAACTTGGGGGCTGTATGTTTGTGACACCACGTTACAGGTCATCACATAAAAACGCAATAGTTAGTAGTTAGTACGTCACACCACGCAGGGTTGGCGTCAGGAAGGTCTTTCTCACCACAAAACTAGGAAATATCCATATCAAGTGAACAATAAAATTATATAATATCAAGTATAACAAGATTTCCCGTTAATAATATTTCTGGTTGCATGTGAATGCAATGGTTACGTTGGGCGGATATTCTCCTTCTCCCCGGTTGGCGGTTTTCCGTGACTTGTGGGGATGGGGGGTGTCTATTCGCTGTTTTTATAAGGATGTATAATATGTATGGGGTATGCAACATATATTACCATTATCTGACTTTTAACGACAAGGAATATCTTTGGATTTTTTATCTTGTTTACGTTTGTTTGTTGGTTTGTTTGTAGTACGTTCAAATTTAGATTACAAAAACAATAAATGAATACGCTCTCCTGAGATGGTGGTCATCCGTGACTGGAAGAGAAGTGCATTCATTCATTCATTCTCAGGTATAATAATAAAGAGGAAGTAGGTGGCTAAGGTACATTATATTCTTCAAATTAAAGGACTGCCGTTGTATAATAACAAAATTAGTGAGATTTTGAGTACAAATAGTTTAGGGAATTTCGAGATCAGTGAAAAGAAATGGAAAATTGGGTTCAAATAGGGAATAGTATTATTTAAACAAATATTTTCCATTTTATTTACAGTACCTTTTTATAAAGCAAATAAGTATGTATATTTATGGTTAATTTATTGTTTGTCTAAAAAGCATATATGCTCTTGCAAATCAACGTTTACCAACAAGTAGGAAGGGATGTTATCGCTCTTTTCTGCGCTACACGAGGCATGAAGACTCGTGGACGTTAATAATTATTGCCGCTGAACCAAGCGCTGATGGATCCTCCTGCTGAGGAATGTGAGAACTTGAGATGAATTGCAGCTGTCAGTGTAATTATTTCGAAGGAATATACGTTCACCATCCACCGGCAGACCACAGAACTACTTCCGTAGGACAAGTGACATGTGCCTCGTGACGTACAACAAGCGAAGTACGGTACGAGACATCGGTGACTCGAGACGCACTCAGGTTTAATGTCAACATTGTAACAATAGCAGCGAACGTGTTAATAGCATACAAGGTGCCAAGGTGACTTGTTGTGACAAGAATATTTCTTATATTCCACCGTACAAGACCAAGACATGTTTATGAAGATACCATGCTCTTAAAGAACACGGAATAAATGAATAAGGTTGAGGTAAGCTAACAGCCGAGATATCACATAAATGGATTGGATTTATTCTAGGTAGGAACATATAAGTAGCACGACTGATACAAATACTACTACAGTTTCTACTAATGATAATGTGTATGATTTTTTTAGTATTGAAAATGTTTTGGGCATTAAATGAGGCGTGATCCAACGTGATCCACCATTTCAAATTATAGACAAAAGACTATCATGGTGGCGTTCAGCAACAATAAGCGCTTTTTGCAGCAGTCATTGACTTCTGTACAGTTTTACTTTGTCATATAATTAATATAACGTTCTACAAGTTGAAAACGGTTGTGATTTTGATTAATTGCAGAGTGGCTTATTCCTGTAACATGTTTCAATCGCTGCTAATGGGCCTTTCATTAATAACATCCATCAAAACTGTGCAGTGTGAAGTGCCAATTACTGGACAATCATCACAGCCAATTACTAGATAAATAATTAATGTAATGACGAGTCTAGCTTGATCAGGTACTAGAAATATTGCACATATAAAATGAAAATAACAGAAGAAATCACGTAACGGAAGTAAATGGCATACATGGCACCATGGTGACCTGTTAGTTGAACATAATCAAAGGAATATTTCTTATAATTCCCTCCTGCAAGACCAACACGAATGTATGAAGATACCGTACTCTTAAAAACCATGGAATAAAGGAGCAAGGTTGAGATAAACTAACAGCCGAGAATTCACATAAATGGATTGAAATGCACTAGATAATTCACCTACCAGAAGTCACTTTGTAAAATCGATTATTATTATTATTATTATTATTATTATTATTATTATTATTATTATTATTATTGTTGAAAAGTAAATCGCTATTAGGATAGATCCCGTTGGAGAAAACCATAAATTAAAGTGCAGAAAAAGAATAGGAAATAATAACGAAAACAGAATGAAATATTAGATCAAAACAACAAGCCTTATGGTCACGTAACAGGAAAAACAAAAAAGAAAAAAAAAAAGGAACCAGAAAGTAGCTTGAAAATTTACAGTTACGATTACAGTAACATAGTAATCAGAATCGTAGAGCCTTCGTGGCTCAGACGGCAGCGCGTCGGCCTCTCATCGCTGGGTACCGTGGTTCAAATTCCGGTCACTTCATGTGAGATTTTTGCCGGACAAAGCGGAGGCGGGACAGGTTTTTCTCCGGGTACTCCGGTTTTCCCTGTCATTTTTCATTCCAGCAACACTCTCCATTCTCATTTCATAGTATCTATCAGTCATTAATAAATCACTTTGGGAGTGGAGACCCCATCTTACTAATAGCCTGTATCTGCTTCATTCGTCCATTCCTGACCCGGTTAATGACTGGAAAACAGGTTGTAGGTTTTCATCTTCATTTTTCAGTAATCAGAATCAATCGAAAAGAAATTAATACGAAATTTACAGAGAATAACTAACACAATCACCCATAAAAACACTAAACATTTACAAAGTGTAACTTAAATGACCGATTGTGTAGCATATTAATTACAACGCAATGAGGTAAAAATTCTACGATAACTTAAAATGTTCCAATACCTTAACACTACGATTCATAATAGATTGAGTGGTACAGTGATTCGCTACTAGAACAGGTAAACGTAAAGGCGTTATTTTTTACAGTGGGTTAACACCGTACTAACTCATTGAAGTCGATGACGCATGGATGGGAAAGAGCTAGGATTTGGAAGGAAGAGGCCACGGCCTTAATTAGCGCACATCTCCAGCGTTTGACTGGTGTAAAATGGGAAACCACGGAAAACAATCTTCACAGCTGCCGACGGTGGGATTCGAACCCACCATCTCCCGAATGAAAGCTCACAGCTTCGCGCACGCTAACCGCACGGCCAACTCGCTGGAGTAAAGGTTTACGTAATATTTACAGGACATTGGAATAATTACCTGAAACATCTTTCAGTTTCGAGAAAAGGAAATACGAGTGCTGCAAGTTAGATAATTGAATGATCAAACTAATATTTATTACAGTGAGTTTTCTGCGGCCTACCCTTTATCTTACGTAAATGATCGATCATTCTTATGTAACAAGGCTTTTCTAGTCGACTGATCAACTTTTTCTCTGTTTACCTTATTTCACTTCTTTATTACTAAAACTGCCTCCTTCAGCATTATCACATGTACCATACTGACTGAAACATTATCTTCTTCTTCTCCTTCTTCTTAATCTGCTTACCTTCCAGGGTATGTTTTTCCCTCGGACTCAGCGAGTTATTCCACCTCTACCGCCTCAAGGGCAGTGTCCTGGAGCTTCAGACTCTGGGTCGGGGGATACCTCTGGGGAGGATGACTAGTATCTAGCCCAGGCGGCCGCACCTGCTATACTGAACAGGGGCCTTGCGGGGGATGGGAAGACTGGAATGGAAAGGCAAGGTGGAGGGAAGGAAACGGCCGTGGCTTTAAGTTAGGTACCATCCCGGCATTTGCCTGGAGAGAAGTGGGAAACCACGGAAAATTACTTCGAGGATGGCTGAGGAGAGAATCGAAACCCCCTCTACTCAGTTGACCTTCCGAGGCTGAGTGGACCCCGTTCCAGCCCTCGTACAATTTTTCAAATTTCGTGGCAGAGCCGGGAATCGAACCCGGGTCTCCGGGGGTGGCAGCTAATCACGCTAACCACTACACCACAGAGGCGGTCAACATTATTTTCGAACGATCTGAATTATGATTCTATTCGAACGTATTTCACCAAATCTGGTACCAATTTTACCTTTTATTTCCAATCTATCCTGTACTGTTAATAACTAGCCTACCAGAGTGTTTAATTTCATTTACAAATCGCAATGAGTTTTAGGAAGCTAACTATAAGTGAATATCAAAGATAGAATGGACCATGTTATAGAATAATATGAGTAAAAGTATTAATTAAGTCCATGAAGTTTTTTCAAATTAATGTGTCATTATATATACAGTAAAATATGGATGCCCTGAAGATGGTTTTCCGTGGTTTCCCATTTTCACACCAGGCAAATGCTGGGGCTGTACCTTAATTAAGGCCACGGCCGCTTCTTTCCCACTCCTAGCCCTCTCCTGTCCCATCGTCGCCGTAAGACCTATCTGTGTCGGTGCGACGTAAAGCAACTTGCAAAAAAAAAAAAAAAAAAAAAAAAAAAATATGGATGCAGATCATTTCCTTCTACAGATTTACGTAACATTTGGCACGACAATACGAAAATGCACTCGCCGGAGCTATGTGCTTTGTCTGTCGAACAAACACACTTCCACTGGTCCGTACACTCGCAGTTCGGCTATCTATTTTCTAAGGTTTCTTGGAGAAGATATTCGTTCAAAACACTTAACGTGAAAATCTTGTTCATTATCATTAATATTTACTCACTTACGGGGTAAGTTATTTTTATAAAATGTCTCAGGTTTCGCAATAATCTCGCGGAATTTTCGCCGTCCTCTAAAGAGTGAAACCATATGTCTCAGGTTTCGCAATAATCTCGCGGAATTTTCGCCGTCCTCTAAAGAGTGAAACCATGTGTCTCAGGTTTCGCAATAATCTCGCGGAATTTTCGCCGTCCTCTAAAGAGTGAAACCATATGTCTCAGGTTTCGCAATAATCTCGCGGAATTTTCGCCGTCCTCTAAAGAGTGAAACCATATGTCTCAGGTTTCGCAATAATCTCGCGGAATTTTCGCCGTCCTCTAAAGAGTGAAACCATATGTCTCAGGTTTCGCAATAATCTCGCGGAATTTTCGCCGTCCTCTAAAGAGTGAAACCATATGTCTCAGGTTTCGCAATAATCTCGCGGAATTTTCGCCGTCCTCTAAAGAGTGAAACCATAAAATCGCTCACCGTGAGATGTCTGAGACAGAATATGCTTCTGGTTACGTTCTTATACATCTAATTAAGATATAAATATCAATTTTCTTCCCCAATTTGCTTCCGAACGTCAGAATATTAAAGGGTCAACGTCAAGCGCTTTCTAATGGCCTTTTTTTTTACTTGATAAATCTCCTTTCAGTTATATTATATAGCCTTTACATACAAACAGTATACTCATCCCTTTAAACCCACCGTGCATAATTATGCAGATACGACTTTGAACAGTATATCTTTCTGTAAAAAACATTTATACACCTGCAGACCTGTTGTGTACCTAGGTATAATTATGCACATCAGGTAAACCAGATTTTGGCACCGGCATGGCCTTCTATACTGTGTAATAGAGGTTCGAGAGTCTCGCAGTCATACCATGTTATTTCACTTATCTCACTTCTGAACTTGAAGGAGGTGGTTGTTATTTATTTAGCGTTCAAGAAAACATTGTTGATCATCACGCAGCTCGTTTATTTTATGAATATATGTGAATCCGTGTAGTTCGGAGTTACTGCTACTGATTGTATAGTAAAACTTCGTGGTAATGAAATGGCGTATGGCTTTTAGTGCCGGGAGTGTCCGAGGACAAGTTCGGCTCACCAGATGCAGGTCTTTTGATTTGACTCCCTTAGGCGACCTGCGAGACATGATGAGGATGAAACTATGATGGCCCCCGGGCCAGCGAAATTAACCAATGATAGTTAAAATTCCCGATCCTGCCGGGAATCGAACCTGGGATCCTTGTGACCAAAGGCCAGCATGCTAACCATTTAGCCATGGAAACTTCGTGGTGTCTACTGGTTATAATTGTAATATCTAATGCTATTATTTAATACCAAAACTCAACCTAAATTTCTGCTATTTGTTTTATGTCGCACCGGTGCAGACAGTTCTTATGACAAGATAGGAAAGGGCTAGGAATAGGAAGAAAGGGACCGTGGCCTAAATTTAGGTTCAGCTCTAGCAATTTCTTGGTGTGAAATTGAAAACTATGGGAAAACATCTTCAGGGCTGCCCGCAGTGAGGTTTGAACCTAACTTCTCTCGATTGCAAGATAAATGCGTGCTTCAAAACGCGTAGCCAACTCGCTCGGTATCTAACCAATTAAACTGACAACTATTCACATCGGTAGTTTGGTTTTACCATGTTACATTTTCAGAAAACAATTATTGTAAAGCATTCTAAAGAACATCACATCCGGCTCGTAAAATTCGACCCCAAACGAACTCTTTCCAGTACGCTCAACTTGTGGGACGAATATAGTGACCGAGTCAAATAATTTACTACAGACAACGTTTTCTCATCGCCTCCTACCTTCATCTGAACTCAAAGGTATTATGGTTGCTAACATTTACAGCAGCAGAGGGCTCAATCTTGCTGGCAACCATTACATCTTTGGCATGCAACCCGCAAAACAGGGCACTGCGATAAGGGTCAGTGTTGTGGAGGCGACTTAGTAGTCTCTGCCTTTGAGGTTAGATAGTCTCGTGAGTGGTTTTTGCTTTGAGACCCACCATTCGAGTTAGAGCACTGACGTGATCTCTGGAGGCTGAATGACAGCTACTTGTGTTCCACGATGAGTGATGTACCGTACGTGCCGCACCCCCAAGCACAGGAATTATATTATTGAGGAAGGGGAGGGTGAACTGTACCTTACAGTATGTCAATATATTTTGTTACTCTGACAGTGAGAAATTAGTAGAGAGAAAACGATTATGGAGTTTTTAAGCTACTTAAATCCCAAATACGTCAAATTTTATTTCGTATTGAACCCTTGGTGGTCAAAGGTCATGGGTTCAGTATAGACCCAATTTTAAAAAGTGTTTAAGCGTTCTGAGGGATGGTGGACAAATTCGGTTTCTCTCTTCCCCACCGCGTTGAGTACGCCTCTGCCACTCAGTTTTAGTACAGTAAGCGAAAATTGTCGCTGTAGAGTGTAGTCAGTGCCAAAAGTAACCACTGTTACAGAGAGTTAATATTCGAATGGGAGGCAGTTTCAAGCCAGAGTATCGATACGTCATGAATAATTTTACCTACTTCTAGTCCAAGATATCCTCCACTTTCACAACCTTAACTTATTATCTTGTCATCTTAATTTTCTGAAGGGAACATTCCACATTTTACAGCCTAGTGTTTGTTTAAGTAAATATTAAACACAGTAAATATAATCAGTCCAAGATATTTGGGCAATTATGGTGAGGTAAAGAATAACAGATTTCCAGTACATACCAGTTCAGTACAACCAATGGCGCCGTCGACTTCGTGTTCGTGAGGGCGTGAAGGTTTACTTAAACATGTGTACGGGAATTTTGCACTACTTTCAAAGAGCTGTGTATCCCTAGCTGTTTCATCACGCTAAAGTGGAATAGGTAGTAGATGTCTCCCAAGGTAGTCGTTCATGCGTAAATAATGATCATCAGACCTGAAAAATAGAGGGAATTATTCTCTTTCGATTCATTTTTCATTCATTATTACAGGATTTTTATTATTATTGAACGTATATGCACGATTTCCAGTGGAGTATGTTGAACTAGTTAGTAGAAGATAAGGCATATCATTACTTGCCAGATATAAATCGGACAACACCAGGGTGTGATAGCGAAGTGGCATATTCGCAAACGTTATTAAAAACAGCTGGAAATTTGAATTGTAAGGTCACGAAATAGGAAGCAAAATCTCCCAAGTAAGAGTAGATAGAAACAGGAATTGGACGCCCTTGCATCAGCTCGATGGGGTGAATGATGCGGTGAATCATTCTAATTTGTTCTGCACAGTGCCACCAGTTCAGGCTAATTGGCAATAAGACTTACCCAAACCCACTTTGGCAGTGCCTATCAAACGTTAGCGGTGTACAGGAATAAAATTTAGAGTCTTAAGGTGTAGATAATAATAATAATAATAATAATAATAATAATAATAATAATAATAATAATATTTAATTTACCAAACATCTCTTCGATAACTAAGGTCTTATGATAAAATCTAAGTCTAGCCTTTAATGGATCATATGAACTACCTGAGATTGATCCGCGCTTTAAAGGTAACTTACTGTGCTTGATTTCTACATCACAACGTTGACAACAAATGCCGAATTACTAACCAATTACGTTCCCAGGATTATGTTCAAACCGAGCAGGTGGCCATGCGGTTTGGGTCACGCAGCTATCAGTTTTCATTAGAGACATAGTGGGCTCAAACCCCGCTGTCCACAGCCCTGAATATGGTTTTCCGTGGTTTCCTATTTTCACACCAGGCGAATGCTAGGGCTGTACCTTAATTAAGGCTATGGTCTCTTCCTTTCCACACCAAGCCCTTCCGTATCCTATCGTTACCATAAGACCTATCTGTGTAGGTGCGACGTAGAGCAGATTGTAAAAATAATGTTCGGAATTTAATCCAGGCGAACAGCAGTCTCGTTATCTACAAATATAGTATAGCTCAAGAAATAACGTAACAAGACGTCTCTCATGCGTATTATTCCAATCTTATTCCACACCAGAGCAGGTTCACCACTTCATTCGCTCATGGCCATTAGACGACAATCATACCGTGCGGGTGGTTACTTTCTGACGGGACAACGTCAATATAATTAGAAATCATGTGTTCACTTTCGAGACTATAAAGGCCTCATCCGAATGGTTGAGGTATCGTTTGACCGGAACCTTAGAGAATATGTGACACTTGGTGGGCCTCAGTTAAATACGTGAAATGCTTTCAAATAGTATATGTTATGTTTTGCCATTAATAACTCCGAAATCAGGAAACATACGAAGGTAGTTACGATACTTGAAGATAGAATAATTCGCATAATATGAAGGTCCGAATCGTAAAGAGAATAAAATGGAAAGGAAGGAGCCAAAAATTTGAAAAATGGAAACTTATTGAAAAATCGATATCATCTTCTAAATGTTAATTTTGAATCCCTATGTGGGGTACTGTTATGTAGCCTGAAATGATGGCACCATAACGATTGCCCTGCTGCCCTAAATGGCAAGGTTATATGGGGGTCTAATATAAGAGAAAAAATGTGTTTCATATCTATTTCAGAATATGAATTCCGATGTGTGTTTCAAAGAAGAGAGAATTGTACGACCAACATAACAGTATCTCTGCAGTAGATTTAGCAGAAGTTACATGGTGTATCAAATATTTCCAAATATTATCGGGTTTGGTATCAGTGGGAAGAGGAATTAGAATATGACCGAAGTGTGCCATCATAAATCTTCTCAATTTATAATTCACAAATTATAACCACACGGTATCACACGACTTGCATCGGCTCATGCCCTAACTAGTACGGAATTATATGGAGTGATGCGGTTCACGCATGTTTGGGCTGTGTAATTAGTCGCCCATGTTGCTAGGTGACCAGCCAGACAAACTTCAGCTAAAAATAGACTTGTGTCACACGACGTTGTTATTTCGTGGTAACTCATGGAATGTGTTCAGTGGCGTAAGAATTAGAAAGACCTAGGATTGGTAAGAAAGTGGCTGTGGCCTTAATATAGATACACCCTCAGCATTTGCCTAGTGTGAAAATGGGAAACTAATCAAGATCATATTCAGGGCAGCCCGAAGCGAGGTGCGAACCTACAATATCCCGAATGCTAACTCAGAACTACATGACCCGAATTGTGCAATGAATTCGCTCGGCAGTGGTGATCATTGATTTAAGAGGAACTGCAACACTCATGCTGTCCCAGCACTACTTGTAATATAGCAGAGTTGGAGGAGTATAGTCAAACATCCACAATGACGTCATCCACACGTGTCGACAGTGGATGGATACAGTAGAAAGTTTATTTTGAATAAATATATTTAAATAAAAGAATTAGTAGTGAACCCAGTATAATGAGGGTCCTGTATTCATCTATAAGACATTGGTCCTATTTCTTTTAAAAAGCACATTAAGAGTCACCACTTTGGTTAATATTACGCCCCATTCAGCCAAGAGAACGCGAGAGTTGCAACGGTGCCACCACGGGTACTGTAGTTACTTGATCATGTTGATGGGACCCAGCACCGATTGATAACCTTCCAAGTATGTTTGGACCACTGAAGAGACATCTAGTTTGGTGACTATTACGAGCTAAAGTACGAGTGCAAAATACGAGTGTAAGCTTGATAGTTATCATCAGCAGTTCTCACATGGAAAAATGTGTGACGATAAATTTTGTCAAAATCCTATAAAAGCACTGCATATTGAACTATGAACTACTTACCATTAATGAAAGTGAATACAGAATTCCAGCATCTTAAACTGTTCACGAGTTATGTCAGGTGGACTTCTTAGCTGAATAACCCGTATAATTTGTTAATAATTGTTATTAGGATGTAATCCTACCTGGATGCCTCACAATCTTTGTCGGCAGGGTAGTTTCTTGTGATTCTGACCGGGCCGGAGGTGTTCTGTGACGATTCCTCTTCATTGATATTATGCGTTTGTAAGTGCTGGATCTTCCCAGAAGTATTTCTGCCGATGTATTTTACTTCTTTTGAATAAGCAACACAGTGGGCTGTGCTATGTGACATCTCTTAAAAATAACCGACATCCACGACTTACGTTGCGTTTCGGACATCGTCTTCAAGTTGTCGCGAACAATTCGACACAGTTCACATTGCACCGTCATATATCGAAGTACCTACCTAATCATGACGCGAATACTCTATAGCAATTTAGATTGCACATTCCACTCATGCGTAATGGTGCTTGCGTATGCAGCAAGGCGCATCTTGCCTCGTCTCGAGTTCGAATAATGTACGCCTCTAGTATCCAGTTACTTGTACCTACAGTAGCCATCAGGTTCTGTACTTAAACCACTCATTCGTGTACCTACCAGTGCATACAATGCCCGAATGCGGATCCTTTATAATTATGTTATACTGCGTCTAAATAGACCTCGGTAAAATGAACGCCCTAGTCACTTGTTGACACGTATTTACGAAAATGAGAAGGCTGCTCGCCGCACATTGTGGGGACAACGCTCTCGAGATTTCTCGAAATTTCTCGCGAGAAATAATGCCTGCGCTAGTCTCGAGAAATCCCGAGAAATCTCGAGACCTCGTCTCAGACTGCCCATCACTAGTATTTAGCCTTCAGCTTAGAAACTTGGATGGTCATGGGGTCATCAACCTCAGTGACTTAGATGAGGGCCATATGCCACTGTAGCATCATTATCCTTGTGGTCAACATGCACTAGATGTCAGTCCATGACATGGTCGCAGGTCACATCTATTCAATTAAGGGTCCATGCCGTACAACCACTGTGTGGCACACACCGATTGGAGTGCCTTAATTATACCCAGAGTCCAGAGCTCGTGTTACGAGGGTTGGACCATCAAGAATCATTATGATGGTACATGTAGTCTCACATGGAAGCCGAATTTAAGGATCTCCAGACTTTCTTTTCTTCATTAAATATGAGACAATGGTTTCTAGTAAGGATGCCCATCAGGCAGTTAAGTCAAAGGCTCAACCAGTATTACGCTCTTTTGTGTTAAATTATTGTGGTGTCAAGTGGACAAGATAGAGTCCAAATTATATTGAGTTTTTAATGATTATTTTCTTCAGTAAATTTTTCCAAAATAAAATACAAATTTTTTATGAATAGACCTTTCATTGAAGTAGATAGATTAGGATTACTGAACCCTACCTTTTACCTCAGCAAGTAACGAAGAACCTGAAACGACCCAAGAGACAGATCTCATGAAAATTACTGATAGGTAAGGAAGGTAGGTATCCTTCATATTAGCCCAAGGGTTCAGTATTATACTGCCATCCTAGGCCAAAAGCGGCATATAATATTTTAATTTTCCACTTTTTCCATAGTATTATTTAGGGGTAGCTCGGCCTATTTCCTCAATATAGTAGCCATATCTCATTTAGCAAGTGATGAAAAAGTTAATAAAGTATGCCGTATCACAAATATTTATTGAAATCCTATGCGAAATAGCTGTAACATGATCGATCAATCAATCAATCAATCAATCAATCAATCAATCAATCAATCAATCAATCAATCAATCAATCAATCAATCAATCAATCAATCAAATCAATCAATCTTGATCTGCATTTACCAGGCGAGCTGACCGTGCAGTTAAGGGCACTGTGAGCTTGCATCCAGGAGATAGTGGGTTCAAGTCCCACTGTCAGCAGCCCTGAAGATGGTTTTCCGTGGTTTCCCATTTTAACTCCAGGCAAATGCTGGAGTTGTACCTTAATTAAGATCACGGCCGCTTCCTTCCAACTCCTAGGCCTTTGTTATCCCATCCTCGCCATGTGACCTATTTGTGTCGGTGTGACGTAAAGCCACTACAAAAAGATCTGCATTTAGGGCAGTCGCCCAGGTAGCAGATTCCCTATCTGTTGTTTTCCTAGCATTTTCTTAAACGATTGAAAATAAATTGGAAATTTATTGAACATATCCATTGGTAAGTTATTCCAATCCCTAACTTCCCTTCCTATAAAGCCACCTATTCAGTCACTAGTCCAATTGCACTCACTTTTGCTAGTAGTCTCCCATGATCTACACGTTGAGCTTCAGTGGAACAACCTTTCCTAAACCCAAAATGTCTTCTACCAAACTAGTTATTAGTTTCGCAAATATGTCTAACATAATCAGAAAGAATGTTTTCCCAAAGCTTACATGCAATGCATGTCAAACTGACTGGCCTGTAATTTTCAGCTTTATGTCTATCACCCTTTTCTTTATACACAGGGGCTACTATAGCGACCCTCCATTCATTTATTTTTGCTATTTGCTTTATGTCACACCGACACAGATAGGTATTATGGTGACGATGGGATAGGAAAGGCCTAGGAATGGGAAGGAAGCGGCCGTGGCCTTAATTAAGGTGCAGTCCCAGCATTTGCCTGGTGTGGAAATGGGAAACCACGGAAAACCATCTTAAGGGCTGCCAACAGTGGGGTTCGAACCCACTATCTCCCGATTACTGGATACTGGCCGCACCATTCCATTCATTTGTATAGCTCCTACATGCAAACAGTAATCAAATAAGTACTTCAGATATGGTACTATATCCCAGCCAATTTTCTTCAGTATATCCCCCGAAACGTTATCAATTCCAGCTGCTTTTCTAGTTTTTAACTTTTATATCTTACTGTGAATGTATTTGTTATCAAAGGGAAATTTTAATACTTCTTTAGTATTAGTCACCTCCTCTATCTGGTCATTATCCTTGTAATCTTTACATACTGCTGACTGAATACTTCTGCCTTTTGAAGATCCTCACAAACCCACTCCCCTAGTTCATTAATAATTTCTGTAATGTCCTTCCTGGAACCTTTTTCTGCTTCCAAGTACCTACACATACTCTTCCATTTTTCACTAAAATTTGTATGACCGCCAATCATGCCTGCCATCATGTTATCCTTAGCTAACTTCTTTGCTAGATTCAATTTCCTAGTAAGTTCCTTTAATTTATCCTTAATTTCACATCCATGCCTAACTCAATTTCTTTCCCTTTACTTCTCTCTTATAATATAGTGGATCTTTACCATTCCTTACCACCTGTAAAGATACAAACCTCTCTTCACTTTCTTCAACAAGTGCTTTAAACCCATCCCAGAGTCGGTTTACATTTTTATTTACCATTTTCTACCGATCATATTTACTTTTTCTTAAACTCCTTCATGCCTGTTTTTTCAGCCATATGGTACTTCCTAATAGTTATAATTTTATTACTTTCCTTTCTTCCACGTTTATTTTTAACTACTACAAAAACAGCTTTTTGATCACTAATACCATCTACTACTCGGTTTTTATATAGAGCTCGTCCGGTTTTGCTAGCACCACACCGAGAATATTCTTTCCTCTAGTTGGTTCCATCACTTTCTGAATCAGCTGCCCTTCCCATACTTATTTGCCATTTGTTGATTGGTCATGCTTCCAGTCGTTCGCATTACCTTCCCAATTGACATTTGGTAAATTGAGATCATCCGCTACTATCACGTTCCTTTCCAAAGCGTTTCCCACATAGCTGATTATCTTACGAAATCATTCTGTATCAGGGTCAGCCCTACCCTTTCCCAATCTGAACACTCCAATGACATCAAGTTGCCTGTTATCTTTAGAGATGAGCTTTACACCTAGAATTTCATGTTTGCCATTTTTAACTTTTTCGTAGAATGAGTACTCCCTCCTCTACCATTCCTATCCTATCTCTACGATACACGCTCCAGTTCCGCGAGAATATTCCTGCATCCATTATATCATTTCTCAGACATGATTCAACTCCTATTACAATATCTGGTAAGTATATATCTATTAAATTGATTCTATTCCTTTCTTTACAACACTTCTACAGTTGAGCATTGACATTTTTATCTCATCCCTACTTGATTTCCAGTTCCATGTACCCTTATCACCGCTCCCTAGGCCAGCCCGTTTCCCTGAATGTACCTCCCTATAAACCTTCTAAATACATTTCTTAACTTATATATACCACTTCGGTTTAAGTGAAAGCCATCTGGATGCAGATCCCCATCTCCTACCCACCCATTAGGATCTAGAATTTTCACTCCCAGTTTCGCACATAGCCACTCCATAGACTCATTAAAATCCCCAACCACTTTCCAGTCAGTATCCCTCCTACATAGTATTCCACTGATAATCTCCGCTTCCTTAAACTTCATCCGTGCTGCATTTACCAGATCCCACACATCCTCAAATTAAATCCCCAACATTTTTCCTTAAAAATGTAGTCATAACTCTAGGATCTGGTTAAAAAAGTTCAATTATTTTCAATACGTAACACAAAAGAAATGCAATTTACCATTTAGGAAATTGACCATTTGCCAATTATTTGAAGTTCTTAAGATGTGTTGTAGGCTTTGGACGAAAGTACAAGTCTATGAAGTAATAGCATAGCGGCTATCCTTACCTAGATCCTTCCTTTCCAATTACTCTAGAGTAACCCATGATGGAATAGTATCAAGTACAATCCGTAACCCAGTTACCTACAGTATCAAACACTTCAACGAAGTCCACATACATTAAGTTCATAATTAATTGGAGAGGCTTGGTATATGATTAGTCCACGTGCTGTAAATATTCATTTCCTCACAAAAAGAAATCGACTGAAAATATCTAGACCAGGGCCTCTCAGGGTGCATGCGCGTGGTGCATGCACTGTGCACGGTGCAAAAGACGACTTGGCTTGGTTGACCAGAGTGCAGACCCCCCACTCCTCGATTTGGAGCAATAGCGCTTACTCTCTCTTTCCTTACGCCTCTCTCGCTCGCTCCGCCTGTCTCCCTCTGCCCCACTTGCGCCGTAGCGCTCCAAATCCGGGCTGAGTTGAGCCGAGTATAGCCGAGTAGAGCCGAGCTTAGCCCAGAGACGAAGCGTTGATCCGAGCCATACCGGGCGGCACCGGTGCACAGTGCACGGAGCTCTTGCGCCTCGTTCTGCACGCGTGAGATTTTGGGCGTTTGAGTGGCCCTGATCTAGACATTAGTATCGTGAACACTGTTACAGGACGAACCAAAATAGTTTGATAGCTGTGATGAAAAGTTTAAGTACCAGCTGGCTGGCACAATTCCACGGATATCTAATTTGATGTTTCATTTCTCATTTTTCTTTTAGAGCCTTATTAACATCATAAATATCCATAGAATTCCATATTTTAGAGGCATAATGTAATCTACTGAATAATAACTGCCGTAGGGGTTCCTGACGGTTACGTTGGTGATATTTGGCAATACATTGTGGGAATTGAATGTGATCACAGAGTAGGTATCAAATTTCAAGATTTCAAATCTGTTAGCGTCAACCGTTGTATAAGAGGGTTGTACACTTCCTGACACAATAAAGTGTTTGGCTGACGAAACTAAGAACTAGGTCCCCGAGTAAAATAACGATCGAAATAAGCGAGCATAATATCATAGAGTCTGGCTGCTTCGCTAACTGCTTTGCATACTGACCCTTTGTTCTTGGGTCCTGCGATTGATATCCTGCAGGGTTGGGGATTATAACCTTCGCTGGTCATTTCCACTCGCTCGAGGATAGGATTTTTGAGACGTCATAAACATTAGATTTTCACATTAGGTAGGGTTACATTCTCGCAGACGTGCAGGTCACTCATAGGCGTCAAGTCGAAAGATCTGCACCAGGCCTCCCCGGATTATTATTATTATTATCAATGTTTTCTTTTTTGTTATTTCCTTTACGTCGCACCGACACAGATGGGTCTTACGGTGACGATGGGACAGGAAAGGCCTAGCAATGCGAAGGAAGCAGCCATGGCTTTAATTAAGGTACAGCCTCAGCATTTTCCTGGTGTGAAAATGGGAAACCATGGAACACTATCTTCAGGGCTGCCGACAGTGAGATTCAAACCCACTATCTCCGGGATGCGAGCTCGCAGCTGCGCGCCCCTAACCGCACGGCCAACTCGCCCGGTATTATTATTATTATTATTATTATTATTTCCTGTTGTACCCTGTGATAATATAACGAGAACTTCATACTTTATGTAGTGAGAATCTAGAGCTGGAGTTTTATTTGCTTCGATTACTTAGCGAATAACTACAAAATTAATAACACTAGCCTGCAATGATTTCGTGGCTTTGGTGAAAATAGGTTTCATATGGAAATCATGTGCTGATTTCGAAAACACCAACCGTATTTCCGTAACACGTACAGATTTTATGTACTTAGGTATTCAATATATATATAATTCCATCATCGAGATTTAATATACATTTAAGGAAATTTGAATTAATTTCATGTTCCGAAATTTTTTACCAGGCATCAGAATACATGAACAACGCTAATATTAGCGTGTAGAATTCAGTGACAGAAAATAGAATTGCTTTATCATGTACCGTTTACAAGATATCAATATCATTATCAAGAAAGGATCTCCTAATAGTTTTACATTATGCAAATTAACGATAATAATGTTATCACATACAAAATAATTACCTGTCATAACAGTTGGCGAAATATACAATATTATGTATTGCTACCTGGAAAAAATACTACGGGGTACGGGGGGTAAGACACCCCTAGTACCTACAAACCACATGGCGATACAGCCACAAAGGACCATGGCACACCCCTCGTACCCCTAGGTGAAAATAAAATACAACCTCAATGTTATATTGTTTTCAGTGCTTTCCATACTGTAAGAAAACCGGACTCTGGCACTGAATTCAGTGTGTTAGAATTATTTACTATCACCTATAACATGTCAGACCTCACGAAAAAGTTTATTTTTCTGCCAAGTCATTTACGATCACCTATTGAAACATTTTTTTGCAGATCGTTAAGGGGTGTCAAAATTTAGCGATATGTGATTGAAATCGCAAGATTAAAGGATATGGTCAGGCTACTGTGAAAATTCCTGACGCGATACGAGAAAATGTAAAGCAAATTTGAACTCAGCACACCTAAGTTAGGTAAGATCACCTATTAAACCTTTTACCGGAAGAAAAAAAATATTATTTTGCAGCCTAGTGTAATTAATGATAATAAAAGTGCAGAAAAATAAGGCAAAACAAATACATATGTTATTTATGACCTATGCAGAGAACAAAACCTTCAGCACAGAAGTTTAATATACTCTTTTAGATTAAATTCTTTGGGCCGCGGTCTTCTAATACGTAGGTGGGCATCAGAATTACACAGTTACATGCTGCGCCTGTGGTGAAATACACTATTGAAGAATTCATATAAAACACGTACACGAAGGTGCGATAAAATGAATGTAATAACACGAATACTATAAAATTCTGACGATAAGTAGCTATTAATTGGCTGAAATTGCTGATATTCCTATACCTGATTGGTCATTGCAGCCATGTGCTAAATAGTGAAGGAGATGTCTTGGCTAAACACGGAGATTTATCAACACTTTACTAATGAACACGTGCACTTCGTGCTGTTACAGCGAGTTTAAATGATAAAATTTGACTATAAATTTTCCTGAACGCTGTTTGCCACTAGACAAATTTATCGACAAACTGTATATTGGATAAATGTACACAAACGAGCAAGGGAAGATATATTTCCTTACAGGTCGAAGCATACACAGTTCTAAGCTGATTCTGCCATACATGAGTCCGATCAATTGTTTGTTTTCTCAGGAGGTGAACAAATGTATGCATTTAAGTATATACAACAGAAGTGTAAATGTTTGCAAACAGTAGTTATCCTAGACAACATTTCTTTTGTTATTTTGCTTTACGTCGCACCGACACAGATAGATCTTATGGCGACGATGGGACAGGGAAGGGCTAGGAGTGGGAAGGAAGCGGCCGTGGCCTTAATTAAGGTACAGGCCCAGCATTTGCCTGGTGTGAAAATGGGAAACCACGGAAAACCATCTTCAGGGCTACCGACAGTGGGGTTCGAACCCACGATCTCCCGAATACTGGATACTGGCCGCAATTAAGCGACTTCAGCTATCGAGCTCGGTATAGACAACATTTCTGCTTTCAAATTATTCCTCAGTCACCCAAGAAAGACAATAAAATATTGTTTCTTTCTCGTCTCGAGCTACCTAGCACAATTACGTCGTCTCAAGCTACCTAGCACAATTACGTATAGTTACAACAAATACCAAACATACCTAGTTCATAACAAGTAATGAGCAGAACCTTTAGTTATAATTTCAGAGAATTGATGATTATATGATGGCCCAAGCCCATAATATGTATTTTTAACACATTGAGGTCGAAGGCCGTACGTGGTATGGGTACTGCAGAGAACGAAGCCCGCGCGTTCTCTAGTTTTTGTCGTTGTTAGTACGAAACAAGTGCGTTGATTGCCAATGCAGTATAATGTTTGGTCCATATAGTTCTCAGAAACAAAATATAGATGGCAGCAAACTACAGCTCTTCTTTTCAAATCATTTCAGAGCTGTGTCGACTTGACAACAGTGTTTAAGTAATGGCGGCCGCGCCCAAACACATACTGAAGGACAGTGATTTATACCAGCTGAACTGACATAACATAAACACATAGGACCTAATATTAATGTACTCGTTACGTACATGTGTCTTATTCAAACAATTATTAATGGCCTAAAAAACGAATAACTCAATATCAGCCATCTTTTATTAGTTGAATACTTGCGGACAAAAACGTTGTAACCCACACTGATCTAGAATGCTGGGTTTCCGTGCATAAACGATGTATGCGGTCAGAGTGAGGCATGTAGGACGCTATGTCGGCAAACACGTACGTTAAGCGCCTTTTTTCTTTTGTTTTAACCGAGCTTGGTAGCTGCAGTCGCTTGAGTGCGGCCAGTATCCAGTAATAGGGGGATAGTAGGTTCGAGCCCCACTGTCGGCACACCCTGAAGATGGTTTTCCGTGGTTTCCCATTTTCACACCAGACAAATGCCGGGGCTGTACCTTTAAGGCCACGGCCGCTGCTTTCCACTTCCTAGGCCTTTCCTATCCGATCGTCGCCGTAAGACATATCTGTGTCGGTGCGACGTAAAGCAAATAGCAAAAAGTATTTTGTTTAAATTTCGCCGCGAGTCGTGCGTGTGCAGAAACGTTGTATCAATGGAGGAGGAACGTCGTGTGTCGCTAAGTCCTAGTGTGTGCAACGATATAAATAGGGGACGAATACGCAAAATTAAATATAGCAAATGGAAGAGTAATGAAGAGAAACAAGCGGAATTTGGGGCAACCATATTTGGCCCACAATAACGAATCAGTGCCTGGGAAAATCCCTGCTGAACAGGTGGGTGCAAAAATATTGTAAGCCAACGGAAGAACGCCTGTTATAATAAGCTTGGAGAGACTACCCAGACAGTATAAAGACTCATTGGCTGTATCTGCGGAAAATAAAGCTAATCTGCTAGACATGTGTAGATACACTCCTGAAAAATATCGAGGTTTTTATGAGAACCTAAAGACAAACTGAAGTGATAATGTAATGTTTATTCATCATTGCAAAACATTCTCAAAACAATATTGCTGGTGTTTAGCGACCTCTGTTAAACAATGGGAAGCTCTAACAGTGGGTAATGCAAATTAAAAGTGTGGTTTCGGTTTCATTCTGTATACAGAATTAAAACAATAAATGATATTAAAAGCTATAAATATTTTTAGTAGTATAAACGTTGTAACTCGCAAAAATGTGCTACTCCCGTTACAGTTACAACCTTTTTGCACGGACGTCCAAGGATTATCTCTTATATCTTGATTTTAAAGTCGCACATTGTCAAAATTATCATGCATTAATAACTAATGAACTCATTTAAACTAATTGTCAATGGAAGAATAAGCATTCAAAAACAATTCGCTTGTATATTTGTTTTTCTTCTCTCCTGAAAAATTTGCATTTTGAGGGTTACAAAGTTTCTGCCGGCAGGTATTCAGTTAAGGGTAGGCCTATGCGTTGACCTAACAAAACATGAAAACCTACTAATTTCAATCCAATATTTCCATGCTAATAATAATAATAAGAATAATAACAATTTCGTGTGGCTATTTCTAGCCGAGTGCAGCTCATATAAGGCAGACCCTTCGGTGAGGGTGGGTGCATCTGCCATGTGTTAGTAACTGCGTATTATTGTGGTGGAGGATAGTGTTATGTGTTGTGTGTGAGCTGCAGGGTATGTTGGGGACAGAAGAAACACCCAGCCCCCGGACCAATGAAGGTTCAAGTATCCGACAAGGCCTGGAATCGTACCCGGGACCCTCTGAACCGAAGGCCTGTACGCTGACCATTCAACCAACGAGTCGGACATTTCCATAATAAGGTTCTATCAATTATATTACAGTTTCTGCCGATGTGCAGTAGAACGTATGCACTCAAATACAGTGAGATAAAATAATTACCTAGGTTCTAAACTAGTATTTAATTTAAAAATATGAAATCAGAAAAATAAATTGCCAGTCCGGAGGATTAAAATGTGTGAAAGTGAGCAAGACCACAAAGTGTTAATCCTCTTTAAATGTATAGTGATGAAATGTATGACTCAACTTCTTCCCTACACAGGGATGGGTGAGTAAATATTATCTGACCCTGTGCTCAGCTTCTATGAATTACACATAGCCATTTTCATTAATCTGACGTACATATATAACTTACAGCTCATGATGTCCTTGTATATGCTCTGTGACTGAATGGTGGAGTATATTCACAGTAAATGGTGACTCAGTTCCATGAAATGCAAACAACATTAAATAGTGGTTTAGAATCTAGTTCAATGTCTGTGTCAACAAACTCCCACGCTGGCTTGTGTGCAGTCATGTAGTTGTTGTTCCTGGAAACTGCGCTATATTTCTTGAAGTAGAATGGTAAATTCATTGGCAGAGGAAACACTCTTAGAACGTGGAAGAGTTAACACTCAACGACGTATCTCTGAATCGTTTATTCGGAGCTGTCAAGGAGAAACTAATAGAAAATATATTATTTTATAATATATATAAACTAAATAGTTTATATATCTTTGACTAAATATTATTGTATAATTCACATTTAGTTTTCAATGTGTAAGAAAGTTGCGTTCTTCAGATTCAGTTCACATCAACAACCAAAAGTGGCTCAGAGCGATAAAGCACTGCCCTTTTCGGAGGGTGCACATTTAAATTCCGGAGAAGTGTTTTCGAATTCCTGTATCGGACATCATTCAAATAGTTGACTTTATTTCTCAATTCCACTTAATTAAAATTCTGAGCTAGTGCCCCATCAACTGTTTGGCCACTTCGTTTCCACTCCTAGCATCAATTCATTGTAAATACGCATATTAGCAAGGAAACCACCTTAAAATTGGATACTGGGTGTGTTAGACACACAATAGATTTCAGTAGTGCAACCTATTAGCTATCATTATTCTTTCCCAAGATAATGGATTCGATTCTCGCTGAGATCGGTGGCGTTTCGTTCTTTTTGTTTTGTTTTGAAATGAAAAAAGTATTGTATCATTTACTTTCAGGACATTAAAGGACTCCAGAAAAAGTATTCGCCTTATTGTCGTCTCTTAAAATCTATAGAAATTAAAGGGACATTAAACGTATATTATTATTATTAAAAGCACATTACAGGTGCACAGGTTTGTCGACTACCATATCTCAGCAATCTTAGCAACCAAAAGGAAATGCCAAGCCTGACAGAGCTTAGACAACTGAGATAGCAAACTACCATCTAGCGGTTGTGTGTTAGCTCACCGAAGGACTAGGTAACAGACCTACGTGACGTACTGGCTGGCATTCATTTTCGTCACAACAATATGGCTCAGACTTTAAGAAGTCGGTTTGAAATTGTTTAAAACTTCCCACCGAGCGAGTTGGCCGGGCGGTTAGGGGCGCGAAGCTGCGAGCCTGCATCCGGGAGGTAGTGGGTTCGAACCCCACTGTCGGCCGCCCTGAAGATGGTTTTCAGTGGTTTTCCATTTGCACACCAAGCAATTGCTGGGGCTTTACCTTGATTAAGGACACGACCGCTTCGTTCCCACTCCTAGGCCTTTCCCATCCCGTCGTCGCCACAAGTCCTATCTGTGTCGGTGCGACGTAAAGCAAAGTATTAAAAAAAGCAACAGAGCTTCCCATATAGAAATCTCTGCGACAAAGCCTGGGCATCTTAAAACAGAATGTCAGGTACTGGTATGGACGGAAGAGGTAAGAAGCGAGGTGAATCAGGAGTTCCTTGCTGAATATATTGCACGGAACTGGAACGCCTCGGTAGTGCATGCCTATTTAAAGGACTCACGTTGCCCATAATGACTTCTGATGTAGAAGCGTCAGGTAGTATAACGCCTGGGAATGTCACAGTAGAATTTCTGTGAAATGCTCGCTGCCGGTCTGCAAAATTAAATCGCTGTTGAATTCTTATACACCATCATGGAGATCTCCCCTCTTCCCTACCTGTCGGCAGGGGTCAGATTTCCCACGCAACAGAGTTCCGCGAGCATTTCACATACATTCATACATACATACATACATATTCATTATAGATATGTCCGGCTCCATGGCTAAATGGTTAGCGTGCTGGCCTTTGGTCACAGGGGTCCCGGGTTCGATTCCCGGCAGGGTCGGGAATTTTAACCATCATTGGTTAATTTCTCTGGCACGGGGGCTGGGTGTATGTGTCGTCTTCATCATCATTTCATCCTCATCACGACGCGCAGGTTGCTTACAGGAGTCAAATCAAAAGACCTGTACCTGGCGAGCCGAGCATGTCCTCGGACACTCCCGGCACTAAAAGCCATACGCCATTTCATTTCATTATAGATGTAATTTCAATATCAACAGCCTTGAAGTACAAATAATATTTCATTCTAGATTGTTAGAGCCCTTTTAAACCATTCGGCTTCTTCTGTACCGGATAATCAACATGCAAACCAGATCAAATTCTGTCCAGTTTCTTCCGTATGTCTTCGTAACTTAACATTTTAGCAAATGGTGCGTCTGTTCCTCTTCGCTTTCAGTACTGTATTCATTGAGGGTTCTTCAGCTATGGATCATAGTAGTATAACCGTGCTATAGTTTTTTCACATCGACAACAGCATCGTTCACCCGATTATATTTTATGGCTCCTAAACACGGATACGTAGGAAGACCAACCGAGACAAGGTGTACATCTTATCTTGTCTAATCTTCAGAGTAAATATAAATCCCTATATATCACAGAGATAAATCTCTACCTGCGCTCACTGTACGACTATAGCCAAGTTACACACCATGATTCCACTCTGCGAAGCAGTATTGATATGCGTGCTGCAGCTTACGCCTGAAGACTGGGTAGACAGGAACTAAGATACGAGCCCGCTGAACAAGGAATGTGGTATGTTATCTAAAATGCCTCCATTTCCCGTCGTGCAGAAATGTGTTACAAATAGTAGGGAATCTTTATTGTTCATCTCCGTTGATCATACATCCAAGTAGTACAAGCAGACAGAAAATGAAATTAAGTTGTTATTGATCACAGTATATGTCGATGAACGATATTGTAGCCTAATAACGACCAATAACGTACACGAATAAATACTTTACTTATATTAAGTCATTTTTTTACTTACATTAAGTCATTTTACTGTTTTCATCGCTCTTTCCGCAATTTGATGGGATTACTGGTGCCAACTGTGCCACAGACCTGCACTTGACCGTGTACTACTGCCGGATGTCCTTACTGATGGTATCTCTATGTGGATGGTATCTCTATTGCGTATTCCCGTGGTGGAAGGTACTGTGAAATGTTGTGTTACATGAAAGGGGCAGTACTGGGACAAATACAAACACGAACTACCTGAGTCAAAGGAATAAACTAGACGCGCTTCAAATCCACGACTTTGCGGGGACGAATCCGGGACCCTTTGAATGGAAGGCCTCGACACAGACGATTCAGCAAAGCAGTCGGATGAACGCGTTGGATGAAGTAGAACGTGAAAACTAGTATCGATAGGTGTGGTCATGTGAGGCGAACAGAGGTGGTTTGCTTAACTAGGGGAATAATAGATTCGGCCTAAGAGATTTTCAGCCGATCTCTTCTTTCGTCAAAAAGTGTACGTTCTTCTCTTCAGACAATGATAGACTATACGAGTTTTGAATTTTGCATAGAAGATGCTTATGTTCTCATCCTCATCTGGAGCAATTTACTAACAAGGAATATTCGCGAAGTATTTATCTCATCTTTTGGAAATAGGCATAAAATAATGATCCAAGTTTTATCTGCGCAACTTCCCTTGTTCAGCCTGCGGATGTGTATTTGCTTCGCAAAGGCAAGAAGTTCGCCAAACATTTCTGTTGCTGGGATGAGTATCTCAGTGGGTAGAGCACTGGCCTTCTGAGTCCAACTTGGCAGGTTCGATCCTGGCTCAGTCCAGTGGTAGATGGTGCTCAAATACGTCAGCCCCGTATCGGTAGATTTACTGGCACGTTAAAGATTTCCTGTGGGAAAAACTCCGGCAACTCGATGTTTCCAAAAGCAGTAAGAGTTGCTAGTGGGGCAGTATAATAATAATAATAATTATAATAATAATAATAATAATAATAATAATAATAATAATTATAATAATAATAATAATAATAATAATAATAATAATAATAATAATAATAATAATAATAATATCATTACACTGGGAGCAATGTCCAATTCTTGAAGGTCTTTTCTGACGAGTCTTGTCCACTTGGCATTAGTCGCTTTCCCTCTAGAGATGGTGTGGAAGATTCTGGAGGTGAGCCTGATTGTCCATTCTCATGACATGACCATAGAAGTTTAATCTCCTCTTCCTCATAGATGTTGTAATGCTCTCCAATTGTTGGTACAGTTCGTTGTTGTGCCTGACTCTGTACTTGCCTACTTCTTTAATAGGGCCCATGATTTTTCTCAGGATCTTCCTTTCCTTCAGCTCCAGTTTTCTAAGTTGCCGTTTTCTTACCATGTTTAGGCATTCTGAGGCGTATAGTACTGACGGTCTCACTACAGTAGTGTAATGCCTGATTTTGAGGTTAAGTGAGAGGGATTTGTACATACTCTTGCATAGGTGGTAGGCATTTTCCAATTTGATGCATCTGCTGTTCATGGCCTGATCTTCATTCATGTTTGGGGTTATCCATTCTCCTAGGTATTTGAAGGAGTTAGTCCTTTGTACTGTTTTGTCCCCCAATGGGATTGATTTGGGTGCATCTTTGATGTTGGTGATAAACTGTGTTTTGTTGATGGCGATCTTCAGCCCTACTTTAGCGGCTATGTGGTCGAGAGAGGATAGTTGATGGATAGCTTCCTCCACACTGGATGCCAGGAGTGTAAGGTCGTCTGCGAAGGCTAAACAGTTAACTGTTAACTTGTCTTTCTTGTAGCCAATTCTCAATCCAGAGTCATCCTTTAGCATTTTCGTCCACTCACGAATGACTTTCTCAAGTAGGCAATTAAAGAGGATTGGAGATAGGCCATCCCCTTGTCCAACACCTGTTTTGATCTCAAAGCTCTGGGACAGTTCCTCTCTGAATTTGATTCTGGCTGTAGTGTTGGTAAGAGTTGCTTTCACTAGATTCAAGGTTTTCTTACCTAGTCCCAGTTCAACAAGTGCCTGGAAGAGTGACTCTCTATCTACTGAATCGTAGGCCTTCTGAAAGTCAACAAATGTTGCCACGTAGTGTGAGGCGCTTAGGTTTTTGTAAGTGATGATGGTTTTGATGTTCAGGATTTGTTCGGCGCATGACCTTGACTTGCGAAACCCAGCATAGTACTCTCCGATGCAGGAGTCCAGTTGAGCCTCTACTCTTGTGAGTAATACTTTGGAGAGTATCTTGTACGTCACTGATACAAGGGAAATCCCTCTGTAGTTGTTGAGATCTGATTTGTGGCCTTTTTTGTGTAACGGGTGGATGATAGCTGAGGTCCAGTCGGTAGGTAACGCTTCTGTCACTCAGATGTTTGATATGATTTCATGGATACTTTGGATTGACTCCTCATCAGCGTATTTCCAGAGCTCTGCTATGATTCCATCCTCGCCCGCTGCTTTGTTACATTTCAATTCTGAAATGGCTTTCTGGATCTCCCCCTTTGTTGGTGGGAGAGAGTCCGACTTAGTAACATTCTGAGGTTCGAAATGCAGTTTCTCCTTAGGTTCCCTTGAATTTAGAAGGTTGTTGAAATACTCTGCTAGAACTGTGGTGCACTCTTCATTGTTCATTTTCAGCTTTCCGTCAGCTCCCCGAAGGTGAAGTGTAGGGGCTGAGTAGGGTGTTATTTGAGATTTAAAAGTTTGGTAGAAGTCTCTAGTGTTGTTTCTTTGAAAATCCCTCTCTGCTTGTTCAATGATATTTTTATTGTACTGCCTCTTGGTGTTCCTGATAATTTTAGTAGCAGTTTTCCTAACTTCTAAGAAGTTTTTATGGTTTTCCAGACTTTTCTTACGGTTCCATTTTAGCCATGCTTGCTTTCTCTCTTCTATTGCTTTGTCACAAGTAGTTGTCCACCATGGATGTTTGTTCTTTCTGACCGCCGGGATGGTGGTTGTCGCTGCATCTATTAGTGCCTTCTGTAGTTGGGGCCAATCTTTTTTGTCTTTGTTTCTAGCCAGGGTCTCGGTGAAGTTATTGTTATCTTTCAGCTTGGCTGGATTGAACCTTGGATTTTGTGACTTGATGGAGACGTTTTCTCTGCTTCTTTTAAGAGGGATGAAATTGGTTTTGATCAAAGAAAGATAGTGGTCTGAATCAATGTTTGCACTTCTCAATACTTTGACATTCAGTACTTCTTTGCTGTTTCTTCTACTGATGGCTACGTGGTCCAGCTGGAATTCCCCAAGCATTGGATTATTATTATTATTATTATTATTATTATTATTATTATTATTATTATTATTATTATATTTTTTCGGACAGTTTACTCGACAACAGTGGTATTGACCTCCAGAGCTGTAACACTATGAACAAATATGTACTATCCGAAATGAGTTCAGTGCGTCCATATTCACTAACATCAGGTATGCCTAAAAGGGAGTTACATTTCCAGCCGAATGTGATGCACTTTTTGCTGCTGACAATCATCTTATCTGGAATGCTAAAGATTCAAGTTGCTCAACTCGCAATTGCACAAATGTATCAATCATCCAAAGCTCTTATTGTCGATCCATTTGTCTGAACAGATTTCTACACCAAGACCCGGAAACTTGTTTAAGTAAATGTAAGGACAGCAAAAATTAGTGGAATCATAATTATTTATAGTTGAGTCAATCACTTGCACCTGAACGAGAAGCTGTTAACATAGTACAAATACGCAGTAAGTAAAGTGACGACCCGTTACGTTCTGTCCGACATAAAATCGTAGTTATCCTTCATCTCGTGTTAATTGATGGATTAAGTTTTGCAAAGGAAATTCTGATGTTTTGATTTAAATTATTGTTCTGAAACAGTTATGAACTGCTGAATTCCTTGACCCTGCGATTTCTTATCCGATGACTGACTGCATCATGTACACTGACTGACAGAGCAAATGCAACACCAAGAAGGAGTGGTTCGAAAGGGATGAAAGTTGGGGAAAACCCAGAGACGGCACGGACGAATAATTGATGTTTATTTCAAACCGATATGCAGGTTACACAATGCGCACGGCATCGACTCAGTAGGATGTAGGACCACCGCGAGCGGCGATGCACGCAGAAACACGTCGAGGTACAGAGTCAATAAGAGTGGGGATGGTGTCCTGAGGGATGGTTCTCCACTCTCTGTCAACCATTTGCCACAGTTGGTCGTCCGTACGAGGCTGAGGCAGAGTTTGAAAACGGCGTCCAATGAGATCCCACAAGTGTTCGATTGGTGAGAGATCCGGAGAGTACGCTGGCCACGGAAGCATCTGTACACCTCGTAGAGCCTGTTGGGAGATGCGAGCAGTGTATGGGCGGGCATTATCCTGCTGAAACAGAGCATTGGGCAGCCCCTGAAGGTACGGGAGTGCCACCGGCCGCAGCACATGCTGCACGTAGCGGTGGGCATTTAACGTGCCTTGAATACGCACTAGAGGTGACGTGGAATCATACGCAATAGCGCCCCAAACCATGATGCCGCGTTGTCTAGCGGTAGGGCGCTCCACAGTTACTGCCGGATTTGACCTTTCTCCACGCCGACGCCTCGTCTCACACTCGTCTGCGGTGACTATCACTGACAGAACAGAAGCGTGACTCATCGGGGAACACGACGTTCCGCCATTCCCTCATCCAAGTCGCTCTAGCCCGGCACCATGCCAGGCGTGCACGTCTATGCTGTGGAGTCAATGGTAGTCTTCTGAACGGACGCCGGGATTGCAGGCCTCCTTCAACCAATCGACGGGAAATTGTTCTGGTCGATATTGGAACAGCCAGGGTGTCTTGCACATGCTGAAGAATGGCGGTTGACGTGGCGTGTCGGGCTGCCACCGCTTGGCGGCGGATGCGCCGATCCTCGCGTGCTGACGTCACTCGGGCTGCGCCTGGACCCCTCGCACGTGCCACATGTCCCTGCGCCAACCATCTTCGCCACAAGCGCTGCACCGTGGACACATCCCTATGGGTATCGGCTGCGATTTGACGAAGCGACCAACCTGCCCTTCTCAGCCCGATCACCATACCCCTCGTAAAGTCGTCTGTCTGCTGGAAATGCCTCCGTTGACGGCGGCCTGGCATTCTTAGCTATACACGTGTCCTGTTGCACACGACAACACGTTCTACAATGACTGTCGGCTGAGAAATCACGGTACGAAGTGAGCCATTCGCCAACGCCGTGTCCCATTTATCGTTCGCTACGTGCGCAGCACAGCGGCGCATTTCACATCATGAGCATACCTCAGTGACGTCAGTCTACCCTGCAATTGGCATAAAGTTCTGACCACTCCTTCTTGGTGTTGCATTTGCTCTGTCAGTCAGTGTACTTAACCAGTATATCATGAGATATCGTCTTAATTCCACATTGACTTAATATATTAATAGCATTTTAAATATATCGCACTTCACTTCCTTATATCATTTGCATACTTAATTATTTTATGCTTGGGCTATTCAGTTCTACAGCACATACCATGAATACGTTAAATAAAGAACTATTCTACTTATTACTATCACTTAGCTCGTCATTCGACATCTCGGGCCTTAGTTGCTCCTCTCCGTCTGCTCCATGGCTGGATCTTAGGTCATGGTTCGACGACTGGTTGGATCCTTCATCTCAAGTGGCTCTGGTTACGTGACCTCCATCTCTCGTGTCGGGTTGTCTTAACTGCCAGGATGACATCTCTCTCCAGGTTGGTCCATGCCGGTTTAGTAAGCCATAATTTCCTCAGAAGTACTGTAGACAATATCGAATATTTCTGAAAAATACATATTCATTTTGGATTTCTGATATCTTAAAATTTTTGTTGATATCTATATATTCTAGCTTTCTTCTGTAGATTAAATTTTTTAATTCTTGAGGTCTGCGTATAGGTAAATCGCCTCGTCATTTTGAAATATACGGAGTTAGCTTATTTTATTTTGGGAATGACTGTTTCTTTATTTATAATATCTCAGCTATTATTTTCTCCAGTTGCAGTTCCAGTTTCTGCTCTCGTGTATCACCAGATCTTATGCTTTCAGATGATCAGCATATATATCTGAACGAAGTTTTCAAAATTCGCCGGGTTCTTATCCTCCTCACTGTATTTTATATATTAATACGCTCTTCTCTTCGATATTAATGTCGTTTCAGCTTAATATCCATGTTAGAAATTGTTCAATCTTCTTAATTCTTCAGAGCACTATCAATCACCTCTTGTCCTTGCGAGATTAAATTTTCAATTCAGTTTATCTAATAATCCTTTCGATTCTTCTTATTTTTTTAAAAAACCATTCAGTCGATTCTACTCTGTCGCACATTGCCTTCGTAATATCGTAGTTCCGAATCAGTCATGGCCTTCTAATATGCTTAAACGTCGATATCTTGCTATATATTCCTGTGTCTTGGGTGGTCTCTACCTTCCGTAGGCGCCATTTTGGAACACGTCCAACAAATGCATTGGGTACAATACGCACCTCTAGTAAACGCGAAGACTCCAAGCGAGGATACCAATCATTTGATGGGGATGGGATGAAACACTTCAGAGGTGGGGATACCATCTACCCCACCCAGAACAGAACCCAAGTACTGTAGACCTAGGATCGCGCCCTGACATTGCGAAACTGCTCAGGAACTTTCATTTCTTTGTCATTTAGACCCTTAAACTAGTTCTGTCGTTTATTCTTCGAGACCTAAGTAGCGAGTATTTGTGCCTAACTGTTACTCTTATTACTTCAAATAAGTAGATCATACAGATTATTTATTTATTTATTTATTTATTTATTTATTTATTTATTTACTTATTTATTTACTTATTTATTTACTTATTTAGTTACTTATTTGGCAAAAATTGTTTCTACGATTTGTGGATGGCATTAACTTTTGGTGTCATTATACTGTATATGTAAAGATGGACAGGGATATTCCACAGGTGACCACTTTGCAGGCGATTGCTTTTTGGGGTTATTGCCTTACTCTTCGTTATATATCTCATAACTAGCAAGATACTCGTGCTTCGCTACAGTATTATACTGAAATGTATAATTGAATGCTTAACGTTTTATATATAATACTGAAACCCTAATTCTACGGTGAGAAAAATATTTTTTTCTCCCAATATTTATTTCGTATCAACAAGCTACTTTTATTTTTGAGGGCAGGCATGTTGCGCTCCTAAGAGCCCCGATGTCGCGTGGGAATGATCTCACTCACGGCAAGCTCGTGAAATACCGTGACACCTCGGCGGACCTCGAGTGCCCGATAATTCTTTAAATTCATGGAATTCTATATAACGAGGGAGTTTGGCAATACAGCAAATAAAGAAATAAATAAGTTAAATTATTCGTAAACCCTACGTGAAGACAGAGCCCCCAGGGAAATACATAAATGCAGTTAAGCCTAAGTACATGTCAGCGTCATATCAGTGAACTGGCTACACGTGCCAAGGTCAATGGATGAAGAAAACGCGCGAAACGCACGGGCAGAAATAATTTATTTCCCCTGTTGTGAGTGTGGTAAAATTATAAGATTAACATCTAAAATAACTGCAAGCCTATCCGGAATTCTGGGACAAGTCTCATAAAAATCGGTCTATTGGACGCAAAAATTGGCAGATTACGCAATCAAGCTTAATAGTGTTGGTAGCGTCCCTCCTGAGATTATAAAAGGAACCCCCCACCGTATATTTTTCAGTGTCGATCTGGATCTTGAAGCCGCGGGAGCTTCCGCCCGTCGTCAGTGGAAAATTGCGCCAGATTGATCTACAAATAACTAAATACATGTCCGTGGCTGAGGTCCACATACTCGGTTCGGAAGAGAAGGTGATTGAAAGTTCTGAACGTTTGCCGACGAACTATGAAAGTGTAGGCGTTTGTTAAAATATACACAGCAGATTTTATTATATCATCTCATGTACGTTTGAAAGTGGTAAGAGAGTTGGGGAAGCTGTTCAGAGTAGTTCTGCTCCCTTTATCTGTTGAACACCTGTTTCATTGGAGTAACAGAGAGAGACAACTCTGGGAACGAGCCAGACAGTCGCAGTTGACTGCAGAACGAGGGAAGTTCGTGGTGTAAATTATAGAGAAAAGTGCGTGATTTGTGTGGTAATTTTATATCGTGTGAAAAGGCAGTGTTTGTAAGAGTGAGATGTTGGAAATGACACTGTTATTTGTGAAAATGTACGGCTAAAGCACGAGGTCAGCTGGCGACGATGTAGCCAGAATACTGGGAATGACTCCATTGTGCAGGTCTGTCTATATTTGTATTATGTTGTAGTTAGATTTCATTGTTCTGTCCCAACAAATTTTCCAAGATGATTGTCGGGTTGATATTGGTAATTATCAGGCGAAAGGCGTTGTAATTTTTGGTCAGCGTGTGAAATTTTTAGTGTGTAAATTTCACGTCAAGAAACTGTAAAATGCGACGTTTAAAATTTGGTGTTAATGTTCGATGAGATATTGTCCAAAGCGTGGAATTTTGGAAAGTTTAGTGTAAATTAGTCGTGACGGATATCTAAATTTCAAATATCAGTTGAATTCGGAAATGTTTGTCGATAATAATAATAATAATAATAATAATAATAATAATAATAATAATAATAATAATATAATGTCTACCGCGGGATAAAGAATTTTTTCTATGTTGAAAGTGCATTTAACCTGTATATTTTTACAAGGATCGCAGGCATTCAAAGAAAATTTCAGTGAAATTCCATAGAGTTACATTTATTCATGGGAAGTAAAATTTTGGGACATCGTGTATATCAATGATACAAAAAAATTGCGGTGGGTTCTTGGATTCTCGAGGTCCGAAAGTCGTAATAACAGTAAAGTCAGAGATGTGTTTTATAATGGTCGTTGTTTTCACCGGAGGATTGAATGATGAAAAAGGGCTTTGAAAATATAAGAAAAGGGATTGAGAGCGAAGGATTTATATGTATGTGAAGATGAGAGGGGTATGAAATGAAGCCTGGATTTCAGTGATACCGCTGGAATAAGGCGAGGAGAATGAGTTTGAGACAGGCTATATTTTGCCGAGGAAATATTTAATAAACAGGCTGTATTGAGACAGGCTGTAGTGTTTTTCCGCCACCAATCCGAAATTTGAGACGACTACTGTGTGAAGCACCGTAGATTTCTAGTAAGATCCCAAGTGAAAACGACTCTAGTAAAAGGTTAAAAATCTTGGTAGTAAAAACGTCCAGTGATTTGTTACGTAAGGCCCGTATGAATATTAAGATAATGTGACCTCAAGGATAAAAGAGCATTTAGGACACATGGTTGGTGTTGTATTGAATTTCGTTCACTGGATATGTCATTGATATAAATAGTTTGAATTGACGATAGGCGATTTGAGAGTTCTAATGCGGTAGTGATGATTATTATGTTGAAGGCATCCACTAAATGGTAGACGTGTGTTGGGAATTATATTTGCTTCCCTAAACTTCTTGGCACAGGCTGAGATTGTGTTTGAGGTGAAGAATTGTACGTCACGTATATTTATTTTCGAGTCCACGTATTGTAACGAGGCAGAGACTTACTGTGTTTTTCGACTTGCATTCGTTTAATAGTAAGAGACGTTGTTCCGTTGTGTGTTATTAGTCTGACCAGGTTTAGTATTGAAATGTCAGAGTTTGTTTGAAATTGTTAGTTCGCCTGATATGTTAAGGGATGCGTAGTACGACCCATTTTGACGCCCGACGATAAATTTAGGACGTCACATGTTATCCTTGGAGTTACTGATGATGAGACGTCCTAGTTCACGCCCGGCGATAGAATTTGGAAGGTATCATGTACATAGAGATTAGTGTTAGGATGTACAGATTTTAAGTGAGCCCGACGATAGGTCTGGGATGTCAGCTGTACACACTCAAGTCTCGGATTAGATGTTTATTTTGTTTCTGCGAAGTGGCCTGGACGAAGGTAGCACCTACAGTAAAATATAAATTGCGTAGCTCCAACAGCTGTTGGTGTTCCTTAAGATAACGGGGCCACTATCGGCGAATGAGGGTTGCCCAAATGTTGGATAGCGACCTGATGGAGATTAAATATTTTTACTGTAATTCTCCGTGCGTGTTGAGCTTTAATGACTTCGATATGTCATTCATTTTACGGACTTAATTGTTTTGTCGCTCTGACGTCCGTTTCGTTTTGATAGTGTGCATATTGACACTCAGTGTATTAGTGTGAGACTTGAGTTGCGATTGCGGTTTCGATTCGTCAGCCAGCAATATTTTATTTTCAATCTTTGTCGTACTTTCGTTTATTCGTAGTTGAATTTAATTAAGTAATCACTTTATAAGTAGTGTGTTGGGACAGACAATAAATAGATAGATCTGTAATGGTAGTCATTGTTTTCCAAGGGAAAGAATTCCTTAAAGTTGTAATGTTTTTCAATGTGGACCGGTAATTTTATTAAACGTAACAAAACCATTTCTAACCTGAAAATCGGTTCAATAATAATACTTTTCAAGTGACTTTCCACTTTTCAATTAACTTCAGTGTTTGGCATTTCTTCTAAATGCATGATGAATAAGTGTTTCCTGCATTTCGCAGTTTTGTTCCTTTAGAACGACATAACGTAAGATCCTCACGGATCATGTTGTTGTTGGTTCCTTCCGAACAGCTGTTTTGGGTGATGCACATTTAGCATCGGGATTACCTTATCACTTAAGGGTGTCATGAATGACAAATACATGGTGGAATTTTATTTCAATTGTGAATGATGCTGTTAACTCGTAGTGAACACCATGCTTTCCCATAATATTTCGCAACCTATCCAAAGCAACTGATAGTCAGTTTGGTTCGATTAGGGTCCATTCGGCGGGTGTTCCGTATCCATAAAGGGTATTCGGCTGGTGGATAACCTTAATTGAGAGAAAATCAGGCGTTCTACTTGTTGAAAGTCAGATTTTCCACGGATCGTGTGGATTAACTCTCAGTTCTCGTTTGGAACAATAGGTGCCCTGTTTTCAGGTCTTCCCTTTTCCAGTTTTTCTGTTTCGCTGTCCACTAATGTACTAACTTCTCCGAAGCAACTCTTCGACATTGTAAGAAACAAATCAACGCTATGCAATGTGACTGTGTTTGAAACATTCAAAAATAAATAATTCATTTTTTATTTATTTCAAGATTGTATATTAAATTAATAATGTTGTCGTGCTATTTCGATTTTTTAAAAGTTAGTAAGCACATTTTGCTCCTCATTTCAAGTAGTTAGGCTCTCTTCTGAACCCCATCGTTTGGTTAAGATCGTGACCGAATTTATTCCCGCAACGACCCATGATTTAAGAGTTCTAGATTGTTCTACTGTAGCAGCCGTGGCCGACCAACGATGGAATGGTAAGTTCAAGGGTTCAATACACCGATATTCGCGATCTGACTCGTTTTCTGAGAGATTCCGCCTAAATTCGCGATCTGACTCGTTTTTTGAGAGATTACGGCAAAGTCCCTCCCATTTTTCAATCTTTTTCCAACAATCGATTTCGTACTTCCCGGGCTAGGTCCAGGTATTCCACCCGGTCACTTGGGTCCCTAAATCTTTGCCATCCTTCCCTATAAGCATTTTTAATGTGGATCAAATCCTTGAGGAGATCTGGGGTGGTGTCGTCTTGGGTGCCTTGGCGGTACTGAACCCGCGGCCGGACTGCATTCGTAGTCATTACCCGTCCAGGATCCGTTTCCAGCGAGGTCCGCACATTTTGTCGATGGTCCAGAACATTATTATTATTATTATTATTATTATTATTATTATTATTATTATTATTATTATTATTATTAGGGTGGGTGATATTAGTTGAACTTACGTTATTATTATATTATTATTATTATTATTATTATTAACCCTCCGTTGGTCGCGCCTCATTTCTTAACGCCGCTGGTCGCGGTTGAGCGGAGCGCTCACCATTAATGTAATGATTTTTGAGGCCTTTATTGTTATTATTTTTGGTGTTATTGTTTTAATTTTGATACTTTTTATTCTTTAATTACTTTTTGTTGACAGGTTAAGTTAAGTACAATATTCATTGAAAAAGAATACACATAATTATGCAAACACCATGGTGACTTACTCTCCTACGGAATAGCAAACTTTACAGCGCTGTACAAAGCCCTCAAATATTTTTCGTATCGCTGCCAATTTATCGACGGATTTCCTTTCGTTTCTCGTCTGAGCATCATCAAATCGGAGACATCTCAAAAGTAAGTAAAATCTCCGGAATGACATCACTAGGCGAAATATTTCTGTAGCCGTCCCATCCGTCGCCCACACTGTCTTCGCATTCTGTGTAACACGTGTGACACCTGGTGGATGAATCACGATGTTTCTTTCCTTCCTACGTTTGTTGGGGCTAGGGGGATGAATACTCCACAGAGTAATGTTGTTACGACCAACGTATTGAGGATCAGGCTCGACTGGCTGACAAGGAACGGCTTCGTCCACAGAAACATTAGATGCGCTGTCGTGATCGCTGTTGGCGGGTTGCTCTGTATCTGAGTACTCAGAATCTTCATTATTGCATTCAGCTAAGAGAACTGCTTCATCATCCGACTCCTCTAATAACCAATTACAAATCATGAAATTTTGATTCATGACTTGTAGGCTAATATGATAGGAATAATGTGGAAGTTGGAAAAAATGTAACGCCAATGGTCGCGGGTGAGCGACTCGCTCACTTATAGTGCACTGTGGTCATTAACGGTTGCCCGGCTGGTAATGAAAGTCGCGCCGCATCCTGCAACATTGTTGGACTTGCTCAGAACATTCCAAAAGTCAGCTGCTCGGTGATTAAGAAGTATAGTGCTACTTAGCTTCGCACGGCACATCTTAAAAAAGGAAAGTGAGCGCCGCGCTCACCCCGCGACCAACGGAGGGTTAATGTTCTGGACCCCACAGCAGGATTTCTGGCGGTACGAACGACATACTTCCGTGGATTATTGACCTTATTATAGAGGTGAACAATTGAACGGTCAATCTCATTCCTATCGTTTATTTCATGTGTGTTTAAATTTTTATTTACATGCCAGGAGAATCTAATCTAAGAAGGTTCTCCAAAGGAAGAGATGGCTCTTGAAAACGAACCCAGGAAAGATTAAAAAAATCGGTTCATGATCAGAATAAGTACACTGAAAATCCACAGCCTGTTTCCAGTCATTCAAGCGGGTCGGGTATGGAATGAATAAAGCCCCCAGGTAGCGATGAGTATAGGAACTGTGCCGGCTGCCGATGCCTGTCGCACTCCTCTGGGGCCATGACTAATGAATGACAAATGAAATAAAATTATATTTGATATTTGAGAGTGTTGCGGGGAAAACCGGAGTACCCGGAGGAAAACCTGTCCCGCCTCCGCTTTGTCCAGCACAAATCTCACATGAAGTGATCGGGATTTGAACCACGGAACCCAGCGGTGAGAGGTCGGCGCGCTGCCGCCTGAGCCACAAAGGCTCCTTATAAGTACATTATGAACAGTAAAATCAATTGGCATCACCTCCTTTTTCACTCTAGCGCGGTTAAGTTGATTCTCCCCGCCCCCGAAAAAGACGTGTTTTTTTTTATGTTTAAAGGAGATTCCAAATACCAATGTTCAAGTGTTTTACCTTACGTTTTGAGATATATGTATCCCCATAAAAATAATTCACTTTTTTCACTTACTTTCACGCTTCCCCCCTCCCCCTTTAAGTGAATTTTCCGGCAAAATATTTTTTTAATAGTAAATGATCTTCTAAAAACCGATTATCTTCAGTTTTTGAGATATGCCTCCTCATGAAACTAATTCAATTCCTTTTCACACCCGCCCCCGAAGATGATTACCCTCCCCCCAAACGCGTTGTTTTATTTTCAAAGAAGATGTTATTTCCAATTTTCACGTCTGCAACGACTTAAGTTTTTATTTAGATGTAAGCATCCTCATAAAATTAATTCAATTAATTTTTCAATTTTTTCACCTCCACCCTCCCTTCATCGGATTTTCCGAGAAAACCTGCTTCTTTACTTTAACAGGAAATTACAAATACCAGTTTTTACGTCTGTAACATTTTACGTTTCAGAGATATACTGTAGATATAGTCTTTCTAAAAATTCACCCCAATTTGTCACTTCTGTTTAACGCCCATTAATTAGATTTTCCAAAAACAAAAAAACAAAAATAACGTTTCTTCATTTTTAAAGGAGATTCTATATACTAAAATTTAGGTGTGTAATATCTTCAGTTTCTGAAATATAAGTATCCTTATTAAAAACATTCAACCACTTATTAACACTTTTCACTCCTATTGGGATTTACAGAAAACCAAAAAATACGTGTTCTTTTATTTTTAAAGAAGATTCTAAACATCAATTTTTACATCTGCAAGCTTTTAGAGTTAATGATATGGATACACTCATTTTAAAAATTCACCCACCTTTCAACCCTCCACTATTTGGATTTTCCAAAAACAAAAAGTACATGTTTCTTTATTTTTAAAGGAAATCCCAAATACCTTTTTTCAGGTCTGTAATATCTTCAGTTTCTGAGATATAAGTATCCTCATTAAAGGCATTCAACCCAATTTTAATTCCTTTTCACCCCTCCTATTGGGATTTTCGGAAACAAAAAATACGTCTTTATTTTTAAAGGAGATTCTAAATACCAATTTCTACATCTGTACACTTTTAAAGTTTTGATATATAGATAGTCATTTTTAAAAATTCACCCCCCATTTCACCCGCCATTATATGGATTTTCCAAAAACAAAAAATTTGTTTCTTTGTTTTTAAAGGAGGTTCCAAATTTAAATTTTCATGACTGTAACATCTTCAATTTTTGAGACATAAGTCTCCTCATAAAAGGTGTTCACCCCCCTTTCATGGGATTTTCCGAAAACAAAAAATACGTGTTTCTATATTTTTAAAGGAGATTTCAAATACCAATTTTTATGACTTTAAACCTTTAAGTTTGAGATATAGATATCCTCATTTTAAAAATTCACTCCTCTTTTCACTCCCGTAGCTATGGAATATCCCAAAACCCTCCCTTAGCAAGCACCTGCATGTTCATATGAATGTATCTCCAAAATTTCATTTCTCTTTGTCCAGTAGTTTCGGCTCGGCGATGATGAATCAGTCAGTCAGTCAGTCAGTCAGTCAGTCAGTCAGTACAAGTTATTTTATATATATATATATATATATATATATGTAGTCAATCAGTCGCGATAAAAATATTTCATTTCTTTATCATTTAGACCCTTCAACTATTTCTGTCGTTTATTATTCGAGACCTAAATAGCGAGTATTTCTGCATAACTGTTACTATTATTACTTCAAAGAAGTAGTTCATTTTTAATGTGATAATTTTATCGATAAAGACATTCAAGAATAGGAAACAGAGCACGGCCATAACATTCTATTGGTAATTTAAGGAAATAATTATCTTTTCCTATAATAAATTCACAATCATAATACGGCAAGTAGGTCGAATGATAAAGGTGTTATGTATTTTAGCATTTTAAAAATGTTTCTGAAGTTTATTCACGGTATAATTTTGTCATTTTGTGCGCTGGTTTGTTATAATGAGTAGCTTAAACAAAATATTCCATCCATTATTGAATTAAATAATTTCTTGACGAGCAGAAAGCTATTTACTTAATTAAATAGTTTAATATACAAGCAGCTTCCATAAAAATATTGAGGAATTCGAGACGAGGTGTCTGAAAAAGACGCTTCTGTTAACAATAATTGTTATATACAGGTTCAATATTCTAGCATGGGATCTCAAGTGCTTTATAAATTCGAAGTAATTATATCAACTAATGCCTGAGAGCTACACCCAAACGTTATTAGTATCTTCGAGCAGGTTCTATGTTCGTTATGCAGAAAGCTTAAAGGGGAACTCCTGGTAAGGCGAGCCCACATATCAGCATTCAGTGTAGGCCACGATTGTGAAGATAACGTTATCATGAGTCCTCATTAAAGCTGTGTCTGGATAATTAGCTCGGTATATCAAGATAAGATCACGACAGCTCAACTAGGACAGGGTACGCGGAACGATGACAATGGTCTAATGAGGCTTGCTTATTATTCGTAAAGAATATAATGGCTCAAATCAATCTCATTGTGTTTCATAATATAAAAGAACCTATTTTGCCTTATAAGAAACTTGATTGCTTCCTTCCGCTCTCCAGTAATTGTATGCTAGACGATATTAGCGATCTGCTGAAGTTTCTCAAACGCTCAGTCATCCTTTAATTGCAGTAATATCGCTGAACGTTATGTGAGTTAAGGATATTAAAGTGAATGAGTACAATTGATATTACCTGCCATAAGTACGCAATTATTCATAAATAATCAAACACCATTGCGTAGTTGAGGTAGTCGTCTGATTTTCAAAGCCGCGCTGTATGGCTCAGGAGGCAGAACTGCTGGCCTTCCGAGAACAAATTGGTGGGTTCGATCCCGACTCCTATTTGAACGACGGAGCTCGATAGCTGCAGTCGCCTAATTGCGGCCAGTATCCGGGAGATAGTGTGTTCGAACCCCACCGTCGGCAGCCCTGAAGATGGTTTTCCGTGGTTTCCCATTTTCATACTCGGCAAATGCTGGGGCTGTACCTTAAGGCCACGGCTGCTTCCTTCCCACTCCTAGCCCTTTCCTGTCCCATCGTCGCCATAAGACCTATCTGTCGGTGCGACGTAAAGCAACTTGTATGAAACAGCTTTAGAACGTATTAAAAAACCGTCTCGTGTCGGTTCATTTACTGGCACATTATTATTATTATTATTATTATTATTATTATTATTATTATTATTATTATTATTATTATTATTATTATTATTATTATTATTATTAGCGATTTAATATGACATGAACTGAAGAAATAATTGATATTTATTTTAAATCCGTATAATTTGTGCAAAATAAATCTTTTTCTTTTGCCACTTGTTTAACATCGCACTAACTCATCGAAGATTTTCGGCGACGGCAGGATGAGAAAAGGATAGGATTGGGAAGGTAGCGGCCGCGGCCTTATTTAAGGTACAGCTCTAGCTTTTGCCTGGTGTTAAAATGAGAAATCACGGAAAATCATCTTAAGGGCTACCGACGGTGGAATTGTCTTCCGAATGCAAGCTCACAGCTTCGCGAATCCAACCGCACGGCCTTCTCGCTCGGTCAGAATAAACCAATGCGTGGCAAGCTCGTTTCTAGTTTCACAAACTGCCACATGTGGCCGTTAAATCAAAAAATATGTTAACGATGTCCTGAGGAATATCCATCCACAACCCGAAGGTCATAATATTTTGTTGACAAACACAATGATCCAAATATTTTGAGTAGGAAACAGAGCTGTTGACCCAGGGGACTACTGCAGAAGTGGAATGTTATCGTCCCTTAAAGGAGTACTAAACTCAAAAATATAGCAATATCCAATAAACACTAATAGAGGAGAAAATTAGAAGGAGAAGAAGAATGGATAAAATGGAAACTACGATAGATATATCTTCGCATGGTCTCCCACTCTGCGTGACGTCATGTTTCCCGGAAATGGGCAACGCAGGCGTTTAAGCAAACAGGAGGCAATGATTGACGGGTTGTCGGCGGGTGCGGTGTACGTTTCGGCCTGTATGTGACCACGGCTGGTTCGTGTTCCGACAACTCTGCACTCCGACTGATCAACCGAGCAGACGAGGGAGGGTCACGGCTCTACGCCTCTATCTTCGGGAAACGGAGAAAGGCTGCTCCCCGCCGTCGGCTGTTATGAGAATGGCTTTCCGTGGTTTTCGTTTTTCCTGCACTACGGCGAATGCCGGGACAGTTCCCAGTATAGGCTTGAGAGACAGCGTTACTGTCTAGGAGGCCGGCCGTCACCTTCATGGACGAAATGAAAACTTGTTTAGTAGTAGCATGATTCACGTACTACAAGGTCAACACCATGCGGTATCCGATCACCGTTTGCTTTAAGTATATTTAGTTTCTATTTCTTAAAATTAAACAACATGATTAATATTATAGATAAAGACTCAGTAAAAGAAGCGATAATCCTTTATATTCATCCGCATTTTTTTTTCCAGTAAGCAACTGCTCGTTGGTTACTCCACTGTAAGTCCTAATCGAGAAGAGAGTTTCCTTTTATCTTCACTTGTACTCGGCTTACTGCTTTTTTTCCTGAGTCTCTATGTTTATTGGGAAGTCACTTCTCTCTGTTATTTCAGGAATCACAAATTCCGTGGATTTATTTTAAGACATGTCTTATATAATTTTATGAAATTCTTGATGATGATGATGATGATGATGTTTTAAGGGGCCCAACATCTAGGTCATCGGCCCCTTCCACTGACCAGAATTCAAAACATGAGGAAGAAGAATGAATGGATGAATATGAATTTAAAGTAATCAGCGTATCCAACTCACAATAAGTTACTGAAAGTTTAAAAATAATCCTAAATCGATCCACTGACTAGAATTCGAAAAGACGACAATGAACAGAGAATGTGAACTTAAAACAATTAGTAAATCTGACTCGCAATGCATCTTAAAACAATAGTGTTACTGACCAAGAGACTGCTTCCAAAGAGCAATCTTGAACCGATGATGCTTGTTGTCTAAAGGGGTCCAATATTCAGGTCAATGACCCCTAATAATCGCTAGTAAAGTAGAACCATGACGAATATAAGAACCAAGTGTGATGACTCATCGAGTTCAGGCGCGCCCCGCTAGGCAGCGCTAGAGTTTGGTAGCTCCACAATATCTATCAGCTGGTCTTCGGAATGGTGACACAGGAAACGTATTACTCCATAACTGATAAGTATATACACTGTCTTTTATAAAAAGAATGAGAGATTACAATTAAAATACCACGGCAGAGAACAATGGAAAAATAGCATACACGAAAATAAGAGCTACGACTTTCAACAGACGTTGCGAAAAGCACAAGTTACTCGAGTGTATATATACATAAATAACACAACTCCCAGCATATTAAAAAACACCCATGAAGTATTTAAAGGTAATACTCTACTTACCATCTCAGTTTGTCGGTTACTGGACTTTCGAAAGCTTGCGTGAAGATTTGGCGGATATTCGAGATTGTAAATCTCGCCGGATTTCTTTCACTCTGAAGAAAAATCGGCACTTCAGATAATGATAAACAAGGCTGGGGATTATATCCATAATATGTTGAAGAAAACAGCCAGCACCTGAAGGATCAACTGAAATTTTGTCTATAGAATGGATACAATCAAAAAATATTTCGCTCCACATCGATTTTGAGTTCAGTTTTTCACTAAATACTTTCTCGGCCTGGAAAAGAATGTCACATATACTTTTCGAAGGGCGTGTTAAACACACTTCATTATTGCTTGCACCGTAGTCTTTTATTTCGGAGAGAACTGAAAATGTACTATGATTATTTTCACGTAGAGAATGGGCACAGGGCGAACACTTAATAAATTAAGAAGAATGCTTAACAACGTACCCAGCCAAATGGTACACTAAACACTTCTCAGTCGAAAAGCTTCGAACTATGTATTTCTAACCTGCTTCTCCAATAAATTAATTCTCGATTTTGCTGAGTTTAGACTGGATCTAGCTCGATTTAAATTTCGATTAGCATTTTTAGGCGCCTTGTGAGCGATAATATTGTCTTTTCGGCATCAGAAAGCACACTAGAATAACCCAAATTTTGATCAACATTAGACTGACCTTTTAATTCTCCACTTGCTGCTACACTCCCGTCTTCAATCATCTTTCTTCTTCTAGTGGTGCCTAGATTCTTTTTTCCTGTTGGGAGTTTCACGGGACTTAATCTCACTTGAAAGATATTTCGGCAAATTAGGGAAAATGTGAGGCACTGCTCCTGGACGTAATTTCCATCTCTCACGAGGCATAACCACTTTTTCAGCATTCACTATAAAATTATCTGATTTTACTATCAAATCATCAGAGAAATGAACTTGATAAATTCTACTATTCCTTTCGTGGAATAGCTCTGGCCCATTTTTCAAATTTATTTCTATCCTTCGGTGGTGAAAAGAATTTTATACCATTAACTTCTCTACCATAGCCTGACTTACAGCCAGGCACAAAACAGTACGGCGTATTGAACTATTAATTTAATCAGGCCACATAACACACGTGCTTTAAGTGCTCAACACACAATGAACTGAGTTTAGGAACTGAAAGCAAAGGAAATTCAACTTGTTGACCTGAAATATCTCGCACAATAACATCTCTCGCACTTTCCATCACATGGTTTGCCGGTCTATTGATGCACGTGTTGGACACCGACGTTTCCAGTGCTCCCAGTGGCGGGTCCACAAACTACCACGCTATAAGAGTTGAGTCATCACACTTGGTTCTTATATTCGTCATGGTAGAACCATGGTAGTTCTCATGTTGCGGTACTACTCGAAAGTAGCGTAGACACACGGTGTTCCACACATTATGGTACTAATTACAAGTATTGTACGTCGCACAGGTAACGCAGACCTATGGTTTTTCTCACATAATAGTGCCACTCATAGGCAACGCAAACCCATGGTGCTCCCCACACAAGTGTAATAATCACGGCGCTGGTATTCCTGTGGTCTTCCTCACGTAGTGAGTACTAATCATAGGCAACGCAGACCCAACGTGTCGCTCATATTGTGGTACTAATCACAGGCAACGTAGGCCCGTGGTGTTCCGCATGTAGTGGTACTAATCACAGGTACCGTAAACCCGCAGTGAACCCACTGTGTGCTGCTACTAATCACAAACCTATTGTGTACCTAACATAGTGGTACTACTCGCAAGTAAAGGCGACTCATGGTGTTCCAAGCGCGATGGTACTAACCACAAGTAGTTTCATAGTTCTAATTCAATTATCCCTCGGTCGCCCCTATTAGTCGCCTCTTACGACAGACAGGGGACACCGTGGGTGTATTCTTCTTCTGCATCCCCTACCCACAGGGGGTACAGAAAGAAGAAAAATAAAGAATCCGTCACATCGAAAAATGAAGTAACGGACGAAGAAAAGCAAGGACTTCGAAGGGCGTGAAAATCAAAGACTCTCTACGCCTCTAATGCCCTAATACCATCGGGGTCGGAAAAGAACAAGAGTTGACCAAGGGAGGTCAGAGAGGTCAGATGAAAGTGAGGAGCCTGGCACAAGTAAGTGGAAGCAATGCCAAAACTCAGCTAAGGTCCCCGTGGTTTCCAACCCACTCTCACAAGTTGAGAGCCCCTGGGGCCCCTTTTTCGCCTCTTACGACAGGCAGGGGATACCGTGGGTGTAGTTTTCATTTGCGTCCCCCACCCACACGGGTTAAGTAATTCTTGCTACCATAACATAGAACTCCTCGTGTACTACTTCTTGTCAGCCGGGTTGAGTGGCCCAGACGGTTGAAGCACTGGCCTTCGGACCCCAACTTGGCAGGTTCGATCCTGGCTCAGTCCGGTGGTATTTGAAGGTGCCCAAATACGACAGCCTTGTGTCGGAAGATTTACTGCACGTAAAAGAACTCCTGAGGGACAAATTTCCGGCACCTCGACGTATCCGAAAACAGAAAAAGTGGTTAGTGGCACGTAAAGCCAATAATATTGTTATTTATCCTTGTAAATCCATTCATAAGATGCCTTTGAAAACTCCACGCTAACGCCTGGCTTCCCTGTTGTCCAGCGGACGTTGTGGTCGAGTATAGCTATTATAGACCTAATGGATAGTCCTTGAAAAGGGAAATGTATTCGGTTGGGAATGTAATTCAATCTTTCGCTGAGGTAAGATTCAATACTGCTTGCGTGATGTAAATTTATTAACAACTTCAAAGACACACAAGAATCGTTTGTTCTGAATTTGGCCGATAGTATACTATATTCATCAAAATTCTTTTTTATCCATGACGTACGTTTTACATTTTTTTCACCACTAAGTGTACCATTGTCACAAGAATGAATTTTTTCACCTTTTTCCCAGCAGTGGACATTGCTATATGTTGAAGAATCGAAATAAACTTCTCTTTTAGATGTTCACAATCTCCCTCATAATTAGTTTAAGACCTCCATAAATGATTGTACAATGAAGGAGACTCAGTTGTGTTTGAGCAAGCAAGGAGTGTGGATGTGCTGAGTTGAGCGCGGAGTAACGGGCAACACGTTGGCAGAATACCGGATAGCGATAGGTGGCTGGCACTGTGGAATGGAAAGTAGAAAGGAGAGAAGAGTGAAGATAAATGGTGATAAAGTGGGGATATTGGTAGCTCTACTGGTGGCGGCGGTGATGGTTGTGCTGTTGATAATAGGGGGAGTTGAAGTTAATCCGGGGACGATGGCCTAGCTGTCAGGCCCCTTTAAACAACAATCATCAACATCATCATCGAAGTTAATCCGGGTCCTGGTCCAGTGGGTTCCATTCGATGGCAGGAATTTGAAACGATAAAAGAGATGATAAGAGAGGCATGTCAGACGGAGAAAATAATGAAAATATTTCGAGAGATATCTAAGGATTTTAAAGACCTAAAGCTGTGTATTAAGGAAGATGTGAGAAAAATAAAGGAGGAGGTAGGGTGTATCAAGGATGAGCTGGAAATATTGAAGCAGAAGGTTTAGAGCAAGATCTGATGGAGGCGAAGCGATTAGCAGTGAGGGGTGATCAAGAAATTATGAGAAAAAATAAATTCATTTATGGTGTGCAAGAAGAGGGAAAAGAGAGTAAAGTGGAACTCGCATATAAAGTGATGGAAGTGGTGCAGAATATAATAATGTTGATATAGACGATGTGCATCAGGTCAGGAAAGTTAACGGAAAGAGGCCGATTAGAGTGGAATTATTATCTACATTGATGGCTGACATTGTGATGAGGAATACCAGTAATTTAAAAGGAGAGAAAGTGTGGATAAGAATTGAGATGGACAGTGAAGGCATTAAGGAGAACAGAATGCTTATCAGACATTTAAGGGAGGCAAGAAAACAAGGCCTAAAAGCATATATTAGAGGGCAGCAGCTGGTTGTCGGGAATGGAAGAATGTCGGTTAGAGAAAATTGATGAAGACCATCATCAGCAGCAGAAAGTGACGCAGACGGTAGATGGAGAAGTGAAGAAGGGCACGACAAGGAGAAGTAGTGATTACGTAGAGGAGAGTGATATTACGGAAGTGAGCGAAGTCCACCGCACACCAAGTTCGGGAAGTGTAAAACTGCTTAATATGGAGCACGTGGAGGCAAAGATCGCAAGATTGGAGGGCAGCCAGGGGACTATGCAGACAAGAGGAGGTGAGGAGAGAGAAAAAAGAAGACGTGAATCAATGGGTAGGGGAAGAAGCTTAAGTTTAAAATACCTACGGGGGAAGAAAAATAAGGGCTAGAGGAGAAAGGGGTAAAGAGAGTGTGGAAATGGTAAGAAAGGTGGTGAACGCAGGTGTAATTCGGGAAGTGAGAGTAACTAGAAGTAAGACCACAAATACAGTAAACGGCAGTAAGAACAGAAGAGGAAGCCGAGAAGAGAAGCGGGTAAGAGATAGCTGTTCTGGAAAGTGGATTTTGTAAATGAAGGGGTGTCTAGTAAGTTGGGCAATGATGAAGTGGCGGAGGTGGTAAAGAGTTTTGATATTGTTTTTTTTTTTTTTGGAGACATGCCTAGCTGTAGGGAGAAGTTTAATATGAAAGGGGTTTGTAGTAAGGAATACAGCGAAAAGAAAACAGGGGATGAAGGGAAGAAATCCAAGAGGAATAGCGATATTATTAAGGAAAAATTAAACAAGTTAATAGAAGAAATTTCGAATGAGATGGATGATGTTGTGTGGATGAGGTATAGAATGGAAGGAGGTGAGGTTAAAAATGTATGTGTGGCTTTTCTATATAATCGTCTGATAGGTTCGGCATATGCAAATCGTAACTTTTTTGAGGAATTAATAGAAGATATAAGTATGACTAGAGAAAAATATGAAGAAGATGGTATGATTTTAATGGGGACTGGAATGAGAGAATAGATACGTTAAGACCATAATATTAAGGAGGGGATGGAAGTAATGAGAGGATAGAGACGGGGTGAGGATAAAGAGAGGACTTGTTACGGCAATAAACTCTTGGGTTTCTGTGCGGCAGGAAATGTGTATATTTTGAATGGATGATGGAGATCGGATTAAAAAGGGAAGATGACGTACATATCGACGCTAGGAGGGAGTGTAATTGACTTGGTGATTAGTGCGGGAGACATACTGGATATAATAAGTAAGATAGAAGTAGTGGATTGGGCAGAATCATCCCACGCTCCGGTATATATTGCTTTGAGGAAGATGAAGAAAGAAGTGAAGAGGGGTAAGAGAGAGAGGTAAGAGAGAAGGGCACAAGTCAAGTTAAATATAAATGGTTGGACGATACAAAAGAGAAAGTAATTATTTAGATGTGAACTTCCAAATCATCAGGAGTGGGATTGCAGTAGCGTTGAGGGGTAATAACGTGGAGATGGCCTTAGAATTATTAGAAAACCGATCAAGAGTGTATCAGGTGTGATAAGAGGTACAGCAAAAAAGAAAAGAAGAGAGGGGTGGTACAATAAGGAATGTAGGGCGATGAGAAGAGAGGTGATGAGAGCTTTAAGGGTGTATAGGAAGAAGGGGTGATGAAGAAGAGGGAGGAGTTTTGTAGGATACGAAAGATGTATAAGCACATGCTAGTAGAAAGGAAGATGTTATAGTGGAAGGAACAGGTGGACGCAATAAATAGGGATTGTAAAAATAACGAAAGATTTGGGAGAGAATAAACAGAATATATAGAGCGGAGAGGAGGCAGGGAGAGGGCAATATTAATTATGAAAGATGAGTCCAATATTTCCAGAGAGTATTAGGGGGAGGGATATATGAAAGAGGGAGGCGTTGACTAGAGAGATGGGGTGGGAGACAGAGCTGAGTGGTGAGGTCTTGGATGAAAAGGTAACGGAAGATGAGGTAATTGTATTGCTGGAAAAATTGAAAGTTGGGTCTACAAGGAGATTCAATGGGATAACATCGGTGTTTTGGGAAGAGGCAGTAAAAGATAGAAACGTTTTGGAGAGTTTGGTGAAGCTATGCAATAAGATCTTTCAGTGTGCTAAATTCCCGCATTAATGGAGAAAAAAGGTACCCCATTTATAAAAAGAAAGGAGACAGGAATAATCCAAGTAACTATATGGGTATAACTATATTAGACTCACTGAGTAAGACATACACTGGCATTTTAGCGAAAAGGCTGAGAAATTGGGCGGAGGAGTTTTTCATATTCTCGATGTACCAGGGTGGCTTCAGGAAAGGAAGAAGGACAATGGATAATATCTCGATAGTGTGCACGATAATAGATAAATATGTAAAGTCAAAAGGAAGGAAACTGTATATGGCTGCGGTAGACTTTCAAAAGGCCTTTGACACAGTGAGCAAGAGGCATTGTTCGAGGGATTAGGCCGGACAGGCGTTTCCAAAAAGATGAGAAAAGCGCTTGAGGCAATATATGAGCAGGTGGAGTGTATTATTAGAAATGAAAAAGGGTTAGTAAGTATATGCATTGGATCAAAAATAAGGTTGAAACAAGATTGCAAGCTATCTCCCATATTATTTATTTATTAAAGATATGTTAAAACGGAATGGTGGAGGAAAATGGGCTTGTCCTGTGTTAGGGGAGCAAGGGATTCTGGGCCTGATTTTTGCGGATTATGTTCTCTTGTTGGCGTTGACAGCCGGAGGCCTACAAAATAGTGTTTAATGAGGTGGTGGAATACGCCAGTAATTGGTCGTTGAAAATCGGTAGTAGTAAGACGAAGGTGATAGTGTCTACGAAATTAGGAGAAAAAGGCTAAGAGGAAATGGGCAATAAAATATGAGATAATTGATGTATCGGACACCTTACAATATCTGGGTATACTTATAAGTAGTAACGGGAGATCGTCCGACCAAATTAAGCAATTAAGTGGGAAGGGTTAGCTACACTCTAGGTAACAAGGGTATTAGAAAATAAGTTCCCTAACATTGAGTAAAAGATCCAGAAAATGGTTTTTCGAACGGTAGTTAAAAGCAGAGTTTTTTGCAAGCTGCTTTGCGTCGCATCGACACAGATGGGTCTTATAGCGACGATGGAATAGGAAAGGGCTAAGAGTGGGAAGGAAGCGTCCGTGGCCTTAATTAAGGTACAGCCCTAGCATTTGCCTGGTGTGAAAATGGGAAACCACGGAAAACCATTTTCAGGGCTGCCGACAGTGGGTTTCGAACCTACTATCTCCCGAATACTGGATACTGGCCGCACTTAAGCTACTGCAGCTATCGAGCTCGGTAGGTAGTTAGTAAATTTAGTAAAATTTTAATGGATCTCCCATACTGTGCGGCCAATGCGGGAGCAAGATTAATGTGCAACAAATGCATAAATGTAGATATCTTAAAGGGAGTGATGTTACTGGTTAAGATTGAAAAGAGGGGAGGGAGTCAACTCCTGCATATAGCATACCAGTATCAGATTGAAAACAGGTATGGAAAATATAGGGTAGATAAGGTGAAAAGAAATTTGGAGAATCGCTGGGTTTTGGATATTACTGGGAGAAGACTGGGTAAAGAATAAAGGAACAGATTGGGAGAATATTGTAAGAAGAATGAAAGATATTCAAAAGCAAGAGCTCATAGCTGACTGCAGGAGTAGAACCTCCCTCAGGATGTTTAACGGAATAAGCCAAGAGATTAACATGCAGATAGGGAACGTTAACAGATCGGCAAGAAGAGTCTGATATTTTAGTTTTTGAATATGCACATGAATAAAAGGTGGTCATTGGGAAAGGACAATACGATATGTATGTTGTGTGGTGAAAAACGAGAAGATTTTCACTTGCTGAAAGCTTGTAAGGGAACTATAGTTATTAGAATAACAAAATCATGACTGAGAGTCAGTTTGCTGCCTCAGGAAGGTAATGACCATAAAATCATAGAATGGTAGGTTAAAGAATGGAAACACACGATTAATATACGAGGGGCGTACTATTTTGTTTTACACTTTATTTTTGTACCTCGGAGTATTGTTCATATTTCACTTTTGAAGATGGTGACGTGTAACTAGTGTCTTGTTCCATCGTTTGGTAGCAGTACAAGCACTCATCATAGCCATTTCATAACAACACGGTCAGCGTAGGAGCAGACAACATGGAAGGCAACCGTCAGGGACAGTGCTATACGACTTGGTTCCTATGGAAAGAAGGCGTTACCACTGTAGACATTCAGCGCCGCTTGGTGGCAGCCTGTGGAGAACATGTGGCGTCACGGAAAAACAGTTTACAACTGGGTGGAAGGTTGGAAAACAGGGCGCACATCGGTGGACAAGGGAACCAGTTCTGGAAGGAATGTGACAGTTTCAACACCAGCCAACATTGCCCGGGTCGAACAGGCCATCCAAGGAAACAAATGCATCACATTTACGGAAATGGAGGCAGCCACGGGAATTAGCCTAAACAGCCTGCTGCGGATCGTGCACGGCCACTTACATTTGGGGAAGGTGTCATCCACGTTGGTGCCTAGACTCTTGTCTGCAGACGAAAAGCAGAGACATGTGGACGTGTAAACAGAACTTTTGCATCGCCATGATCAAGATTCAGCCGACTTCATGGCTAGGCTTGTGACTGGTGATGAGACATGGCTCCATTACCATGAGCCACAAACGAAACAACAATCAATGCAATGGAAGCATAGGGGAAGTCAACCGCCAAAGAAGTGTGATTATCACATGTCCGGAAACATGAAGAAACCTCTGCGTGGTCGCCGTTTTCCGGATTTTGCAGAACTGGACACAGCTGTCAAGGCTTGGGTACGCAGCACTTCGAAATAATAGTTTCAGGAAGGTCTGGAGAGACTGACACATCGATGGCAAAAGTGCATACAGTCACAAGGAGATTATGTTGATAAGGTGGACATAACAGCTGATGTGTAATATACTTCATTCGGATAGAACAAAATAAAGTGTAAAATAATATAGTACGCCCTTCGTAAGTAGAGTTACAGATGTAGTGAGGAAGACCTGTGTAAAGAGTGTAAAGAAAGCGTTGAGGTAAGAGTTGTGAGGAGTCGAGTGCTAAAGTGTGTAAGAAACTGTATAGTATTAGTTTAACTCCAGTTACTGTGAGTGATTGTCAAGACAGTACATTTTTGAATGGTAAGAAGTAGATTTTTGATGTAGTTAGAAAGGACTGTATGTGTCCATTAGCGGCCTTAACAGAAAGACAATGTGTTAAATGTAAATGTTAGGTGTGCTTTAACTCAGCAAAATAAAAGACTTTTGGGAGTGTGCTCCCGTAGCTAATGGCTATCCGAGCTGGGGAAGTCAGAGTGTGTATCTGAATGGATGTTACTAGACAGCTGAGTTACCTATCCGAAAGATTTTGGAAGGATTGTAGATACATGTGGACGAAGAGGAGGTTGGACGTAAACCGGCTCTTTGTGGATATCCGTAAGGCTGGAGAGCGCTAAGTCAACTAGGAGTGTTGCGGTATGTAACTTACAGGTAAACTTAAGCAAGAATGTTTTAATGATGGCCTCCTTTGCTACTGGATACCGCAGAGAGGAGAGATGACGGGGTGATGAGAGTGGTTTTCGGATAGGATATTGGCGGCTTGTAAGATGGGCTCCCACCCCAGGTTGCTGGTTATCCGCGACGGAGCGAAGGGGTAGTTCACCCGTGCAGGCACACGTGTCGCAAGGCGTAGATTAATTCATATACCTTATTTGTGTGTTTTTATATTTTCTTCAACGAAATGATCAAACTGGGAGAATTCTGCATGGGTCAGGAGGAAACAAAGGTTCTATACTATACTATTAAGGAAACTTATTTTTACAAGTGGCTTTACGTCGCGCCGACACAGATAGGTATTTTAGCGACGATGGGATAGGAAAGGGCTAGGAGTGGGAAGGAAGTGGCCGCGGCCTCAGCATTAGCTTGGTGTGAAAATTGGAATCCACGAAACACCATCTTCAGGGCTGCCGACGGTAGGGTTCGAACCCACACTCTCCCGAAGGCAAGCTCACAGCTACGCGCCCCTAACCGCACGGCCAACTCACTCGGTAAAGGAACTTTTTCACAGCTGTTATTGACTTTCTTCGTGAAAGTATTCACTACATGACAAACATCAAATTCATGAATTACTTTTTCGAAGCTTGTTTTCATCGGAAATCTGATTCCTGTATGCCGATGCGACAAAAATAACTTTATGGGTAATTTTTCAACCAATAACTTTAAAAGTTTTCCGCAAGCCGCTCTTTCCAAGTCCCCCAGCAATTTTCCCTTTGCACAACCATAAAAATCTAATATTTCATTTGTTTTCAGATTCATGATAAAGTTATATACTTTGCAGAGAAACCTGGTGAATCATACGTTTCGTCACCTGATATGCACAATTGATCTTCTTTCAGAGCATCCTCGTAATTTAACTGTCTTTCCGCAAGCCAAGAATTATATACTGTACGGTAGTTGAAGATTTTCACATGTTTATAAATGTATGACACGGGAAAAGGGTACCAGTTTTAAGACGCTTGTAAAACTTTTCATTAAGTTCAACCCGCAAAAATACATACCTGATGCAAGAGAGAGATTGCCTTCAAGACAGGACTTCTCACCTGTAGATGACCACGTAGAAACATGTCCATTACCGAGCAAGTGGCTGAGCTATTATGGTCACGTAGCTATCTGCTTGCATTCGAGAAAGTGGGTTCGAACCCCACTGTTGGCAGCTCTGAAGATGGTTTCAATTTGTTTCCAATTTTCCCATCAGGCAAATTCTGCAGGTGTACTTTAATTAAGGCCACGGCCGTTCCTTCCCACTCTTATCCCCTCGTCGCCATAAGACATATCTGTGTCAGGGTAACGTAAAGAAAATTGCATAAGAAAGAAAGAACTGTCCATTCGTATAATGTGTTATTAAAGCAATGCATGCTCCACTGTTTCCTGCGATAGTCTTGCACACCGCAGCACCGGAGAAATAACGTCCACGTGATCGTCGTCGTCATCATATCACTACGACTTTCTTTTGTAAAACGATACTCCTGGTCCGCATCTGAGAATGGTTATTCCATATCCATGTCTGAGTCACATTCATTCATGTCATCACAAGATATTTGACGCCATTAAGTTTCACATCCTAATTCGCACTGAATATACGCACTCACACTCGCTATGTCTACGCCCTCTCGGACAGATGCGCTTTCGCCCTGATGAACAGACGTACTGCTGTTTGTATATCAGAAACCAGTTTTTTCAGGAATGAAGACTATGTCCTTTTTCAGAAGATGTTTCCCGTCTGGTCTAAATATTTTGAAGATATTGTATTTACTTTTAGTCTACATCAGGGCCTCTCAAACGCCCAAAATCTCACGCGTGCAGATCGAGGCGCAAGAGCTCCGTGCACTGTGCATCGGTGCCGCTCGGCATGGCTCGGATCAACGCTTCGTCTCTGGGCTACTCGGCTAAGCTCGGCTTTACTCGGCTATACTCGGCTCAACTCAGCCCGGATTTGGAGCGCTACGGCGCAAGTGGGGCAGAGGGAGACAGGCGGAGCGAGCGAGACAGGCGTGAGGAAAGAGAAAGTAAGCGCTATTGCTCCAAATCGAGGAGTGGGGGGTCTGCACTCTGGTCAACCAAGCCAAGTCGTCTTTTGCACCGCGCACAATGCACCCTGAGAGGCCTGGTCTAGAGTGTCTAAATTTTTCCTTTGGCAGTATTCGAGCTTTCAAAATATGAGATTCGCCGAAACAGCTTTCACTGAAATGCCAACAACAAATAACAGCACTTTGACTTGGAAAATTTTTTCCTTTTTTGTACAATCAATCCTTATTTTATGCAGGTTCGGGAATTTTTCCTTGTTGGGAAAACAGTAGTATCCTACAGGAGGATGAATACCAGACTTATTGTAAAATCCAAAATCGGAATACGGTGGCATATTGTTCACATTTAAAACTACTGTACATTGTACAATAATACAAAGAAGAGCTAATGATAAAAACACAGGATCGAAGAAATGATTAAACAATAAAGCACAAGGAACTCACTCTCAAACTGGCAGTAGCTGTTACTGTGACACAGCTGCGTAGCGAGATATCTCGGGCGACGTGATGTCTCCAAGCTAGAGTAGAAATATTTGTCTTGGCTCTTCCCACAGAACGGCTTCGCTTAGAAATATGCCGATACCGGGATTGTAATCAGACGAATCCAGACTAACAAATATAAAAATATAAATGTTTATTTTAGGTCCCTTTAAGATTACACGTATAGTCTCCACTATATATAGCTTGACGATGTCTTGCTGAAATACATCTGGAAATACGAATTACAGAAGTCCCACTGACTTCATGGCATATTTGGTACAATGGGCATTCGTGTTGATGGCACATGTGAGCACTAGAGACGACTTCCTTTAATACCCAACAACAGCACAGACTATAATATTCACATACTTTCTGTGAGCACAGTCTTGATAATTACGCTCAATACGTCAGACAAGGATGTTCCCATAATATGCGTCTAAAGGTAAGTGTAATTCATATGCAATATCTGACATTCCTCCTTCCAGTCACGCCATTTGATTCTGCATTACAGCTTTTCAATATTACTCTCAGAGAAGGCAATGATTACGCACACCATACTATGCTGAATAGCAATACATTGTAGAAGTCACCGAAGTCGTTTCAGTAATGTAGCAGAATGGTCATTCATTGACATTAAATTGACATTAACACAACTAGGAGATTCTTTTCAACATTTGTCCGATGTCCATAACATTCACTCTGTAAGTACGTCCTTCTGAAAATGATTCTATGTGACCTCCACGATTAATAGAAACTATGTTCTATCGACTGTTCAATTTTCCCAGCGATGTATGTTTCGCATGTCAACAAGGAGACCTTCCTCAAAATCACTAAATTGACTTTACAGTTGTCTTACACTCTGATAAGACATTGACTCCTTTCAGAGGCACAATGACAACTTGATAAAAATCCACGACGTAATAGACTGATTTTCACCCACTTAACGTCATATTTATTTATACCATTTGCTACACTTAGGGCCAATGAAAAACCATGTTAAACATATCAATACAGCCTAGTAGATCTCAAACGTTTATCACAGCTCTTTTATGGTGTTCGTATATTTGTAAACTGCAGTCTCTTAGTTAGGTTTTTCAGTGAAATGGTACAACCAGTTTCAGATTTTTGTAGTATAAGGTTAAGGCACGAACCACACGTTGTTTACATTTGTTTTTGCTAGTGGCTTTACGTTGCACCGACACAGATAGGTCTTATAGCGACGATGGGATAGGAAATGTCTGGGAGTTGGAAGGAAGCGGCCGTGGCCTTAATTAAGGTACACCACCAGCATTTGCCTGGTGTGAAAATGGGAAACCACAGAAAACCATCTTCAGGGCTGACGACAGTGGGATTCGAACCCACTATCTCCCGGATGCAAGCTCACAGCCGCGCGCCCCTAACCGCACGGCCAACTCGCCCGGTTGTTTGCATTTAGGGAATAATTAGTACGAGAGTAGAGGAATAACATCCATAGTGTTCCAGATATGTCCACAATTGTTTCCATGAATTTATTACGCTCCGATTATTCATCTTTCCTATTCAACAGACACGGGGCCCATTTATGATCTGTAAAGTGTTCTTATGAATCGAGGCTTTCAACTTGCATAATAAAACTTTTTAAAACGTCTGATAGAAATCTTAAATAAAGTACTACCGTACATACAATCTGAAACGAAACTTCCTAATTTTCTTCGTATGAAAGGGAACATCAGAATCTATATTATTATCGATCCAATAAAAATGGGAAAAGGACTAGTAAAGTAGAAGTCGCTTTTCCCACCGCAGGAAATCCGAAGTAATATTTAGTTGCTTTTTTGACCGTATTGTTAATATTATGTCATCATTTAAAATTACCCACGTATGAACTATTACACGGGTCGTCTATGACATCTTACAGTGGAATCTTACTACTACCTTCATAAGTAATAACGATTCTCCCAGCAATGCTAGTGAAAGGAGGTGGGGTTTTTCTTTTTGTTTTTAATTGTAGAATCTAATCCTCTTAATAGGAGGCACTTCATCTCACGTTCAGTTAGACGTTGTTCTTGAATTACCAAGATAAGTAGCTCGATCCCGGCCGGAATTGGTGGCATTTGAGGTTGTTTAAATGTGACAACTCCTCGTTATTGGCCTCCAGTACGTAGACGATCCCATAGCAGAGAAAATTCTGATAACCAGATCTCTCTGAATGAAAATGAAAAACCTACAATCTGTTTTCCAGTCATTGACCAGTTCAGGGATGTAATGAATGAAGCAAATATAGGCTGTTAGTACGATGGGGTCGCCACTCCCAAAGTGAATGATAGATGCTATGAAATGAGAATGGAGAGTGTTGCTAGAATGAAAGATGATAGGGAAAACCGGAGTACCCGGAGAAAAACCTGTCCCGCCTCCGCTTTGCCCAGCACAAATCTCACATGGAGTGACCGGGATTTGAACCACGGTATCCAGCGGTGAGAGGCCGACGCGCTGCCATCTGAGCCACGGAGGCTCTCTCTCTGAATATCTACAGCTATTGAAGGAACGTTAAACAGTATTACTATTATTATTATTACTATTATTATTATTATTATTATTATTATTATTAATATTTCCGAACTAAGTACTAGCTAAGCATAACTCTGCTCGAGACACAGTGATGGTGCTCTCGACCCCGACATGGCGCGTCCCAATGGCTAATAGGGGAAGTTTCCTGTAGATAGACAGGGCAGGTGCGAATAAAACTTAGTAAAATAAGCACTCGCGGATCAAATGAGGTGAATAGAACTGTGGTCAACGGCTTCGATCGCATAAGAGGACTTATGTCTCAATGGCAGAGAGGGCGGACGAACCAAAAATGAAATCCACTTCGCGTCTCACTTGGATCGAGCGGCAAAGTAGCCAGTGTCTGTTTACCTAGTGGGTATGGCTGCACAAATTACGTTCCAGGAGCTAGTGAAGGGTTGAGTGAGGGTGAGCAGCAAGAACCGGCGGGAGCAGAGTGCAGTGGTTTAGAGAACAAGAAAGGACATGAGCAGAGTGATCGACAGGGAGGTAAAGCTGGTATGAGCCGAGGAAGAAGTAGGACGGGGCGAGAACTACAAGGAGTAGGAATAGGTGAGGGAATTTAGATGGGAGGGAAGTTATAACTACATTGGAAAATAGGATGTGTGAATAATGAGGGACTAATAAGCAAACTAGGAAATAAAAAGGTTAGGGAAGTAGTAGAAATTTTCGACGTTGTGGGACTCTTGGAGATGTGGCTGGAAACAGGGAAAGAAATTTCATTGAAGGGGTTTGTGATTAAATATAAATATAGAAGAAAGGAGAGGACTAAGGGACGCGCCCCAGGAGGAATGGTAGTATTAATTAGGGAAGAAATTAGTGAACTAGTAGAGGATATCGAGATAGACATGAAATGAACTATATGGATGAGACAATTTGGGATGGGTAGAGGAAAAGATGAAGAAAATAAATCTAGCGTTCGTATATTGTCATCCTAGTAGTCCCGCATATACAAATAAGCATCTTTTTGAAGAGCTATTTATGGATATTAGTATGATAAGAGAGAAGTTTGCAGAAGAAGAGGATATGTTGCTATTTGGAGATTGGAACGCGAGAATAGGGGAACAGAGCTCAGTATATAGTAGGGAAGATAGGAGGTGTATGTTGAAAAGCAGAAGTGAGGATAAAATTATAAAGAGTTGTGGAGAGAAGCTCTTAGAGATGTGCGCTGCGGAAAATTTATATATTCTGAATGGATGGAAGGAGGGTGATGGTACAGGGAAATTTACCTATGTTACAGAGAAGGAAGGTAGTGTGATATACTTAGTTTTAAGCTCGGAAGGAGTGTTGGAGGATATTGTAAGGATGGAAGAAGGAGACTGGATTGAATCACACCATTTCCCAGTGTGGATTCGGTTAAAATGGGGGGAGGAGGAGCATATAAGGAAAGAAGTTAAGATGAAGGATGAACTAGGGAGTGGATTTAATAAGTACAAATGGTCAGAGAAAGTGGAACGGGGCTGGGATAGGGTACCGAAGAGGTATTACAATTTCTGAAATATGGATGGGAAGGAGCGTTAGAGGAGAATAATATTGGTAAAGACTTGGAATTGCTGCAACATCCAATAAAGATGATGGCACAGAAGGTAAAATGTAGAAGGAGAAAAAAGAAAGAATGGTTTAATAGAGAGTGTGAAGGAATGCGGAAGAGGGTGCTGGGTGCGTGAGGAGAGTATAGAAAAAAGTTAGGAGTGCAGAAATGGAGGTCTTCTGTAAGTTGAGGAAAGAGTATAAAAAGAAAATTTGTGAGGTAAAAAAGGCGTGGTTAGAGGAACAAACTGAAGCCATAAATAAATAATGTAAGTCGAACAGCATTGAAAACGTTTGGGACAGGATTAACAGAATAATTAAGGGTGGAAGGAGTCTAGAGATAACGAGCATTGAGGATGTACAGTGGGTGAGATACTGTAGTGAATTACTCGGGGGAAGGGGGAAGTATGGTTGAGAGAGACGAAGAAGTAATTTGGAGGAATAGAAGAGTGGCAATTTACGAACTGGACAAGGAAATTATAAGGGAAGAAATCTTGGGAGTGATAAGAAGAATCAGGGTCAGGTCAGCGGGTGGTTGTAATGGGATCAATAATTTTTGGAAAGAAATTAGCAAAAATGTGACAATGATAGAGGGCATAGTTAAACTATTCAATAAAATTTTTGATGAGTGGAAGTACCCGAAGGAATGGGAAACAGGAATTGTATGTCCAATATATAAGGGAAAGGGTAGCAGAAACAGTATGAATAATTATAGAGGAATAACAGTGTTAGATTCCTTAACACGGGGGTGTTGACGAACAGGTTAAGTGAATAGGCCGAAAGAAATGAAGTATTGACAGATTACCAAGGGGGATTTAGAAAAAAGAAAAGAGCAGTGGATAATATAATGATAGTGTAGACAGTTTTGGAGAAGTATAGGAGCCTGTGTAGAAGTAAGGTGTATTTGGCGGCAATTGCCTTTGAAAAGGCGTTCGATAAGGTGAATACAGGGGCTCTATTGAAGAAATTGGGTATGTTGGGGGTTTAGGAAATAATGATGAGGGCAGTGGAGGGGATATATAGGGTGGTCAGGTGTTATGTAAAATTGGGAGACGATAGGTTGAGTAGACCCTTAGAGTCTAAGGAGGGTTTAAAGCAAGGGTGTTAATTATCGCCAATGTTGTTTATTTATAAACGATATCTTGGATGGGCATGGGGGAAGCAACTGGGCCGTGCTGGTAATTAATGGGTTTGTGGTACCGGGAGTGATTTTTGCTGATGATGTGATATTGATGACTAACTTCAGGTGGGATGCAGAAGGCCTTAAATGCAGTGTTGGATTTCGCAAAGAAATGGGCCTTGAAAATTAATGGGAATAAATCTAAAATGCTAGTCGCCCAGGTACACAAAGGAAGAAAGGAGGATGGGAAATGGGTTGTGTAGGGAGAAAGGTTAGAACAAGTAATTTTGAATATTTAGGAGTCATTAACAGTAAAGGAACTCATATCAGCAGAGCGGGAAGCAAAGGTTTGGCCCCCCTAGCCTCAGTCAAAAACTTGCTAGCTAAATTTCCGGGTATCAGTTATAAAACTTTCAGGTTAATTTTAAGATTGGTGATTTTCGGGAGGATGGCGCTGAAGTATGGGGGTTGGATGAGAAAAGAGTGGAATTAAGACGAATTGTTAGTAATTTCGGTAAGTTGGTGATGAGGCTCCCGCTGTGCACTGCTAATGCAGGGGTGGAATTAATGTGTAGGGAAGATTTGGAATTTGAGTGTGTGAAAAGAATTGTTAGGTATTGGATGACTTTCAAAAGACAGGAAGGTGGGAGGGCATTACAAGCCGCGTACGAACAACAACGGAAAAGCCTGTATAAGGGATGCTGGCTAGAAAAATATGAGGGATACTTGGAGATAATAGGCTTGGGGTACATGTAGGAAAAGGTGTGGACGAAGACAGAATCTAGAGGGCTGAAGGTGCTTTCGAGGAGGATTAGGGATATGCATAGGCAGAAATTATTGGAAGAAAGTAAATTAAGAAGTTCTCTTAGTGTTTTTAATAAAGTAGAGGAAGTAACGGGGATAAATATTAGATACGTTGATAGGCTAAACAGGGGAGGGTTGGTATGGCGGCTGATGGGCCTACATAGGATAAGGGCTGGTTAAAAGGTAGAGATGTCAGTATGTATACTTTGTGGGGCAGAGAACGATGACTTTCACTTATCAGGTAATTGTGAAGAAACAATAAGATTAGAAATAGTTTATTGAGTGCCAAACTTCGGAAACTATTACTAAAAGGGGATGAGCAGATTATTATAAGGTGGATTATCAAGGAATGGGAAGACGGAGGAGAGTTGAACAGGTATCAATGTGCGATAAAAAATTCCTGTGAGAGAAAGATGAGAGAGGGAGACTCATAGGGGTAATAGGTGAATGTGTAAGAGATGTAAAGTGAGAGGAGTGAATAAGGAGGCGGAATTGGAGTATGAAGTATAGATTAGAGGGGATACGGGGTTATGTGTTTGGAATGATGATGTGTGTTTAAGAGAGTCTTGGTTAATAGTATGATGATATTCAGTGGATGGAGTTTGTTTGGTAAATTTAATAGTAAGTGAAGTGCTGGTGATGTGTACATAGTGAAGAAGGTAGAATTCTAGCCTGGAGGTTAAGTATGACCAGGTGATAACAAAGAGCATTGAGTTAGTGAGTTAGTGGAGTAGGTGAATTGTATGGTATGTTGGAAATGTAGACGCCTTACTGATTGTACTGCAGAATACTACGCAATTGTTGTCATTTGGTGTACTTGAATCCAGAGAGAGTGGGTGGTAAGGGTGGTAAGGAATGGTAAGGACCCACCTTATTATAATAGAGAAATAAAGAGACTAAGAAGGAGATGCAGACTGGAAATAAATAGTTAGAAATGGCTGTGGAGGTAAGGAGGAATTGAAGGAACTTACTAGAAAATTGAATGTAGCAAAGAAGGAAGCTAAGGATAACATGATGGCAAGCATAATTGGCAGTCATACAAATTTTAGTAAAAAATGGAAGGGTATGTATAGGTATTTTAAGGCAGAAACAGGTTCCAAGAAGGAAATTCCAGGAATAATTAATGAACAAGGGGAGTGTGAATGGGAAAATCTTCAAAGGGCAGAAGTATTCAGTCAGCAGTATGTAAAGATTGTTGGTTACAAGGATAATGTCCAGATAGATGAGGAGACTAATACTAAAGAAACATTAAAATTTACATATGATAACAATCACATTTACAATAAGATACAAACGTTGAAAACTAGAAAAGCGGCTGGAATTGATTTCTGGGGATATATTAAAGACAATGGGTTGGGATATAGTACCATATCTGAAGTACTTACTTGATTATTGTTTGCCTGAAGGAGCTATACCAAATGAATGGCGAGTTGCTATAATAGCCCCTGTGTATAAAGGAAAGGGTGATAGACAAAGATGAAAATTACAGCCCAATAAGTCTGACATGCGTTGCATGTAAGCTTTGGGAAGGCATTCTTTCTGAATATATTAGACAGGTTTATGAAATTAATAACTGGTTCGATAGAAGGCAGTTCGGTTTTAGGAAAGGTTATTCCACTGAAGCTCAACTTGTAGGATTCCAGCTAGATATAGCAGTAGTAAGGATGTAAAGGAGAGGGCCTATAAGTATCTGGTAAGACCCCAACTAGAGTATGGTTCCAGTGTATGGGATCTTCACCAGGATTACTTAATTCAAGAACTGGAAAAAATCCAAAGAAAAGTAGCTCGATTTGCTCTGAGTGATTTCCGACAAAACGCGTTACAAAAATGTTGCAAAGTTTCGACTGGGAGGAACTGAGAGAAAGAAGAAGAGCTGCTCGACTAAGTGGTATGTTCCGACATTAGTAGACGAATAAGTTTGAGTGGCGTTTATAAAAGTAGGAAAGATCACAATTTGAAGATAAAGTTGGAATTCAAGAGTACAAATTGGGGCAAATATTCATTTATAGGAAGGGGAGTTAGGGCCTGGAATAACTTAGTAAGGGAGACGTTCAATAAATTTCCAATTTCTTTGAAATCATTTAGGAAAAGGCTAGGAAAACAACAGATAGGGAATCTGCCACCTGGGCGACTGCCTTAAATGCAGATCAGTATTGATTGATTGATTGATTGAACAAGGAATGCGAAGTAAGCAGGTGTGTGAACAAGGACATGTGCTAAGTATGTCGTAACGCGAAGTCAGCGGTTCTTGCAGCAATGATCTGTTGTGGCAGTTATATGGAGAATAAAAAGGACAGGCTGGAGCTAGATTAGTTTTATTTGTATCAAATTAGTACATAGATTCTTTATTATTATTATTATTATTATTATTATTATTATTATTATTATTATTATTATTATTATTATTATTATTATTATTATTATTATTATTATTATTGGGAGGTGAGATTAGGCGCAGGGACATTGCTGCTAGATTATATTCCCGATTGCCAAGGTTTGAGTCTCGGTTGATTTTCATCCCAAAATGTCATGTGATATCAGAAAGAGCATCGGATCTTAAAACACTAGCCCTAGCTAAGACTCAAAATGAGCTATAGGGGTTCCAGCGACACCAGGAATATAGTAATCAGGATAATCAGACGATTAATATTAGTATGGTTAAGAGTAATGTTTATCATCATCATTATCTCGTACTGGTATGTGATATATTTCAGTATGGGGTGCAATAGATTATTCAATTTTAAGGGCACAATAAAACTTTCTTGCTGTTTAGGTCAGTTTCGCAGTTGTTAAATCCTGTACTTGCTAAACAATCATAGGATGAGAAATATTTGGTGTAGAAATTTAGACTTTTGTGTCCCCTTCCTTAGAATATATTGTTGTTGTTGATGATGATGACTGTGTGCAACACTGGTGCAGCACTTGTAAGGCAGTCCCGCCGAAGAGGGTAGGCGATACTTGCCGTGTTATGGGAAACTGAGTGTTTCTGTGTGGAGGACAGTTTAGTGTGTTGTGCGTGAGTCGTAGATATGTTGAAAACAGCACGTACACCCACTCCCCAAGCCGAGTGAATTAACCGTTTCGGATTGAAACCCGCTCCCTCTAGCTATATCATGAACAGATCCGACTAACTTAAACTTGTAATTCTCGACGTCAGAGGTAAACTATCGTAAGTGACATTTTACTAACTTCGGCAGCCCTGAAGATGGTTTTCCGTGGTTTCCCATTTTCACACCAGGCAAATGCCGGGGCTGTACCTTAATTAAGGCCACGGCCGCTTCCTTCCAATTCCTAGGCCTTTCCTATCCCATCGTTGCCATAAGACCTATCTGTGTCGGTGCGACGTAAAGCAAAATAGCAATAATAATAATTTTACTAACTTGACAAGAGAACAGGAAGAAACTGTTGAGGTACATATTATGCTACCTTTACGGCAGGTCGAATGGACATTTCTGACCGTGGTAAACTATCATAAGTAGCAATACGATGAGTACGGTGGGCGGCATAATGTTGAACTGTTCTACAACCACTTACCATTGTTTATCGGCGAGTTCTCCTTGTACGTATACGAAACATATGAGGCGTGATCAAAAAATTTCCGTTTGAGGGCCGTTTCTGCAGCGGACATGCAACGTAGCGCGACTCGGATGTGAGTATATAAGCACGGACATGTAGGCAAAGGTATTAGTGTGTCAGTTGTGTCGCGCCGAGGTGCGTACGTTAAATGGGGCCAAATGAACTATGGCGATGTTATTACCAAATGCGTCCAAACGGGACCAACGTGCTGTTATTCTGTTCTTGGCTGCCTAAGAAGAAATACCATGGTACATCCATCGGAGAATGAAAACTATATATGGGGTAACATGTCTGTCAAAATCACCGTTGTGGAATTGTACGCCTGGTTTCGTGCGGGTTGCGTTTAGACATAAGACGCCGGTCTATCTAGGAGGCCAGCCTCATCGATTACGGACAACAACGGAAGGTGGGCGACACTCGAGCACCCGTCCTATAGTCCTGATCTCATGCGATAATCACGCCTTCGGTCCCCTCAATAAGGCCTTGAAGGGTCGACGCTTCCTGTCAGACGAGGATGTGCAGGACTTCTTCACCCAGCAGAACACCGTTTTTACCACACGGGAATCTTCAACCTGGTGCGTCGATGGGAGGAGTACCTCAGTGCTCACGGCGATTTTACCTGATTGGCATCCCCATTCAGGACTGTACGGGAGTCGAACGGAAACTTCTTGAGCGCCCCTTATGCAATGGTGTACCCATAAGAAGACATGTCCATGACACATTTGATAAGAACCTCAAAATCTTCGCGTTGGCATTTAGCATTTACGATAGTTTATCTCTGACGTCCAGAACTGGATTCTGAATTTTATACGTGGCGAGAAAACTCACCGCTCCTGTTATGGGCTAGTTCATTTGAAGTATACACCAAACTCTGGAACTATTCGACTGTGATTTATAACTAGAGTTCGGATTATTAGGTACTGATAGGTTAGAATGCAAACTTACTTAAGCCAGTAACAAGTATACCCTACACTGTACAAGGGTTAAGCTTTGAGATTTGCATAGATATTAGGGGTACAGCCTATAGAACTCCTTGAATTTATGCTACTCTTCCTACATTATGGTACAACGGGTTGCATCACACTCCCTACAAATCAAATTACTTTGCATTCTAACCTATACCCACCTAAAAATCCGAGGTATATTTATAACCTCACAATAGCTCATTTCTTGATAAATCTCTCTCACACCTGACTCACATGACTATGACGGCTAATTTCTTTTTTAAACCTGGCCTGTTAACGAGTCACTTTTGTCAAATGCAAATGCAATTATAGTGTTGGTCTCGCAGGGTGTGTTGCTTGTTGTTTTAAGGGGCCTAACATCGAAGGTCATCGGCCCAGAGTGTGTTTCTGTTGCTGTGATCGGTCAGTAGGTGCCAGGCATAAAATTCGTCAATTCAGAGGTATAATCAAAATATGCTCTATAAACAGTGATGTCTGTCTACCTGTGCCTCGATAACGGAAACATTGTTTTAAAATATCCCACACACGTGTGCAACGTTGAGAAAAGACCTACATAGAAATAGTTTAAATGGAAGATATGACAATCTTTTTTTATATATAAATTGTTCCATTTTTTTACAATTTGCTTAACTTTGCACCGACACAGGTAGGTCTTATGGCAATGATGGGATAGGAAAGGCCTAGGAGTGGGAAGGAAGCGATCTTGGCCGTAATTAAGGTACAGCACCAGCATTCGCCTGGTGTGAAAATGGGGAAACCACGATGTTTGAAACTGTGAGAAGTAGAATTCGTTGTCATTATTTGGTATTCCTACTTCTATACCTCCTCCCCTTCAGTCAGTATTAGTTTCGTGTCATTCTCTTGTGTCAAATGTTCTTCTTCGTCTTCTCCTTCTAAATATTTGTTCCGCTCGTGAAAAGTCCGTAATTTTACTCGATTAACTGCGTCGTTTGATTTTAACCGCTGACGTTCGTCAAATGATATCGGGAAAACTTACTCGATAAACACTTAACCAACACGATCTTGGTACCTTTCCGGAACACACACGGTAGAATTTTTTTCTTATGTGTAGACCTTGTGCCCATCTCGAAATATTTGTAAAGACAACATTCGCCAAAATATCGGATGGGAAGTGAATATTCACCTGATGTCTTAGGCAAATAAGTTAGATTCAAAAATGTATCCACACCACTACTCGTTATATTGAACCTACCAGAAAGACTACTTTTATAATAAAACTAATTTTCCTTCTAACAAAAGACTACTAATTATTTGTGTGACCGTGGTGAGAAGCCTCCTGGTTATAATGATGATCTCGTTATCGAGACGCTCGTTATATCCTGATTAGAGGAATCTGGACATGAACACGCAGCTTTTGCTTACACAATAAGAACCAACATTCGGAGACAATTCTCTTAATCATACTTTCCTACTATACAGTAATTTCCCATTTTATGAATGACTGAAGAGGGGAGATTATTACTACTACTACTACTACTACTACTACTACTACTACTACCACCACTACTACTACTACCTAACTACTCGGGGTCGGCACTGTATATGTGGATTGAGTCCATTTTTACGGTCGGATGCCTTTTCTGACGCTAATGCTACGTGAAAGGATGAGAGATCTATATGTAGTATGCAAAAAATATTAGTCATTCTAAGGGGTATTATTAACTCTAGAATTAAAAAATGTGTGTTAGAGTTTCCTTTCCGATTTCGAATCAGGCAACGCTTCTGTCGAGCTGAAAATGGACTTCGTTACATTTCCAAAATTCAAAACCCTACTAAATGGTCAGGCATTGCACGAGTTATAGCCAGATGATGGCGACTATTGAAGTAATTCGTCACACTCTAGCTACTGTAGCAGCAGCAGTAGTAGTAGTAGTAATAGTAGTAGTAGTAGTAGTAATAGTAGTAGTAGTATCTCACTGAATTGCTGTTAAGGGACCCTGGCGTACCACAATTTTGTCCTGCAGAACTGTGTGCCACGAGACAGCTATATTGAAATCATTAAAAAGGTTATTTCAAAATATTTTAATTACTTTGTAAGTTGTAAACCTATATCTTTGAATGTAACTTAATAACTTAAAAAGGATTTATTAGCTTTCCTCTTCGAGATGATGACTGAGTAATTATTATTATTATTATTATTATTATTATTATTATTATTATTTAGTATTATCAACAGATAGTAAGCATCGTCTTGGTAATGTCTCGTGCGGGGTAACCAAAGGATTAAGTTTATAAAAGTTACCGATAACACTAAATCGTACGCCAGAAAAATAGAGTCCTCAAACACCGCCTATAAAATAAATATCTTTCTCAGAACCTTACATGTCACTTTTCCCGTACACGCCTCCAAGATGTCAAGAACTTTGCACCTAATTTTTGTAAATCTTTTCAACCATTCCTGAACAAAAAATCTGCACATAAAAATATATGAAGGTAATATAAAGTAGCATTTTTAATTTCATTTATATCGCATCGACAAAGACAGGTCTTATGGCGACGATGAGGTAGGAAAGGGCTAGGAGTCGGAAGGAAGCGACCATAGGTTTAATTAAGGTACAGCCCCAGCATTTGCCTGGTGTGCAAATGGGGAACTATGGAAAACCCTTCTTCAGGGCTGCCGACAGTACGGTTCGAACCCACTATCTCCCGAACACAAGCTGACATATCTAAAGTAAAAATTATTAGTATCGACTTGCATTGTTTATATGCATAGTGGTAAACGTATTTACAATATAAGTCTGTCAGTCTCATAAAAGACTGAAAAGACAAACGAACAGATTGAAAACAAAGACTGAGCAAGTTGGAACACGTTGAGCTAGCCACATAAATAAATTACACAACCTAACAATGCGCGAAGAATAAGAAGAAGAAGAATTTACTAAAGAAGAGCATAAATAGAAAGTAGATTGAGGAAAATTTGAAAAGATAAAGCGGGAAGCGGGAGACTACTCATATTTTTCATAATCGTCTTCCACAAGCCTCAATGAAATAATTTTATTCTGAGTGAATTTGAAGTTAATTTCTGTTAATAATACTAAATAATAATAATAATAATAATACAAAATTACTTACTCAGTCGTCATCTTGAAGTGGAAACGTAATACATTATTCTTAAGTTATTAAGTTACATTCGAAAATACAGGTTTACAACTTACAAACTAATTAAAATATTTTGAAATAACCTTCCTAATGATTTAATTATAGCTGTCACTACGGCCTTACGCTATCCTTTAAATTATGTGTTACTTAAAGTATTTCAACACCTGTCCCACGATCAAACAAAAATATTTCGGCTAACTCCTTGATGTGTCTTGGAATACAGTACTGTAAGTCTGACAAACCTAGAAAAAGTAATATTCCAAGGGAAAATTGAATGATATGAATAAAGAAAGGATCGTAGTTCAAGTGTAATGTACGTGGAGCTGTAACATGGTCACATAAGTATTTCAAACTCCGAGTGGAATTTCCTTTATTTACAATCAAATAGTTGTAACGGTTCAAATCCCGTTACAAGATGATATCTCTATTTTTATTATTGTATGATTTTATCTGTATTTTATTATTATTATTATTATTATTATTTTATCTGTGATATTGTTACTATTATTGTAATTATCCGTTTTATTCAATTCGATTTTGCAATTGCATGTTTCTTGCAAGATTGTACTTAGATGTATACATATATACGTATGTGTAGGATAACACTCAATACCTGTACAGTGAGAATTGTTGTATATATCAGAGATTGGATGTGACGTTGGGACATTGTGCAAGATTAGTGGCGATTCTGCCAAGTCATCGCCACTTCATGGCTACGGCATTGTATTTATTTAGAATATGCGCTCAGAGAGTCGGCCGCCGCAGGGCTATTTCACCACTGTATGTAATATCTGTCGCGTAGGTGGGAGTATGTCATTGTTATTTCTGGAGATTAGGTAACTGTGTCAACCAACGTCTATATAAGGTGGATGCACATTGTAGCGTCAGTCATTAGTTATACGGATGCAGTACAGTGAAGTAGTCTACTAGATCAAGAGGCCTTAGTTGGTCAGTCAACCAGTGTGAACGAGAGATGGTGAAGACTCAGTGAGCCATTATTGGTCATTGAGAGAGTGAGACCAAATGGTTGGTCCGTCACTTAGTGGAAGACACGGACGCAAGGGCTTACCATGAAGTCAGAGAGGGCAACCCAGGACCTACCAAGAGGTAATACTATATTGACTTACAAAGAAGTCAGAGGAGATGGAGAAGAAGCAGTCACAAGGATGTATCACCAAGTTAGGCGTGACACATCTACAGTAAACACCAGATCAAAGGAATACGTCGTAATTACACTAAAAGTGTTGAAGGTACAGTCAAGTGAATAAGTGAGGGAAATATTTCGTATAAATTGTTAAATGTCCGGTCAAGAAGAATTCAAATTCATGCCTAGTTTCTTTCAGTTGCAATGTCATAATTTCACATTCTCATCTGTTTTATCGCAACAAGACTCTCTATTTTTTGATATATTATTTAAAGAATATATATTGTTCTATCAAACGAATTCATAGTTTTATTTCAATGAAAGTAAAATATCTTAACCTCAAAATTAATGGGGAAACCGAACGCCAATCTCCTTTTCCCAGAACTTATATGGTATGTTGTCAAAAGTAAGCTTATTACCCCAAACCCTAGAGATAGTCAAGAGTCTCATTCTATTATTGCTGCACTGAGTGGCAGCTGGCGCCCTTCAAATAACGTATGTGTAAGTAAGCAGGTAACAAGTAAGTGTGAGTACAAGGTTCGACGAATGTGTATTTTATTTAATGAATATTAATTTTCATAATTTCCATTTTAAATGCAGATATTCAGATTTTTCAATTTAATCCAGATATATATATATATATGTTTGTAAAGTTAGGCAGAAAGTTAGGAATAATCTCATAGTGAATGGTTTTCATTAATAAGATTTAACATAGAAACTGTTAAACTCTGTTAGCTGTAATGATGTCAAATCTTGCTTAAAATAAAACGTGCGGAGGAGACTATGTAACTGGAATGATATGCAAACTGTTTGCTCTGGATTGCTATTGATCATGACGAAGCACAGTGGGAGAGCCATCTGGACAAGACATTGTTATGCTGAGTTACTAGTACTGGTTCGCTTCCCATAACAATTAGACATGTTCATTGCACACCGACATGCTCCCTACATGGGGTGGATGAGTTTATCTTGGAAATTATGACACAGGAGAAATCGATTGGCGACTCCCCTAAACAATAGAATAGTCTACTAGAATAGTGAAAGTTGTAAGTAAGGTAATTTTCTTAACACATTTATTTAACGGTGGACCTACCTTAGTTATATCACATCATCTTTCAAATTATTATGTCTTCTCTTAGACTAATATATTCTCTTACAATTCATTAACCTCATTTTTGGTCCGTATTGACGACAGTGATTACATACAATTTACAAAATATACATTTAATGTTAACCTAGTCAATACTTACAATACCACATTTTGTGGTTAAATAATTATAAAAAATAGAAAGATCGTGAACATGTTTCGCCCTTCTTAACGGGCATCATCAGCACAATGGATAACCTTAAAACAAATAATTACAATTAAGACTGTTTACAATTATTGGTCATATAAAATTGGAATGAGACGTTGTGATGTTAAAAGTTATTTTCAATATCATGATTAAAAAGTTTGACGTGAATGTTACAAACACAAGTTAAAACTATTGTAGTACAATTTTACAATATTGTCTAAAAATATATATATTTATATTGGTGAGAAGCTTTTTAATCGGCATTCGTCTGGAATTGACTAGATTAACATTAAACGAATATTTTATAAATTGTATGTAATATATTCTCTTCAAAGAAACACAAGAACTACTTTGATTACTGCTTATTTTTGACGTCACGACATAAACTATGCAGAAATTCTCCAACACATCACTAAGTTTACTGATTGTTTTTTTTTCAGGATAATTTCTCTAATCATTTCCAGTGATTTTGAAATTTTGAAATGGCACGCATATATTTCATAAAGAGGAATGAATTATTATTTTAAAACACGTTCTGGAATTAAAATTTAAGTAAGCATGGCCTGATTTTTTAAAAAAGGAACTCAATAACGTTATGTACATTCATGTTAGAAAAAACAGAACAGCCTGAAAGACTAAGGATAGGAAGTTCATATTCACAGGGTATGTTCATTGGTATGTTCTGCAGAAACGATTAGCATTTCATTTTCAGTCACTTAGGTTGAGAATGTAAGCACTGGGTCCTCCATAGGCACTGATAATTTGTTCCATGTGTGATGGCATCGACGCGCATAAGGCACGAATGGCGTCCTGGGGTATAGCCAGCCATGTTTCATTCACGGGTTCCACACTTCCTCTTTGGTGGTTAGAACTGGGTCACAGCGCCGCACCCGTCGTTTCACCGTATCCCACACATTTTCAATTAGAGACAAGTCCGGTGATCGGGCGACCCACGGCCACATTCTGACATACTCTGAAAACAAGAAGGCACGTGTTCGTGCAGCAACATGTGGCCGCACATTGTCCTGATGGAATATGGCCTCTGTAGTGTCGTACAAAAAGGGTATGGCTGCGGGTCACAGGATGTCACGTAGATCAAAATCGTCACAGTGCCCTGGACACGCACCAGCTGTGAATTGTGGTTATACCCAATGGTTCCTCACACCATAAGGCCTTGAGTTGGCGCTGTATATCTTGGGCGAATGCAGTCCGTGTGATGCCTCTCCCCCTGTCTGCGGCGATCCAAAATGCAGCCATCATTTTCAAACAAACAAAGAAACAGAACCTGGATTCGTACGGAAACACTATCTGCTGCCATTCCTGTCCCCAGTGACGTCGTTCCGTATACCAATGCAGTCTAGCATGTTTATACACATTAGTCAAAGGTAGACGGAGAACTGGACGACGCTCCGGTAACCCACGCCGTAATAATCGGCGACGAACCATCAACTATTGGTTTCACGAGTCTTCAGCCTCAGTGCCACTAACGGTTTCAGGTGAATAGCAATATGTAACCGTGAAATAGGGATAATTATGCACAACATTGGACCAGGACTTGTACCGTTCAATAGGCTCTGTGATCTACCCCATTCTACCTCCACTTTGTTCAGCTTTATCGTACAGCCACGTGCTTTCGGAGTTTAACATGCCGTACTAAAAGTTTGAATACAGGCATTTAACTTCGCATAAACTAATTAAGGAATCCTGAAATGGATTACCAATTCCCGTGCGAAGAACGGGTACATATGCTAGTTCATAAAATAAACTACCCTTAACACAGATTACAGTTTTTTCTTCACGTTCCTAAGAGGTGCATATAGCTCTGAATGAGACACAGGATTGTTTCTGGATGTCTTAGACCAACACCACTTCAATGTATTCTCTAACTGAAATTTTTCAACTTCATATTAGAAGAATGGCAGCTGCGGTACTTGAGAATAAACGCAAGAAACTGACTCAGAAATCCAACTTTTAGGCCATCAACCATCCCACCAGAGACTTAAGTCCTGAAGCAGCATTTTGAAGTGAGTAGCAGCCTTCAAATATTCACAAGAAGCGGCTCATGTGAAGATATGGAAGCTAGAAGTCGGGGACCCAATCATGCATCTCTCAGAGTAAACGACGCAAAGTCAGAAAAATATCATATGGATTGCTGATATCGTTGAACACGCTGAGGATGAGAGTTTCACGCTGCAAGACCAACTTGAGGAAGTGGAAGATGCTCAAGGACAACAAAGACCTCTGCGACTTCGGTACCTCAAAAGAGCCAGCCAGATCACTTGCTGCTATGTCCCTTGATGAAAGAAAAATGTTGAAAAGAAAACCTTATGATCGCAAATACTAAAGCCATAACTGTTGCTACATACTTGCAAATTTTATTTGATTCAGACACGGACATAAATGAACACAGTTTACAACTCTCTATACGGATATTTAAAATTGTGAAGTACCTAAAACTATAAAGGAATTCCTACTCTCAAATATAATGTTATCAAGCGAATGGCCTCAGACAGCATGAGCTGTAATTAAATTAAAAGTGAAACTAAAAGATTCAACAAATGTGTAATTTCTTCTAATGATTAATATCCTACTTGTATCTAGATGTACACGGAAATGCCCTCCTTTAAATAATTCTAAACGGGGCGAGTTGGCCGTGCGGTTAGAGGCGCGCGGCTTTGAGCTTGCATTCAGGAGGTAGTGGGTTCGAATCCCACTGTCGGCAGCCCTGGAGATGCTTTTCCGTGGTTTCCCATTTTCACACCAGTCAAATGCTGGGGCTGTACCTTAATCAAGGCCACGGCCGTTTTCTTCCAACTCCTAGGCCTTTCCTATCCCATCGTCACCATATGACCTACGTGTGTCGGTGCGACGTAAAGCCACTAGCAAAAAATAATTCTAAAAATGATATTGTTAAGCAGCCAATTCTTCAGTTTAAGTACATTTAAACAGCAGATTTCTTGGTACTTTTAGTTCACAGTGATTTTCATTCTCCTAGTTATTTATGCTGATTTAGTTAATTTGAAAATTAATCACTTCCATGAACTAAAATCTCAAGGATAAGTTACCAGTTTCAGGGTGTTCAGAAGTGTACAGATTTTTATTTGGCATCAGGTGTATATGCGACATAGAGTAGAAAATTGTAACTTGTTTAAGGAAGTTATAGCGTACTAAACATGAAAATGAAAATCCACAGCCTGTTTCCAATCATTCGACCTGATCAAGAATAGAATGAACGAAGCCCCCATCTAGCGGCGAGGATACGAATAGTGCCTGTCGCACTCCTCTGGGGCAATGATTCATGAATGACAGATGAAATGAAATGATTGTGGAGGGTGTTGCTGGAATGAGATATGACAGGGTAAACCGGATTACCCGGAGAAAAACCTGTCGTGCCTCCGCTTTGTCCAGCACAAATCTCACATGGAGTAACGGGGATTTGAACCACGGAACCCAGCGGTGAGAGGCCGGCGCGCTGCAGCCTGAGCCACGGAGGCTTAGGGTATGGAACATAAACGTCTCAAATTAATCATTAAGTAATTACGATATTAACAACCATAAATGTATTTTTATGCTACGGAAATGTCAACCTACACAAAGTTCACACGACAATCTGCTTTACGACGCACCGACACAGATTGGTCTTATGGTGACGAAGAGATAGAAAAGGTCTAGGAGTTGGAGGGAATCGGCCATGACCTCAATTAAGGTACAGCTCCAGCATGTGGTTGGCGTGAAAATAGGAAGCCATGAAAACCATTTTCAGTGCTGCCGACCGAACCCAATATCTCCCGAATGCAAGCTCACAGCTGCACGCACGGACCTAACCGCACGGCCAACTCACTCGTATACAAAGTTCGATTAAAGATGTATGGTCCACATGATAAACATGATAGAGATTGACGAATTATTGGTCACATAAAGTACAATGCCAGTACCACAGTCCGAGTAAAGCTGAGTATCGCAGTCCGAGTAACGCTGAGTATCGCAGTCCGAGTAACGCCGATTATTTTTAGATCACCGTTTAAACTCTGTAACTTGAATAAAGGAAACTCTGTTTATTGGAACACTAGCTGTTACCTACGGCTTCGCTCGTGAGGATTTCGTAATTTGATAAAAATTACTTGTTCCACGGTACTGCTTTAAGACATTATCTGCAAATCCCTCAAGTATAAAAACTCACCGAAAAGTTGCATTTCATTTACCCCAGAATCTCTTTGTAAACCAGATTTGTGGCATTGCCTTTTGAGGCCAAGATGATCAGGCTACTGGCAGAGCTAAATCTGGAACACGGGACATGGAGCTCTATGTGTGAGAAACAGTCCTCTTTTATGTCGAAAAATACCGAATTTCACGTCTGTAACATCTTAATTTTTGAGAAATAAGTATCCTCAAAGAGAATTCAATTCCTTCACTTATTTTCGATCTCCAGCTTAAGTTGATTTTCCGAAAACAAAACGTACATGTTTCTTTATTTTTAAAGGAGACTACTAATACCAATTTTTACGTCTTAACATGTTACGTTTATGAGATATAATGTAGATATACTCATTATAAAAACTGCCCCACTCCTTGGCTGAGTGGTGAGCGTTGAGGTCTTCCGTTCACAAGGTTCCGGCTTCGATTCCGGGCTAGGTCTGGGTTTTTAAGCGCGTGTGATTAATTCTTCTGGCTCGGGGACAGGTTGTTTGTGTTTGTCCCAACATTATCCTCTTCATATTCACTCAACACACCACATTACCAACCACAGGAACACCCGATAGTTATTGCATTCCTACACATACGGTTGCCGTCAGGAAAGGCACCCAGCCGTAAAACAGCGTCAAATACACATGTGCGACACAGTTCGCACCCGCAATCCCACAGATGTCGGTAAAGCGGTAGAAGAAGATGATACTAATTTTAAAAATTCACCCGCATTTTTATTTTTCACCCCTTAAGTGGATTTTCAAAAAGAAAAAGTTTGTTCACTTTTAAAGGAGATTTCAAGTACGAATTTTAACGTCTGTAACATCTTAATTTTCTGAGATATATGTGTCCTCATAAAAATAATTAATTCAACTCCCTCCTCAATTATTTTCACCCCTCTTCCCTTAAGTGGATTTTATGAAAACGAACAATTGTGTTCTTTTATTTTTAAAGGGATTCCAAATACCAATTTTCATGTCTGTAACATGTTAGTTTTTTGTGATATATCTATACTAATATTATAAACAGGAAAAATTTGTATGTATAACGGATAAAATCAAGAAGTACTGAACCGTTTTTAAAACTTACTTCAACTATAGAAAGCTACATTGCCAGTGAGTAACATGGGCTGTATTATATTTTCAAAACAATTCAAGGGGGAAGGTTTATATCTCAGAAAATAAAAGTACTAGGCTAATATATGCGAAATATCGAATTTGTCGTACAGGGACGAGACAAAGTTCAATTTAAGCCCCTTGACCCAAAGAACAAAACTCTGAGCCCTACGGGCCCGAAAACCTCGTTTTAAGGCCCTAAAACCAACCGTTGGATATATTGGCATCACACTACCGCTGCTCTAAGAATCGGATAAAGAAATGAACTGCTGTAACCATGGCAACGTCAGCTCCAATATTCTTGCAGCAGCGAGATTGTCTACAATATATCACAAAAACCTAACATGCTACAGACGTGAAAATCGGTATATGGAATCTCCTTTAGGAATAAAGAAACCCTTTTTATTTCGACTTAAAGAGAGGTCTGTTTCTCACATGTAGACTTCCGTGTCGCATGTTTCAGATTTAGCTCTGCCAGTAGCCTGGTCATCTTAGCCCCAAAAGGCAATGCCACAAACGTGGTTTACAAAGAGGTTCTGGGGTAAATTGAATGCAATTTTTCAGTGAATTTTTAAACTTTAGGGATTTTCAGATAATATCTTAGTGCAGTACCGAGGAGTAATTAATTTTTATCAACTCACCAAATCCTTGCGAGCGAAGCCGTGGGTAACAGCTAGTTGTAGATAATTTCGCTGCTGTAGAATCCTGGAGCTGACGTTGCCATTGTTACGGCAGTTCATTACTTTATCCGATTCCTAGAGCAGGAGTAGTGTGGTGCCAATATCTCCGTAACGGTTGGTTTTAGGGCCTTAAAACATGGTTTCGGGCCCGTAGGGCTTACCGAGTTTTGTTCTTTGCGTCAAGGGGTTTAAATTTAGCTTTGACTCGTCCTTGTACGGCAAATTCGATATTTTGCCTATATTACCCTTTTATTTTTATATCTATTCCCTGTGCGCCCCACCTCGAATTGTTTTGAAAATAAAATACAGCCCATGTTACTCACTGGAAATGTAGCTTTCTATAGTTGAAGTAAGTTTTAAAAACGGTTCAGTACTTTTTGATTTTATCCGTTACCAATAAATAAACAAAATTTTCCGCTTTATAACATTAGTATAGATATTTGACTTGTGTACTGGGAAATTATTTCCGTTTTATTGTCCATTGCTTGATGCGCCTGTTTAATTGGTGCATTCTACCGTTCTAATTATTTAAATGTGTGATATGTAATTATTGCGTCGTGGGTGATATGGACGCTATTGGTCCACTGGAAAATCAATACTGGCGCGCTTGCGCTGAACACGTCTTCTTCATTGAGAGTATGCTCCTCCCTGCATTCGATGTCCGTCTGGGACAACTTGGACACCTTCGCTAGTCAGAGGAATGTAGTGTGATACTCCATGGTAATTTAACTAATAACTAAGGCTATGTCTTAATTACTACATGTAGTTTCAACTACCTTTCATTTATTTTATTTTCCTCGTTATCATTCGGGGTGGATAGTAGTGACGTGAGTGTTATGTGAAGGTTTGGATTACCTTTTCTAATATTCCGGGTGCTGATGTAAATAATCTCAATTTTTTAAATAGTTTGTAATGGACTCATCTCATCGCCGATATATCTCCAAGAGATGGAGAAACGCCGCACACACACAACTTTCATTTTCTCTACCATCGCATCGGCCGCCGACCGTCAACTAACTGTTCTGCATATCAGCTGATATCCCGATGACGTCACACGCTACGCGGATGAACATGTGTTTCTACTGGCGCATGCCCCCGTAATTTCTTCTACCTTCGAGAAAGTGCTAGTCTTTCTTCCCCTTATTTCTCTCCCTCTGCACCATGGTATATATTTGCGGTTTCAGCGATACCCAATTGAGATGGGCTTCAAGCCTGTGTAGAGGGTGGAACTACGGCTGTTTTATTTTTCTCTTATGGAGCAGTGTATATAATTTACTTTCTTCTCACTCCGGAAGGATGGACATGAGGTATGACTGACATTTTAATTATGTTTTAAAAGGTTGCAATATGAGCGCTTGTATGCCATGCCATTTCTTATACTAGACTTAACTAAAGTTGACGTCTGACAGGTAAGGCTGGAGGGAGGAGCACTGCACGTGCCATTTCACGATGTTGCCACATTCCAGCATTCCTTTCTACATACTCTTACCCCTCGCTTCCGGCTCACTTGTTCCCTCCTTCATTCTGACCGCTGTGATCTGTTGTAGACTACCTGGCGAGGCGGTGTCGTCCCATTTGCGATCACTCATATACAAACAATCAGGTTCTTATCAGTGACAGGTTTGGCAACTCCCAGCAAGACGAGCTGCCCTGAAGTTTTATCTCCATGGCAACCGCAGTCACCCCGCCCTCGTTTCCATGGCAACCACACAGCCACTCCATTTATCCCGCCTCGGCAGGCAGTAAACGGACCTCCCTCTAAGAAATGTCACACACCAACTCTTATTATTAGCAGTATAGTAAAAGACTTCATAACTTCACCGGTCTACGCCTGGTGCGTAATGTTTTAAGCTTTCTGAGAGGGGGGTGGGGGGTGGATGGGATCTACTGCATTTTAGTGTCCACTTCAACTGTGAGCACGAACTATTTATTCATGAACCCTGGTCTTGATCCATACACTTGCTCTTCCGTTACTTTGTTTTGAAAGAATCAAGGTTAAGTGAGACTGGGATGTCGTAATGGCTAAAGTTGCAGTCAAATAATTCGCCTGGTATTTCTTGGCATCAGAAAAAACGTACCCTCATCCCCGAGGTTTGTAATCTTTAACGTGTGTAACCAATGAACTTCTACTAGGAGACTCGGAGGCCTTTTCTCTTTTGAGTATTTAAATTTGTCTCAAGTGTTTGAGGTATTTGTGGTTGGCTTGCTATTTTGCTTTTGGGAACGTGTGTATCACTTTTATCGCCCCTCCCCTTTTTATCTTATTTGTCTTTTCTATACGATGCATGTACTATAGAGACGATAGTTGGGACAAAACAATATTTGTATGAATTCCTTTCTATTCTACGGCACTATTGTAAATATCATTCGATTTCTGTGAAAAATTTATGAATTTGGTATTGCGTTTTTCAAATAGATTTTTGTGTCAAAGGTATCGGTGCTCTCTTGTCTTGCCTTGGCAATCCTATACCAGAACCTAAGGCGAATCCCTAAATGCAACATTTACTTATTGTGCTTCATATTTAATCCGACGTTGACCTCAAAAGTTCTCCTTGTATTCCCAGTTATTGCTTCCACTGCTTTGCTCTTAATTTCCTCTTATGCAGTTACATATTTGGAAGAAAAAATTACGTGAGTATCCCCTATTACACTTAGGGCCGGTATTATAATAAAGGTTTAAACTGTTGGTTCAGTTTGAACATTGGTTTATCTGTTAGTCGTGTATTATAAAACTTACATTTAACTAGAAATTAATTTTACTGCCACTCATCCACCGTTCAAAGTGAAGTTTAAGAATACATAACCTTACAACATGGCAGAGCGAATGGATCTCGAAGATATTTTTGAGGTGGTGTTTAAAGAAATACTAAGCGATAACGAAGAAGTGGTTCAAATTATTGAACGACCACGGGCACTACGAGCTTTCCGAGCAAGGGGACGTCACTTTCATATATGGAATGAAAAATAGTTTTTACATAGGTTGAGGCTTACAAACCAGACTGTCATAACCCTATTTCTGCAAATTGGTGCTAGAATAAAACATGCAACGAAAAGGTAAGGATGTAAAAAAAAACTTTTTGAACTGTTTGAATGTCAAAAGTATAAATTTTAGAAAATAAAGTAACTTCCTTCTATTTCAGAAATCATGCTGTTGAACCCCTCAGTCAGCTACTAATAGCATTGCGGTTTTATGCAATCCGTAGTATGTTTATTAAACTGGGAGATTTCGGAGGAATTCCTAAGGCCACTGTTGCACGGACTATATAAATACTTGTATTTCTATACTAATTGGACAAGCAATTATATTTCCTTACAAGCAAAATTAGGACAACTTTTACTGCTTTCCCCCGCCATTTTACCTTACAAGGAGTAAACAAAACATTATCGATAGTCATTTTTTCTCGCAAGTCACTGCTACCAAGATCGTATATTTCTTTCTTCACCTCAGTTTAACTTAGGCCGGCCATTATAAGACTCAACATCGGTTTGAACTCAATTTACATTTTAACTCAGTCTTCAGTTTAAACCTTCATTATAATACCGGGCCTTATGTGCTAAACCACGGTAATTCCGTGTTGCCAACCTCAACGATTTACTCTAAGGGATCATTGCTATTAGCAGATATTTCTATCTGGGTTGTGATTGGAGTCTACCCAGACTATTGTTGTTGTTATTATTATTATTATTATTATTAAGGCGCATTATACACCTCCACCCGCTCATGACAAGTTGCAAATGCAACTCCGCTATACGTTGGTTTATTCAAGAAGTTGTTACATTAAATAGTCTCAATAAAAACCGTTATGGAATCTATTCAAGTTTTTTACGACGTGGCGGGAAGAATGTAACACTTAATATGTAACTACCTAAAAGGGCCTTTTCAGGAACGATTTTCTGCACCTGATTTAATTTGAATATTCTTCCCCGTCCTTAAAATTGTTTAATATGGATTAGTTCGTAACTTATGTTCAAAAACATTTTGAAACCATGTTATGTGAAAGTAATTATATTATTATTGGGACGACTAAGGTAATTTGGAATCGTGGTATATGGGCCTATGAGTGTAAAAGTCACCCTATAAGTTTTTATTTATTTTGGATTCTTGTTTGTCCTTTATTTCTACTCCTGATATTTTTGGGATGTATTCTTCTTAGTATTATGGTGTAGTATATTCTATCAATATTTTCCTATGCTTGTAATATGATCTCTTTGTGTAGCTTTATTTTATTGTGAATTTGCCCTTTGTTGACTGATTCCTCGTAATAGCACCGTTCTTCTTTTTTTTCTTCTTCATATGAACATGCCGCTTCCAAGGCTAAATTCAATAACGACAATTTTGCCCTCTGTTAAATTTTACGTTTATGTGCAATGAAATTTAAATCATACAATGTAATGTAATTATTACTTATTATATGTATCACCGCGGTTAGTAGGGAGTTCAAAATTGATTTTCCTAATTCTTAAATTTTCTTTTCTTAAACGCTCACCTGAACTATCCACATCCGTGCTTTGTCTTATTCCTTGCATCATTACTTGCGTAACTTCTCGTTTGTGTACGCTTTAGTTATGCAGACCTTGCCTGTTGTTAATTGTAATTTGGCTTGGGAAGCAGCATTACAGTTCGTGTGTAATTTGTTCTGCACTTTTGGCGGAACACTCGTATATTGCCTTAATATTTTGTGATTGTATCGGGGAATATTTGTCTACGGTTTTATATTTAATCATTCAATTTAATGATTTAATTGTTATAAATTAATTTCAATTTTGGACGCATTTTGAGTTGCAGAAGTAATCCGACCTTGTAACCATGATTTTTGTTCAAACATTTAATGTGAAGGTAAATTAGGTTGAAACAAATTCCAACTTAAGTAGATTTATTGGATCCAATTAGCTTAAATTTAATTATCAAAAGGAAGTTCAGCTTTAGCCACGGTCGAGAGCGGACGTATTGCGTGGAGGGTCCCGGGAGTGGGAGTAGGAAGAGAGAGTGTGGAGTGCTGGAAGGTTGTGTGGAGTTGTAATGACAATGATTGGTGTTGAACAATACAGAGCAACTATAGGAAAATGGCAGGGGAGAAAGAAGAAAGAAGAAGCGAAATCAGGTGGGCGTAAATTGGAAATGGAGGTTAAAGGAGAATTATTGCTTGCAGCGGCGGTGGTTATGATGTTGCTATGGATTGGGGGGTCGAGCTGAACCCAGGTCCGACATCTAGTAGAAATGAGGAATGGGCAGACTTTGAAGAATTCAGAAGCCTTGTAAAAGAAGTGGTTAAAGAAGCCTGCCCCTTTGAGCAACTGAAAAATTTGATTCAAGAACAAACCAGGGAGTTCAAGAAAATGAAGCCATGGTTACGGGAAAGGACTGACGATATATCATCTCAAGTGAGGAGTAATGCCGAAGAAGTGGCAACACTGAAAAAATAGGACGATTAGAAGAGAAGATACAGAAACTGTAAACAGAAGTGGAAGCTAACACTTTAAATCGCAGGAAGAAGTGCCAATTTATATATGGTGTGCCGGAGGAGCGGAGAGAAGACAGAGTGATTACAACCTATAAAGTAGTGGACTTAATACAGGGGAAAATGAAAGTTAATTTTAGTGAAGTGGACATAGACCATGTGCAGAGAGTGGGAAGAATTAGGGGCAACAGGCCTATCAAAGTTCAACTGTTTTCTACGCTGATGGCTGATGCTGTGATAGGCAATGCGGGTAATGTGCAGAGGGAAAAACATGGATTAAGAGAGACGTGGGAAGAGAGGTGATTAGAAATGAAAAAATACTTAGAAAGCACAGGATTCTAGCTATAAATCATGGGCTGAGAGCAACTATCAAAGGTCAAGAACTAGTGGTGTCAGGCAGCAACTGGAAGAGAATCTGGACTGTGAATAGTTTGATGGACTTAGAAGGGAAGATAAAACAAGACGAAGAAAAAGAGAGAAGTACTGCGATCAGTGGGGAAGATAGGCAAAATACCAAACGTAACAGTGTAATATGTGATCAGAGGCAGGGAGAGGTACCAAGTGAAAATGTGACCGGAAACAGTGAAGAGGAAAGGCAGGAAAGTCAAGGCAGTAAAGTAAGGAAAGTGCAGGGGAAAAAGTCAAGGTCAGAGGCAACCTGGGGGAGTCTTGATCTGAGTAGGAGCAGAGGGAGGAGCAGAAGTTTAAGGGACCTGAAGGGAGCTGAAGTTGGTGGCAAAGGAAGTCAACAGAGTGAAAATAGCGATGAAACGGCGGCCATGAGAGGTGGTAAAGAAGCAGGAAGGAATAAAAAATTGACAGACATGTGGGGTACAGGTGGAAATGAAGGGGGTGTGATTACTCGAAGTAAAAAACATTAGAGTATTGAATAGTGATGACAGAAGTTGTAATTGGATGTATAAAGTGTAGTTGGTGGAGGGTTATTTATTGATGAAATATGTGAGTGTTGAGAGGGAGCAGAGTTATGAGTGTGGAGGTTGAAATGTGGTGATGGAGAAGGGATGTTGTAATTGGATGTATAATGCGTAGTTGGTGGATGGTTAGTTATTGATGAAATGTGTGAATGTGGAGAGGGAGTAGAGTTATGATTGTGGAGGTTGAAATGTGGTGATGGAGAAGTGATGGTATAGGGTTATAGTACTAGATATTGATGAATATTAGGTATCGATGTATTATTCATTAGAGGCTGGACGTGGCATGAAGGCAGTGGGGATGGCTACTGGGTGACCCTGTGGGGGTCATATATCCGGAGTATCCGATGAACTTCATGGCATGTCCAAGGAGTATGAATATGTGTGGGTATTGAATGAAGGATCGAGGAAGTGGCAAGTGAAGTTGGATGGATGTTGAAAAGTGGTATTGGAGATGAAGTGTGTGTGGTATGAGGAAATGGGGTGTTAGAGAAGTAGGGTGAAGTGATGGTGTATGTATTGTTGTAATATGTAAATGTATCTGTGGTGGAATTGTGGAGATGGAGGGGTGTGTGGTGTATTCATTGCTATAAGGTTGAGTTGGAGAAATGATGGTAGAGGTATGTCTTTTAACTATATTGTATTTTAGATGTGTAGTTTGTGGAGGGCTATTTATTGATGAAATATGTGAGTGTTGAGAGTGAGTAGAGTTGGGATTGTGGAGGTTGAAATGTGGCGATGGAGAAGTGATGTTGTAATTGGATGTGTAATGAGGAGTGTGGAGAGGAAGCAGAGTCGTGATTGTGGAGATTGAAATGTGATGATGGAGAAGAGATGGTAAAAGAGAGCTTGGTATGAGTGAGTGAAGATGGGAGTCTGAGAGTGATGAGTTAACGATGTGTGGGTGTTGAATTACGAGTAAATTGTTAGTAAGGAATGAAGTCATGTGGATGTTGGTAGAGTGATGGTAGATATGTTGGTATGGAATCTAAGAGCAAGAGGTGGTATATGTATTGTTGTTGTAGGATTTATTGATGTGTAGGTATTGGAAATAGGGGTAAGATGTTAACTTGTGGCGGAATTGTGGAGATAGAGTGGTGTGTGGTGTATTTATTGCTATAATGTGGAGATCGAGAATAGATGGTAGAGGTATATCTTTTAACTATATGGTATTTTAGAGAAGTAGTACATAGGGATCTATATGTATTTGTGAGAGTTGGGAAATTGTGGTTTTGTGGACGAGATGGCAAATTTAATGTTGAGTATGGATTGGTATTTGAATTAGATCAAGTATGGTTAAGCAAGGATGAAGCAAGGACGAAGTTGCAACAGGAGAGGAAAAATGTAAACACAGACACGGCGGGTGAGGTAAGGTTGTCTGGGCTCAGCAATCCGGAGTAGGTCAAGCATAAGAACAATGGCGGTGATGGAATGTGCCGTGTCGACAAGGACAGTTGGGTAGAAGGTGTAGTCTTGCTCCGGGATTGCATATGTGGTATTCTATGTTTATTTTTAAGTATGCGCTGGCCTTCCTTTTTGTCTTTTTTCTTTCTAGGGCTAACGGTTCCTCGAGGGAATTGACCATGGGCCATTTGTTTGTTTATATGTAGTTTATTATGTAAGGGTGGTCGTAATGGTAAGGGCTGGGTATTTTTGAAGTGATTAAGGCTGAATTTTATGCTGGAAGGTGGTGCAGGAGAAGTATGGAGAAATGATGGTGTATATGGCAAGGAAAGAGGGACAAGGGTGAGGAAGGACTCACCCTAAGAAGTCGGGGTGGGGAAGGGCCCAAGACAAATATACTTAGGCGGGACATAACATGAAAACACTGAGGATGACTACTGGGTGACCCTATCAGAGGGAGTCACATATCCGGAGTATCCGACGGACTTCATGGCATGTCCAAGTGGTACGTTTAGAAATGGAATGGTGAGAGGGAAAACATTGTCATCTGGTTAGATCTTGGGGCCTTCAGGAGGTCTCCACGGGCAGGGCCGGTCGGGTCGGGTTATCATCGGGAGGGCAGCCTTCTTCTCACCAGGGGTGATGACTCGGCTGGACAGTAGGTTTTTATGTGGTGTTCTTTTCTTTTTGTCTTTGCCTATAATCTGTGGTGTTCTTTCCTTTCTTTGTATGTATATCAACTATGTCTGTTTGTTTTAAAGTTAGTAGAAGTTTGTGTGTGTGGCTAAAGTTGAACGCTGTTATTTTTCTCATTCAACGGATCAATTTGGTATTTGTTTACTGTGATCTAGAGAAAAAGAATAATAAATAATAAAGAAAAACATATCAAAAGGAAAATACAGTTACTGGCCAGTATTTTATATTTAAGTATTGTTTCTGTTATCCATCAATTATTACTTTCTTTAATTTTTGAAAACGTACCAGTTTTCAACTTTCTTCCAGTTTTAATTGTTTGTAAGTTAAATTTATTTACTAATTAAATATTTCGTTTCCACCTTAAGAAGGTCTTGTCTTATCAATTGTATACTTAGTACCATTAGTGATTTGTCAAGAGTAAATTTTTGTTTTCGATCCTGGCCTTTTTACCTCTAATTTAAGGGTCCCTTCCACATTTTATTTATGTAGCTTACTGCACCCAAGGTAAGTAGTATTTGTTTCTTGTTCTTTTAGTTGGTTGTTTGGACCGTGTTCGTTTTGAGTGTCCTTGGGCTGTTGCAAACACACAAATGTCCTTCTCAGTAAAAATCACGTTTTTATAACTCTAAATTATGTTCATATTTGAAGATTAGGTATAGGCTACGCGTTACTTTATATTTCGTTAAGTAAAAACATATATACCTTACAGACCATTATACAACACACATACACCTACATGGATGACAGTAGTTTTAAGCGATCCAACATCTAGCTCAACGGCTTTCCTGCATTATACTTTTCAGAGTTCAGCTTGCCAATGAATTAAGTGCCTTTTCTGGTACACCTCCAGAGGGCATATTGTATCACTAGTAAACAAATACGATGCTTCTAAAAGTTTTAACAAACCGAATGAATTCGTCCTTCATTTAGATGGTCAGTTCTCGCTCTTTATTCGCGGTTCATGGTGCAAGACAAAAGTCTGCACCGATCATTTTGTAAAACCTGAAATGATTGTTTTGTGAAAAATAACTCCTATCTCTTTCCAGGATAGAAGCAGATGCCTCCCGCACCACGTTCTCTTGCAGTCAAGGTTTTCCGTTTACAGCCTATATTGTGCATAGTGTGTGATAGATCTCTCAACCTGTACATTCACTTGTGAGAAAGAAGACGTGTTTGTTGCACTGGATGAAAATAATGCAACATTTCTGTGGAAGTAAATGATCGTGAGTCGCCTTAACAGTATTGCAGACACAGTAGAAGGAGAAGGACCTTTAAATCTGAAGCAGCGGAGTTCATTAGGATAATGAGAGAACTTCCAAGAGCAGTTTAAAAACTCCTCCTCAAGTACATGAATTAACTTACTTCCCTTAATATTTAAATTTCCTTTCTTTTAATGGGAAGCTCGGCGTAATTAACTTGAAGACCATCTGTCATTACACGTTACCGGACAGCTCGAGAAGAGCCAGACTGAGACAAAATACGAGTAATTAGTCTCTCGTCTAACTCGTTAAAACACGACAAGTGTTATACCTTTTCCTAATGTACTATTTTTCTTCACAATACTATAACATTCGTTACTCGTGTTGTTGTAAACAAAAGTGATTTTTTGGTTAATTGCTTTGTTTTTTACAATTAGCTTTACGTCGCACCGACACAGGTAGGACTTATGGCCACGATGGGATAGGAAAGGCATAGGAATGGAAAGGAAGCGGTCGTGGCCCCAGCATTTGACCGGCGTGAAAATAGGAAACCACGGAAAACCATCTTCAGGGGTCCCGACAGTGGGGTTCGAACCCACTATCTCCCGGATCAAGCTCACTGCTGCGCGCTCCTAACCGCATGGCCAACTCGCCCGGTTTTTTGGTTAATTGTAAGAGAAAACCATGGACCTTAACTTCGTCACTATAATAATAATAATAATAATAATAATAATAATAATAATCGTTCTTCTTTCTTAATCCGTTTACCCTTTAGGATTTGCTTTTCCCTCGGACTCAGCGTGGGATTCCACCTCTACCACCTCAATGGAAGTGTCCTGGAGCATGAAACTGAGTCGGGGATACAACTGGGAAGGAGGAGAAGTACCTCGCCCAGGCGGCCTCACATGCTATGCTGAATAGGGGCCTTGTGTGGGGAAGGGGGGATATTGGAAGAGATAGACAAGGAAGAGGGAAGGAAGCGGCCGTGCCCTTAAGATAGGTACCATCCGGCATTTGCCTGGAGGAGAAGTGGGAAACAACGGAAAACCACTTCCAGGATGGATGAGGTTGGAATCGAACCCACTTCTACTCACTTGACCTCCCGAGGCTCAGTGGACCCCGTTCCAGCCCTCGTACCACTCTTCAAATTTCGTGGCAGAGCCAGGAGTCGAACCCGGGCCTCCGAGGTTGGCAGCTAATCACGCTAACCACTACACCGGAGAGGCGGAATAATAATAATAATAATAATAGTAATAGTAATAATAATATATTATTATTATTAATGTTATTGTCGTAATACTTTGGCTTTTGTGTGCAGGCAATTTGTTTTTACGTCAACTACGCTGTCAGCACGTAAATTTCGACGTTTATCATTGGTAGAGTAACATGATAGATTAAACCAGATTTCTCTTGGTGATCTGATGATGGCCTGATGATTGATCATAATCAGTCATGAACTATAGTCCATTTTGGTTGAAAGCGTCCTGCGCGAGAAATGGTTGCGCATGCAGTGGTGGGAGCTATCGTCCCCCCACTCCTACAGCAGGTCCAGTCGCCAGGCTAGCGCTGAAGTGAAAACGTCTCTCAAGCGGCGCGTGTTGTTACGTGCGGGCTAAGTTGAAATTACTGAAGTGACGAGCATGGCTTCTAGGTCCTCTTCTAAATCTGGGATACCACTGCGAGGCTAGGCACGTGAAAGTGTTTATACAATGAGTGAACATATTAAACATATCATCCAGATCTCAATCACACTGAGTCGGTTTGGGGAGATATCAAAGGAGAGGTCCGTGATAAGAATATATCTCACCGGGCGAGTTGGCCGTGCGCGTAGAGGCGCGTGGCTGTGAGCTTGCATCCGGGAGATAGTAGGTTCGAATCCCACTGTCGGCAGCCCTGAAGATGGTTTTCCGTGGTTTTCCATTTTCACACCAGGCAAATGCTGGGGCTGTACCTTAATTAAGGCCACGGCCGCTTCCTTCCAACTCCTAGGTCTTTCCTATCCCATCGTCGCCATAAGACCTATCTGTGTCGGTGCGACGTAGAGCCCCTAGCAAAAAAAAAAAAAAGAATATATCTCAATTAATAGTATTACAGCACAATTAGTTTTTTAGCATAAAAATGTGTGCCATAGCATCTCTAATGCCTTCACTGTTCATAAATGAGGCGCTCCTATTCCCAATATAAATAAACATGCTTATTCTGTACGAAATATTTCTCTGTCTTATAGATCACTCGTGACTTGACAGCAGACACACTCGACAAAAAGGAAGCTCTTTGCGGATATTGCTTGCACAGTATTCGCAAGACAAACGGAAAAAATGTTGCGACCACGTAAAAGACACTGAGCAGGAATACTGGGAGCGTGACAACACCATGCATAAGGAATTAGAATTAGACCAGTCCGACATCAACCTCGGTGAAACTTCAGATGACACTGATTCAGACGAGAGTGAAGATTATTCTGAATAATTTGTAAATACGATCCCTGAACTCCGAATGTTAAACAAACGTGATCATAGAACACGTAAGAAGTCCGATAATATTTTTGCTCTGATTTTATGAGACAGATTTATATCGTCTATTGTTCCGGAGCATTTTGTTGCTGTTTTCGTTGTTGTTTTTGTTGCTGCTGTTGCTGTAGGAGACCTGTTCTCTCAGTCATAACAATAGCAGGTTATTCAAGAGTATTATATATTATTATATTTCTTCTGATGGACAAGGAAAGTAGACATTGTTAATGTTATTATGAAAGTAGCTGAAGTATTTCTACTAATGCTTCTTCTCTGCATTTTCCCGACAAATTTGCATTAATTAATCTCTTTTATACGTATTTCACTAGAAATCACGTTAAGTAGATTATATCTCCAGGCTGTCAGTGGAAACAACTTCCTCCTATTCGTTAGGCGATTGATGAACTGATAGCGCGTACCGATGCGCCTTTCCTTGGTATACAGTACAGTACAGTTTCAAACGAACTTCCTTTATTCGCAGTATTACCAGTTGCAAGTTACTGTCTTATGTTCAATTGATTTTCTACCAAATGGTTCAAACCTTTCAGTTTTATATAACAGATTTCATATTCGTAAGAATGTATAATAAGAATGTATAAGAATAAATTAAAGGCTACAGAGTGCCAAAATATTGACCTCCACTTTTACTATACACTGAGATTTATTTCACGTTATGTCGAAAGCATCATCCGATATTAATTCTTTTAGGCATGACCCTCTGATTTCTTGACGTCACCAACATTTACGACGCAAGTTACGAAGTATTTCCGTACTGGAATAGAACTGAAATTTTAGAATGTTATGCTCAAAGGCCTGTGTAGTTAATTGACAAGGTTTAAGGCAGACAATCGAAATATAAGGCTCGATTTGTACAATGTACGGTACTATTTTATTTTCACTAGTTTATCATATTAAGTAATTCCTACACCTTTGAGTTAGTGTGATGTATGTACACCGATGAGCCATTGTATAATGACCACCCCGACCCTGGAACGTATCGCGCCTAAGCTTTCCACACTATTTCAGTCAGTTCCCAGGGCTACGTCCGCTCCCTGAACTCGACTGTGTCAGCTGGAGGAAAGGTTCAAGTTCTTCCCCCACCACCAGCGCGAACGCTCCCATAGTTCCTCGCACACGAGGCCAGGCCACACCTCCGGTCGTGCAGAAAGACGCTTACTACGAAGATGGACTATATTATCGAAATGATTTTCAGATACAATATTGCTCTATGATGGCGTTGATGAATGCTCCTACAGTACTACGGACTCTTCCCCTATCACAAGTGCTTAAACATCACATCGCAGGACATTTTGAACATTTCATGCAAGAAAGAGTTTCATGTGATACACTGGTACATTCTGTTCCTGTGTGTTTCCAATTATTAATGTACTATGTAGAGTTGTATAAAATGACTTCGAACATGGAAATAAAGCGTTTCCGGACTCATGTCCACATATTGTACTGTATTTTCTTCTTCTACGCGTGAGGAATTTGTCCTGAAAGTTTGCTCATACCTTATAGTATGATTTTCAAGCCATGACTATACGTGCAAGAAAATAGTGAAACCGTTTACATCCGTATATTCTATCCTGGTTCATAAGTGAGCACGTAACTGAGAAACGGGCAGCTAATTCCCGCAGTAAGGGCATGCTTTCCTCAGGTTAAAGGTCGTATGATCCAGTGAATGATAATAATAATAATAATAATAATAATAATAATAATAACAACGTAAAACCTCATCTACACTATCTGCTGGCGAGAACTAGTGTTTACACTGCACTATGTCTTCTGGTATGGGCTAGAACAATTTTGCTATTGATCTTTATCATTCTTATCCTTGGCTTTGGCAATATGAAAGTGTCTGAGGTATGACCGATGCTACTAATGCCATTCCTTATCCAGCTAGTCCCTGCTATGAATGGTAGGAAAATGTTCATAGGGTCGGTTGGTGCACGCATTTCAGTGGGCTTGACGGACTGTTATGTAATAGCAATTTCTGGCTCAGTAAGGAAAGCAACGGGAAACTATCTCACTTATTTCCCTAGTACGCCTCTTCAGCGATGCCTAGGCCATCTATGACGGCTAATGGTGGAGCTGTTGAGGATCCAACCGGCCTTCGGGCTGAAGAATGAACGTATAATACAGGATCACCAGAGATCCTTTACCTGCTGACAATGTACGAGGATAACTATGCGTCCTTCAATAATGCAATTACTTTTGCTGGTTCTGAACCCACGATTTCGTGATTCGGAAGCCGTCCACCGATCCAGGGAGGGAGAAAATCCGACACGCTTATTTCATAAACTAGTGTCCTTGTATTCCTCGACGGGATGTAGGACTTTTTGAAACACACTCTCAATAGGGGTGAGTTTAGTACCTCTTTGTAACCACATACCAGCCTTCCCGCGAATCGTAAACCTCTGACAATAATGGACCCTTCGAGGACGGCAGCTAAAAGCGCTAACCTTTACGCTACGAAGGTGGGCACGCATGTTTTGTAAAGTTTTATGTACGGTTGGTTTTTAATGTACTTATCATGTTCATTGCTTTTTAAGGATCAATAATACAAATAATATATCAGCTCTGAGATTAATATAAAAGCGTCCCTGAAACTATATATTAGATTTAATTTTGGTCCAAAATATACCTACAAAGTTTCTTTATAATTTCTAGCGATTTATTCAGATTAACGAACTTATAGATTTCTTTGTACAGAACAGTTGGACGTAAATGGATGTACATTATCGAACTCAGTTCCCATTTATACTGAAGATGTAACTTAATTAATTTAATAATCGAACAGCGGAATATTTGCAAGCCACAACTCAGCCACATACTCCGTTGTCAGGGTATTGATATTGCTGCATCATGCATGGTGAACAATGACCATCAAAACATGCCTTTGTATGTCCCCGTTATTTTGGAGGGCGGGGTCGATTCGTAAATGTCACCACTAACACACAGCGGCAGCACGCTAATTTACTGATGGCACCCGGTTTGTCACATGCACAAAACAAAAAAAAAATGCTTCGTCACAAACTGCTTTTCTTTTTTTTACGTCATGCCCTTAATCAGAAATCCCTCACATTTAATTCCAATTGCTGTCTGCCGAAAAAATGAAAAAAGTTTCACACGCAATTGATCCTATCGTAGGAAGTTAATAATGGGATTTCATATTACTTTCACATAAACGACTTTAATACTAGAAAAAATCAATACCTAAAGACCAAGTTTACAAAGTCGATAGTGAAAATTTTTCTCGAATCAAATCGGGCAAGACATGCACCAGTTGTTAGCCTTTCTAGATATATAAAATCCCTATTCTGTCATTCACAGTGATAGAGAAAACGAAAATGTTGGAACAGCTGAAATTAGCAACATTTTTAATACAATGAAAGTCTCACGACCATGACTTTTGTATTTAAAAAAATGCGTTTCCATCAACGAAGTCGTTGTCTCATATTTGCCATGATGACGTAGGTACACAGCTATATCTATCGGCATGAGTTCGAACTACGTACAACCTGACTACTGTTGCCTTCCACAGGCATACTGAGAAAACGGTAAGTTATGAGAGACTTAATTTTGGTCCAGATATGGGTTACAAGGACAATGCAATGATGACCATCATACTTGAACTCTTCGGCGAAAAATATTATTATCAGTGAAGTTAATGCATCTTTTTTTCATTCTGGGGCTTATCTATATCGTTTATCATGAGACAGAACATCCCGCCTGGTGGCTATGGTCGTTAACGGCTAAAGTCTACGTGGTCTGACACCGTAGCTAGCCGGTTCGAGTCTCGTTCTTTGAAAATACATTTTTACCATCAGAATCTTGGCCGACAGGGTAGGAGAGGTGGTGTTATATAATTTCTAACCATTAGAATGCGTGCCAAAAGCCTGTATTAAATTCCAAATCCCCCCGCAGTGCTCATATAGAGCGAGGGTGTATGACGCTGCTGATTACGATTCTTCCTTTGGATGGCGACGTAAAGCCTTGAGCAGACCTTTGGCGCTAATCGATAGGAGTAGACTATTTACCCGTCACCGGGATTCGTGCTCTCCTTTCCTACTATCTTATATCACGTCAGTCATCTCATCTCATAAACTCCTGTGATGAGGTCGAGCATCGGGAGGAGCATCCGGTGGCAAAAACTCGCTACGAAGATTCATTTCACCTCATACCCGATCCCATAGAGAAAAGGGGAAGTGTTGGGCAAAAAAGCATGGGATTGAACGCCTTCCGCGGAGTTTGAGGAATTCATTTCTTTATCCGATTCCTAGAGCAGGGGTAGTGTGGTGCCAATATCTCCGTAACGGTTGGTTTTAGGGCCTTAAAACATGGTTTTCGGGCCCGTAGGGCTTACCGAGTTTTGTTCTTCGCGTCAAGAGGATTAAATTGAGCTTTCTCTAGTCCTTATACGACAAATTCGATATTTTGCCTATATTAGCCTATTATTTTTATATTTCTCCCCCGTGCCCCCCCACATCGAATTGTTTTGAAAATAAAATACAACCCATGTTACTCACTGGCAATGTATCTTTCTATAGATGAAGAAACTTTTAAAATCGGTTCAGTAGCTTTTGAGCCTATTCGTTACAAACAGACAAATTTTTCCTCTTTATAATATTAGTATAGATTATTACTAATTAGCTTACTTACCCGTTTCAGTAAAGACAATCTTCAACTGTAAAATATTTCGAGCAGACTTTGATATTAGGAGTCTATGTCAGGCATCACAATTTTCTTATCGTCTTTGTTGTAACGATATATTAAATCTTTAACTTCAGCATTTAACTAGTTAACTTCCATTAAAAACACATACAAACAAATGACCATCGACAAGAGCATACTGGGTACTACACGTGAGACATCTATCGGTAGTGTTTCAGTACATCCCTATTCTTCCGTGAGCAAAGGAAGTGTATGCTCTCTGGCCTGACAAGTAGTAATTAAACATGGTTGCATGCCATGGCATTACTAAGGATGAATATCATTATATCAGAATATTAAAGTGTTAGTCGCTTAGCAACCTGCTAAGTACATAATGTATTGCGGGTTAGGTTAATACTTCGCCTGCAATTATTGGAGTTATCATTTAATGACTCTTTTTTATGATTACTCAAAGTTGGCTGAACTTAGAGATCTATCAATGCCTCATGATTCAACAGCAGGTAATTCCGGAGAGAAGAAAATAAAAAAGAAACGAATTTTTTCGGTAGAAAGGGCATACGGATTTAATAATAATAATAATAATAATAATAATAAAAATAATAATCATAATAATAATAATAATAATAATAATAATAATAATAATAATAGTTTTACGTCCCACTGACTACTTTTACGGTTTTCGGAGACGTCGTGGTGCCGAAATTTAATCCCACTGGAGTTCTTTAACGTGCCAGACTATCCACCGCCATTACTCATGAGGCTGACGTATCTGAGCACCTTCAAATACCACCGGACTGAGCCAGGATCGATCCTGTCAAGCTGGGGTCAGAAGGCCAGCGCCTCAACCTTCTGAGCCACTCAGCCCGGCACGGATTTGCCAAAGCTGTTTTAGTAAACTCTTAATACTGTATATAGATAATAATACTCGAGGATATAACATCTAAGTCATATAGTCACTGGCTTCTCACCAAGGCGGCTGTAGTTGAATCCCAGCCAAATCATCTGGGATTTTTGGAATACAATGTCACGACTCTGTGGTTTGGATTCTTCACAAAACTGGAGGACCCGTAGCTATGATCACGAATAATAGTACAAGCTTTCTTGCTTATAACAAAATGCTGACCTCAGTGATGCTATCGATATTTCATAGTCCTTCTGTTTCTAACATCGTGAGTTCAATTCCAGCTGAGACTGGAGGCAGTTAACGATTCTAAATGCGAAAACTACATGACTTTGGCTTCCAGCACCAAAGCATATGTTAAGACGGTTATCAATTAGAATGGACACATTCCAAGTGTAATAATAATAATAATAATAATAATAATAATAATAATAATAATAATAATAATAATAATAATAATAATAATAATAATAAGGGCTAAACCTAACACTTAATTTCAGTTTCATTTGCCAGTGAGTAATATGTTTACCCATTCAATTTGTTATATTAACAGTACGGAGAACAAGGCGTAACTTAGGGAGTGTGTGGCCACGTGAATAATCTGACATGTGATTTTTTGGCAATATAAATCACGGTTACCTTTCTGACGTTTAAGACAACAGCCAGAACATTTCATTACATGTTATAGTCAGAACTTAACAAAAATTATTTTACATTGTGATGAAACTACTTCAACTTTATGGGGACGTGGAAACGTAAATTTATTTTTAGGAAGAGTGAATAGTGCTATAAGAAAATGTCAAGAAAGCCAGTGGAATGAGGTACAGGGAAGAAAAGGCTCTTTAACCACCCACCAAAATTACATACCTTGCAGAGTATCCTCGCTATCTACCTCTGCTAATCCCCATTCAAATAAATCACCCGCATTCTTAGAATTGTAACGTGAAAAACAGGCAATTTTAACGAAGTTGTGTATTCTTTCATCGTTATTTTTATCTGCATATATTTTAGTGTGATTAGCGCAGTTACTCCGCTATTCCTTTTCTAGTAGCCTAATCCAGTTCCTAATCCCAACCGGCTCCATGCTGGAATTTCCCCTTAAGTATCCCGTGAATTAAAAAGAAAGAACATCTGGCATTAAACCACTAGTCAAACGACAAAATGAGACAAGGTGTTTCTAGTGACCCCTCAAATATCTGATATGAAAAAGTAAAATATTTATTCCGCAGTTATTTATCCGAAATAGTGGTGCTTACTGAGGCATCCTGAAAGTTCAGTTCAAGATACCGTAGGCTGCATTGTAATTCACAGCAAGGGCGTGGTAAATTCGGGAATAGTTTAAATGCGATGGTCATGAGGAGGATGATGATGATATATCACAAATATAAACAGGAAATATTTCTATATTTGAATGAAATTAAAATGTAAAAAATGGGGGAAATTAGAAGAAGGAAAATTCAAGACTTCTACCCACCATCAATAATTTAAAAGTATGCGACGATGCGTGACTCCATTAGTTGCCCTTTTAGAATGTCGAGAAACCATTAATCTTTGAATACAGGGGGACAGAAGGTGTTATCTTCATGTTACTCAGGAAGAAGAATTGGTATTAAATCGTTAAGAGACAAGCTTTGGAAGGGCAGTTTCATGATAGTGTCAGTCAATGCAACAAAGGAGGAGACTGGGAGTGACACAGTAATGGCGATATCAGTGAAGTGAAGACGACACGGCCCTTTACAACAGTGACATTTGTAAGAGTTAACAGCTGCCTGCATCATCAATCGTTACATTGTGAAATAGACGAGAATCTCACAGGATAGTTTATAAAATCAAGTGGGTCTACTTGCAATTAATTCCTTCAATATGTTTTAAGTCTATCAAACTCCTAATATGTTATAATTTAACAATGTGTGACCATCTAATTAGAAATTAATTTTTCTTGAATTTTGTAGTAAAGGAATATTAGAAACCCTGATTCATGTCTAACTGTATAAGTAGCATTAGCGTAAGAAAGAAAGATAAACTAGAGTTTATGCTACAAAACACTACACTAATAAGTGATGACTTTGCAAAACTAAATGTCACCTTCAATGGTGACAATAATTAAAAATAAGATCAAGTTGTGTTAATCAGTTACGTCGCAAACCAGTAAGTTTGACATAGGCCTGCGGAACAGCTGTTGAAAGAATGTATAAAGGAAACTGTAAAACACCCTAGAAAAATAATGGTATTGGATTTGATTTCAGGGAAAGGTATGTACTCAATTCATTGTTCGATGAAATGAAATGTCGTTTGGCTTTTAGTGCCGGGATATCTCAGGACGGGTTCGGCTCGCCAGGTGCAAGTCTTTCTATTTGACTCCCGTAGGCGACCTACACGTCGTGATGAGGATGAAATTATGATGAAGACAACGCATACACCCATCCCCCGTGCCATGGCAATTAACCAATTAAGGTTAAAATTCCCGACCCGGCCGGGAATCGAATACGGGACCCTCTGAACCGAAGGACAGTACGCTGACCGTTCAGCCAACGAGTCGGACCATTGTTCAATGTACGACGAGGAAGGAATAAACACCTGGTAGTACTGGAGAAAACTCAAATGCCCCTAATACATATATATTTTCTAGTCGCGCTGAGTGGCTCAGACGGTTGAGGCACTGGCCATCTGACCCCAACTTGGCCGGTTCGATTCTGGTTCAGTCCGGTAGTATTTGAGTGGTATTTGAAGGTGCTCAAATACGTCAGCCTCGTGTAGGTAGATTTACTGGCACGGGACTAAATTCCGGTTCCGAAGACCAAAAAAGTAGTTAGTGGGACGTAAAGTGAATGACATAATAATAATAATAATAATAATAATTATTATTATTATTATTATTATTATCATTATTATTATCATTATTATTACGGAGTCACCCGTAGAAGGCAGAGATGAATGAAGGTGCGGGCTGGAATGGGTCTAACTACAAGGCCGAGAGATGAATTAAGATTTCAATAAAGGTTATATTTTCAAAACAGAAAAACTTAACAAATTTCACATAGAATTTCAACAAATAACAACAAGCCAACAAATCAGGCACAAGACCAGGAAAATACAAGATTTAAGACGATTTAACAATCTGGGCTTCGTGCCCCAAGTTCTATAATTCCTGAGCTCTCAGCTCACAACCACAAATTACCAAAGGGCAGAAAACCCCTAATTACATGGAGCACTTGCTCCCACCTTGTAATGTCAAGCCTCCTAGAGGCATTTTTCAAAACACCAAAAAGAGCTGACCCGCTCTCAATCTTTCAAGCCTATTCAAGGCAATACCATACTTTACAATCACTTGCCATCAAGGCACAACTTACAAGAATTAAACAGGGGTATCTCGTACCCAGCCTACAGGGCCTTAAAAGAAAAATAATAGGTTAATTGAAATGGCCCTAAATGCAAAAAAGGAAAGGAGGCGTGAATTAGCACTCCTAAATACACATCTTAAAGCCTAAGAGGCACTAGGCCGATGACACAGGGGCTATTCCCAAGCTAGGGAGGTGACTCGTATAAAAAAAATTTAACACATTAAGGAAGAGAAGAAAATCGGTTATGAAAACGTAGTCACCTCAAATCAAAAATGAAGGGGAGCTCGAGAGGGTAAAGCACTCTCTATCCCCGGATTACAGTTAAAGATATATGAAGTTTTACAAGGACGGAAGAATTTTACATATTTCAAGAAATAGGTTACATATTAAAGGTTTCGGACCTGCCCCGCGGGTTAAACTGCTGAGCTAGCAAGAAATAAAGATGCTAAACGGCCATTACCTTGTTGAAGAGCGGCTACCCGAAGGAAGAGGCGCTACCCGCCCCCTGCTACACGTCCATACATTAAGCTAGATGTTGTTGAAGTGGCAAAGAGCCGTGAAAACCAGCAGTTTTTAAACGCTCGGGGAAAGTTCGAGACCTTTCATGAATAAAACAGCCGCACCCACTCCATTTTATTGGTCGGTTAAGGTTACACATCAAAATCAAAGAAGACAGACACGATTGGTCAAAAATTAATTAAAGAAATTCGGGATTGGCTAAGTTCAAAACTGGCGGAAAGAAAAGATTAATATTGCCAACCCACAAATGAAAGAACAAAATTTAATAAAGACAAAAACTTCTGAATACGGAATTTCTTCAAGAAAGTTCATTCACTTCGCACCAGGGTGCATGATCATAGTTTGTTTTTGTAGAGACATCTATAAGAGAATGTCCACACTTCTTGATCAATAGAAAACAAAACACTTCGAAATCCACACAGTATTGACAACTTTGTAATCACAAAATTTTACTGTAGTGACATCTTCTGAGAAACTTATAAGTTAATCCAGTTTTTAAAAGTTCGGAGTTTCTCCTGTAGAGGAGGATTTATTGGCGCATGATTTAAAACTGCGGCGTACGGGTGTACCTCCCGGTACAATTATTATTATTATTATTATTATTATTATTATTATTATTATTATTATTATTATTATTATTATTATTATTATTATGTTCTGTGTCTTGTTGCTATTGGGGATATAATTATGGAAGCTCCCGGAGGACCAGAGTAGGACCAAATATCAGTTGATAGATATTTTGTACAATTTCTGACATAAAAAAGGAGTTTTCACTCAGGAAATTAAATAAAAACATGCCTTAGCTCATTCCAGATGTAATCAAGGTTAAATGTGGTTGTATAGATGAACAATGAAAAACTGTCGCAACTCGGGAGACGTGAAATATCAGAAAGTCCACTTCGGCTAAGTTTGGCTTTGTACTGTCAGCTGGATGTTTCCTTGTGTCAGTCGTTCTCACTATTTCCTCCACCATGTGACATGAACTTGTATACAGCACTATTCAATTATAAGCACATGGCACGCTGCACAGTGAGTCAGCTGTAGGCTACAAACGTCGTGACTACCATAACAGGTAAGGTTCGAATCCCGACCTGAACGACTTTTGTTCCCGAATTACTATACCATGATGACGTCAGGTAACGAACACATGAAGTCTGGCCGAGCTAAATTCGATGCTAAACGCTTCACTCCATTCTGACATGGCTCATTATTCACATCCGTCAATAGAGAACGCGCTAGGAGCTCTTATCAAAGACGGTAATTTTAGCAATCGTGAAGCAGCGGTTCGGTGTGGCGTTCCACCTACGGCTGCTCAGTGGTGGGTTTCAGGTGACACTGGACGTCTAATGGGGAACTGGTATAAAGGAAATACTGTTAGTATGGTGCAGTTACACAATAGGTTAAAACAAACCCCATGGCACTACAGTCCTTGAAGGGCCTTGGCCTACCAAGCGACCGCTGTTCAGCCCGAAGGCCTGCAGATTGCCTGGTGTCATGTGGTCAGCACAACGATTACTCTCGGCCGTTATTAGCTTTCGAGACCGGGGCCGCTATCTCACCGTTAGATAGCTCCTCAATTCTAATCACATATGCTGAGTGGACCTCGAACCAGCCCTCAGGCCCAGGTAAAAATCCCTGACCTGGCCGGGAATCGAAACCGGGGCCTCCGGGTAAGAGGCAGGCACGTTACCCCTACACCACGGGGCCGGCCACAATAGGTTAAGGGAGTCGCTTAAGTGCGGCCACTATCCAGTAATCGGGAGATAGTGGGTTTGAGCCCCACTCTCAGCAGCCTTGAAGATGTTCTTCCGTGGTTTCCCATTTTCACACCAGGCAAATGCCGGGGCTGTACCTTAATTAAGGCCGCGGCCGCTTCCTTCCACTTCCTAGACCTTTCCTATCCTATCGTCGCCATAAACCTATCTGTATCGGTGCGACGTAAAACAAATAGAAAAAAATAAAAAATGTTGCCAGTACCTGTATTCGAATCCTGGATCTCCTGCTTGATAACCAAGGACCTTTCTTCTACACTGACACACCGTGAAGTGCTTCACATCGAGGTTCACTTACCAGGTGTGTATCCCTCACTTCAGATATTTATTTAACCCTTAAGGCAGTTTTACGTCGATTTCCTATATTATTTTATGCTATCCTGATATGAGGAGAGTTGTATTTTGTACTGACAGCTGGATTTCGTCAGGAAAGTGTCGTTTACAACTTTTTTTTGTAGATGTTCCGTCTCACAGGATGTTACCCGATATAGGTCTTTACAATGCGTGAATATTTTTATTGCTGAACTGTACAACGTACTGCGTGAAGTTCGACTGCTGTTAAATATGGAATTAAGAGTATATGTGTTTATAAAGTGTAAAATGGCCTTGTAAGTTAGTTGTAAATTGTAGAGAATGTCACTAGAGCGTAAAAAATTGTAAACATTTCTAATTCTTCGATTGACCAATGATCCGTTATTTGGATACGATTGTGAAGAAAACACCTGTAATTTATTGTTTGGTAGTTAAACATTTTATGTGACTGTTAATACCATGATTATAACCAATATTTTGTTCCATTATAAAAGAAGTATTCATTTCGATTTTCCTTTTGTGGTTATTTGATCACGTCATACGACGTTACAAATAGTGAAATACGCACAAAAATGTATTTTAAATAGTATTCTCTTTGAGCTTTTATATCTACGTTATCGTGATTTTTCATCGTATTTTTGTACTGGGTAAGTCACTCCCCCATACAGTGCTGTTGACTGGAGGAGTAGAAAGGAAGTAATCACCTTACTAGGCTCAGAATACCGCATCGGCTGAGGAAGCGACAAGATCGTCAGCGCCAAGGTTTACATTTGACACCATACGAAAAAAATGTCATATCTTTGAATACTGACAGAACACTTGTTTTCGATATTGACACGATGTGTGTATGCCGTTACACGTACTATAGATGAATAAAATAAATAACCTTAAACCAATTAAAAACAGAAGAAATAATAATGATTCTGATGAAAATGTATATTTTAATTGCGTTTGGTAGTCATCATCATCATCAGTCGGTTTGCTCATTACTGAGCGTCGAGACCTCATAAATCTCTATCATTTCTGCGTTGCATCCTTGACGAGATGTCTCCATCCAGAGCGGTTTCCAGCTCTCCTTAACATGATCTGAAGAGGCAGGCCTGTTCTAACCATCTACTTGCTGTTCTTCCTCGTGGTCTACTGCCTTCATCTTTGCCTTGCAAAATGACCTCTTCCAAGTTCTCTCCTTCTCTTCTGAAAATGTGGACAAGGACCAAATTATTGTCAAGTTTTTATTTTCTTTCATAGAATAGAATGCTCCTATTCCCTAGTTCAGGATCGCCTGGAAATGGAGAGAGAGAGAGTAATCTGTTAATGGGAGCTCAAGCAACGAAAGGATGTGGACGTGCGGTGCAGTTAGTGCGAGAGATGGGTATTATCTCCTTGGCGCAATATCGAGCAGTTATTGGAGGATGGCAGAGATGCAGGAATATGAAAATGGTAGGAAGAATGAAAAGCAAATGAATTCTGGAGAAGAGGGTGGTTGTGGCATCCGCGGCAGTGGTGGTGGCAATTTTACTAATTATTGAGGGCGTGGAATTTAACCCAGGCCCCGGTCCAGGAGGAAACATTGGTTGGATGGAAGACGAGGCTATTAAGGAGATTGTAAAGGAGGCGTGTGCAAGAGACCAAGTAAAGCAGCTAATAAAGGAGCTAATGAAGGAGAAGTCGATGGAAATTAAGGTTATGAGGAGGTCCCTGGAGGGGAAAATAGAGAAAATGAAGACGGAAGGTAATACTGAATAAGTAGTGCTTTTGAGAAAGAAGGTGAAATATTTGGAAGAGGAGCTGGAGAAGGTGAAGATAGAAGACGCCAGGAACGCACGAGAAAAAATCTTAATCTACGGGACAGGAGGGAGCGAAGGAAAATAAAGAGGATATAGTGTACAAGGTGACGGATGTGATACAGAACAAAATGTGAAAGTGTGAGTGAGAAGAGACATGGGGAGTGACGGTAGTAGAATTATTAAAATTTTAAACAACCACCTAATTAGAACCAGGAACCAAGGGCTGAGAACATTCATTAGGAGACAACACCTGGTGGTAGGGAATGGAATATAGCTTAAAACGGAGTCTGCGAACAAGCTGCAAGAAATGAATTACATTCATAAAAAGGAAGGGTGTTTGGTGCCAAATTAAGGGAAAAGTGGAAGAGAGGTCGAATTGCGATGATCAAGCAGGCAGCGGCAGCACAAGTGAGTCCAATGTACGCGAAGGCGCTAGTTGAGAGAGCAGAGATCACCAGGCCCAGGTGGAAGGGAGAAACGATGGAGAAAGGAATGGAGTCGGCAGGGAGGGGTATCGTGTAGGAAGAAAAGGGGAACGAGGTGAAAAGAGAACTTCTGAGGCGGGGGAGATCCTTGAGTCTGAGAGACCTGTGGGGATATATAAGAAAGGTCAGGATGAGAAGGTGAATAAAGACTGATGAAAAATTAGTAAATATGATGGTTTGGATGCGAAAACAGAATGTGCGATAGTAACAAGAAGTAAGGCAAGTAACTTGAGCGAAGGGGATAAGAACAAGGAAGGAAGAGGGTCGGTGGTGGAGAGAAATTCATAAATAGAATGGAAAATAGGTTTTATAAATATAGAAGGTTTGTTATGCAAGATGGGAAACGAGGAAGTGATTAAATTACTTGGGAAGTTTTGATATTGTAGCCCTACTAGAGACGTGGCTAGGTGAAGGGGAGGTGTTTACATGCACAGGGTTTTTGGTGAAGAATAAAAACAAAAGATGGGAGAGGGTGAGGAGGCGGAACCCAGGAGATATTGCTGTCTTGATAAACGAAGAGATTAGTGAATGAATGGAAAATATCTAAAATGAAATGAGGTGATTTAAATCAGACTTAACATAGGGGGTGAGAGAGAAATAAGGAGAAGAACTTATGCTTACCCTTCCTGCACAACCATCCATAAAATTCGCCCTACGCGAGTGACAAATTTTTCGAGGATCTTTTATTGGAAATAAACGTGATTGGTGAGAAATACTAAGAATATGGTTTGCTTTTGCTTGGATATTGGAATGCTAGAATAGGGGGATTAAGCCCTACATATAGTAAAGAGGGAGGTGAGAAGATGAAGGGATCGAGTTTTAGCGAAGATGTAGTTTGCAATAGTTATGGTTTAAAATGTCTTGAATTATGTGCGGCAGGTAATCTGTATATCATAGACGGTTGGTGGGATGGAGATAGGAAAGGGAAAATGACATATTACGCCACAGGTAGGAAGTTTGATAGATTTTGTATTCAGCACGGAGGATATGCCTGAGAGAATTAAGACTCTGGAAGTAGGGAAGTGGATTGAGTCTCATCATAGCATGGAATATATTAGGTTAAGAAGTGATGATACGGAGTTAAAGAGAAGAGGTAGTAAGAGATGCTTAGGTAAGAGCTCGAGGTATACTAAATACATATGGTCGGATGAGGTAAAAATGGGGCTAAACAACTTGCTAGAGAATGATATGCAAATGGTTAGAATAGGACGGGAGGTAGCGTTAAGGAAAGGTAACGTGGATAGGGCAGTTGAGTTAATCGAGTACCCGATAAGAAGGGTAGCTAGGATAGAAAAGATTAGTAATAGGAAAAAAGGAAGGGGTAGAAGGTTGTATAATAATGAATGCAAAGAATTGAGTGTAGTGGTTATGAAAGTGATAAAGAAAAAATATGGAGGGAGCGAAGGAAGAAAGCAGTTCTGTAAATTAAGGAAAGAATATAAGGCGAGAATTATTGAGAGAAAGATGTTATGGCAGAGAAAGAAGACTGAAGCGATGAATCGAGAATGTGAAGTGAATCAACCTGATAAATTTTGGGAAAGAGTGATCGTCCGCCCCCCCCCCACCATCACTACCCAACGGCCAACTTGTTGTTAGGCCTGGGGGGGGGGGGGCACTCCACCACCTATTCCCTTCCTTTTCTTCTCTTTTCCCTCTCCCCTCACGGAATCCTCTACTAACAGAGGAACAACTCCCAGGCTTCCCTGTTGGAACGTCAAACGTTGGAGCCTCTCATTTCCCCTACCCCATTCCCTTGTAAATTCAGACCTGACCGACCTTACTACTTTATAAACCATCCTTTGTATGTCATACCATATTCCTTGGAATTTGCTTTCCAATATTTTTATGACTGACATAGCTGCTAATCCTTTCCATTAACTCTTGTGATCTGGTCCTCCTATCCCCCTTTTTAATTAATAATGACCACCAATATTTCAAATTATCCATCTCCTCGGTTTTCTCAGCCTGCACTATTCTCTTACTCTTGGTCTTTCTAGTTTTATTTGTACGACCTACCAGCCCCTTAGTTTTGTTACAATTTATTTTGAACGCCCAGTTATTACCATATTCCTAGACAGCATTTAGGCTTTTTTGCAAACCTCCCCCTATAACATTAATAATAAAACATCGTCTGCAACAGTCAGACGTGGGATCTCTAGCTCTTCTAAGACAGAGCCGGCCCATTCAACCCCTCCATGTCCGTGCAAAATAACATTTATAAATATTAAAAATAAAATACGGGATAAGTTGCAACCCTGTTTCAGACGCATGTCAAATTCAGTCAGCTCAACTACCACTCCTTCCTCAACAAGAATACAGCAGTAAACAGTCCCATAGCCTCTTCACACGCCTAATTTTTCAGGAGACCCCAACCATTCGTACTTTTCCATCCATCGCACTTCGATTCACAGTATCAAATGCTTTTTCCAAATCAATAGCTTCTATAAACACTTTCCCTCTTTCCTTCCTCAGATATTTCTCAAGAATTATCCTAACTAGCATGATATCGTCAACTCTGCACTTCCTAAACTCGCCCTGAAAAATCGACAATACCCAGAGTTCCTCAACCCAAACTCTCAATCTATTAGCCAAAATGCCCGTATAAATCTTACTCAACGAATCCAGTAGAGTTATTCCTCTATAGTTACTCGAAAGATTTCTGTCTTGTATATTGTGCATATAATTCCCTTTCGCCATTCTCCCGGAAACCTTCCATTCTCAAATACCTTATTAAATAACTTTACTATACCCTCCCTCATCTGCCTGTTTTTCACCATTTCATTTCAATATACGTTATTTATCATGCCGACTTGTTCCTCATTTTTCCTGTCACTTCCATTATCTCATCCTCTGCATCTCTTTATCCAGCTGCTAGATCTCCACCACAAATCCCCTCTGCATGACCAATTTCCCTCTTGTTTCTCTCCATCTGTTTCCCCCGGCTAATAACTTACGAAAGTCCACCCAGTCTTCGCAGTCTATCTTCGTTTATACATACCCCCTTCCCCCCCGCCGCCTCTCGTTAACTTTATTCACGATCGAAGAGAGGGAACACCGTGTTGATGCAGCTAAAGTTCATTTATCATAGACTCGACAAGTGTAACCATTTTTATGTTTATTTTTGTTTATATTTTTTCTACATAGTTGATGGAGAAATCTGTAGTGTTGTAGAAGGAAATAAAGGTATGATATGGTAATTATTTATTGCATTCCGAATTATGTTTGATACATGTACGATTTTCTTGTTACAATTAATTTATCTATTACTAGATTAAACATTACAATTATGCCTAATCACTATTCACACCCAACCTGTAAATTGTAGTTTAAAAATTTTATTTATTTTTGTTCTAGATGTTAACAATGGTATATGGTCTAGGACAGGGATGGAAAACCTTTTCCGACTAGCGTATCAGTTAACGTCTTGTTTGTTACCTTTTACTGTCTAGTCTGCCTTCGGTTATTTTCCTTTAAGATCATCATAAAAAACCCATGAATGTTAAAAGCTTAGCTTAAAATTGTGAAAAATCGTGTATATAATTCATGCAGTAGAGAGTTAAACAGGTAAATTTTAGGAATAAGATATTGCTTTAACCATTTTTTTAATATGGCCAAATAATAATTAATTGTGACATACTTCTTTATTAAAGCGTCATGTTGAAATATGCTATTTTGCAATATTTTTTTTACCTATTACATGCTAAAAGGGGCTGCCTGGCCGAGGCGGTAAAAACGTGCTCTGTTCGCCCGGAAGGACGTAGGTTCGAATCCCCGTCAGGAAGTCGTAAAATTTAAGAAACGAAATCTCCACTTCCGAAGGTGCATATGGCCCTGAGGTTCATTCAGCCTACACAAAAAATGAGTACCAGGTTAATTCCTGGGGGGAAAGGCGGTCGGGGGTAGAGCTAACCACTCTACCCCATGATGTGCCGAGGTTAACAATGGTGGGAGCCTTTACCTTCCACTCCTCCAAGGGCCTTCATGGCCTGTACGGAGGTGACTTTGCTTTGATTACATGTTAAAAACATTAAAACATGTCAGTATGTTGGGGTGGTGTGTTACAGAAGTTGTGTTCGCGTGTCACCTAGTGGCACGCGTGCCATAGGGTTGCCATCTCTGATCTAGGACAACATGTACTGTACCTTACCCTTATTAATTTGTATTGGTGCAAGTATTTATTTATGTCACGATTTTGTCAGGTTATTGTTATGTTCATCTTAATCGCAATATTGTTCCTGGAAATTAGAAAAGTTGGATAATAGAGTTCGTGAAATGCCGAATTTCACTTTTTAAGAATTATAACTTTCTAAATTTCCAACTTTTTACCGAACACTTGTAAGTTTCCCCAAATAGTTAATGTGTCAATCAGTAAAAGAATGATCTTCCTGAGCATAAAATGTCCGTTTATTGGCATGGGGTCGGGGATGAGGTGAGATTATATGGTATATGTTTTGGCCGGCTGCCCTTCCTGACGCCAACCTCAGTTGACGAGCTAATGAAGAGGAAATCAATGATGGCGATTGAAATTTGTTAAGAAGGTGGAAGGAATTGCATGTGGCTTATGAATAGGAATGACCCGGCATTTGCCTGGGAATAAATGCGATACTGCATAGAGTGGGTCTCCTTTTATACCAGCTGTAATCATACGGTTTTTGTATTATTTTTGGCATAATTACCAATGTTTTACTTATTATTTTGATATATGAAAACCTACATGTTTTCCAGTCTTTGACCGGGTCAGGGATGTAATGAACGAACCATACATAGGCTGTTAGTACAATAGGGTCGTCACTCCCAAAGTGATTTATGAATGTCTGATAAATGCTATGAAATGATAATGGAGAGTGCTGCTGGAATGAAACATGACAGGGAAAACGGGAGTACCCGAAGAAAAACCTGTATCGCCTCCGCTTTGTCCAGCACAAATCTCACAGAGAGTGACCGGTATTTGAACCACGGTACCCAGCGGTGAGAGGCCGACGCGCTGTCGTCTGAGCCACGGAGGCTCTATTTTGATACATATGTGGCTAATTTTATTTTTTCTACAGTTTTAACATCGGTGACATGAGGATGGGGAAGAGCTATGGTTGGGAACGTTGTGGCCGTGGCATTAATTAAGATACAGTCCCAGCATTTTCCTGGTGTGAAAATGGAAGACCATGAAAATCCATCATCAGGGCTTTCGGACAAATTTGAATTGTTAAATAATTATTGCAAATTATTAATTATTGTTTTTCATCAAAACGAGATATTATAAAATGTATACTGTATTAATATATATCTAGTAATTGCTTGTTGTATCGTTCAAATTCTGAAGAAGCTTTTATCAGTTCATTATTTACTCTTAATCACTGTCGCTTAAGTCCATTTGGTTTAAGTGACATGATTTAGAATGTTCTCTTGCCAATTAAATTTCGACAGGAATCACACTGCTGATTTATTTCCTATCATTGTTTCTAAGGCAGCATTTACATACCCTTTCCTTCAAACTTTAATCTTCTTGCTCGTTCTGGTCTTCCTTCAATCCGGCAATTCGACTTACGACCTTAAGTCTCAATGCACAACTGAAGCAGGACTTAATTACGGCAAGATTTCCAAAAAGGAAAAGAACAATAGAAGTATAAACAACAGTTGAAATAACGCAAAAATGTTCTCTACCATTGTAACGGATCAAACACCAGAACAAACTAAATTCCGACAAGATAAATTGTCGTTATGACTTTGTTCCTCAATGGCGATCGTAATTAACATGCCCACGAGTTAAGATATAGATAATTAACAAAAGCTGCAAGCTGGGCGCCAGGCTTCGAAATTAAATTTAATTTGAAACCGAATTTAGATCTAAAAAATACTAAACTTATTTAATGAGACTATCTCGGTCGTGAGGTATAAGGATACTAACCATTAAATACCATGTGGAAAAACATAGGGAACCTAATAAAAAGTAAATTATTTAACGATGTACAAAGAAAAACGCTTTTATTCCAAAAACAAGATGAAATTACGTAAAAACGAGTTTTTCTCAAAATTAAAAATTACTGACTGAGATTACTATTCAATACTACACGCACGGACTTGCGATAACAGGGCTAACTCATGCTCACCGGAGGTTGATCTTTTCGTCGTCTGCTTCCGTGGTTGATCGTTGTCGTCCCTCTTCCAACAGCATCGTCCTTGGCATCTGCTTCATGGAATAGATTCCACCCTAAATCTATCACTCCCTATTGTGCTAAAGTACCAAAAACATAGTACCAGCCTTACAATGTGAAATTCCACATCGGAATTAATTTAATAGAGAGGACTGAAAACATCCAGTCCTTCTATATTATAAGAACTTGTCTTTCTAAATTATCTGAGTAAGTCTCACAGAGCAGATAAGAAATATTGAGTGTAACCACATCAGATAGCAGAGTGACTCTCTAGAAAACCGTGGACTACTTGAGAATGGAGACTCAAGAAAGCTTGATGCAGAATGAATCTCCCCACGCAGTGTAGATCTATATAAATCCTCTTCGCATTCCCACTTCCACCCTCGATGTCACATGACATCTCGTTCCAATGAGAGCTGATTTACGTCGCCACCCTGTCGATATATAGATGTGTCTGTCCTTGACAGAAAAAGCCCTCCTGATAGGAGCACGTGTTATGGAGTGATTTAGCGTCCCAACAAAGAAATTATGTATCTTCCTCTTGCTGTTGCGTACGTTTCCAAGAACCATCCAAACTTAACCTGCTGTTCCTGGACTATTGCGAGACACCACGTAGCCTGTTAGCGCAAGACCTGTCTTGACATTACAACGAAATATTCTAATATATTACAATTAAAAATTATTTCTCGTTCTTGGTACCAATTACATAAGTGATGATGATGGACGTTAATAATGAATAAAATTACATATGATGCATGATACATGTATATACAATTAATTCGGGTGGGCAATCAAATTATGTAAATGTCGTGCTGACCACGATATTACACCATTGTATAGCGATAATTGAGAGAAATGAAAAAAATACACATGAAATTGAAAGTAAATGACTGCATACATGGGATCTTTCGAGACCCCACTTGAGAAATTTTTACCACAGTGCTGAATTAATAAGTAGTTTAATATACACTAATATTGTAAGCAGAATATCTGAAATGACCACAACTGTAAAATGAAATTGGAATGATTTTAAATTTTCGACTACATATACTGAACCCAAATGGTCCATATCATTGTCTTAGAATATTGTAAATTATAGAAAGGTACAGGGAAATGGATTACAGTTACATTAGAGGCCGGATATATGGTGAAATTTCGCTTGCCCAAGCTTGGAGCTAAGGTCCACGTGTCAGGATCATTTGATAACGTAATATGGAAGTAATGGAATATTCCACGCTATCGTGAGAGAGGTGTGTGATCGAGGTACTCAGATTATAAGTTGGCAGCATTTTTGAGTAGCGAATAGGAGCACAGCAAGTTCGAAGTGATGGGGGAAAATTAAATATGGACGCCCGTCTGAATGCCCTCCAAAATTAACCAGATTACCGAGGGACAGTGTGGAATCAAATTGAAGCTCTCCCGTGGACGAGAATTAGAGACGACATATTCCTAATGATCTATCGTAATCAATAAATGCAGTCATACATGACAGGATATTGCACCACCAATGATGGGGTTCCCCGAAATCCGTACCCGGAAGCTAGTGTGCAGGGAGAAACCGCGTGCCGCTTGGAAGAATTCACTCTGCTACGCGGTTTTGAATGGACCGGACGAAAGGCGCATGGTATCCGATGCGGACTGATGATCTTGAGCATTTCTCAGTCTGATAACTATAACTGTCGATAGGATATAACGGGATCCGATAGATTTCATTTTACTAGACAATGGTGAAAAATCTTGTAGAATTTGGAAAGACAATCTTATTATATTAACTTTGATAAAGCAGGAAAGACCGGAACGATATTGATATACAGACGCTTCGCAGTGCCGCGTGGTGAGAATCGCAAAAATAGCAGAGACGAAGTATATATTATTGGTGTAAAGAAGTGTTTAATGTGTTATTATAAGTTATTTATACGTGTGTTTGTGCATTTTAGTGTGATAATATGTGAAGCCGTGTGAAACATTAAAACCTGCAAGAATGAAGAACGTAGGTATCGAGAAAGGCATTGGTTCGCATGCTAAGGCCGCCAATATGATGGCCTAATTCTCATCATGGGGCCGACCTGAAACCATGAGGCCGTGGAGCTGAGAATGGGACGTCGTCGAATTCGATAAGTACCCCTGATTCACCATATCTGGCTTATGCATGATTAGCTGTTAACCTATAAATAATTTCATGCATGATGTTCATTTTATTTTTTATTTTCACTGTAGCAAGGATAGTTAGAGTTATAGGGCGTAATTTTCATACTGATGCCTGGGGAGTGAATATGTAAATAATAGGCGTATGCTAAATATGATCTTCTTAAATAATAAGATAATAGGTGTATAAATATGATCTTCTATAGTGATAAAATACGTGTGTGAAATATGGTTTTTCTTTAGTGCGCGATCCTCTGATAAAGATATCAGCGTGTGTGTGAATATTTGAAGTGATATAGAAGGCAATCAGTATAATTTTGTAGTTATGGGAATTAAATAGATCAGTATAGCATGCTGCATGATATCAAGATCATCGAGAGAAATTTCATTGACCGAGAAGATACGAACCTTGGCTATCCAGGCACATTACGGTGAAATTTTAGAGCTTATTTCATCAGTAAGTAACATCTGGGGTAACTAGTAGACGAAATGTGCTGTAGGGAATAGATATTCTTCATATAGAGTTTATCCGAGATTTAGTGAGTCTAGTTTCGAAGTAGAACCTTTAAGACACAAATGCCAGTAGCAGGAGATGAACTAATGAGGTGCAGTAATATGGGAATCAGTACCGGCCAAGCGATATACGTGTTTCTTAATATGTTGAAAGTTGCGAGGAATGTGGAATTAAACACGTGATAAATGGAGCAAATGATGTGTATTGAAAGTGTTGAATGCTTATAAATGGTGGTTATTGTTCGCTCAGAGAAGCAGTAATACGACAGATGATTTGAGAAAACATATGAGTTCATTAAAGTTGAGAGAGAGTGAGATATTAATTTGGTGTTGAGAAGTAGATGGCCGTGTTGGTAAAATAAACAGATGAGAGGCTCACGAGATAAGACAGTCGTCCGTGCCGGCTGGATGTGTGTATTAGCGGAGTCCAAACAGCATTGTTAGGGTCTTAACCCTCTCATGCATGAATTTAAAAATAATTAAATTAAAAATAATGTGATGTGATTTTCTTGGTTAAAATGACCCTATTAGATGACACAAACATAAAACACAAAACAAGGTTACCATACTTGGCGGGAATTTGATGTCCTCATATGAGGACATCATGCATTTAGTGGAATAATGTCAACACGTCATACACTTAATACTTTTGTTTATTATACCAGTATTTACAAAAACTTTTTACACCAGAGGCAATTGTATGAGTACAGCGAAATGACATTGGTCCTACTGGGACATTTATATGTAACTGATGTACTTCACATGTTCATATTTGAGGCAATGGTATGGAAACTCTGAATGCACTCTGGACATAGTGGTACATTACATTTTCCACAAATATAGGTACTGGGTTTTAATTGCGCAGTTTTTGTCACGGCACCTGTTAGGATTTCTAGCCTCTGTTTTCTGCGCATAGTTTCTTACTCCATCCATCTTTTCAGCAGGCACAGTATGTGTAGCCTGTTTCTTGAGTGGTGGTGATAGACCTTTTTTGCTTGGCCGTCCCCTCTTCCGTGGTGCTTCTGCCTCACCACTGAAGATAAGTCCTGTTGCCACTTGACTCTTGAACTCGAGCAGGTCCATAGGGGTCTTAAGAGTCCATTTTCCATAGTAACCAAGCATTTAGAACTGTGACATTTAGCATATGGTAAAAAATCCTCATGTACCATCTGCAGTTCATTATATCATTCCTGTAAAGAACCACCAAGAAATCCATGAGATAAACGCCACCATATGGCCGTTATGTATTTCTATACCCTTTGGTCTGTCAATTTCAATGAATTTCTTCTCTTTTCTACACCATCTTCTGGCCTTACCAATTGGTTCTAAGCCTGCATAGGAAGAAATGATATGAATTGCCGAATTATCAGCCCACTGGATTACTGTGATGCCACCTATTGATGTTGTAAATGCTGAGCTTCCTCGACCCTCTTCCTTTAGGTCCTTGACATCTTTCAGTTTTTTAGTAGCGTCCGTCAGTCTATTTTCTCTGCAAGTCCCTACAAGCCAGATATCAAGTTCTTTCAGTTTCAGCACAAGGGGTAAATTAAATGCTGCTATCTGGTGGGAATGTTGTAAACTACCATAATCTTGTCCTACAAACATCACTCGCTCATCTGATAACATTACAAACCATTTGGAGAACCCTGGAAAATAAATATTGGATGAAGCAGTTAAGAATACAAGCTAACCTCAAAAATAACACATGGTAGTTTGATGCACGATGTCCTCATATGTGGACGCCCATATTATACCAATATTGTGTAAAGACTACAAGCCGGAATAAGCTGAATTATAGTAGTAGTGATAGTAGAATGTACAAAATGAAGAACTACACACTTACCTTGGGCATTTTCAAGATAGGAATAGCTCAAAACAATTTGAAACTATGATGACTTCTCACAAAATGGTGAACCATGAATATCATTTTTTCAATGATGCCTTTTAAATGCTGCCACCTGCTTGTTCTTTTAAAAACGGATGTTTTCCACTCTTACCAACCTAAAATAATCTTTTAGTAACTTTACCTTCGTCTTTGGAAACTCCAGAGAATAAATAATGCCTAAAAATTTGGATGTCCTCATATGAGGACACCATGCATGAGAGGGTTAAAATAAAAGAATTAATGTCATTCATAATATAGTTCGGCTTGAGGAATTTAGGACAGCACATTGAAATTAAAAATGATAGATATACTTCGAGACAGTTCATTGTGATGTAGAGAATGATAGGTCACTGTAATGATGCGGAGCTGAGGGTCGGAGTTTGATGCCCGGCCAGGTCAATGATCATGATTTTCCCTGTGATTATTTATTTGACTGATGTTGTATTTGCTTCATTGTATTATATGTTTTACCACGTGTTGGGCAATGCAAATTCTGGTTTGCAGTTGTATAATTTCTTGTCGATGTGTGAATTCAATTCACTCATGGTTGATTTATTGCGACAGTATGGTTTTGTCCTATTGTCATAGAATCAGTGTAGAATAAGTTTGTGGTTTATAATATTAGTATCGGCTCTTTGCTACAGAGTTGGAGTATATTTTACGTACTACGGAAACAGCTGATTATGTATGTGCGAGATATTTTTGTTTAATAATGAATCAGAGTAGTAAGTTAATTTATTCGTGTCAGGAGTTACTATCGATTCGGTCACGTTCCGTATTATTTGCATATATAGGAGTGGAGGATGTTATGGAAAGAATGAGTTAGATAGATTTCGGACTTAAATAATATTAGGAATGATTTCATAATAAATTTATTAAAAACAAAAAATTATATGATTTTAACAAATCTGTGGATTTAGTAATTATTGCATTTTACAAATATAATTGAATAATTTTTAACGATTTCAGAGGTAACGACTTTAATGATGTGATAACCTCAAATTTAATGAATAATAATCATTTAATAAATTTAATTTAATAAAACGAGGAGTTCACGAATTATACAACGAATGTCGAATTTAATGATTTCATACAGCTTCATAATTTCATGATGGAATATTGTAATAAAGTAAATGATTTAAGAATTATAATTACAAGGTTCATAACTTAATAACTGAATAATTTGAAAGTATGGAAGTTGAATACAGATTAATTGATTCAGGAGTAAATGGATGTAATTTTTTGGTCTGACGAACTAATGGATGTAATGATGGTCAATTCCATTAATATTTTATTATTATTATTTTTGAAATGTGGTGTTAACTAGATCGTAATTTAAGGTTGGTTTGTATCATTTGAAGATGTCTCTGTGCGTAGTACCCAGTCAGCGACTGCACTTACACTGGAAGAGTCTGGGTTCTCCATCACGAACGCCTGGTTACACCATTGGCAGCAGTCTTCTGTTCCCAATCAACATCTTGTGACTCTACCTCATGTTCAACCTCCCGGATTCCATCTACCCAGACGTCAATGGAGGACTCTAAACAGGATAAGAGTCAATCAAGGAAGATGCGGCTATACTCTTTATAAATGGGGCTGGCAGAAGTCTTCTGGGTGTGATTGTGGAGCTACCTCACAGACCATCCACCACGTAATTGCCGAGTGTCCACAGAGAGCATTTCAAGCTTCTTTGGAGGACATTCATAATGCAACTGAGGAGGCCTTAAAATGGATCAATGGACTTGATTTGGAACTGTAGGCTTCTGCTTGTATATATTGTGTATATATTGTATACTTATTTATATAATCTATCTGTGCACATCATACGATAAATAAATAAATAAATAAATAAATAAATAAATAAATAAATAAATAAATAAATAAATAAATAAATAAATAAATAAATAAGCGACCCTGTGATAGTCTTATGCCGGTGCCACATTTCAAAGGCTTGACGGGTAGAGGGTTGAATACCTTTAGAATGAATGCGATAATAAATGATGCCAGATATGCCACTAGAGTTAAGGGCAAAAGCAAAATTTACAAAGTATCAGGTAGGCGGCCATAGCTACATACTGGGTGAAAAAAATCATATCGTAATAAGTATGTATAATAACGATATTTTATAGTAATAATATCACTCAGTAATCTCGACTAACCTAACATCTCACGAAGATATACATAATGGAAGGTAAAGACGACTACTATTGAAATTCAGTACATATCAGTGTTAGCAATGGTAATGTTAGTATACAGTTATTTGAAGGTTATAACAATTTGACTTACCACGCACGTTATAACTTCAAAAGTTAGTTAAAATCTTCAACTCTGGACCTAGGTGTGACTATCTGCCTGTGTCGCATAGGAACTAGTTTGCGGGCGCACCTGTAATGAATCTCAAATGTTTCTAGTAACATACTGGGCCTAAGGCTGGAAACAAGTGAATTTCAATTCGCTCGTTAAAATATACTTCTAAAATGAGCTGCGGTCAGAATCTTGTTGAAATAGTTCCGTATGTTTCCTTATGTCATCCTCTGTGGTGTAGTGGTTAGCGTGATTAGCTGCCACCCTCGGAGGCCCGGGTTCGATTCCCGGCTCTGCCACGAAATTTGAAAAGTGGTACGAGGGCTGGAACGGGGTCCACTCAGCCTCGGGAGGTCAACTGAGTAGAGGTGGGTTCGATTCCCACCTCAGCCATCCTGGAAGTGGTTTTCCGTGGTTTCCCACTTCTCCAGGCGAATGCCGGGATGGTACCTAACTTAAGGCCACGGCCGCTTCCTTCCCTCTTCCTTGTCTATCCCTTCCAATCTTCCCATCCCCCACCAAGGCCCCTGTTCAGTACAGCAGGTGAGGCCGCCTGGGCGAGGTACTGATCATTCTCCCCAGTTGTATCCCCGATCCGATGTCTGAAACTCCAGGACACTGCCCTTGAGGCGGTAGAGGTGGGATCCCTTGCTAAGTCCGAGGGAAAAACCGAACCTGGAGGGTAACAGCTGATGATGTTGATGATGATGTTTCCTTATGATGTGTTAAATTATTTGAAATCTGCACCCCTAGCCCTCCACACTCTCACCCACTCCAGCATCGAAGGTTTTCGACGACGGAAGAATGGGAAAAGCTAGGACTGAGAAGGTAGCTGCCGTAGCCTTAATTAAGGCACAGCCTGGTGTAGAAATGGGAAACCACGGAAAACCATCTTCAGGGCTGACAGAATCTACTAAACAACCAACACTGCTTGACTTCTAAGTCTATAATTGAAATCTCTAAAGTATTATTGAGATGATTAGCGACGTAAATAAATTAATTCGGTGTATTGACGATGAACATACAGTGTCACTGTAAACAACTGAAAAGGGAGCATTGCTCTGAGCAGCATTCTCATCCTCACAGGAGCTATTTACACTTATCTTTATTTTAGTGTAAAAGAACAGTCATTGACTATAATCTGACATTATATTATAATGGTTATAATAATATTACAGTAATAATACAAGGTGTCGTGGACGGATATTACTTTTTACTTTTTTAATGCTATTTTTTCGGGGCGTCGACCTATAGAGATATTTTGCACCTACTTGCACCATGTGATATGAGGCTGCTTATAATTGGAATGGAGGAAGTGTAGACTGTTTAATGCGAGGAAAGGAACGTTAAGAACGACACAAACACCCAGTCCCCAGGCCAGGGATATTAATCATTTACAATTATAAACCCTAGACCCAGCCGGGAATCGAACCCGGGGCCGCCGGGTGACAGGCGGACATGTTCCCGCTACATTGCGGGACCGAACAAGAATACTACTTACTATTCTGCCAAAACTAATCAAGAATATTGTTAGCGATTGTTACGTAATTCTTTGTTTTCTAAGTGCTCTAGGTTTACTGGAAACAGAAGTTAGAGATGAAGGGTGTGTGCTCAATTTCTAGAAAAAAATCAATGAACATAGTTAAGGGTACATGCACAGCAAACTAAAAATTAATATTTACCTTCTGAGATGGAATCTTGACGACATTATAAACAATACCGCAATATAACTATTAGAGTTTCATCAATTCAGTATTTATTCAGATTTTCCACCAGTAAAACATACTTATTTTCTATATGACCGATTCAATTGTAAGACTAATGAGTCATGATTAGAAACAATCAACAAGTCTACCATTGTCTTGGACTAGGTAAGTAGCAACGCGCTAACTCTCTGAGCAAGGAGCGACGGGTCGTATATCACGTGCAAACTGGCTGATGCGACATAAAACGGTACGTGGAACAGAATCTGTATGATCTACTCAGCCATGAATGTAGAGCAAGCGAGCGTGTCGCGTTACAGCGGCTGTTGTGTAACCCATCTCTCATTTCACCTCCCCTAGACGTGCAAGTGTGTATCATGTTGAACATTTCACACGTCTTAAAGTAGACAGACACCGTATGCGGGATCAGATGAGCGTTCACAGCCCAGTAGTAGAACGGGAATGAGAAGAAAAATGAAGCAGAACAAGGCAGGAAGTAAAGAGATCCAGAAGGAACTAAAGGTAATGAGAGGGGGGATGTAAAGAAATGATGGAAATCTCATCTCATATACATAATAATCTCAACTATGTAGCATATCATTGTAGCACCTAGAAAACCTGCTATGATATAATATTTCAGCTTAGAACTCTGACCAGAAAGGTTCTGTCGTCTAAGGTTCAGTACTGTATGAACTACAGCAACGAATTTTCGTTCTAAATGATACATGTGCTGCGGGTCAGTATTTCTCCCCTCAACGTTGTCTCACAGTAATACACTGACTGACAGAGCAAATGCAACACCAAGAAGGAGTGGTCAGAAATTTATGCCAATTGCAGGGTAGACTGACGTCACTGAGGTATGCTCATGATGTGAAATGCACCGCTGTGCTGAGCACGTAGCGAACGATAAATGGGACACGGCGTTGGCGAATGGCCCACTTCGTACCGTGATTTCTCAGCCGACAGTCATTGTAGAACGTGTTGTCGTGTGCCACAGCACACGTGTATAGCTAAGAATGTCAGGCCGCCGTCAACGGAGGCATTTCCAGCAGACAGACGACTTTACGAGGGGTATGGTGATCGGGCTGAGAAGGGCAGGTTGGTCGCTTCGTCAAATCGCAGCCGATACCCATAGGGATGTGTCCACGGTGCAGCGCCTGTGGGGAAGATGGTTGGCGCAGGGACATGTGGCACGTGCGAGGGGTCCAGGCGCAGCCCGAGTGACGTCAGCACGCAAGGATCGGCGCATCCGCCGCCAAGCGGTGGCAGCCCCGCACGCCACGTCAACCGCCATTCTTCAGCATGGCAAAGACACCCTGGCTGTTCCAATATCGACCAGAACAATTTCCCGTCGATTGGTTGAAGGAGGCCTGCACTCCCGGCGTCCGCTCAGAAGACTACCATTGACTCCACAGCATAGACGTGCACGCCTGGCATGGCGCCGGGCTAGAGCGACTTGGATGAGGGAATGGCGGAACGTCGTGTTCTCCGATGAGTCACGCTTCTGTTCTGTCAGTGATAGTCACCGCAGACGAGTGTGGCGTCGGCGTGGAGAAAGGTCAAATCCGGCAGTAACTGTGGAGCGCCCTACCGCTAGACAACGCGGCATCATGGTTTGGGGCGCTATTGCGTATGATTCCACGTCACCTCTAGTGCGCATTCAAGGCACGTTAAATGCCCACCGCTACGTGCAGCATGTGCTGCGGCCGGTGGCACTCCCGTACCTTCAGGGGCTGCCCAATGCTCTGTTTCAGCAGGATAATGCCCGCCCACACACTGCTCGCATCTCCCAACAGGCTCTACGAGGTGTACAGATGCTTCTGTGGCCAGCGTACTCTCCGGATCTCTCACCAATCGAACACGTGTGGGATCTCATTGGACGCCGTTTGCAAACTCTGCCCCAGCCTCGTACGGATGACCAACTGTGGCAAATGGTTGACAGAGAATGGAGAACCATCCCTCAGGACACCATCCGCACTCTTATTGACTCTGTACCTCGACGTGTTTCTGCGTGCATCGCCGCTCGCGGTGGTCCTACATCCTACTGAGTCGATGCCGTGCGCATTGTGTAACCTGCATATCGGTTTGAAATAAACATCAATTATTCGTCCGTGCCGTCTCTGTTTTTTCCCCAACTTTCATCCCTTTCGAACCACTCCTTCTTGGTGTTGCATTTGCTCTGTCAGTCAGTGTATTTCGAGGCACGACGATGATCTGCGGCAAAAGAAACAAAACTCTAACATTATTTAATTGCGGTGGTAGAGCACGTGTTCAAAATGTGTACCATCAGGTGACATACACATTGTTCATAACGTTTCTGAAAATTACTGAACACTTTGATGAACAAGGGTTGCTGTAATGACCTAGAAATAACGTTATATTCTCACGTAATTCGGGAATATTTGTAGATGGGTCATCTGTCTCGAAAACATATTTCAACCTATCCATTATGTAAGCATATAGAGTCATGGGCTCCGGGGAGCAGGAAGGGCACGGGGATGGAGTCACACGAGAAATTAGACGATATTCATAGCGTTGTTTCAGAAGGTAAAGTGGCTCCCCCGAGGTGTCCTCTGTAGCTCCATATTGCTACAACCATTATCGTTGCAAGGGTAATTTCTAGCGTTATCCGGGCTGAGTGGCTCAGACGGTTAAGGCGCTGATCTTTTGACCCCAGCTTGGCAGGTTCTATCCTGGCTCAGTCCAGTGGTGTATAAAGGTGATCATATACGGCAGCTTCGTGTCGGTAGAATTATTGGCATGTAAAATAACTCTTGCGGGACAAAATTTCGGCACTTCATCTCCGAAAACCGTAAAAGTAGTTGGTGAGACAAACTAAATAACATTAATAACATTACTATTCTCTGGCATGATAAAAACGGACATACGGAGTGAAAATGAGGTCTCTCTATACTACCAGATACAATGATTTTGGATTCTATGTTGCATCCGTAACGATACAAGGGCCCGATATTCAATGACTGGACACGGCGAACGACATAGAAACCTGCGCCAGAGTAGTGGTTTCTATTCAACGATACCAGGCCGTTCAAACGCTAAAAAGAACAAGACATTTGTCGGTATATGTAGCCATCAACGTGAATATGGCTTTAATATGAAAAATCATATGTTGAAAAAAATATATAGACATCTCGTCTGCAATACTGTAATCGCGCTCGCTCTTAGACGCTGAACAAATTGAATGCGGTTTTCAAATCCGCTTAGCTCCTCAAATATTCGCCGAACACTCCTATAGCTCAAACTGTATTTCAGCGATGTTCGTCGTAGAACTCTATCCACCCTTGTAAAATATGACTATCTCTGTCGTGTTTGAACTCGTCGTCTTGGAATTTTGACGCTGATTAATCTACCACTGAGCCGGCCCCACGGTGTTGGGGTAGCGTGCCTGCCTCTTACCCGGAGGCTCTGAGATCGATTACCGACCAGGTCAGGAATTTTTACCTGCATCTGAGGGCTGGTACGAGGTCCAGTCAGCCTGTGTGATTACAATTGGAAAGCTATCTGACGGTGAGATGGCGGCCCCGGTCTAGAAAGCTAAGAATAACGCCGAGAGGATCCGTCGTGCTGACCACACGACACATCGTAATCTGCAGGCCTTCGGACTGAGCAGCGGTCGCTTGGTACGCCATGGACCTTCAGGGCTGTTGCGCCATGGGTTTAGTTTTTTTAATCTACCACTGATCAATAATGCGAATGATAGTACACGTACATTTTTATACACTACAAGAAACAGTCACCAATAGTACTGTTTAGTTTTCAGTAAATATGTGTCCTTATTTTATATCTGAATAACTAAATCTTATTTTAGTCTTAACGGTGCACTGCTGTATAATTATGCACCCCCGATATGGGATTCGCATTCAGGTACGCCTCAACTCTCAAGACGCAGTATCTTACGGCTTTTCAGGTAATCTTCGATGAATAGCTATCAAGATTCGGCCTCTGTTTTCCGGATAATAACCTATAATATTTTGTGTGCCTATTGCTAGCCTGGTGTATCCGTCGTAAAGTAGGGTTGGTGGCGTCTGTCGTGTGTAGGAAGCTACGATAGTTTGGTGGAGGATATTGCTGTGTGTGTTGATTTAAACAGCACAAACACCCAATCGCCGAGTTGAGGGAATTAATCATTTACGATTGAAATCCCTCGACCCGGCTCTGAATCGAACCCAGAGCCCCGAAAACAGACGAAAAAGACGCTGAACACTCAGCCAGTGAACGTGACCGTGACCTTGAAGCGCGCGATTCACCTCACATGACGCCACACTGAACTGAACTGAACTGAACTATGCAAAGTGAAAAGTTGCAAAGTTCGTTCGTGGAACGCGCCCCTGGTCTTTGGTCCACTTGGTCCTGGATTCGATTCCCAGCCGGCTCGGGGATTTTTACCTTCATTGGTTAATTTCGATGGCTCGAGGGCTGGGCATGTGTGCCGCCTTCGTAATTAGAATTCATCACAGATAGGGTCTCGTACTCATAGACGCGCAGGTCGCCTATTTCCTTCCTGTATATACAAATAGCAAAGAAAATGACTTGTACATTGGAATCAGAAATCAATGATAATGCGAGTCACTAAATTCCGCTTCCCATGCCTAATATCTCTATTGATACTACATTTATTTATCTATGAATAAAATTATACAAAATTCGACATAAAGAGATCGTTCACAGAATTTTCAGTTGCTAAATTGAAGGAGAGAGGGGAGGAGTATTTACAAACAGTGTAAGGATGCCAATATATGATTATGATAAACAGGTTAGTGATACAGACTTTGAAAGTTAAGTTATATACAGTGGAGTTAAAGATATTATCACAGAAGAGTTTGGAATGGAAAGCTTCATTAAGCAAGTCTATATACGTACTAATGACTCAGCCAAAACACCATGAGGAAGAGTACAGATGACTCACTCTGTGCTGTTGTATACTGCCAAATGTTCGTGATAGCTAAAGAGCAAGCCATCTGTAACAGTAGCAGAGAGCTACCTTGTGTTCCTCTTTGTGCTCTGCTGATAATTAGCGGGTTTTCGTGTACACGTGCTACCATTCTTCCACACAATTTATCAGCACCGGATGTCCGTGACTGGTCTAATGGCTAGAGATACAGCCGCCTAGTCTTGAAACTGTAGTTCTGGTGTCGACTGCTGACACAGGCACTTTATCTTACGTGAGTGAGTGCTTCGTAAAGTACATGCCAGTGTTATTCATGTCATACGTAGATGCATAATTGAAGTTTCTTGCTAGACTGATGAACTATTTAATTATACTTCATTTACATGTCAGCATGTGTGTGTGTGTGTGTGTGTGTGTGTGTGTGTGGGTGTGTGTGTGTGTGGGTGTGTGTGTGGGTGTGTGTTTTTGATAAAATAAGGCACCAGTCTACTATTCTGGAGGAAATTACCAAGGACTTATAAGTAAAGAACATTATTTACAGATTTGTGACTAATATAGGGCCTACGTAACAAAGCACATATGAAATATTTTCAGGATTTAGCACCTATAATAAATTTTGATTTGTATTCATTTATTAGTGTAGTAATTTTAAATATCATCACTATTTGGTTAAATATTGATTAAAACTTTCATTTGTTCCTTTAATCTAATTCTCAAAAATAAATCCCGTAAATTCTTCGTCAGAGTCATCAGTGTCTAAAGGCAATGTTCTCTGTACTCATCTCCCACGTTTAATTTCATATTAGGAACAATAATGGAGACTCTGTGTCAAGTTTTGAAGGAATTTTTTCCTGGGTCATCCTCGGCCTTTCTTCTCCGTCATTTTTTTCTTCCAGTAGATTGGTAAGAAAGGCATTATGTCGCATGATGTGGCCAGTGCATTTATCTCTTCTCTGTATTTTTAGCATCAGTTTTCTCTTCCCTTTAATAATAATAATAATAATAATAATAATAATAATAATAATAATAATAATAATAATAATAATAATAATAATAATTCTTGTTATAACTTCAAAGTTCAGCTTCACCCTTAGATATCTCGGTAGATTCTTCCTCTAACATTATATCCGCCACCGAGGAGTTAGCATATTACCACCACGTTCGATTACCGGCTCAAGCCATATAGGATTTTAATCCCATATAAGCTTTGGAACGTAGCGACTTCAGAAGACTCTGATATCAGTTGGAGTCATTAGAGAAATAGTTTTACGAAGAATATTGCGCCGTTTCCGCGTCTAGGTCGAGTCGCAATTAGATCCAGACTAGCTCGAAGTATCGTTAACTTTCAATCGGGGTCGAATTAGGGCCATGAGTTCAATATCGAGAGTGGTGCATCGGGGTAAACGGTTGAATAAACATAACCTACGCGTTGGACGTCTCCAGTTCACGATCCGGTTCGTTTCTGTAAAACTTTTCATTGACTCTTAACCTACATTTACTTATGATTGCATACTTAGACTAATAAGTCATTGAAAGAGGAATAAGTTTTCCTAATATTATTTTATTAAATTAAGAGAAAATCTTGAAAAATAAATTAAATCATCTGATATCAAGTAAAAAGGAATCTAATTATTATCAGCTGACTTCGAAATTCATCTATCATTCTTGAAATATTTTAAAATATAGGCCTCTAATTAAATTGAAAAGAACAAGTTCATACTATATACAAGTTTTGATTGGGAGCTGGAGAATATCTCTTATGGAGTTTATTCAGGGTGGAATCAACTATAAAAATCACAATCCTTACTTTCATCTATCTTTACAAAATCTAGTTTCTTAAACTTTTCCTTTGATTTACTAATCAATTCATATTGAGTTAGCTTCATCTGTAAAAAGCTGTCCATATTTCATTATCAGCATCAATGTTTGTTGTCATAAGAAGAAAAACATTGGTCTTCTCTTTCATTTAAATTTTTTTTCTTGTGTATTTCAAAATTCTCATGTTTTTCATTCACTTTATATGGAAGAAAAGATCATTCATTAAGTCATCACTTCAATCTAAAAAAGTAATCGAAACATCATTACTGTTATTTACTGAAGTTGTTCATCATAAATAAATATTAATTTCAAAAATCAATTTAAGTGCCAACACATTAATCATACGTGATCTGTCATCATGCTATCATTTACATCTGACAACTATTCAATGAAATTATTCTAGATATTCAGTAGTCTGACTAGTAAGAAGACTATATCAGTCACTGTCAACCTTCAATTACAGATAATATTACCAGTGATATCATTCACTGTAACCAAGTAAGCTTCCTAACTTTTGTTATTTCAGTGAAAATATTTGTGGTTAGAAATTCGTACTAATATAGGCTACGTTTTTGTTATACTCCCTATGCGGATTTATTTTTGATGATCTACAGGTATTTAGTTAACATAGGCATGTTATATATATCGTATACGGTATTATATGTGGATTACTGAAGAGCTAACATGCACTTGGGAATCAAGTATAACTATCTTCAACCCTAAAATTGCGTCAATTGACCTAACACCGTCAATAAAATTATCTACTTCTTCACTCTCGACGAAACAATCATCATCATCATTACTCTTCATAATACTCGACCATTCTTCACATATACCAGGTGGCTCACGGACGCCGTACTTTCTACTTATAAATATCCCACATGCATAAGTGATGTGTGGGGTGTCTACCAACTGATTTTAACAGGGGAACTACTGCCAGCGGGCAGGTTACGTCAGAATATGAAGAGATAAGAAACAGAGTCACACTCGCAGCATGTTACTCAGCGTTGCCGGTCGAATGCACCCCTTGCATTAGTAAACATCCTTTTCGGCCGCATAGCTCTAGGCTGGTGTATGCTACAGCCGCACTATATTTGCTGTCTGCATATCGACAGTAGCTAGTGTGATCAGCAGCGGTGAATACACAGACATTATTTTAATCTGGACAATCTGTCGGAATGCAACAGAAGCTTCAAACAGACGTATGCCTTCTACATACGTACTTCACCGAACAGTATTAGTTTTTGTTTCATACATGCAACTCTTCCACCGAGTGGAATGTCTACACTTGTATAAATAAATAAGTTATTAGATTTCGAAACCGACTTTCAACATATTAGGTCGTGTTACGTACATGTAGTACGTATTGAAGAGGTGTTAAGTACAGAACAAAAATGGCCAACCAGACACCAGTGGGATCCGAACCCACAACCTCCCGATTTCGCGTCGGTTGCTCTACCAATTGAGCTATGGTGGCCTAGGCCATCTTTGTCCTGTTGGAAAGGATCTGAGCTACAAGTCCAGAATTTGTAAATTTGCATTGTACCTGAGTGTTCTTTGTTATTTCACCTAGTGGGAATTGTTAACCGTTGTTATCTGTTGATTTTGAAAAGAAAATATAACCTTGTTAAAGTTTTAAATTAACTTTAATTTTGTAGTTGAGACCTATTCCAGCCCGCACCTTCTTTCACCTCTGCAAATCCACAAAACTCCGTAACAATTAACATAATTATTGACGGAATTACGCACAAAATGCTGTTCGTCGCCGCTAACCATTTTGTATAGCACTACGGCAAGTATGATTAGCTGCCACCCCCGGAGGTCCGGGTTCGATTCCCGGCTCTGCCACGAAATTTGAAAAGTGGTACGAGGGCTGGAACGGGGTCCACTCAGCCTCGGGAGGTCAACTGCGTAGACGTGGGTTCGATTCCCATCTCAGCCATCCTGGAAGTGGTTTTCCGTGGTTTACCACTTCTCCAGGTAAATGCCGGGATGGTACCTAACTTAAGGCCACGGCCGCTTCCTTCCCTCTTCCTTGCCTGTCCCATCCAAACTTCCCACCCCTCCACAAGGCCAATGTTCAGCATAGCAGGCGAGGCCGCCTGGGCGAGGTACTAGTCATTCTCCCCGGTTGTATCCCTGATCCAAAATCTGCATCTCCAGGACACTGCCCTTGAGGCGGTAGAGGTGGGATCCCTCGCTGAGTCCGAGGGAAAAGCCGAACCAGGAGGGTAAACAGATGATGATGATGATGATGATGATGATGATGATGATGATGATGATGATGATGATGACTACGGCAAGTAATGGAGACTTTGCCTGTGCTGTGAGGAAGGGTAGTAGGGGTATATATTGTTTACCGAGGTCGTGGCCACTGAGTTATAATTCACCCACTTGTCGCGCGCATTCATCAGTTTGGCAGTCTCTTTAGTGTCTGTTAGTCTCTTAGTGAGTATTCAAATTCTAAATTATTTTTAATTGCATAATCATGCCGTACTTCTATGTAATTATACCGGGCGAGGTGGCGGTGGGGTTGCGGGCATGCAGCTCTGAGTTTGCACTCGGGAGATAGTAGTTTCGAATCCCACTGTCAGCAGCCCTGAAGATGGTTGTCCGTGGTTTCCCATTTTCACACCAGGCAAGTGCAGAGGCTATACCTTATTTAAGGCCAAGGTCGCTTCCTTTCCACGCGTAGCCCTTTTTTGTCTCATCCTCGCCATAAATCCTATGTATGTCAGTGCGACGTAAAGCCAATTGTAATATATATATATATATATATTCAGTTGTAATCGTATTTCAACAGGAGCTAATACCAACGTTCCTAAGTTATTTCTTTGTGTTATGTTATTTATTAAGTAAATGCCCCGTAGTATGTTTGTGAGACCTGGTGAAAATTTTATTATACAGCATTGAATCAAAATCTCCAAAAAACTATTATTACGAATAGGCCTAATCCACGGGGCTGATTAATTACATATAAAAAAGCATAATACAAATGAAATAATTTAGTCCGTTCGTAATCTGTTAACCCTCCAGGGTAGGTTTTTCCCTCGGACTCAGCGAGGGATCCCACCTCTACCGCCTCAAGGGCAGTGTCCTGGAGATGCAGACTTTGGGTGAGGGATACAACTGTGGAGAACGACCAATACCTCGCCCAGGCGGCCTCGCCTGCTATGCTGAACAGGGGCCTTGTGGAGGGATGGGAAGTTTGGATGGGACAGGGAAGGAAGAGGGAAGGAAGCGGCCGTGGCCTTAAGTTAGGTACCATCCCGGCATTTTCCTGGAGAAGTGGGAAACCACGGAAAACCACTTTCGGGATGGCTGAGGTGGGAATCGAACCCATCTCTACCCAGTTGACCTCCCGAGGCTGAGAGGACCCCGTTCCAGCCCTCGTACCACTTTTCAAATTTCGTGGCAGAGCCGGGAATCGAACCCGGACCTCCGGGGGTGGCACCTAATCATACTTGCCGTAGTGCTATACAAATTGGTTAGCGGCGACGAACAACATTTTGTGCGTATTTCCGTCAATAATTATGTTAATAATTAAAGAAAATAAACGAAGGAATTAGCAGATAAGATAACATGGTTTGCACAAACAGCTTTTTAAAATAATTTCTAGTTCCAGCTGGCTAAAATGGAATGAAAATGCAATGTGTACTCCACAAAGTGGCGGGGGGGAGCGACTGTCCCTCCTCGCCGCACCTCCTAATCGCCGCTACTGTTTGTAGACACACCAAAGGTGTAGAACAGGAAATCTAATAACTTATTTATTTATACAAGTGTAGACATTCCACTCGATGGAAGAGTTGCACGTATGAAACAAAAACTAATACTGTTCGGTGAAGTACGTATGTAGAAGGCATACGTTTGTTTGGAGCTTCTGTTGCATTCCGACCGGATTGTCCAGATTAAAATAATGTCTGTGTATTCACCGCTGCTGATCACACTAGCTACTGCCGATATGCAGACAGCAAATACAGTGCGGCTGTAGCATACACCAGCCTAGAGCTATGCGGTCGAAAACGATGTTTACTAATGCAAGGGGTGCATTCGACCGGCAACGCTGAGTAATATGTTGCGAGTGTGACTCTGTTTCTTATCTCTTCATATTCTGACGTAACCTGCCCGCTGGCAGTAGTTCCCCTGTTAAAATCAGTTGGTAGATACCCCACACATTACTTATGCATGCGGGACATTTATAAGTAGAAAGTACGGCGTCCACCTGGTATATCATCTACTTCATATTACACATCTCATGTCTCACTTTACATTACACTAATCATAATAATCCATTTTAATTTGACGCATGTTCCTAAATAATCATTATTCATCCACTTAATTATCCCATTCTATTCTCAATTTTCTTCATATTCCATTAATCATCTTCATATGTCTTCCTAAGACGTTGCTATAACCTGTATACGACCTTATTTCAACTCCACTTTGCAGTATTATGCCCTAATGTAGATCTAATATTAACCACACTATTGTATCATATCTGCACTTCAGCTACAGTAAACTTTTCATTCAACATTGACAACATTACGAACTCAAGGCTTGATTATCACTGGTTAAATACTTCCTAATCCAATGAACTTGTCATTCTGGTCAGATGACTACCTAATAACCTATAATGTTATTAATTTGGTTGACTTTCCGCGTAGTATCATTGCTTTGAATAACTCATGATGTCACTTCACATGTATATTTCACGAAAATAGAAAATGGCACTTCTCAAACAAAATATTATTTGAATTACTTTCATATGAGATACCTTAATGACTTATTTTTCCTCCTGTTTCCCTCGTCGCTGTTACATGTTAAAATGCTTAGGACATGCTTTATTTACGATTACGACATCGTATCAGTCTATGGGAACATCTGGGAAGGTCTTTGGTCTTCTGCGGTTATCAGGGAATAGATTTGTCGGCTCGAGTCCCCATAATCCAAGTAGTCTCCGCCTCAGCCTTCTGAGCACATGACGTAGCTGGTTTCTTACGCAGTTGAAACAGAAATGCACATTGATATGGTCATTTTCGTCATCTTATGATTACAAGGCCTGCTATGATCTAATAATATGCTGCGACTAATGCTTCTTATAATGGTATCTTATTAGAATTCTGCAGTTTATCAATGTGGCTATTGAAGCTTCAATCGTAATGTAATTTAATTTCCTATAGCTTGCTCTACAGGTTATTATTCCTCTCAAATTTCTTGAGACTGAATTTTGTTGCTGGGAACGTCGTCTTCTCGGCATATCGTGACGCAGTAATTACGTAATCTGTTGATCCAGGTGTTCTGTTTGATTTTATGAAGCTGTGTAAATGCTGTAACGCCGATATCTTGCAGGGTTGTTCCGACGATTACTCTTATTTATTTTATAATTTAAAAACCTCTTCTTTATAAGCCTAGTATTTTTGTTGAATTAGTTTGCCGTAGAGATCTGCTTGTAGCTCCTTCTAGAATCGAATTATATGTTTTCAATGATAAATTTTTAACAAAATTCCGTCTTCATTCTTTTTCACCGCCTTCTATATTTCATTCCCTTACTTGTACCTGGTGAAAACATCATTTTTTGACATTTATGAATATGTTAGCATGTTATTTCCGACGTTTTCGTGGCATAGGGGCGATTTTTGCTCCAGAATTCTTCACTGCTAACAGTGAAATGGCACAATATTATAATTTCTACAGAATTCTGTGATATTTCTCAAATCACAGACTAGCATAGTCACTACAGGTCATCTTACCGAACCAACTTCAATCATAACTATTATCTAATGTGTGATTTTTCATTAGCTCAGAGAGTAATTGGAGCCTCAGAAAGTAACGCTGTAGGTTACATGGAAAGCCCAAAAACATAGGGCGGAGAATTAATGAAACTGATATTGCCTCAATAAGACCATGAGATTATAATTCAACATGAATTCTATGTTTTCTTTAAAACAGCCAGGTTAAGTGATGATCTGAAGTTTCACCTCTCTTTTCTCTTTTCTGTCCGTTATATATATATATACTAATGTTTGTTCGTCGTTTAATATCGTACTGACCCTTAAGGTAGTAGACGACGGAAAGAGAGAGTTGGGACTATAAAGTTAGTATCCGTAGCCTTTGATTGATTTTAATATGCGTAACGATAGAACACTATCCTCATAGCTACCGACAGTGGAGCTCGAAACCGGTGTCTCGCGAATGCACGATCTATAACTTCTAGCCAATGTCATCGGTATTCAGACCTTAGGATATACAGTGAGTGTTATGAATGTCGTGTGTAACACATGACTTTTCATTATCCTTTCTAATCCTTAACAAAAAACTTCATTTTTGGAAGGCTCGGAACTCCTCTTCCTTCTATAATATTTGTGTACAGAGCTATAAAGTGTCAAATGTTTAAAAAAAATCGATTATTTGCTACAAAGGTGCACAGGATCAAGAATCTTTACATATCAACAGGGCTAGGTGCAGAGAAGAAAGTGAATGCTTCGTATGTCCACCAAAACATAGCAGTGGTACTAAGTCCTAGGTGCAAAGTGCCATTCTTTTATTTTGATTAGTGTTTCTTCTCTGGTAGCAAATGAAAGTATGGAATAATCGTTTCTTGTTAGTGATTTTGTAGTTATATTAAAAAAGGAAATTAGTCACACAGGCATATGTTCTCAGTAATCTCCGTGAAACGTCGAATATTACCCGACATGTTAGCGTCAGCCATGACTCATTAGAGTATTAGTATGTGTATATCTTACGGAATGGTTCAGTTAGGTTGAGATTGGCCGTAGGGTAAAAGTTCTGAAAAATAGGAAACACGTAAAAGACATACAGTCAGTAATGTCAGAAGTTAGCTCGTTTTTATGTTCTATAACAATTAAGTATTTGAAGCCCATGATTCCACTGGGCCAAGGAAGAGAGTAATAAATATTATTTGCAGATTTGTGACTAATATATTGTGCCATTTCACTGTTATAAGAAGTTCCGTCCGTAAGTAGAACAAAGATGGAACCCAGGTATCTTAGAATAATTAACGTCGAAAGGTCTGATCATACCGCAAGCGAAGGCGAAAGTATTCACATCCAGCGGGAGAGAAAAATAATTTAGATCCAGAAGGCAGTGAAAAGGATCGAACGGGAATATTGTTACTAACAATTATTTTTTTTTAATGAGAAAAACGAGACTGAATTGCTACTTGAAAAAATACGAGTCGAAGACTGAAGTAACTGCACCAGAATTTTAAGGACGGTACAACAAGAAATCAGCTCAGCGGGACAAAGAACGGATTTTTGGAAGCTGCGTTGCGAATTAAGTGGAAGACTAATAATTTTATTCAGCAAACTCCAAGATACGTGGAAAGTTGAGGATAAGGGCAACAAGCTTACGTCACCGCAGTTTCTGCTGACGTATTTCACGATATTACCGAAGTGAAGAGTTACAGAAAGGGAATCCTACAATAACTCGAAATTGAGTGAAGAAAGAGAATTTGTTCATTTCAAATTATAAAATTACATCACCCCAAGGAGAATATTCGACAAATAGATGAACTCTTTCAAAAGGAACAATCTTTGCATTTTGCAGTTTCTCACAGCTATTCACAATGGAAATGCTAATTAATCTTATTTACTATTCTATTCCAACTAGCCCAGAAATGAGCAAGATGTTGTAAGAAGATGATAAGCCAGACTGCCCAAATGGGTGCCGTCGGATGACGTTGCCTACCGAGATGACTAAGCCCAGAGGAGAATGATGCGAATATTTCCCGTCCACCTAGGGAAATAAGAGGCAATGTTTCAATATGTCCTGTCAGCTGGACATATGACGACGACTGGAGCTGCTGAATTCAGATAAGTCTTACTTTTAAATTAGTGTAATAATGTTTATATTCAACTGTAAGTGTAATATGATTATTAATTTGTTCCGTGCGAAATGATTAAGCGACAAGAGTGGTGTGATGAGTTAGAATAAAGGTGGATAGGTGATCTTCAGATATGCATGACATATCCCTAGATAGGTAGTCAATCAGTGATGAAAGCCTACGTTCGAAATGTGATCCATGTAGTGTAAAATACTGAGTTAGTCAAGGTGACAGTAAGTTGTATGATACGTAAAAGAGCGATGTAGGTACGTGTGTACATTGGTTATAGCCAATGAATGTCAAGTTAGGAACCAGCAGTAGGATATGCTTGCTAGATAGACAAATGTGTTTATGATAATTGGAGGTTATGACGGAATGAAGGTCATAGTATCTGGAAATATGTCCATGAACCGTGATTAATATAATAAGGGCCACGATTGAAAGAAGTGAACCCGTATTTAGTAAGGAGACAGAATATATTTTTGAAAGTATAATAATAATATTTAAGAGAAGTTGATACATGATTGATAATTTAGAATAGTGATAGTTATTGATTCTTCGCGAGGATGAGCACGGTGATGTAGTAGTGGACTTGATGGTTTTCATGTAGAGTTTTGCTAATAAAGAAATGAACGTGTAGCAGTTTCATGTACTGTTTATCTTACGAGCAAGCATAAAGAAATACAAATAAGATCGGAGTGACATCTGTTGGTTAGAACGCACACTTGGTAGTGTCAACGAAATCTCAGGAGGACGAACTAAACACATGTACTGTCACAAATGTTTTCTAATACCAATCTATTCTCAGACGAGAGGAACGTAGTAACTTTTTAGGCGACATCCTATCACTGATGACTGAATGAAAATGTAGGAATCATATTCGACGTTCAGGTCTTCACACCATGCACTACTTTAGATAGCATATTTCAGATGAGACTAGTAGAGTAGTCGTCAACAAGTATAATATCGCACGTATGTTTAACTTAAAATGACGAGAGAATTCGGATCTTTAAATGGTATGTGTATCTTATTGGTACTGATTGAACTTTTTATGAGAACTACATTGATTTAAAAAGAGGACTTATCAAACTTCACGCAGAATAAAACAACGTAAAAGAAGGAGCATGAATATTCAACATTGTAACCTGTTATGTAAATGTATTAGGGAACTATCCTCCCAGGTTAATATCCATAGGTATTTATTAGTATGTTGAGAAAGATAGGAATGATTATATGGCAGTAAATGAATATGAGCTCCGTGGGAGAGCTAATAGTTAATTCAAACCTGATATGCAGTAGGGGAAATTCCAATTCATGAGATATGGTTATAAATCTCAAAATGCGTCCTGGATACCATGAAAAAGACACCCTCAGTCTATATTTTTGCTTATTGGAACTCATGTTGTAAATATTTTTCTTTTCCTTTGCTAGGGTGCACCCAAATAATTTTTTTTTAGTTACCCAGATAAGTTTTTTAGTTATCCAGATAAGGTTTTCTTTAGTTACCCAAGTAGGTTTTTAATTACTTATACGAATTTTAATTACTCACCTATGTTATAAACTATTTTACTAATTTAAGTATTCAAACATATTTGACTTCATCGTTTGAATCTATTAATTGTACGCTTTATTCCGATTTGATTATTTCTTTAAGGGCCTAAGAGGGAGAATGTGACATTTTCTTTTGGACTTATGATTTTTAATGTGATAATTAAGAGCTGGATCATAATAATATTCAGCTGAATAATGGCTTATGCGGAACTTAATACCTTGCCATACACTGTATTCTGTCCCTGATTTTTGTGGGCAAACAAGACCTGAGCACTTAGTGCAGTGGCTTTCAGTAGATCTATTGTAAATGATGACGAAATCAAGCAACTTTTCCTTTAGAATGCATAGTGGGTGCTGGATGTGCCAAATACCGGCAGATTCTCCGTAAAGATTGCTTACATATATTTTTGCACGATACCGTCATTTCTTCTGTTTTTCTTTTTACCCAGAAATGTGGAAGTGCTGAATGAAAGAGTGATATGGAGCAATTAGAAGAGAAAAGGAAATGATTAATTACATAATCGAATGGAGAGATAGTAGACTTATGAGGATAAGTCCATGTTCCCTAGAAACAGGCTAAGTGAACAGTCGATCATACAGTTTCCTTTACCAGATTTTCTTGTGGGAGGATAGCTCAATATTCGAATTCTGGATTGAAACATTTTTATAATAAACAAATATGTAAAATTTTAAACAGTTCTTTCAATGTGTTCGTAGTATAGAGACCTAGATTTAAGTGAATGAATGCGGTAACATCTTGATAGCATAAGAATTAGAATAAGCAACATATGAGAGTCGTTTCTATAGGTGATTTAAGTCTTATTTGGCTCCGTATTGTATGTCTTTCTCTTATTCGGAACTCACAGCCCAAATTATAGAATTATATTAGTTGGAAAGGTCATAATTAAGCTAGCCTGGATATTATGCGTCCTCTCAGGGAGCTGGGAACGGTGCAATATGTAACAAAGCACAAGCGAAATGTTTGCATGATTTAGCAGCTATACTAAATTTTTATTTGTATTCGTTTCTTAGTGTAGAAATTTAAAATATCATCACTGTATTGTTAAATATCGATCAAAGATTTCCATTTGTTCCTTTAATGTTATTCTCAAAAAGAAATCCCTTAAATTATTCGTCAGAGACAACTTCTTATCAATAACTTAGAGTTCATGAATTGTGCACTTTGCACCTTTCCGCTAATGAGTATCCAGTTAGTGATTAGAGACGTTATCAATATCACAGCTTTGAAATCACCGACACTACCAACTATATAAGTATTCAGTGTTATGTTTCTTTTAGAGTTGTCGCACCGACACACATAGGTCTTATGGCGACGATGGGATAGGAAAGGGCTAGGAGAGGGAAAGAAGCCACCGTGGCCTTAATTAAGGTACAGCCCCAGCATTTGCCTGGTGTGAAAATGGGAAACCACGGGAAACCAACGGCTGCCAACAGTGGGATTCGAACCCACTATCTCCGGAATGCAAGTTAACAGCTACGTGCTCCAAACCACGCGACAACACGCTCGATAGTTTTCAGTGTTGGGTGGCGGAAATAGAACTCAGGAATATAAGTAGCACAAATCGTACCAATACAAATCCTGTGTGTTCACTGATACACATCGTCTTTTATTTCCAGTGTCAGTGAGTGCATATTAACGAAACGGGCTATCTAATCAAGGAAATCGGATTAAATGTTGTATCACCTAGAGCACCTGATGGACATTAACATCTGATAGTTGAGCTAACATTATGGAAGCGAATTATAGCAGGGATTGAAATAATGAGACTTCGTGTCTTTCTTTTGCTACCGCTTTTTCCCACATCTGTGGAGTCGAGGGTGTGAACTGCGTCGTACATGTGGATTTGGCCCTGTTTTAGGGCCGTATGCTCTTCTTGACGCCAACCCTATATGGAAGGATGTAATCACTATTGCGTGTTTCTGTGGTGGTTTTTAATGTGGTATGTTTTCTGAATATGAGTGTTGGGACGGAGACATACACCCAATTTCCGAGCCAGAAGAGTTAATCAGAACCGATTAAAATTCCCGACCCGGCCGAGAATCGAACGCGGGACCCTCTGAACTGAAGGCCAGTACGCTGACCATTCAGCCAACGAGTCCCACTTACCTCTCTTCAGCTTATCCCAGATATTTTTGGAGTCGCTGGAGCCACCCAGGCTCATTTTGGTTTGGCCTGGGGTTTAAGACCGGTTTGCTCTCCCTGACGTCACGTGATGCTTGAGATGAAAATCTCGACCCAGAATCGACCGTGATTTGAACCTCACCCTTCCGAGTGGAAAGCCGGCACCTAAGCCACTGAGATAATCACGCCCACCTCGTGTCTACATTAGTATAATACTGTAAATAATTGGAAGTAGTCTCCTGTACTTTTTATTGCTTAGCGAACGTCACTACAGAGTTTCTGTTACTTTACCTATGTTATAGAATGTAAAATTTATGACTGACATATCCTAAGAATAGGGCAGGCTGAGGACTTGGGAGCGTATAGTCAGATTGGCAAAGATTGAATATTAATTATATTCTAAGACCCTTGAATATATACACATATATACATTTACATACACAATTCTGACATTATATATTCTGACACCATGCAACCTTTAAATTGTTCTTCAATTTCAGAACTTTCTGCGAGTCTTTGAGTCTATATTACACACAAGAATATAGGCCTGCAATGAGGTCATAGAGTGCAGACTCACCAATAAGTCATATAATATGGAGAAGAAGCAGTCTTTCCGTGGTTTCCCCTTTTCACACCAGGCAAATGCTGGGGCTGTACCTTAATTAAGGCCACGGCCGCTTCCTTCCTACTCCAAGCCCTTTCCTATCCCATCTTTATCATAAGACCTGTCTGTATCGGTGCGACATAAAACAACTTACACAAAAATGTAAAATTTACGGCATCCAAGTTTTGACAACCAAATTGTCTCTCATACTGTCATTCAAAATTATGAACTGACTCGTAAGAAATGCTACGAAAATGATTGCTTATAATTTCTACCTATTGTTGGCTACTCTTCAGTGTATGGACTTGGCACAAGCAGAATATGTTATTAAGTAGAGTTACTATGATCATCATAAAGAAATGAGTATGAATAATTTTATTTCCATTTGTACTAATTCTTTTGAAGAGCTTGTGTTTCAAATATAAAATCGAATTTATAGTTTAATTAATCTCAATAATAGATTATATATATTCAATTTCATAGAGAATTGTATTATTATTATTATTATTATTATTAATCTTTTATCCTCGAGGTTCGGTGTTTCCCTCGGACTCAGCGAGGGATTCCACCTCTACCGCCTCAAGGGCAGTGTCCTGGAACTTCAGACTCTAGGTCGTGGATACAACTGGGGAGGAGGACCAGTACCTCGCCCAGGCGACCTCACCTGCTATGCTGAACAGGGGCGTTTCGTGGGGATGGGAGGATTGGAAGGGATAGACTAGGAAGAGGGAAGGAATCGGCCGTGGCCTTAAGTTAGGTACCATCCCGGAATTTGCTTGGAAGAGAAGTGGGAAACCACAGAAAACCACTTCCAGGACGGCTGAGGTGGGAATCGAACCCACCTCTACTCATTTGACCTCCCGAGGCTGAGTGGACCCCGTTCCAGCCCTCGTACCACTTTTCAAATTTCGTGGCAGAGCCGGGAATCGAACCCGGGCCTTCGGAGGTGGCAGCTAATCACACTAACCACTACACCACAAAGGCGGACTCTATTATTATTATTATTATTATTATTATTATTATTATTATTATTATTATTATTGTAAGTGAACTATGTAGTGCGAGTGGAATGTATATTTTTAAGACTTTATTTGTAAAATACAATATGATGTTTTATTTTTATTGACCTAACCTGTACTGTATAATATTGTAACACAGACATCTGTAAATAGTAGAATTCTGTTCTATAGTTCCTGGAAAGATCCAGAAAGTTTCATAACTTTTGTACAGGGTGTGTTACTTTGTTTGTAGTGTATTCTAGAAAATATTTCTGACTGTTCTGGAAATACGACATTCGCGATCAGACGTATTCTAGAATGTTAGTCAAAGTTCGCGATCGAAAGTAAGGTTGTGATTGGTGAGTCTAGGTGGCGATAGGGAACTCGTGCACGCTGATTGGCTGCCTCCAAGGCCGGAATTTCCTATATATAGTGAGCGAGGCAGTGTTCGAATTAATTCTGTATCCTGAATTCTGTCGGTCTTGGTCTATCTGTCTGCGAGCAGCCTAGCTGGTTGACGTCCCCCGGTTTCCGGGATGGCACACTCCTCGGGTAAGCACTCTTGAATTCCGTTCCTGCTGAAATTTCCGTAATGTTACGATTTGCTTTTCATACAGGAGTCTGCCCTAACCTCGCCTAGATTCACCAAATTAGTTACTTATGACGCCTTAGTTTTTCAGCTGGACTTACCTGTTCGTTTCCGAGGCATTCCCATTTCTTGTTTCACTAAAATATGTATATTGTAGTTTAATATCATTTCCCTTGGGGTTTGCCTCTGGTAGTTCTGTATCACTTTAGGTACGCTAGACTTTGGATAACCTGTAAATTGCATTGTACTACTGCTTTGGTAACTAGATGTATAGTTGTTTTGAAATTTGAATTTACACTGCTACGAAATAAGCTATGGTTACCACTGAACTTATAGCTCGTAACTTGGAATGTATTTGTAAGATTATTTTGTAAATAATATTTTTCAAATCTAAGGATCACGGGGATTTACTTCGGAATCCGCTATCTAAGCCATGTCCATGCCTTTGGTAGGTTCCCAGCCCATACATCTTCCCGTTTTGTCGTTCACTAGTGATAGTTACGTACATGTTTTGTTGGAGATCCGCGTAATGCTAGCTACTGTTTTTCCGAGTGTGTAGTGTTTTCTTATATTGTGTATTGTACTCTTACCTTCCCCTTTTAACTGTGTTTGTGCCTTGTTTGGTGTTACCACTGTAGTAAAGGTAACATTATTATTAATGGCAGTCTTAGCTGTGAAGGCATTTAGGCTACCTGCGAGTGAGAGTCAACTTCCCATTTTATTTTACCTGATAGCAGAGAAATTGGAATTTCATCGGGTGACCTATAGCTGGTTTTAATTAATCTTATCTGATAAAAACCGAATATGCCACCAAAGATCTCTCACATGCTGACACACGACAACTGTCCCACTTTGTGAATTACAGGCAAAAATTATTTTATTCCAATATTCAGTATATTTTTAGGTATTGAACACACTGTCCCTCTTTTCAGCTTTAATGAAATGATGGCTAGTCCAAGGATCTACTCAAATTCCATCTATATGCTAGTATACAGAACAACACTGATGCGCTGTTCACATACCATTGGGTCTGTGAAGCTCTAATGTTATAAATAAACAAACTCGCACGGCATTTCGTTTTAGTGAACTTCCCACTCCGGTACTTTCACATTCCTGTTCGAATTGGACCTCTCATGAGAAAAATGTTACGGCGATAAATTCCCCATTAGTCTCTCTGTAGCTTTGCATTTTAGCTCCTACTCGTTACGTCTGTACCAGATATAACCCCCGATTTAATTCAAGTATTAACAACTGAGCGAAAATAAAGAAAACATGCTCTTTACTCATGTATATATGCAGGATATTTCAGGAAGAATAGTAAATATTTGGAGAGGCAGTTTTATGGACTATTTCAAATATAGAATATCATATAAACAAGTTCCCAATGTGCAATATGTGTGTAGTTACAGCTGATACGGGTACGAACAACCATACACAAGAATTAAAGATACAAAGAAATGACTTACTGATGTGTCCGACTCGTCAGCGTACTGGCCTTCGGTTCAGAGGGTCCCGGGTTCGATTCCCGGCCGGATCGGGGATTTTAACCTTCATTCCAATGGCCCGGGGTCTGGGTGTTTGTGCTGTTCCCAACATCCCTGCAACTCACACTCCACACAGAACACTATCCTCCATCACAATAACATTCAGTTACCTACACATGGCAGATGCCGCCCACCCACATCGGAGGGTCTGCCTTACAAAGGCTGCACTCGGCTAGAAATAGCCACACGAAATTAATTAAACTTACTGATGTATACACTGATGGTAAACTCTTTCATATCGTGCAACAGTTCAAATTAAGTTACTTACTGATGCAAAAACCTTTCATGAAGTGTATCAATTCAGCTCAGATAATTGATTAACGCATAAATCTTACAGCATGCGAAACAGTTCGACGCAATTGAGTTATCGACATATTTATTGAGGCACAAACCAATATCCTTCGGAACAGTACATCTTCCAAAATACTGTCTCCTAATTCAGGGCAGGTCGAGGGTTTTAAGTGCTTCTGATTAAAAGTTGCATTCGAAACGAGAGGGTCAGTCATTGACCCCACTAACATTTCTTGGTCCTAACTCTCATTTGATTGCTTAATATATTTTAAGCAATTGTGACACTTGTCTCTGACGGATATTCTGTGGTTTGACAAAGATCGGCTTCAGGTGACAGTCATTATTGTGCTAAGTCGGTGGTGGTGATGGTTATTGTTTTCAGCTCTCTCGATGTTATAGCTGTGCAGAACGATGTGTAGACTCGTTCAAACCAATTTATAAGTACTTTGAAAGAGATGGGTCTCCTTCAAAGCTTACAGCTCGAGCATTATGATCAATGAATGAGTGAAAGAACCAGGCTCGAAAGGACGCTCAATTTAACTGAACAAATGAGAGTTTACCGAACTATCCACGCTGTCTGATCACAATATACATAAATGAGTCTGGGAAGACAGAGCAGCGCAACTTCGCAAGTTTAGGTGATTCACTCATTCCCAGACTGTTACCAAATGCACAGGTCCTCCTCGCACAGCCTTCTTCGCACAATCACTGCATGTAACACTCGCAACTTTACACGTGAAGAGGAAAAAAGGCAAAAACTCGCAGTTTGATCACCTACTCAGTGACTGAAGGATTGAGTGGACTAGTCAAAGCCTGTTATCGAGTTTAGAGAATAAACGTTGACTCAAACAGTTCATTACTTAAATATGGCCCTCTTTGACTGAGCAGCAATGAGTCTCTATCTCTCTCTATCTCTCTCTCTCTCTCTCTCTTCGTTCTAGCAGCAGGTTCATTGTGTGGCCAAACAAGCTGAGTGATAGAAATGGAGAGGTTCGTATCATCTGACATAATGAACTCAGACTCGCGCATTGCACAGTTGTAGTTGATCGGAGGCCATCTTGGTGTTATTTAACGAGAGCATAACGGGACCAAACTTCATGTTGTATCTCTCACCAAAAACAAAAATCATGAAGTCATTAGTCTTCAATCAATTTTATAAAGGTGTTCTTATGCGCACCATAGAAAGAGCTGTAATTACACACACATATTGCGAACTAGGCATACGTTCTTACGTCCTTTCTTACTTGAAATTGGCCGCACTAATGTCTCCCGAAATATTTATTGTTCCTCGTGAAACGCGAACATTCTGAACCACACGAAAACATAGATAATTCATCACAGAAACAGTAGTCTGTGACTTTTGCACGCAGTTCTCTGCTAACTTCATTAGACGGTGATATGTTGTCTCTCCACTGAAAGCATAGTTGCAGTACGTGTTCGGTAATTGGTTACAGAGCAAACTGTGTACATTAGGACAGGCATCCTAAATTGAGAGCGAAATGCCTTCGGAGCCAGTTTGCTCCCCGCTCTTGAGGAACGAGAGCAGCCTAGCGAGCAAGTAGGGGAAGTGCATGACGTAGTATGTACTGAAGGCCAGTGGCGCAAGTACAGTACGGCCACGGTATGCAACCCGCCTGACTGCTGCTCTCTTGTCACGTGACAAACACCCGTCCCGAGCGGAGCAAGTAACACCGGGTCCCTAGAGCAACTACGTGATGACGTCTGCATTAGAATTAATTCCTTGGGTGTTTTCAAAATATTAGAGACAATGTTGCGACGTTCTGGAAAATAAAACATTGTTATAATCGAAGATATGGGGTTCGTGAATAAGCTATATGGCATAATAATGCAAAATACAATGGGGATGACATAGAAATACATGACGTTACTCTGGATAGCTATACCGATTTTGAAGGGGAGGAAGAGCCTATCCCTGAAGGTGGCTGTTGGAGCAGTACAAGACTTTCATCTCCAGAGCTATAGATCTAGCAAGTACAAACTGTCTCCATTCAGAAAATCGAGGCCCATTGCATTAGAAGATACTGATGACAGCATACTGCAGTACATTTATGAAGACTATTATAATCATGGCAGTAGTCCGACTCGTTGGCTGAATGGTCAGCGTACTTCCCTTCGGTTCAGAGGGTGCCGGGTTCGACTCCAGGCCGGGTCGGGGATTTTAATCACTTCTGATTAATTCTTATGGCTCGGGGACTGGGGTTTGTGTATGTCCCAACACTCTCCTCTTCATATTCATACAACACACCACACTCCCAACCACCACAGAAACACGCAATATTGATTACATCCCTCCATATAGGGTTGGCGTCAGGAAGGTCATCTGGCCATAAAAACAGAGCCAAATGCACATGTGCGTCGCAGTTCGCACCCACGACCCCACAGGTGTGGGAAAAGCGGTAGAAAAAGAAGAGGATTACAATCATGGCTTTAACTCCTATAGCGAACTAATGAGGAACTATAAGTGCATTAGAAGTAAATCAAATTGTAAGTTAATTTTAAATTACGTTCCTAGCAAACGATGAGAACGAGCTCCGTTCAAAAGAAAGGAGAGAGAACAGTCTGTCACAATAAAACTTTAAAAGAGCTTTTAATGTCACAGTTTCATAGATCACGGGCGTATTTATCTACACTTCACTACAGGCACTGACAAATGTGAATACTATAAGAGCCTGTATTACTTTTGTGGAAAATCTTAAGACTGAACATGGCATTTCATCCAGGTATATTACTGCATTCGTCACACGTAAGTACATAGAACAAATAGTATGAGCCTACGTCGGAAGGCACAAAGCATTGTGGACGAAGTGAACAGATTTATAATATAGTGGAGTGGACGGAAGACATGTTTGGAATAGTGGTCAAAGTCGATTTCACTGCGAAATATCTTCAAAGTCTACACTATGTCAGAAAACTACAGCTTGTGTGCTGTAGTCTGTAAATAGCTCGACACAGCTGTACAACTGATGTGTCTTTACCAATGAGTGTCAAATTAGCTAACAAGCTGTATATCTGTTTTCAATAGACACAAGGCACTTTCACCGTAACTGCTTCAAAGTAACATAAAACTACACGCCCATGTGGCATCCATGTGCAGGAAAGTGGAAAATGACGAAAGCTATACGAAACGTTTTCTAATTTCAGTCCTCGGTGAACATGAGAGTGAGAAACGTCTGTTGCTGTGCGATTCTTTGTCAGATCATACAGATCGTTCCCTTTTAGATGCGAAATCTTCCAGACAAAGATGTTATACTTCAGCTATTGCTAACGAAGACAAAATATTGCCAACTACTTAATGTGTAGTACTTTCGTCAACGTTACGTCAAATTGTTACAGGCATCATCAGCATATCCTGACACTTCCTTCATCCTTGAAGTTTACTTGAAATATTTTTTAAAATTGCGATAGTCGTACAATCTAGCGGGGATGAGTGACAGTGAAGAAAAAAAAGCACACCTTAACTAACAACAATAGTCAGTCAGTGCAATATTACTGTATAGTTGATAAGTTTAAGGGACTTAGGACATTATATGTCGTCGCGTTTTATTGTATTTTATTTCGGCTCATTGATATTCGAGCATTCGACGTCTAGGCTTCTAATCTCCTCTTTTATGATTCATTCTTCCCCTCATTCTATGCGTGATCGTTCTTGCATGTTTCTCTTTTCATTTCGATAGTCTTCTTCATATCTTTCTGATCAATAAGGGACAGTGACCGCGCTGTTTTTCATCTCTTAAAAAGCAATCACAACTACCACCATTGGCAGCTAGTTCGTTACCGTGACGACTGAGTAATTTTTACGTAAGCGATGCTCGTCGTTCATGCAATCAGCAACGAAAACTTAAATTCGTATCTCCGTTATTATAGCTCGTACGGTGAAAATGTATAAACCGTAAAAGATTGAAAAATACATTTCCTATAATTGCTGTGTATACATTCTTAGACATAACTAATATTTCCGGAGATACTTGGAAGTTTATGAAAATGTTGTGTATGTATATTTAGTCCTCAGCCCGAAGGCTGGTTGGATCCTAAACAGTTCCGCCATCAGCTGTCATAGATGGGCTAGGCATCACTGAAGAGGCGTACTAGGGAAATGAGGAGTGAGGTAGTTTCCCGTTGCTTTCCTCACCGAGCCAGAAATTGCTATTACATATCAGTCTGCCAAGCCCACTGAAATGCATGCACCAACTGACCCTATGAGCAATATTTTCACACCATTCATAGCAGGAACTGGCTGCAGAAGGAATGGCATTACTAGCATCACTCATACCTCAGTCACTTTCATTTTGTCAAAGCCAAGGATAAAGCTGAGACAGATCAATGAAAGTAACAAAATTGCTCTAGCCCATAGTAGAAGACTTAGTGCAGTGTAAACACTAGGTCCCGCCAGCAAAGGCACGTGTGTTATGATATCTAATAATCTCCGTTACTATTATCCTTGAGATAAAAGTGCATGAAAGATAAAAGGTTTTACACATTTATATTGTTTCGAAAACGATGATTTTATCTAATACAGATGCCTTAACCTAGTGTTTAGAGAGCCCTGTGTCTTCTGGTATGGGTTAGAACAAATTTTCCACTTTCATTGTTCTGTATCGGTCTTATCCTTGGCTTTGACAAAATGAAAATGGGGCCGATGACCTAGCTGTTAGGCCCCTTTAAAGACAAAACATCATAAAAAACATCAACATGAAACTGGCTGAGTGATGCTAGTAATGCCATACCTTGTGCAGTCAGTCCCTGTTATGAGTGGCGTGAAAATGTTGCTCATAGGGTTGATTGGTGCATGCATTTCGGTGGGCTTAGCAGACTGATTTGTAAGAGCAACTTCTGGCATAGTGAGGAAAAGAACGGAAAATTTTCTCACTCCACTTTTCCCCCGTGCGCCTCTTCAGTGATGTTTAAGCCATCTATGACAGCTGATGGTGGAACTGTTGAGGATCCAACCAGCCTTCGGGCTGAGAACTGGACAAACATATCTAATAGGTATATTATTTCGCATGTTTGTCTCGTTAATACTGCAACGCAACTAGTTAGGTAATCTATAGCCTAGAGCGCTTTCCGGATGTCCCTAAACTTAAATATACCTAGCTCGATAACTGCAGTCGCTTAAGTGCGGCCAGTATGCAGTATTCGAGAGACAGTGGGTTCTAACACCACTGCGGCAGCCCTGAAGATGGTTTTCCGTGGTTTCCCATTTTCACACCAAGCAAATGGTGGGGCTGTACCTTAATTAACGCCACAGCCGCTTCCTTCCCACTCCTAGCCCTTTCCCGTCCCATCGTTGCCACAAGATCTATCTGTATTGGTGCGACGTAAAGCAACTTCTAAAAAAAAAAAAATTACCCTCAAACACACGCGTATGGGGTGGAATCCACCCCCGGTCATTTTATCTCCTAGTGAAATGTACAAATAACTTTTCCATGCTCTCCTCGCTCTTGTACCTTTCTGACGGGATCCCCGCAGAAAGAGTAATTCTTACATAATCTATCTTAAAATCTCCAATTAATACAGTAATTCATATTTTACAATATAATGATATGTGGGGTGGAAAGCACCCCCAAGCGTGTATCTGCGTCCTAAGATCTGGCGCGTGTGCTTGAGGGTTAAATACCATCAAGAAATTCTGTCGATCCCTTTTTCTCGTTCAAGAATTTGTTATCTGAACAGAATGTGAAAAATAGAAGACTAGGCAAATTTTAATACTAAAGATCTGAGTGGTGTGGAATAGAATTTTCAATTATAAAAGTAACAACACAGTTCGTAAAAGACACACCACTGACACATTTATGGTCGATCTGGTAATCGCCGGAATTAGTTTCATCTTTTTGACCTGTATCCTTGCTAGCAGAAACGTTCCGACAAACGTGACAGACAAAAATTGAACTGAACGTATATTCGACGTTTGTGTACCTAATCCGAGGTAAAAGAGTGTGTAGACAAAATTGTAATTTAAAATACATATCGTAAATGACTTAGAAAGAGTAGCAGTTTCTAAATCGCTGATCCGAAGCAATGACTATAAGGGATGTCTATTTAGAATTAGTTTTGCACCCTCATTTACATGCAAAGCTGTGCCTTTACAGCGTCCACTATGATATCACATGTTATTGGTAATCATCTGCCTCACTTTGTCCTGCTGTTGAGTCACTTTGGCCACATAATACTTTAATGACCATACACTGTGTGTGCAGTTACTTGTTACACAAGTTCTTGTAATGCACCATTCGAGCTGCTTGACGATACGATGAATATAGATTAGAAAATTACATTAACGATACAGGAGACCTGATAAAGCTGGTTACTATAAAAGCACAGAAGTTTGACTAATGGTAGTGATTATTTAAAGGGAAGTACATCAGGGTAACCATCTTCTCCCAACCATAATGTCAGGTATCAGTGCGAGAAACACAGAAGAGTAACGACACTTCGAAGATAGGTCTTACGGCGACGGTGTGATAGGAAAGGGACAGGAGTGGGAAGAAAGCGGCTATGACATTAATTAAAGTACAGTCTCAGCATTTCCTGGTGTGAAAATGGGAAACCACGGAAAACCCTGTTCAGGGCTGCCGACAGTATGGTTCGAACCCACTAATTCCCGAATGCAAGCTAACAGCTCCGCGCCCAGAAGATAGTGGCTTCGAACCGCACTGTCGGAAGCCCTGAAGATGCTGATAATTGTTTTTAAGGGGGTGGTGATTAATAAAATCACAGGAATAGAACCAGCCTTTGGGTGGTTAGGCCGTGTGCATTATGCAGAGTTTCGTCCAGACGTGCCATTTGGACTCATCAGCTGGAATGGCACGACCCTCCAGGACTCTGATGTGCTGATTAATGTTTTAAGAGGAAGTTCAATTAGACAACCATCCTCTTAACATTAATCAGAGAGAAAAATGGAAGAAGAGCAAAACCACGAAAAATTAAAGTATTGGCAAAACAAAGAGAAGGACCGCGAAGTGTAAGACTCCCTAGGCTTTGGAAACAATACTATCGGGGTCGGAAAAGAACAAGAGTTGCCAGTGGAGGACAGATAGGAAAGATGAATATAGAGCCACGAAGGGCGTGAAAATGAAAGACCCCTTATGCGTCGCAAATCTATTACCGGTACCATCGAGGTAGGAATTAAACAAGAGTGGACCAAGAGAGGTAGGATAAAAGTGAGGAGCCTGGAACAAGTAACAGTAAATAATCCCAGACTCAACTCGTGGCCTTGTGGTCACCAAGGTAACGTAAGTCCCTCAGGTCCACTTATAGTCACAGAGGGTACAGTAGATCTATTCTATCGCCCCGACACACGGGGAGAAGAATTTTAACTGTACTAATATTCAAAGTGAATTCTTCTTATTGTACTGTCACCTATCGTTACCTTCGTCATTCACGCTGGTTCATGCGTTCATGAACGTACTATTTGTTGATAACTTTCGCTGTTTTCGGTACCTTTCCTATTTCTCTAAATTTATGTTACATGCTGTTCTTACCTTAATTACTTTTTTCGATCTGGCTACTTGTCGTTAATTGATTATAAGTTTCCTTCGACGCGCACTCATGTCACAAGCTTAACGAACTCCGTTCGTATATTTTCTTTCACTTTTGCGCTGCCCTACGTCATTCCTTTTTGGGTTTTTGATTGGTTGCAGCATTTTAACATGACTGTTTACGTCACTAGCAACTTTTCTTTTGATTGGTACCGAAAGTGTATCCTTCCGCGCTTTCTTGTCCTTTCATTGGTTCCTTTCGTTATTTGTATTTTGTACTGATTATATTTATTAATTGTGAATTTTTAAAGATATTCTTTCTGGGTTCCCTTTTTCTTACTATTTAGTTATTTTTTGTTAAGTTTTCCATGCACAGTTTGTAAATTGCTCTTGTTAGTTTTCCAGTACTCTGTTGCGTCGCATCTGGAATCTTCCTTTATGCTATTTAAGCGACATGCCTGCCTGTGTGCTTCGCCTTATCATTCCGGATTTGGCCATAATCGCCGCTGGCGTTCTGCAGCAGATACTATGCTGTACTTCTATTAGAAACATATTTACTTCGCATATGGACTGGCTACTTTTCTTCAGCGTGTCTTCTTTGCTGCAGTCAATTCGAGGTCATTTACCTCGCTTTCTTGCTTAGGTCTGGTTCGCTCCAAGTATGACTGCCAGCCAGCTAGCCGCACTGACGTGGCCCTGTCGGCCTCGTACCTTACATTGAACATGAAAACAACACCAGCTTAGGGTCTGGTTCTTGCACCAGGATCTACTGAATTATTTTTATGACTGTTTTAGCTAATTGTGTCCATAGACACGTTTTATCCAGATGTCTGCTGGATCGTCTACAAACTTATTAACTGCGGCTCTTAAATGAATAATGGAGTTACTGAACTAAAGGTCCTTTTTTTCTTTGAACTCACTACTCCCCGGCGGAGAATTGTGTGCTAAAATTCAATTCCAGAACTGTTCTGCTACAGTGTAAATTTCTCATCAAAATTTCCTACATTTAACCTTGTTATTTTGATAGCTTTAATATTATTAATTGCGCATAATTATTCAACTTAATTCGGTCTGGTTTTTTAACCAGCCTTCAAAGTAATTCAAGTATTCAGATATTGTACTCTGATTTTCACAGCTGTCGTAAGACAACAGTCTTGCTTATTTACCTTTTATTCGCACAGCCTGTGGCAACCTTTCGCTCAAGGCCAAGTGTTGAAATATAATGTTAAAATATTAATTATTGTTAAAATTTTCCTAATTATTGTTGTTATTTATATGTCCGACTCGTTGGCTGAATGGTCAGCGTCCTGGCCTTCGGTTCAGAGGGTCCCGGGTTCGATTCCCGGCCGGGTCGGGGATTTTAATCGCTTCTGATTAATTCTTCTGGCTCGGGGACTGGGTGTATATGTCCGTCCCAACACTCCTCATCATCTTCAGACAACATACTACACTACCAACCACCACAGAAACACGCAATAGTGCTTACATCCCTCCATAGAGGGTTGGCGTCAGGAAGGGCATCCGGCCGTAAAACAGGGCCAAATCCACATGTGCGACACAGTTCGCACCCGCGACCCCACAGGTGTGGGAAAAGCGGCAGGAAAAGAAGAAAGAAGAGAAGATTGTTGTTATTTATATATCATTTATATAATAAATTTGTAACTGCTGATCTCCTTTCTTATTTTCCGAGAAACCTTGGATACCCCTTCCGGCTTTTCCACTGTTTTCTCCACACGCCAATAAGCTAATTGAACACCATACAGGTCAAGTAAACTACTCGAAAAATGAGTAGTAAAGGCTTCTACTAAGTCTAATCTCGACATCATGAAAATATGTAGTGTGGTTCTGACTTGTCGACTCCCCCCAGACCCCCCCCCCCACCCTCCTCACCCAGAAATGAACCCGATGCTCATTTCCAGGAAGATGAGTGAATCCCAGGGTCTTGTGCTTTTCTATAAGTGAAGTTTTCGTATCTAAAATTCTCTACTCTTAACACAGAATCAAACCTACCTCCATTCGAGTGAATTGAGCACGTCTTATTGCCTCGGCTAGGTTTGGTTCAAGAACATCGTTGTAGAGAATTTTAAAAGGAATAGAGAGATTACGCTAATTTACAGGGCCAACAAATTAACGAGAATAATTACATTTGAAATTTTCTGTGATAAGTTGTACCTCGTCACAGTCATAACCAGTACAGGTATTTGTGAGCCTGAAGTAAAAAGAATTGCTATCCCCAAAAGTGTTAGCGGTATTACACAACTCTCACATTTACGGAAAAGTCTATTTCTCTGACGGACGTTGAAGTCGAGAATGATTCGAATTTTATTGGTTTTCTTCTTCCTGTACGGTGTTGAGACGTGGACTTTTCGTCTCCTCGGCTCCTGTAACTACAAGCTAGCTTGTTTGCTTTTAGTAATATGGTTGGTACCTAAAATGTAACTAACTGATAATTTTATACTGAATTTATTTGCTATGTAGGGTGTACAAAAATGCCTTCCAGTAATCACAGGTCGTGATAAAAGGGATCAGGACAGTTAAAAGTATATTGAGGATTGGAACCAAGCGTTTAACACGCAGTTATCACCCAGTCCTGTGGAAAAATAATGTACTGCCTGCTGCTGAGTTCTGTGGCCATGCTAGAGAGATCATACCATCTCCCGCCGTCAGAGAGGGACAGTCTGCTTGTTTGAGTCTGCATAACTACGAGTAGTTCGGAAGATATCGTGCTGAAGTGACGTGAAGTGTACGGTGTGTTGCTTGTGAACACTAAGGTAATGTTTTCCGCTTGAGCAGTATCACGCTCTCACTATAATATGAGTACTATAGCATAGTGTGCTCGTCACCAGCTGTTTACCTTTCCACACAGCCAAATATCCCAGCAACTAGAGCTTGGCACTCCAACTGAAACTCCGCAAATAATGCGAACTTACGATAACTCACCCCTGCCCTTCTGGCCCTGGTCATGCAAGATCAATAGCCTACTAATTTGTGTAAGGGAGTGTCCCGTCACAAGCCAATTTAAGTGTGAAGGTCGGTCAATGTTGCCTAATAGTGACTACAGGTCAGAGCTCGCGCAGTCACGGTAGACGTTTTCGTTGAGATGACATGGGTTTGCCACTCCATTTGATTGATCTCCTCAAGTCCTTGTATAAGGAAAATACAGCCACTGTGAAGATTCAAACAAACAGTCTCAGCAGTTTCGTACAAGGGCTGGAGTTCGCCAGGGATGTATCCTGTCACCTTTACTTTTCAATATCTATGGTGAATATGCAATGAGAACTGCATTAGATGGCTGGGACAAAGGGTTTTCCATTGGGGGATGCAAGATCAACAACTTGAGATTTGCTGATGACACCATCTTGACAGCATCATCTGAAGAGGAGTTGACAGAGCTGATCAAGAGAGTAGAGGAAGCAAGCCTAGAAATTGGATTACGCCTAAATCGACAGAAAACCAAAGTCATGATTGTTGATCGTGAGAACAACAACAGTCCACATATCAAATAGATTGGAGGGTGTGAAGTTGTACATCTGTATGTCTACCTAGGCTCCTTACTATCCAATTCTGGTAGTTCCAAAGATGAAATAAAGCGAAGAATTGAAATAGAAAAGGTAGCAATGACCCGTCTGCGGAAGATCTGGAAAGATAACATCACTATTAAGACAAAAAAGAAGCTCATCGAATCTCTAGTCTTCTCAGTCGTCTTGTATGGCGCAGAGACGTGGACCATCCTCAAACGTGATCGTGGACGGATAAAAAGCTTTGAAATGTGGTGCTGGCGGAAAATGTTAAGGATTCCTTGGACAGCTCATCACACGAACACATCAATTCTGAACCAACTTCAGATAAAAGTTCGTGTATCGTGTAAGGTCTCTCAGCGGATTGTACGCTACTTTGGACATACAATGCGCCGAGATGGTAGTCTTCAAAAGCTGATTGTTTAGGGTAAAGTCCAGGGAACCAGACAACGAGGACGAATACCAACGCAATAGATTGACATGGTGAACGGCCCCCTACAGTGTTCTCTCAGAGTAACCACATTGAAAGCTTTAGGTGGGGAAAAATGGCGGAGTATGGTTCATCGGCTAGAGGGCTGAATATTATGATAGTCACGACGCCTCAGGCATGAGGCAAAACGAAGAAGAAGCAGTGAAGAGCACTAGCATCGTATAGTTGGGGGACAAATCATGACGACCTCGCCTCGTACCACTACTTTCCAGCGGCAGCTCGGTGTCTATTAGTGACTTATAGGATTCACTACCTCTACTGCAGCCGAGTGCCAAATCGTCTACTGCACTCTACACGAAGAAAGGGTAAATGCTACAGAGAGTGAGGAAGAAAGTGGTTTGGCCGCCTCTCCACAATAAAAAGGATCGCCTAGAATTCGTTAACTCCGCAGGGTGCACGGTGTGATTGACAGCTGGCTTCCAGCTCGCTTCCGGGAACTGAGGCCGTCATGTTTTGTCCCCAACTATACTTTGTATTTCACTGTAAACGATTTGGCAACACCAAGGTGGGTGCTGGCGTGAGCCAAGCCGAAGTATCCAGTGCTGCTGTCGATGAGTGTTGCGCTGTATTGTGTTATGGCTGTTGTGTTCCGTCGAGGAGGCAAGAGCGCGTTCACCGTCTTCAACTGTCTTCTCCCTGCAACACCAGCTGACGAACTAGCACTCAAATCCCTTGGCGTTAAGAGTCACTTCAACTGGTCGTGCTTTAACAGCAATTTCGCAACCTTAATTTATCAGGTGGGTATCTACCGAGCCGTTCTGTTTCGTCCCTGGACGATGTCTATTTTCGAACGACGATAAGGTTAATGGAAGCACTGAATGCGTTCAAAAATTCCACTTCAGGATTTTGACCACTAAACGCCGAAAGAGATGGTTTCACAACTGTGACTTAAGACGTCATAATCTTCCTTTTGAAGCATTTTAAGGTATATTTGGACCACAGACCTTGTCTTAAACAACATTATGCTATTTGCCCTGGTTGAATAGGATTAATATCGCGAGTTATACTCTGCATATTATAGCTAGTTTGATGGTTTGGCCGATTTTGGAACTGTCTACTCGCTGTACGTGGAACCACAGACATCCAACATCGATCTCAATCTCTCATTTCATGTATTTATATTGCTACAGCGCGATCTCGAAACTTGGTTCTCAGTTCTATTATGTACATTGAACACGTGTTTGAGCTATCTCGCTCTGCGCGTACGGTATTCGGTAGGGTTCACGATATTTTGCATTTTTTTCAGTAAATTTGTGTTATTTGTATTGTTACTTCTAGTTTTTACCTCTATAGTATAGTGCAGTGCCGTATAGCGTAGCTACAGTATAGTGGGTTCAAATCGCACTGTCGGCATAGCTGAAGACGGTTTTCCGTAGTTTCCCATTTTCACACCAGTCAAATGATGGGCTGTATCTTAAGACCACGGCTGATTCCTTCCATTCCTAGCCCTTTCCTATCCCATCGTCGCCATAAGACTTATCTGTGGTGTAAAAAAATATGTAGTGTACTATAGCATAAATTAGTAAAGTATAGGTCTAATAGTTCTTTTTAAATTCACACCGATACAGATAGGTCTTATGGCGACGATGGGATACTTGTCTGATATGAAAATGGGAAACAAAACTATCCTAATGGCTGCTGACGGTATGGATCGAACCCACTATCTCCCGAATGGAAGTAGGCAGCTACGTGACCCAAACCGCGCACCCATTCGCTCGGTGGTCATTAGTTTATTATAGCGTCCAAAGTTCAGTAGTTTATTTAGGAGCTTTTGACTTGACAGTATTATATTTTTGGAGGGTTCCAGTGACTCTGCAATCCCTGAACTGGTCCCTTTGTGGACCACAACTTCCTTTCTTTGTCAGCTTTTAGCGGCGAGTAATTCGTAATTTTCTCGTTGTAATGTCGGATATTGTTAGTACGTGCACATAAGAGTATTTTGATGATGATGATGATGATGATGATGATGATGATGATGATGATGATGATTGTTGATTAAAGCGGCCTAACATCTAGGTCATCGGCCCCTAATGGTACGAAACGAGACGAAATGAAATGGCAAATTAATAGCCCAAGAAACATCCACTGATCACAGTTCAAAACGTGAGGGCGAAGAATGAGTGGCTGGATATGCATTTAAAACGATCAGTGGAACCGACCCACAGTGCTTCACATGCACAGATGCTGGCGTAAAACAATAGTATTAGTGACGAAGGGCTGCTTCTACAGCACGATACTGAATCGATGATTCTTGTAGTCGAACGGAGTCCAAAATCCAACTCATCGGCCCCTTATAATGGTAGTTATCGCTAGAAAAGTAGAACCATGGTATTTGTCATGTTGCGGTACTAATCAAGAGTAGCGTAGACTCGCTGTATTCCACACATTACGGTACTACTCACAGGTAATGAAATTCGCACATGTATTACAGACCTACGCTGTTTCGCACATTGCGGCGCCATTTACAGGGAACGCAAAGTTATGGTGTTCATCACATAAGGGTACTAACCACAGGGACTCGTACTATCCCGTGGTGTTCCTCATATAGTGGGTACTAATCATAGGCAACCCAGAACCATGGGTTCTCTCATACCATGGTGTCGCTCATAGAGTGCTACTAATCACAAAGCTATTTGGTACCTAAAATAGTGGTACTACGTGTTCCCCGCGTGGTGGTACTAATCACAAGTAGTTTTATGGTTCTATTATAATCATCCCTTGGTCGCCCCTTTTAGTCGCCTCTTACGAAAGGCAGGGGACACCGTGGGTGAATTCTTCGTCTACGTCCCTCACCCACAGGGGGTAGAAGCGTCTTTTAAGTTCTTGTGAATTTATCTTCATTCGTGATTCGTTCATTTTATTTTCTGAGTACGTTATCATATTTTACGACGGCTGAGTGTCTGCCGTCGTATTGCATCAGGTGTTGTCGCAACAGCAGAGCACTGCAAAACATGTAAGGCGCTGGTCACGTGGTTTGCGAACTATCTATTTAGAAGTAAAGCCCTACGGAGCTTCAGCCTAGAAGCTGGTTGCAGCTTCAAAATTGCACTACCAAAGGAAAACCGCGAAAACCGATGGTGACACCGTAATGTGTACAAGGCATGGAGAGGGATGAGGTAGTCTGCCGTTGCTTTACTCATTGGGCTAGAAACTGATATTGCAACACAACTGAACCTATGAACCTCATAACGTCCAGATGCACTAGCCGCGCTTCGAATCTCATTACTAGAGTTCGGTTGTTCAGGAAATGTCATATTTTTTCCACTGTTCCGTTTTGGCTATTTGCTGTAATTAAGCACGAATTGGGCGTTTCTGAACATATTTAGTGTTATTTTATAAGGCATATAAATGCATATTTGACCTTTTTATTTTTGTTGGTTAAGGTCTTATTTTCCTTACATTTTGCAGGAAAAAAATGTGAACATTGAATGTGATACCCAATGTTCCTTGTGTAAATGAGTTTGTGGCGCTGTGACGAAACTTGGAACTCGGGCTTCACAGCTGAATCGTTAACGCTTATTGTACCTAGTCTGAATTTACATCACTAGAATAACTTTCTCTAGAATGCCAGTAAAACTTGCAGGGCAGATATTTACTTGAACAGGAATGTCATCCTTGTGAAGATAAATTATATACTCCCCTCACCATTCTTAAACGTTGTAACAGAGGTACCATCTGGTAGAATGAGTTCAGACTCGCACAGTGCACAGCTTTAGTAGGTGTAGCTCGTCGGAGTTTGCTTTACGTCACACCGACACAGATAGGTCTTATGGCGACGACGGGAGATGAAAGGGCTAGAAACGGGAAGCAAGCGAACGTGGCCTTAATCAAGGTATAACCCCAGCATTTGCCTGTTGTGAAAATGGGAAACCATAGAAAACCATCCTCAGCGCTGCCGAGAGCAGGGTTGGAACCCACTATCTCCCGAATGCAAGTTGACAGCTACGTGACCAAAACCACGCGGCTACTCGCTCGGTAGTTACATTAACAGTGATAGAGCTGACATAAGGTTACCTAAGTAAAGCATAGTGTAAGTGTTAAATTAAGAAATTGCGTGGAAGAATTCGATGAGAAATGCTTCTCTTGTAAATACTTATCATTTCTTAATTGGTTTTACTGAATTGTATTCCCTTTATTTATAAACCATAAAATAAATAATTATCATTTCTTAATTGGTTTTACTGAATTGTATTTCCTTTATTTATATACCATAAAATGAATAATTACCATTTCTTAATTGGTTTTACTGAATTGTATTCCCTTTATTTATAAACCATAAAATAAATAATTATCATTTCTTAATTGGTTTTACTGAATTGTATTTCCTTTATTTATATACCATAAAATAAATAATTACCATTTCTTAATTGGTTTTACTGAATTGTATTCCCTTTATTTATAAACCATAAAATAAATAATTATCATTTCTTAATTGGTTTTACTGAATTGTATTTCCTTTATTTATATACCATAAAATAAATAATTACCATTTCTTAATTGGTTTTACTGAATTGTATTCCCTTTATTTATAAACCATAAAATAAATAATTATAATTTCTTAATTGGTTTTACTGAATTGAATTCCCTTTCTTCATATACCATAAAATAAATAATTATCATTTCTTAATTGGTTTTACTGAATTGAATTCCCTTTCTTCATATACCATAAAATAAATAATTATCATTTCTTAACTGGTTTTACTGAATTCTATTTCCTTTCTTCATATACCATAAAATAAATAATTATAATTTAAGTGTATCCTGCCAGCCACTCGCTAAGTTGTTGCGTACTGGAAGCTAGTGAACGTACGGCGATGCTTGCATTTGTATTTCTCTTGAGAGCCAATGTTTATTCCATTACCGTCGCTGTATCGAGAACTCCAGAAACCACGTTAGGGCTCAAATTTATGGTCGAGGTGAATTATAACTCTTCGTTGTGCTTACTCTGGTTTTATGTTTCCAATTAGAAGTCTGGCTGCAGCAGAATTACTTTCTACTGCTACTCTCCTTGCTAATGAGCAGCCAGCGTCAGAGAAAGACTTGCCATGATGGTACTTACTACCCAAACTTTAGAAAAATTATCAATAGCGTCACGTGAGGCCTCATAGTGGCACTCGGCCATGTTTCGTGTGGTAATTTTCTTTCACACACGGCTGATACCGAGTACTGTCAATGTAATCTCTATGTATATCCAACCCTTGTCCCGGCTGTTCGGGTATAAACTGAGATTAATATTCGTAGCGAGTTTTTACGACGGTTTGCCCTTCCTGACCTCAACCCCCTTTATTTACTTACGACTTGCTTTAGATCCCACCGACACAGATAGGTCATATGCGATGATGGGATAGGAAAGGGCTAGGAGTGTTAAGTGTCAGAGGTCGTGGTGTTAAAATGGGAAACCACGGGAAACCATCTTCAGGGTTGCCGACATTGGTGTTCGAACCCACTATCTCCCGAATGGAAGTTCACAGCAGCGTGCTCCTAACCGCACAGGCAACTCGTTCGGTAAGATCAACCTCACCGGAAGAGTTAATGCGGTTAAATAAATGACGTGATGTATGATAGTAGGAAGGGAGAAGGTGAAAAGTTGTGTTAGCACATAGCCTACTCTTGTGGACTAGCACCAAGGGGTCTGCTCAACGCTTAACGTCCCCATACGATGGACTAATCACCATCAACAGTGTCATAGATCCTCACTCCATATGAGTACTGTGGAGATATTTGTAACTGAACTCAAGCTTTTGGCACGTAATCTAGTGACTAGATGTTGTGCACCCCACCACTGCTACCCTGCCGGCCAACATTCTGTTGATAACCAGACTCGAACCGGCCAACCTCAGTGTCGCACCATATATTTTTTTATTTACAAGTTGCTTGACGTTGCACCGACACAGATAGGTCTTATGGCGACGATGGGGTGGGAAAGGGGTAGGAGTGGGAAGGAAGCGGCCGCGGCCTTAATTAAGATACAGCCCCAGTATTTGCCTCGTGTAAAAATGGGAAAACCGGGCGAGTTGGCCGTGCGCGTAGAGGCGCGTGGCTGTGAGCTTGCATCCGGGAGATAGTAGGTTCGAATCCCACTATCGGCAGCCCTGAAGATGGTTTTCCGTTGTTTCCCATTTTCACACCAGGCAAATGCTGGGGCTGTACCTTAATTAAGGCCACGGCCGCTTCCTTCCAACTCCTAGGCCTTTCCTATCCCATCGTCGCCATAAGACCTATGTGTGTCGGTGCGACGTAAAGTCCCTAGCAAAAAAAAAAAATGGGAAACAATTGAAAACCATCTCCAGGGCTGCTGACAATGGGATTCGAAACCTTTACCTCCCGAATGCTAGCTCAGAGCTGCGCACCCCTAACCACACGGCCAATTCGCTCGGTTCAGACCGTATAGACTTGAAGCCTTAACTATCATGGCCACCAGGCGGGCTGACAATGTAACCTATATATATGAAATTACAATTTCGTCCGTATGCCTTGTTTATTTTTTTTTTCTTAGTCGTTGTTGTCTCGGAATAGATATTACAAAGTTTGCAGATAAACTTTGTCTGTCTGTCTGGTCACATGATGGGAAAACGACTAAAGATAATTTTTCGGAACTCCGTATTTAAATTAAAGAATAGCAGGGTTGCCCAGACTAAAAAGCCAAGAATAACGGCCGAGAAGATTGTGTCACCTCGTAATATGCAGGCCTTCGGGCTGAGCAGAGGTCACTTGGTAGGCAAAGGCCCTGTTGAGCTGTTGCGTCGTGGAGGATGGGGTAGGGAACAGCAGGACTGTGCACTTGGCTATCTATCTATCTATATATATATAAAATTGGATGTTGGTATGTTTGAAGCTAATAGACTCAAAAACTACTGGACCGATTTTGCTGAAAGTTTCACAGTTTGTTCTTATTACATCAGAGGGATTCGGAAGAGGTTTGAACGAAATGTGATTGGTAGTTCGGCACTAAGGGGTAAAAAATAAATAGGGGAAGTTAAGCAAACCGTAAGACAAGTCCGATAAGCGGGTTGCCTACCCAACAGTATGTGAAGATTATGATGTGTTCCTAAAAACTTATTTCTGCTGGAACAGAAAACTGTAGGGTAAGACACACATACGGCCGGGATCGTACAACTGAAGATGTTACAAACGTTAAAATTGGTATTTGGAATCTTCTTTAAAAATAAACACATTTTTACATGTTCATAAAATTATTGAAATGGGCAGGAAAAACAATATGACTACGACAGGTATATCGAGATGAGTTATCTGACCTATTTATAAGGAATGCTGTGGAGCAGTGCACGGGTCCACTGTATAGAGTGGCGTAGCAATAATGGGGACCCTTAATGCCCTATCCCTACATTGCTAAATTATCAATGTTCAATGTAACTTTTCTCAAAAACTGTCCACGACAGACGTATGCAATTTCTATGTGTTTAATATATGTGCCTTAGGTATAATAAATATATATAATTTTTAAAGTGCCAACAAATCTACGGTTTACAGAACTTATTTTTTATTAAGGTGACTATACATTTGAAGTCAAACAATTAGAGAACTTTAGTACATGTAGAACAACTGAATAAACAATATGTGAAAGTTTCAAGCTCGTAAATGTAATAGAAGATGAGAAAAGGTACATTAAGTAATAAAAAAGCAAACTTACAGAAAAAACAGCCTTCAAAGTTAGAATGTCAAAGTAAGCCTGTCCCATAACTTGGGTCATCCTTCCCCACTTCAAACTGGCCCAAGAGTTTTCTTTTGGCAGCTCTGTCATTTTCTAGCTTCCTTGCTAAACTCTGGAATTTTCGGTCAGCATTTCGGAGTCATTTCTTGTCACATCGTAGCATCGTATTAACAGGTTGACACCAGGCACCCAATCGTAGCTTCTACAAAACTTACATCTTGTTACATTTGCTTCAGTGAATGTTGCTACTGTATCAGATACTCTGAAGTGTAGAGTATAGATACCCACAAACAATACGGTGGGAATCCGACTCCAGATGACATTGTTTAAAGACTCATTTGGATGTTGTGTCCATGTGTGCAGATATTGTTTAGCAGATCAGGGTGTGCTAAGTCCCATAAAAGTTGTACATTTTCCCCCAGGTTATGAAACCACCGACTTCATTACAGAAGAGCTATATTTTAAATACTCTCACCGATACCTTAGAGATAACTCCGTCGGCAATGTTGGCATGCATGAACTATTCTAAATATTAAAAATTACTTCCACTTATCACACAAAATTGATTTATATATCATTTTGAAGCCTGGATTCCAAAGTAATTTCAAATTAAAAATAAGAAAATTGATTTTGTGTCCCTAAATCTCCATTCCGGGTCCCGTAAGGGTGCCAAAACAGTAAATAAAAATGTCACCGTTAAGTCCAATGGCTTTAAAAATAGAATGAGGGTTCAGTATTAGGTAATTTGCTGTGGATTTCTACAGGGTTTTATTTGGGTGGGAGGTGAATTATATTATGCAATAATTGAAAAGAAATTGATTCTTTGAGCGTCTATACATACTAAAAGTTGTGCAAGATATAACATGATATTTTATGTTGAAACACATTGAAATATCGCCGACCTCACATAAGATCGACCCGACCATTTTCGGCAGACAGAAAACGAGTAACCTAATGCGCCACTAAGGCCAGCTCACGGAGTCAGTTTCCAGTCACATCAATAAGAAGTTGATTATTAAAGGAACACATTTCAAGCTCTAAACTACTGCAGGTACAACTGATCGCCTTCAGGGAGTTCGTTCTTTTCCGACAGGACATTTATTCCCACACAGCGATAACGATGATTGGTACTATTCATTCCAGTGACATCGTGGTGAATATGAAACCTGCCACTATGTGACAAATCCCAGAGAGCATCAAAGTCGATTGTAGCTGTGTGCTTCAACTCCCCGGACTCGTTACAGAACGACAGCCTATTACAACATATGGTTACGTGCCTAACCTGCCAACATAACTATTTATACCATACTTGAGACATTTGCAAACCATTTCAACACAGTTTCAGGAAAGAAGCAGTGAGATCTACTAAATAATTTTGAACGAAGAAGTATTCTACATTTGTTAGTTCTAGTATTCAAATGTATTATTATTACTATTATTATTATTATTATTATTATTATTATTATTATTATTATTATTATTATTATTAAATACATCACAACGGGGAAATATCCCGGTGGCAATGATCACCTACAGTATTGAACATAATTACCCAACAACACAACTACAACAACAACAACAACAACAGTACAACAAACAATACCATGGAAAGAAAATATTACAAGATATACCACTAGTTCATTCTATATTCTACATCATATACGAATTCACACAAATTTAAGTATTTCCAGTGTTTAACACTACGGCTTACAGTACTATAGGTTGAGCTCATTACTAGCTTAACATCACAACACCGTCTTATATTCACACGTACATTACGTATTTTAAACTTTTACACTATGACTTACAATAAAAACAACAAAAACAAGCAATAACAATGAAAGCAATAGTAATTCTTGTCATAAAATAATGTTATTTGACATAAACTATGCATTTCAGTGCCGCCTGTTTGCCGTGAAAATATGAAGATATATATTCAGTAGGTCGAACATAATTTATAAAATATTAACTAAGGTAAAATACGTTCCTAAACATAGGATAACATGCTTCCTCCGACTTTAAGCTCGAAAGTTTACTTTTCATGTCTTCATAAGTAAGCAAACCTCACAGAATGAAAAAGTGAAGAGACCTATCTACCTCCCTTAGATACTCGGCAAGGACAGCACAGAAAACGTGTTTGGCACCTCACAAAAGTTGATCACAATTTAGAAAAAACAAAGAAAATGTTGCTCTACCATTATATCGAAGGATGTATGATTTTCCATGCACTTGGGGCAGGGTTTACACTGTTCAAACATGCCTGTCCGTAAGGAATCGTATCAAAGAAATATCCGTCTCAACCAGCTAGACAAGTCAGCAATAGCTGAGCGCGTCCTATCCTATGTGTTCCAAAATGTTCGACCTCTTACCCATACAAAGCATAACATTCCCAGAATCACGAGAGAAGTGTCTGAAATACGTCAAAATCGTAATCATTTTGACAGAGACACTGGCTATCAACTGAGTCATACCTGGTTGCCAGCCTTTAAAGATGTAGGGAGATAGTCCTCTTCCCTGTCTTTCACTGCCTCATTCTTGCATCTTTTTTTTTTAATTCGTACTCTGCTCAGTACTAATTGGTCCACTCAGTACATTATACTGTATATTCACCTCTGGTACACTCCATGGGAATGGGCTACATGTACGACCGTGTGAGGAAGTCTGTGGGTGTAGATGTATCTGTACGGACTACGAATAGGGAGTAAGCGGCCGTGGCCAAGAGAATCGTACCGCCTAGGCATTTGCCTGAAGTTGAAATGGAAAACCACGGTAAAACACGTCTAGGATGGCCGACTAGGGATCCGATTCCAACTGCCTCCGAGTATAGATCTAGCAACCATAACTGGCCGTGCCGCAACACACTGAGATTGCCTGTTCGGTAGTGCTGAAGTTATTAATAGTGAAAGCCTTTACCTTCCACTCATCCCAGGGCCTTCATAGCCTGTTCAAGTAAAACAAAATTCTGAAGGAGTTTGAACCTGCGTCCTTTCGGGTGAACCGAGTACCCCTTTACTACCTCGGCTAAGCGGCCGATCCACACGTAGAAGGCTTTATTATTATTATTATTATTATATTATTATTATTATTATTATTATGTTTCATGACCATTTATCCACTATGTCTTAGGAGACACCAAAGTGACACGGTTTAACTCTAATAAGTGATTATTAAATTAAGTTGTGAATAAATCTAATGAGATGGGTCGGTCTCATTTAAGCACCAATAATGTCGGGAGTCGTTCTATCAACTTAGAGAAAACGAGCACCTGTTCACTCATACACCATAACGATCCACTGTTCAGGGCTTTTCAGACGATTTCAGCAGAAACTTGCCAAGTCGTGATTCAAACATTTTTCTTTCTACATAAGTGGGATTGTTCTGAAATGCTGAACATGCAGCGAGGTGGTAGTCTCGCTTGTGACAGAAAAAGAGAACATCACTCGCTCTTGCGATGAGCCCGGCAACCGTTTTCACGCTTCAGGAAACCCACAAGTCGCGTTATATCCTAGGCTCGTCGTGTCACACACACAGCGAAATTGTACTCTGCATACTTCAGAAGGGCTGCGGCGGGGCTATACAGCAGATTACGAGCTAAAACCACGCTGTAAAACTCATGTAATATTTGCAACCTACTTCTAGAGCTCCAAGTATTGTTTTTAACCAGATGAGCAGGAATGTTAATGTTCTTACGTGAATACTGTAGTCCCAGCAAATTGCCTGTTTTTCACCTGTGACACGCTCTACGCTGAGACAGAATCCATTAAGGTTATAGAAATATTTACAATGGCTGATCTATTCATGAGTTGCTTCGCTTCCTATAATCAGTGTAGTAGTTGCCAAGTTGTGATTTCCGTCCCTGCTGGGAAATGAAGATAGAGTTTAGAATCTGGTGATTTTTATTCTTTCTATCTTTAATTTTTTCCTTTGTAACTGCAGTATAGCATTTAATTTAATACAGGGAGACAGCTTGTTTGTGCCCATAAAATTTGAATGCTTTGTGTCGTCAACATTGCTTACTTATAATAGAACGTATATCACGCTCGTAATACAATGGGCGCAGCAGTTAACCGTTACCTTTCATTTTGATTTTTCCCCATTTATACACTATTAGGAGCCTAGAGCATGTTGTTAATATAATTCAAATAAACTACCATGAACATTTTTCATGATGATGTATCCTATAGTTTTTTAATTACCATGAAAACTGTATGTAAAGGTGAACGTTAGAGAATAAATTACCGACGTGAACGTTTCTCTTCAGACTACTGGCAAGGTGTGGTGTCCAAGGAGGACCTTACCGCACGAATCCACGCAGCGATTGAAATACTGAGCAAACAACAATATAAACGTCTTTGATCATTATACCAATCTCTGCACGGCCAATGTAGACTCTGCAATCAAGTTGGAGTTCGACAATTCGAACCCCTTTTGTAATTTAATACAAGATATGATGTCCTTCTTCGGTTGGTGGATTTCTTGACAAAATGAAGAACGCCCACCCATCAGGTCGAAGTCGAGTAAACTTATTTCATATCCCTAAAAAGAGCTGCATTTAAATCTTGAACATTTTCATTTGAAATAGTTAAATGAGTTGTACTATCTAAATGTAGGAAGTATCCTGCTCAAGGATGACACGTTGTCCTTAAACGAACACCATATCCGAAGTGTTGCCAAACTTCAACGTTCCAGAGTGCCCAAACCGTGAATTTCGAAGTATGGATCCCCAAAATATAATCACTTGTAAGAGTTATTTTTATTCATCCTACTAACTGATATACCCGTACTTCGCTACGGAATTCTACATTGTATACACAACTATGTAGGATAGTGTACACGTTTTGTGTACGATGGTGTTAAATCTCATAGCTCTTAACGTGACGAGGAATTCACCATACGTATTTTCTCATGTGAACACTAGTTAGGGATCATTGTAATGGTAGGCCTTCTTGCTTACCATCAGTAACAATCAGGTTGGGGACTTTTCATTATAATGGCAGACTCTCCCTCTCCACCTGCATTTTTGCATCCTCAGAATGACTCATAGAGGTTTTCCCAATTAAAATCAACATAGGTCATTGCAATGACGTCAGTACGAATGCCGCGATTAAAAGCAATGCCATCGTATGAAATATCGATCAAATGAAAAACCACACATTTTCTCACTTTTAACAAACTGTACTATGCTACCGATCCAACAGTCCGAAGTTCCATAGCTGGAATAACCAGGCTGCGGACAGCCGTGAACACTCTTCTACCATTATTCCGGTAAGTGTGCACACTGCTCATTCCAATTAGAGCCTCAGAGTAGGAATCGAATAGCTGGAATACTATGATGAACCAGTGTGCTACGTACCAGTAGTATCAGAAAATGTATGAACTAGAGGCTGGCATGCTAAAGAAGAAAGTTATCTTACTCCCCAGCTATCTCCCGCCAATATTCAGGCAGGCTGTTATACTCGGCACGCAGCAGTAATCCCATCTATCAGAGATGAGTGGCAGCAGAAGAGACAGTGAACATCACAACAAACAATGGTCAATGTAATGTTATTGATCAATTTTATGAGCTTTCTATATTGTAGGTTTTCACTTTTACTTTTCTTCCGACTCTGAAATACCACTCTTATCATAGTCGGTATGGTAAAACTGAATAAAACATTAATGATCGGAAATTGTATTCTCTATAACTGTTTCTTATGTAGTACTGTTCGATAGTATCAATAACATAGGTATTAAAAATTATTAGGTGCCTTACCCTAAACTACCATTTCATCCAGGGTGACTAAAAATATATATAGCCTAGACTGTAATATCTTACTTACGGACACTACATACCGATTTTCATTTCCTGATTACCCATTTTCTCGTGGCTCTGCGTTGATATGGACTTATCGATACAAATGCAAATTCATGAATATCTCTATTATCATCGCCGGTACGGTAAAAATGTATAAGACAAATTATCGGAAATTTAATTCTATTTAACTTTAGATATGTAGTATTTTTAGATAGGACCAATGATTGTATTTCAGAATTAAATTTTGGGCCTTCCCATAAACTACCATTTCACTCAGCGTGAGTTATAGCCTAGATTATAGTAGATCATTCCCAGACTATACATACCGATTTTCATTAACTTTTTCAGCCGTTTTCTCGTGATGCGCATACATACATACATACATACATACATACATACATACATACATACATGCTAGACAGACAGACAGACAGACAGACAGACAGATTTAAAAAGTGCATTTCCTTGTTACTCTGGACATATTACCATTCTTTTTCAATTCTAAGCGATGTACAATTTCTTATTTTATATAGTCATCCTGTATTATCAAGTGATGCTGACATATAAAATATTCACAATACACTTAGCGCAGTCGGTGTTTCAATTGAACTACAGTATTAGTATGCACACAAGACTTGGGAGAAACGGTCTGTTCCAAAAACACACGTTCTCCACTTGAAACTGGGTGCGATTAGCAACTTAATGAAGTGTTCGTTAGGACAATGTGTCACGCTTACGTAGGATATTTCCTTTTCTTGGATACTACAACTCATTTACGCGTTTCAAATGGGAATGTTAATGATTTAAACGCAGCTCTTTTCAGGGATTGAAATAAGTTTGCTCTACTTCCAATACCGCTGGCCATGAAAATGGTGTCAGAGATAGAGCCTTCGGTTTAATCCCCAGGCCAAAACTCAAAAGCGAAGCAAGATGTTTCCAATCGTCCGTTAATAAATGGAATAAGTCTAATTTACAGTAAAGGGTCTATGAGTAATTAAGCGCAGATAGCGATGAGTGCTAAGCTGGTTTTCAAATAAGCACAGTCATTTCTAACCAACAATGCGGTTGATGAGTAGTGCAGGTCTCCCCTCTCGGTCCTTAGCCACTGACACACTATTGCTGCTATCTCTAGCCATGTCGAAATTATATTTAGAACAAAAAATATTTTCTAACATATATTTTGTCGTCTGAAAATAGAAAGTAAAATAATGCTACTTTAATCCCCCTACCAATGACATTCCAGGTAATTCTATCTTAATGAATTGCATCACTACAATTTAATATTAAAACGCATGCTTCTTCAACTTCTTCTTCTTTATACTTCTATAGAAGAGGTTGGTATTCATAATGAGAATCACTTGTGTTTACAAGAAGATTGCAGTTGATTAACTGACGATCGTACAAACCACTCTTTCAGATTTTGCATGTAATCCTTCCACGCCGGGTTGAGTAGCGTAGACAGTAAGGGGCCGACTATCTGCGCTCAAGTTCGCGGGTTTGATCCCTACCCAGTACGGCAGTATTTGAAGGTGCACAAATGCGTCAGCCTCATGTCGGTTGATTTACTGGCACGTGAAAGAACTCCTGCGGTACAAAATTCCAAATTCCAGCATTTCGACGTGTCTGAAAACCGTAAACGTAGACAGTGGGACGTAAAAGTAGCATGAGTATTATTATTATTATTATTATTATTATTATTATTATACCTCCTACCATCACCTCACACTTCTTTTATTAACGACTTTACCTTGGACTACACAGTACAAGAGCTCATACCAGCTCCCTCTCATAATACGATCTAGATATTCAATTGTCTAGTTCTTACTCCTTTTCCTCCTCTACACAGATCAAATGCTGGGGCTGTATCTTAATTAAGGCCACGGTCGCTTCCTTCCCACTTCTGGCCCTTTCCTATCCCGTGATAGTCATAATACCTATCTGTGTCGGTGCTATGTAAAGCAGATTGCAATAAAAAGTAATCTGATTATTACTTCCCCTGAAACTGATAACTCAGGAATGTAATCCAAGTAATTAACTAGCATTCACTAAGTTGGATATCTTTCATTTGTAATATATTTTATTGATATACACATTCATTATGTTAATTCTTTCCGGAGACACCACTAAGCTGTAGGAAATTCGGTGGATGAAAAATACAGTTTAATTAGAAGGTATGTCTAAAGAGTACAGTGAATGGACCGATATTGCACTGGAAACGTGCTGTAACCCTGAGTGCATGCGTATGTTAATAGAGAGACAAGCGCCACGTAGAGTTGAACACACGGAGTTGAAGCAGGTTAGTGTGCTGCGACCTGTCGAAAGTAGTGCGTGTGAAGACGCGTGTCATAGAGGAGTGGATCAAGGCAAGAAATATAAAGTTTTGTTGCAAATTTGAAAAGAAAAAAGGCCTGAACATTGAAATATAACCATTTTTGTTATTTCTCGGACTGATCTAATGCACTCCATTGCAAATAAGATCTTTGAAATGGAAAATATTTCCTCATTAGTTCGGATTCGACGTAAAACAGAAAGTCCAGAAAGATCAGTACTAAGAGACAGCTCCAATCTAGCTGGCTATATAATTTAATGTTCCCTTCTGTGAGGAGCTTACAGTTCTGGGTGTGTTGTCCTAGTAGCATCTCCTTGGAAGAATCACCCTTTTGTTACTTTTGTCATGAAGGAAGATAAATAAAATAAAGCATAATTGTTATCTGAAGTTGAGCAATATATCTATAATGTTATAGATCTCAAACCGTTAGAGAGAGAACTATCTCCTTGTGGGTGGGAACAGTAGAATAACACCCACCGTATCCCCTGCCTGTCATAAAAGGCGACTAAACGTGATCTTAGGCGGATCTTAACTTGGCACTGAGGGTTGGCAACCATGGGGCCCTTAGCTGAGTCCTGGCATTGCTCCGATTTACTTGTGGAAGGCTCCCCACTTTCATCTATTAATCGACCACCCTTGGTCAACTCTTGTTCTTTTCCGACCCCGGCGGTATTAGGATTGCGAATCCTAGGGAATGTTTTTCATTTTTACGCCTTTCGTGGCCGAATACGTTGAATTTTCGAAGTGTCGGGTCCCGATCGGGATAACAACTAGTTTTATAAATGTCATAATTGTTATCTTCTTATCTTGTACAAACTATTCCCACATTTATATTGCTGCACACATAACTTTCGAAATGAAATCAAGGGTATAGTGCGCATTCGTATCCCTGAAATATCACTATAAAATTTGTCACAAATGGAAATAATAATTGCTTTTACACATATCAAGTGAAAAATCTGCGGCAAATTAAGAAATATTTGTTTTTTGGAGAATATTATGTATACGTACTTTACCACCTTACAAGTACATTTGGTGTTACGCTCACAGTGACATACGTATGTCTTTTGTCTTACACTTTCAACAATTTCGTGTGTGATGTCTGTGTTCACTGAAGTTCTTTGCTTTCGTTTCATTGCTTCAGTTGTCAATGACATTTCCTGAATTGTATCGCGATATGCAATATTTAATAGGCGACAAAATAGTATGGCCAATGTACATAAGAATAATTCTGTGGACTAGTGATTTGTTGGTCCAGGGATCGAGCTACTTTCGTTCGAACAAAAATAAAAATATTTATTGGTGCAGGGATCATGCTATTTTTCTGTTGACCTCCATTTTGCTGTTTGAACTGGCCGCTCTAGTCATATGGACAAAGATAATGAGAATCCACAGACATAGCACTCCCATTCCACGGTGCTAGCCCTGGACCTGAAGAAAGTAACAAAAGACGGCACCAGAAGCGAACGGACAAAGATATTAAGAATCCACAGACATAGCACTCCCATTCCACGGTGCTAGCCCTGGACCTGAAGAAAGTAACAAAAGACGGCACCAGAAGCGAACGGACAAAGATAATGAGAATCCACAGACATAGCACTCCCATTCCACGGTGCTAGCCCTGGACCTGAAGAAAGTAACAAAAGACGGCACCAGAAGCGAACGGACAAAGATAATGAGAATCCACAGACATAGCACTCCCATTCCACGGTGCTAGCCCTGGACCCGAAGAAAGTAACAAAAGACGGCACCAGCAGCGGAGTACGACATAAACCAGTCCTGTCTACAAGCCTTAAGCATGTTTTCATATTTCTTAAATAACGACGGTATTTCTTAATTTGCCGCAGATTTTTCACTCCATATGTGCAAAAGCAATTATTGTTCCATTTGTGACAAATTTTATAGTGATATTTCAGGGATACGAATGCATCGTACCCTGAAATCAGTCTTGCTGATATGGGTCTATCTCCCTTAAACTCTCTTTACAATCTGGTTGCTCCAGGATACGATCACAAAACCTGGAATATTGATGCTTATGATGATGATGATGGGGATGACGACGACGACGGCGATGTGTGGCCTACAGGGAGGCGCCCATGAGAGAACTGCGCGTCTCGGTGCATGATGACGACGACAATAAATTAGGGTGAATCCCGGTGTCGGCACCTAGCCTACAATTGCCGAATATCACCAAGGGGTCTGCTCAAAGCATAGCGTCTCTAACTGATGGACGAGTCACCATCAACAGTGTCATATGCCCTCACTCCAATGTGATAACAGGTTTGGTGATATTCCGTCCGCTGATTACCATAAATTTAACTTTCTGTTTAATGTGCCAGTGTAAATGCCGCGCGCAGTCACTAGGATTTGATGCGATCTAGGCTGCCTGCGTGACAATTTCAAAATTTCTCCATCTACTCTACCAGATGGTAGAGAAGTATATATCCGCTGCGTGATCAATGGCTGAGTTTTAAATAATTTTGTCGTGTAAAGACCAATAATGTTTCACCACAGATCTTTAACATGCCACCATCGTACGACATAGAGCGTTGAATGGGCTGTTATCCAGCTTTCATAAATCATACTACCTCTGCCAGGTTTGAATCTGAGAACTTGGAAACGCGCTAGTAGATCTGCTGATAACGATTCCTCAACTTAAAGCTTTCTTAAATGGCAGCTGATTGCGCCAGGATTTGATTCAGTGTTGAATATAAAGGGAGACTACTTAACCATCTACACCACGCAGCGGTCCCCACTAATAATAATAATAATAATAATAATAATAATAATAATAATAATAATAATAATAATGGCGTGTGGCCTCCAGAGAGGCCTGGTGTAGGTCTTTTGATTTGACTCCCGTAGGCGACCTGCGCGTCCTGATGAGGATGAAATCATGATGAAGACAATACATACACCCAGTCCCCGTGCCAGAGGAATTCCAAACCTTGCCGGGAATCGAACCCGGGACCCCTGTGACCAAAGGCCAGCACAGTAACCATTTAGCTATGGAGCCGGACATCGAATAATAATAATAATAATAATAATAATAATAATAATATAATTACCATGAATGAAATAAAATGAATGAAAATCCACGGCCCGTTTCCAGTCATTCGACCGGGTCAGGAATGGAATGAATGAAGCCCCATCTAGCGGCGAGGATATAAAATGTGCCGGCTGCCGAAGCCTCTCGCACTCCTCAGGATAATTACCATGAATATTAATTAATATTATTATTATTATTATCGGATTCCATGGCTAAATCGCTATAATAATAATAATAATAATAATAATAATAATAATAATAATAATAATAATAATAATAATAATAATAATTGCCATTGATGACATACAACCCGGACCCGCGGTGTAGGGTCAGCGTACCTGCCTCTTACTCGGAGGCCCCGGATTCGATTCCCGGCCAGGTCAAGGATTTTTTTGCTAGTGGCTTTACGTCGCACCGACACACAAAGGTCTTATGGTGACAATGGGATACGAAAGGCCTAGGATTTGGAAGGAAGCGGCCGTGGACTTAAGGTGTGAAAATTGGAAATCACAGAAAACCATCTTCAGGGCTGCGGACAGTTGGGTTAGAACCCACTATCTCCCGGATGCAAGCTCACAGCCGCGCACCTCTAACCGCACGGCAAACTCGCCCGGTGGTCAGGGATTTTTACCTTGATCTGAGGGCTCGTTCGAGGTAATTACAACTGAGAAGATATCTGACAGTGAGATGGCGGCCCCGGTCTAGAAATCCAAGAATAACAGCCGAGAGGATTTGCCATGCTGACCACACGACACCTCATAATCTGCTGCAGACTTTCGGGCTGAGCAGCGGTCGCTTGGTAGGCCATGGCCCATCGGGACTGTTGTGCCATTCGGTTTGGTTTGCTATTGAAGATACACCGAAATCATACCCAATATATGCACAGAAGGACTACGTATGAATACACGACAACGAAGCTAATATATTATAATCTACCAAAAACTGTGTAAGCAATATGAACTATAATAGCAACAGGTACAGGGCCAAATTACAGACTCCAACTACAAGCTCCAACGGAAAATGAAAGTTATAAAATAAATTGGAATTTCTCTGTTACTCATCACTAACAGGACAATAGCTGCTAACGAATCTGACCTCACTGCCACAGTTACACTGAATAAGTTTGCATAAATCACAGACATTACCATACTAAACTCCCATATCCAGCAAGTATTGTACATGGACTTTGCACACAAATCAAACGCTTCTGGAAACAGCGAACAGTTTCTGTTATTGAATTGTGATCTCACCAACTGAATCGACCAAAATAGCCGCAGACATCCATATAGCAACTAAAGTTACCGTGTCAATCAGAAGTATCATGTATGTATGTATGTATGTATGTATGTATGTTGGGTATTCAGCCCGAAGGCTGGTTGGATCCTCAATAGGCCCACCATTGGGTGTCATAGATTGCCTAGGTGTCACTGAAGAGGCGTACTCGAGATATGGGGAGTGAGGTAGTTTCCCGTTGCTTTCCTCACTGGGCTACTACTACTACTACTACTACTACTACTACTGCTACTACTACTACTACTACTACTACTACTAATAATAATAATAATAATAATAATAATAATAAAAAAGACGTCCCAATAACAACTTTTGTTTGGGGTAACGGAATTGCGTTTCGCGAGCGTTGTTCTACTTATTACATGACGCTGGCGTCTTTGAGCATCTTCAAATATCACTAGACTGAGCTGGGATTGAATTCATGAACCTGGATTTAGCCTGACATATGATAGTTATTATTTTACTTCTTATTTATTTATGTACTTTTACAATTTGTTTTACATCGCACCGACACAGATAGATCTTATGGCGACGATGGGATAGGTAAGGCCTTGGAGTGGGAAGGAAGCGGCCGTGGCGTTAATTAAGGTATAGCCACGGAAACCGTCCTCAGGGATGCCGATAGTGCGGTTCGAACCAACTATCTCCAGGATGCAAATTATTATTATTATTATTATTATTATTATTATTATTATTATTATTATTATTATTATTATTATTATTATTATTATTATTTGCATACTGAGTCAGTTTCGTTGTGTGCTATGCAACGTAAGAAGTACACACTCATATATTTTCTCGAATGGTTGTATGTTACAACTTACAAGTTAGTTTTAATTTTTCAGTCTGCCCCCTTGGAGGGCAAATAATAAATAATAATAAATAATAAATAAATAATAAACTTCAACTTATGAAATGAAAGATATCTTCTGTAATGTTCACACACTCTGTTAAGTATCAGATGCTCTCCATCCACAAGTGATGCAGTTTCACGACGAGAATTGGTGCGAGCAGTGCAAATACCCGGTGAATGTTGCTATAATAAGGGAACATAGCCGGTGAATCTATTTGGGAGTGGTGTACTGGCAGCCGCTGCTAATGCGTGTTTGCAATGGGAAGTTCGCACATACGATTGTGTTATTCCATTGGCTACTTCCCCTGCAGCATGAAACACATGAATTACTCCTGTTACTGTACTGTTGCTAACTTGGGACAATACTTGTCAACACCATTAGCTGCAGCGCTTATAATATATTTGAATCAGGAAACGCCACGCTACTTCCGCAATACAACGATTAGACCATTAACTAAATAGGTCCATTGTTCTCGTAGTATTAATTTCTTGCAATAAATCTGTTTGGCTACAAAATAACGTTCAGTAATAATTCAAGAGCAAAGTAAGTTGAAAGTGGTTTTGACAACCGACTAGCAGAGATATAGTGTGTTATATGCACATATCGAAGAACCGATCAATCTTGGTTTACCTAGATCGCTATTTTGCTATTTTGCTTTACGTCGCACCGACACAGATAGGTCTTATGGCGACGATGGGATAGGAAAGGCCTAGGAATGGGAAGGAAGCGGCCGTGGCCTTAATTAAGGTACTGCCCCAGCATTTGCCTGGTGTGAAAACGGGAAACCACGGAAAACCATCTTCAGGGCTGCCGACAGTGGAATTCGAACCCACTATATCCCGGATGCAAGCTCACAGCTGCGCACTCCTAACCGCACGACCAACTTGCCCGGTGGTTTACCTAGATCATATGTAACGAAACATTTGAAAATATCCAAAAATGACCGAGATTATGGACGCATGTGTATATGTTCCAGCATAACCCTCAAACAAACTTGGTAGAAATATGACTTGCAGTCTGAAAAAAAAGGTACTGTAGGGGCATGACTCCTCTAGCACCCCTAGGGGAGGGGGCGAAATGTAAAATCAACCAAAAACGAACGATATTAGCGTTGAATCAGTAGTTTTCGGGGTGGCAATGATGAAATATGATACTCTGGATGCCGTGTAAGTCACAGTTCAACCCCAATCGGAATGGAGGTTAGAAGGGTTGAGAATGATAATATAAAAATTTACCGAATTTACGGATGAATGTGCGTATATTCCAGCAGAGCTCTGAACCAAACTTGGTACACATGACTCACTATCTGGATAAAGATACTTTTTGTTGCAAGTTGCTTTATGTCGTACCGACACAGATAGGTCTTATGGCGACGATGGGACAGGAGCGGCCGTGGCCTTAGTTAAGGTACAGCCCCAGCATTTGCCTGGTGTGAAAATGGGAAACCACGGAGAACCATCTTCAGGGCTGCCGACAGTGAGGTTCGAACCTACTATCTTCCGAATACTGGATACTGGCCGCACTTCAGCGACTACAGGTATCGAGCTCGGTGGTAAAATTACTGTGAGGGTAAGACACCAACTAGCACACCTAGGAGAGGGGTTGATATTTATGTAAAAGCAAGCGAAAAAGACCAATATTGGTGTGTAATCCATGTCTTTCGGGGTCGCTGAGATGAAATTTTGACACTCTGAATGCCGTTTAAGTCCAACTTCAACCTCCATCGGCATGGGGATTGAGAAAGGGAGTACAAGAATATGTCCAAGTTGACCGATATGTGTGTTGAGTCCACAGTTTTCAGGGTCACTAGCCTGATTGGTGACAGTTCCAGTGACAGTTGGAATCTTGTACATCGATACTTCCCTGACAATGTGGGCAGCCAAATAATCTCAAACTAAATTTAAACACATAACAATAATTCTAAATTTGCAAACGAGTTCGTAAACTATCACTCAACGTCAGAGTTAAAGGAATCAAAAAATAATCACTCAGACAGTTTATACAAATCCTAAAATTAAATATTCAAGGGAAGTGCTTGGGCGGAGCCGGGTACTACAGCTAGTAATAATAATAATAATAATAATAATAATAATAATAATAATAATAATAATAATAATAATAATAATAAACGCATAGCGCTTCAGTCCTAGCCCGCCTGGTGGCCATGATCGTCTAAACGGTCTGACACCGAGGTTAGCCGGTTCGAGTCCCGTTGGTCGAAAAAATGTTCACTATCAGAATGTTGGCCAGTAGGGCAGGGGGAGGGGTGGTATATAATTTCTTATAACTAGATTGCGTGCCAAAAGCCTGGATTAAATTTCATACCTCTCCGCAGTGCTCATATGGAGTGAGGGAACATGACGCTGTTGATAGTGATTCGTCCGTCGGATGGGGACGTTAAGCCTTGAGCAGACCACTTGGTGCTATTCGACAGGAGTAGGTTACGCGCCTGCACCGGGTTTCACCCTCTCCGTTCCTAGTATCATATAACATGTCATTAATTTCATCTCATTAATTTCATCTCATTAACTCCTCTGATGAGAGTGACGTCAGAAACGGCAACCGGTCATAAAAACTCGCCACGACAGATTCATCTCACCTCACTTCATACCCGACCCTGTAGAGAAACGGGACAAGGGTTGGACAAACAACAAACAAAACAGCGCTTCAGTCCTGATGAGTCTTAGCCTACCAAGCGACAACGATTGCTCAGCCAGAAAGCCAGCAAATTACAAGGTGGCGCATGTTCAATGTGACGAATTCTCTCGACCGTTACTCTTGTGTCTAGATAATAATAATAATAATAATAATAATAATAATAATAATAATAATAATAATAATAATAATAATAATAATAATAATAATAATAATAATTGTACCGGGTGGTACACCTACACGTCGCTTATTCAAACTTTGCGCCAGTTGAAACTCCCCTACTGGAGGAAGTCTGAACTTTATCTAATGTGTTAATTTTCAAGTTTCTCAGAAGATGTCACTACTTGGAAATTTTTAAGTTTCTGAACTGGGTCGTTTTCGATGTATTTTTGTTTTGCCGGTAGTAGGAAGTGTGAACATTCTCTTCTAGAGGACACTACTGAAGAACTACAATGGTGCACCCTAGTGCGAAGTGAAAGAACTGTTTTTTGGAGAAATTTTTATTTCAAAAGTTTGTTCTTTGTTAAATTTCTTTCTGTTATTGTTTAAGTTGGCTGTATAACCCTTTCTTTCCCCTTGTTTTGAATTTAGCCAATCCCGAATTTCTTTAATTAATTTATGACCAATCAGGTGTATCTTCCTCAACGGGGATATGTTGCTTAACCCTAGCCAATAAAATTCTTGTGGGAGGGTGTTCTCATTCCTGAAACGCCTCGAACTTTCCGCGAGAGTATATAAACTGCTGATTTTCGGGTCTCCGCGCCACTTCAGTAACATCTTTCAGTGTGTAAAGTACGTAGCAGGGGGCGGGAAGCGCCTCTTCCTTCGGGCAGCAGTTCATCCACAAGGTAATGGCTGTTTAATTCTTTTCTTGCTAGCTCAGCAGTTTAACTCTCGGGGCAGGTCCGAAGCCTTTTCCATGTAACTTTCCTTTAAAAATGTAAAGACACTCGGTGTCAATTCTTTCTGTTTTAACTACATATTGGGATAGAGAGTGCTTAACCCTCTCGAGCTCCCACTCATATTGCATTGAGGTGAACTTATTTTCTCAACCGTTTCTTCCTTAACGTAATGTAAACCGCTTCCTTTTTAAAGTCACCTCTTTAGTATGGGATTAGCCCTTGCAGTAACGGCCTAGTGCCAAGTAGGTTTTATATAAAGTGTGTTACGAGTGCAAGAACGCCTCCTCTCAAGTTGGTATTTTAGAGGCCACGTAATTAACCTTTCCTTACTTAATAGGCCTCAGTAGGTTGGGTATTTTACCCCTGTTTTCATGTCATTGGAGGACAACTTGAAAGTGGAGTTTGGTGTGGCCTCTGACAGGCTTAAATTTTGAGAGCGAGTTGCTCTTTCTTGAAAATTTTGTTTTCTGCGCACCTCAAGGAGGCTTTACTGTGTAATTTGGAGCAAGTGCTCCTGGGCATGATAGGGGTCATCTGCCCCTTTGTTGGAAGGTGTATATCGTACAGTTGGGCTAATTGCTCAAGAATTGTGAGTCCGGGGGTCGAAGCCCAAATCCTGTGAATACTGTAATTGTACTTTTGTTGCCTTGCTACTCTGTACCTGCCATCCTTGTTATTTCTTGATTTTTGAAAAGAAAATATAACCTTGTTAAATTTTATCTTAACTTTAATTTCGTATTTTGAGGCCCGTTCACCCCCGCACCTTCTTTCACCTCTGCTGTTCCACAGATACCTCGGAACAATAGTAATAATAATAATAATAATAATAATAATAATAATAATAATAATAATAGTAACAGTAATATGGCGTCTCCCCAACGGTAGGCGACACTTCTAATGCCCGAAAATAGTGAGGTCTCACGGAAACGGGCTGAACTGAATGAAGACTACTTGACGTTCATGTTTATTAAAAGATGTCACTATTTTAGACTTTGGGTTGCCGCCTATGGTCTTGGATTATGTACAACAGTAGAGAATTACTACTGTTTAGGGGTTGGCACAAAGATTCCAACATGTGTTTCTAAGTTGCCACTGCTGTCTGTTCCATTCAAACCAACCAACCAGCGCCCAGCTCGTCCCTTTAAATACTGAATATCTTGGACCATATGAGCTATCTGGATTTTCGTGAAGTGAAAGACAAGTGAGGTTCTCCTCACAAGAGGCTCGGACGTGCAGGGGCAATATGTAAGGTAAGTGGATTGATTCCTTAACTGGTGAAATCTCCTGCGCGTGGCGACGAGAAGATACCAGCATTCCCCTCTAGCTTGTAACAGTTAGGGTGTGCCGCGATGACCTTAGGCCACGGATGACAAAACTTTACCAACTAACGCGCCAATTAACGTCTTGTGTATTATTTTTTACTGCCTAATGTGTCGTCGGTTATTTTTCTTTAAAATCATCATAAAATCTCTCATTGGATTCAATTAGGAATTAGATTGCATAACATATAAATCCATTTGATTCAATGTTTTATGATTTTATTTTGCAAAAATCCTGAAAATTACATTTTTGAAAGAGGTAAATTTTAAGAATAAGGTATATTTTTACTTTAACCTAATAACATTCGTATAAAATTTAGCCAGAAGCCTCCGAGGCTCAATCGGCAGCGCACCAGCCTCTAGCCACTAAGTTCCGTGGTTCAAATCCCAGTCACTCCATGTGAAATTTGTGCCGGACAAAGCGGAGGTGGTATAGGTTTTTCTCCGGGTACTCCGGTTTTCCATGTCATATTTCATTCCTGAAACACTCTCCAATACCATTTAATTTGCCAGTCATTTATCATTGCCCCAGAGGAGTGCGACAGGCTTCTGCAGCCGGCACAATTCCCATCCTCTCCGCTAGATGAGGGCTTCATTCATTCCACTCCTGACCCGGTCGCATTACTGGAAACAGGCTGTAGATATTATACTCATGAAATTAATTGATATATACTTCTTTAACAAAGCGTAATCTTATATTAGGTTATGATGTAAAATTTTCGACCTATTTATTACATGTTGAAAAATAAATTAAAATATTAAATATTAAATATATGGTATGCTGTCTGACGTGTCACAAAAGTAGTGTACGCGTGTCACCTAGTGGCCCGCGTGTCATAGGTTCGCCATCCCAGCCTTAGTCTGTCTGCGGATTGAATATAATTTCCCTAGTGGGTAACACGTAATTAAGATGTACGAGTGTGGATCCTCGTTTCCATTATACGCTTAGGTTTTTGGTGGCTAAGTGTTCTTAAGTTTCACATGAAATGTCTTATGGCTGGGGTCATACGAAAATTGGCGTAGCGTAACGTGACAAAATGTGTGACTGAAATAACGTCACATTAGTCGTTACCGTAGACCTTGGTCGCCTAAGTTACTGTAGTTTTGTATAAGTAGAGTGTGTTGAAATATAAAGTGTACCGTCAGTGACGTCACATTAGTCGTTACCGTAGGCCTTGGTCGCCAAAGATGCTGCGGCTACAAGATAAGTTCCTTTGGCGTTGAGTTCTTCATATAGAAAGACATATCATTACCTTTTCGCAAAGGGAAATCTTTTACTAAATTTTCTCCGCAATTTTGGCTGGTAATTTCTTTCCGTCTTAGTCACTAACGTAGCATGGCTTATCCTCTCCGTCACCGGGCTTTCTGCCTCATGAGGTTTTATGACAAGTCATGCCACGGAATTGCTTGAGTGGTACAGCATTCTAGCATATTTTGTTTCCGACCATTTCTTTTTAAACGTTTGTTTCTTATTTATTCTGCGGCCGTGTAGTACGAGCTTCTACTCCTTTGTTTTAGATCACTTCCCCTTAGGGTAAGGGCAGCGTGTGTCATGCTAAATAGTTTTAGCGTTCCCTTCGGAGTGAACTTTGTGTATATGTGAAGTCACGGCCCATCTGGCCATTCGTAATAAAATTTAGGAGTTCTATCGCCTCTCTACCATGTATTCCTGAACTGCTAAGGAAGCTTCAGCTTCTTGGATTCAATCTACAGATTCCCTTATACCAAAGATTATTTGCACCAATGATTTTCCGTACCAAAGGTTAAGACTAGGTAGTCTTGCTACATGTATGCCAAAGATGATCTACCTATGATGTGTCTAAGACCAAAAAGTCGTGTAGAATGAGAACTCCTTCTCCCCTGTTAATTATGAAGCTCTAAAACTTTATTTTTGTAAGGCCTTGTTCACTGTAAATGCTGTTGTTATTGCTGGTGGTTAAAAGAGAGAAATAAAGAGAATGGTAATTTTGGGAATACTTTCTATTTGTGTGTGTGTGTGTGTGTGTGTGGTCTTCAGCCCAGACCTCTCCACCCTGTCACTTCTTCCCCTATACTTCCGCTTAAATCTATAAGAACAATAATAACAACAACAATAATAATAATAACAATAATAATTGTACCGAAGGTCACCTTCCCCGGCCGGTTGAACTGCGCGCCTTTACTACTACTACTACTACTACTACTACTACTACCAGATACTTTTGTCTTCATCTGGTAGATGTCTCTACCATCGGTTTAATTGCTCCCTCTGGCGGGATGAACTCTAATTATATCATAAAGGAATGTTCATTTTTGCAGTTGGCAGACGTTAGGTTCTGAGGATTGTTTTGTTTATGTATTGAAGTTGTGAACACTTCATATGGCTCCTTCTTCAATTGTAATCAAGCTATCAGAAACTCATGAATATTTTCTGTAGCCAATCTAAATTGGGGGTGTGTACAGGAATCCAGCCTATCAGTAAAGAGTTCTGGAAGCTTCTCCTTAAATATACTATAAAAGAGCGCTTTAGGGCCGTATTGTCTTAATTTCTCCAGTGATTTTAGTGCGGCTAGTCGTAAGGGAGGCAGGGGCGCGGCCTGTGTGAGGAAGGGCCAGCGACTCTAGGTAATGGCAGAATTTTGATGGATATGTGATTACTCCTGCGGTCAGTGTGAGGGGAAGGTTTCTAAGCTCTTTTATTTAAGGTAAATTTCTAAATTTGGTGGTTTTAATGTAGAATTTCCGGCAAGTCTGAGGACTCTGTTCTATTACGTACTGGGAAATATGTAATGTAAGGGAACAAAAAGTGATTACCCTCTGTTAGTTCCCATCAACATCCCATGGGGTGACTAAAGTTTTCAAGCCTCTAAATTTCAGAAAACTTATTTGGCATCAACGTTTCTAATTTAGTCACCCCAGTGTAGTATAGCACTAGCCTCCGTATATTTGACACATTAGGCCACTTAGGATTTTAGCTGTTTCTAGAAGGAACGCAGGTGTTTAGCCTCCTCACATTTCTTTCTTTCCCGTTAAAACCAACTTTTTTCTTTTGTCATTAATGCCAGTTAGTGATGGAAAATCAAGCACCTGTTTATTCGGAAATTGTTTCTGGTGTTAGTTTCCTTTGGGAAAAGTGAATTATATAACTGTTGAGCAAAATATAAGTCCACATCGGGGCAATTTGGTGTAAATATTTGAGTGCACCATGAGAAATTGATGCCTCTGCGAGGCTGAACTATGGTATAGTTGGAGCGCAGACTCCTAAGATGTGTACTTTCCTGAAGCATTTTTTGCTCTTGTAAAATATTGTACCTGGCAAGATAATTCGGCTCTTTTCTGTGTAAATTAACAATTTGTAACTCTCTCAAGTTTTTGTACCTGATATTCGAACTTCTAAGTCCACTATATTGTTAGAGCTGTCGAGATCATTAATATTTTGTTATTCATTCAGATTTTCTATTTCTCAATTTCTCAATTTTTAAACCAAAGGAAAGGAATAAAATTTCAAAATGTAAGAAGATGTACAATATTATAGGGAAGGATCCACCTTTCAATACTCCGTAGTAAAAAGTAGTTACAACCTGTTTATTGCGACCGGTTTCAACACATTTCAAGTGTCATCATCAGCCAATTAGCGAAGATCTTAAAACAACTAATATATTGAACACAGGCAAAATATTAACATTGTATCATATTGTAGCAATTCAGTGATTATTGTGTTTTGAACATTAACTGAATTTGTGTTTTGAACATTAACTGAATTGCTACAATATGATACAATGTTAATATTTTGCCTGTGTTCAATATATTAGTTGTTTTAAGATCTTCGCTAATTGGCTGATGATGACACTTGAAATGTGTTGAAACCGGTCCCAATAAACAGGTTGTAACTACTTTTTACTACGGAGTATTGAAAGGTGGATCCTTCCCTATAATATTGTACATCTTCTTATTTCTCTATTTCTCTATTCAATACGGAACAATCATGAAGTTTTTAACTTTAAATTTCAAAATGTGTCTGCTCTAGGTAATTCCTTGTCCAGCCATTCAACGCTAACGCTTCTTATTCCTATTTGATCCATGATATAATAATAATAACAATAACAAGAATAATAATAACAATAACAATAACAATAACAATAATAATAATAATATGCTAGTGAGTACCTCTGAATGACTGGAAAACCTAGGCTACTAGGAGCCCAAGTTTGACAGAGAGCCTTCGCAAATAGTAGTCCTTAAGATAGTGGACGGACAGCATAGATTAAGAGGAAGTGAGGAATTGTACCAAGAAAACGACAGACCGATGAATCGATAAAAATACGATGACTGAAACTCTATGGACATCTCCTGAGAATGGATGAAAAGCGACTGACAAAATATGTCAATTTTAAACTGGATAGTAGACGTAAAATTTCGGATAAGTTGTTTCATGCGATCAGAAAGGATTTCTACAGGGTTGGAGTAAACCAGAAAGATATATTAGATCGATCAAAGTACGGACTGCAAATTAACAACTTGAAGGGCTTCCATAAAGAACACGATCAGAACAGTGGATGGACGGAGGAAAGAACAGGCTTCTGTAAATTTTATGCAACGATTCTGGAATGTTTAAAAGGTTTATACTTGACAGAGTCTCTAATGGCCCTAAATAAAAGGTTTTTTTAGATAATTATAGGAATAATTATAGGAAGGGTAAAATCTTTGAAAATACCATTCACTTATTCGGTATTGATAGCAAAGAACTGACATTCATTATGTACTGATAATCACACAGTGTGACCCAGACCCAACAGACAGAACACAGATCGACAACAGGGCACCAAAAAACTAAAATTGATAAATAACAATACAAATCTGAAAAAATGTAGACCAGTATCAACCAAAAATTAATTATTTATTTACTAGTTGTTGTATCCGTAGTTCACGGGTTAGTTTTTGTACAATTGCAGCATTAATAGCAAAGCGTAAGAATGAGTGCAATCAGAACTGGCATAGCAACGTTACCTAAGAATAGGCAATTTGTATAGAGTTATTTTTTTACAACTTGTTTTACGTCGCACCGACACAGATAGGTTTTATGGCAACGATAGGATAGGAAAGGGCTAGGAGTGGGAAGGAAGCGACCGTGGCTTTAACGAGCATTTGCGTGGTATGAAAATGGGAAACCACCGAAAACCATCTTCAGGGCTGTCGACATTTGGGTTGGAACCCACTATCTCCCGGATGCGAGTTCACAGATGCCCGCCCCTAACCGCACGGCCAAGTCGCCCGGTGACAGAGAGATGAAATGAAATGATATTGGGGACTGTTGCTGGAATAAGACATGACAGAGAAAACCGGAGAACCCGGAGAAAACCTGTCCCGACTCCGCTTTGTCCAGCACAAATTTCACATGGAGTGACTGGGATTTGAACCAGGGAAACCAGCGGTACAGGCCAGCGCGCTGCCGCCCGAGCTACGGAGGCACCAAGGAGTAAGTGACTGGAATAATTTATCAAGGGAAATGTTCGATGAATTTTCAAGTTTTTTGAAAACATTTAAGGAGAGACTAGGCAAACAATTGACAGGGAACCTGCCACCTTCGCGATCCTAAATGCAGATAATCGATGACCTAATTTCTTTTTAAAACATACAATAAATTAAGATAAATTAAAAATCATAAAACCCGATATATTTTTTATAAACGACACCTGGCCTATGGGCATTCTCGCGGCTTGCAATGAAGAATTTTCTTACAAGTTGCTTTTATTTCTGATTAGGTTTTAATCTATATTTGTTTGTCTGCTGATAGTACTAATGTTTTAATAATAGGTTTTTATTACTGAGCTGATTTTGTATATCTCACTCATGTTGTTCCATCTACTGGCAGCGAGCAGGCTGTAAAATATCTCAACGTATTATTTGAAGAAAGAAAGACAAATTAAATAAAAACTAAATTAATTAATTAATTGTAGTCCGCCTCTGTGGTGTAGTGGTTAGTGCAATTAGCTGCCACCCCCGGAGGCCCGGGTTCGATTCCCGGCTCTGCCACGAAATTTGAACAGTGGTGCGAGAGCTGGAACGGGGTCCACTCAGCCTCGGGAGGTCAAATGAGTAGAGGTGGGTTCGATTCCCACCTCAGCCATCGTGGAAGTGGTTTTCCGTGGTTTCCTATTTCTCCTCCAGGCAAATGCCGTGATGGTACCTAACTTAAGGCCACGGCCACTTCCTTCCCTCTTCCTTGTCTATCTCTTCCAATCTGCCCATCCCCCACAAGGCCCCTGTTCAGCATAGCAGGTGAGGCCGCCTGAGCGTGTTACAGGTCATTCTCCCCAGTTGTATCTCCCGACACAAAGTCGGGAACTCCAGAACACTGCCCTTGAGGCGGTAGAGGTGGGATCCCTCGCTGAGTCCGAGGGAAAAGCCAACCCTGGAGGGTAACCATATTAAGAAAGAAATAATTAATCGTAGCTCTTACAATGGTGATGTCGTTATAAGTTACGTATTTATAGTGTACTTAAAACTATTTGTCTTCGTCATTATGATTTTCTAAATGAGAGCATCGATACGAATGAAGGGAACTTTAAAGAGCTGTTCGTCGAAATAACTACAGTGCATTCCATTGAACTAAGCAGAAAATCGAGTTAGGACATAATTTGTCAAATAGGAATGCGACAGTAACATTAACAGAGTTAACAGTGGGCACGTCTGTTTCCTGTTTTTCCCAGACTGCTTCCCTTGTTATTGAATTACAAACACGATTATCTCTCTTCACTTCACACTGCAGCTGTTACTGACCTCGTTCTAGTTACTGGTGACAGCTTCATAGAAAACTTTTGGGAACATACTTCACAAGTCATGAAATAAATATACAGTACAAAACAGACTGTTCTGTTTGAGCTCACGCCGCTTTCACTGACAAGTTTTGACAGGCAAACTTCTGTTATAAATTCACTACCCCACATATATATATATATATATATATATATATATTTATGAACAGAATATTTAGAAATTTATAACTACACCAAATATTATTTTAAAATTAATATTCTAATAATAATTGGTTTTTGTAAAAACAAAACTATCTACATATAAATATCAAAGAAAATACTGTACTATATACGCATTTTGGAGTGATGAGATAAATTCAATTCATCAAGTACGAAATCGATAACAGAATGAATGAATAAAGCTGCGATTAAACTAGTTTGGGTAGTAGAGATATGTGGGGCGAACGAAGCAGGGGACTTGGTCACGGAGGTTAAGAGAAGCAAAATATACCATGGTGATGATGGTTAGATTTATGATTTTAAGGTATGAAGTGTGGAACTAAACGAGATCACTGAGCTACTTTGCAAATACAGGATTATGGAAGCTCTCCCTCTGTGGATCAGTGATAGAGGATCCAAAATTTGTGGGTGTAAACCTGGCAGAGGTAGTCGAAGTTTTTAAGGGTAGAAATAACTCCATTCGACCCTCTAAGCCATATGTTGACTTGTGAAAGGTCTTTGATGACACATTCGCTGTTTACTCAAAAAATTAATTTATTAGCGCGTCCGCGGCTCAGGCGGCAACGAGCCGGCCTGTCGCCGCTGGATTATGGTCACTCCATGTGAGATTTTTTTCTGGACAAAGTCGAGCCAGAGACAGGCTTTTCTCGGGATACTCCAGTTTTCCCTGCCATCTTTCATTCCAGCAATACTTCCCAATATTATTTCATTTCATCTGTCAGTCATTAATCATTGCCCCAGAGGAGTGCGACAGCCTTCCGGAGCCAGCCGCTACATGGGGCTTCATTCAATCCATTCCTGACCCCGTCACATGACTACAAACAGGCAGAGGATCCTCAATATTAATAATAAAAAATCAGCCATAGATCGCTAACCGAGATCCGGTGTACCATGCCATGCGTGCTACCCTTCAGTCCCGTTCTGATTCGGGTTCGGGGATGAGGTGGGATGAAATGAATGATGGTGAATGATATGTGGTAAGGATGTGGAAGGAATCGGCTGTCACGGCATTTACCTGGGAATGAAAATGGGGAAACCACAGAAAACCATTCTCAAGACAGCCGAAGGTGGGGTTCGAATTTTGAACCCACCGTCTACCGAATGCAGAGCTTGGCTCTATAGCTCTAGTGCGTTAACACACACGGCCTCTCCGCTCGGTCCGATGTATTCTGCAATCTTATAGTGTAAAACGGAGCGTTGAAACTGACGCCCAGGCAGTCAGGATTGTGTAAAATTAAATCATGCATACTGTAGCTCAAGGCGTGGATGATTGCATAATGAACGCTGAAATGTACAATAGTCTAATCATAATGTTATTAGCTTTACGTCTCGCTAACTACTTTTACGATTTTCGGAGACGCCGAGGTGCCGGAATTTACTCCCGCAGGAGTTCCTTTACGTACCAGAAAAATCTACCGACACGAGGCTGACGTAGCCTGTTTGAATACCTTCAAATACAATCGGACTAAGCCTGGATCGAACCTGCCAAGCTGGGATCAGAAGGCCTGCGCCTTAACAGTCTGAACCACTCAACCCGGTATGTATAACGGTCTACGTAAAGTGAAGATATAGGCCAATGTATAACATATTATTATTATTATTATTATTATTATTATTATTATTATTATTATGCTGGAAGAGTTGGTCGTGCGGTTAGGGCCGCGCAACTGAGAACTTGAATCCGGGGAATAGTGCGTTCGAACCCCACTGTCAGCAGCCCTGAAGGTGCTTGGTCCGTGGTTTCCCATTTATACCAGGCAAATGCTGGGGAAGTAGATTAATTAAAGCCACGGCCGCTTCCTTCCCTCTCCTAGGCCTTTCCTATCCCATCATCGCCATAAGACCTATTCTGTGTCGGTGCGACGTAAAAGCAAATTATAAAATCATCATCATCATCATCATCATCATCATCATCATCTGTTTACCCTCCAGGTTCGGCTTTTCCCTCGGACTCGGCGAGGGATCCCACCTCTACCGCCTCAAGGGCAGTGTCCTGGAGCTTCAGACTCTTGGTCGGGGGATACAACTGGGGAGAATGACCAGTACCTCGCCCAGGCGGCCTCACCTGCTATGCTGAACAGGGGCCTTGTGGAGGGATGGGAAGATTGGAAGGGATAGACAAGGAAGAGGGAAGGAAGCGGCCGTGGCCTTAAGTTAGGTACCATCCCGGCATTCGCCTGGAGGAGAAGTGGGAAACCACGGAAAACCACTTCGAGGATGGATGAGGTGGGAATCGAACCCACCTCTACTCAGTTGACCTCCCGAGGCTGAGTGGACCCCGTTCCAGCCCTCGTACCACTTCTCAAATTTTCGTGGCAGAGCCGGGAATCGAACCCGGACCTCCGGGGGTGGCAGCTAATCACGCTAACCACTACACTACAGAGGCGGACAAAATTATAAAATAATAATGAAAATGAAAACCTAGAACCTGTTTTACAGTCTTTGACCGGTCAGGGATGTAATGAATGAACCAGATATATTAAGCTATTATTATAATGGAGTCACCACTCCCAAGATGATTTATTAATGACTGATAAATGCTATGGAATGATAATGGAGAGTGTTGCTGGTATGAAAGACGACAGGGAAAACCGGAGTACCCGGAGCAAAACCTGTCCCGCCTCCCCTTTGTCCAGCACAAATCTCACATGGAGTGACCGGGATTTGAACCAGGGTATCCAGCGGTGAGAGGCCGATGCGCTGCCATCTGAGCCACGGAGGTTCTGTAAAATAATAATAATAATAATAATAATAATAATAATAATAATGTTTGTCTACTAGGCCTACAAATCAAGGCGTGACTATTGTCATTTTTCCATCGCACTGGATAAGAACTGGACGCGCCTGACTACACTTGCGTCCGCATGACTGTATGGACGAAATATTTTTAATCGTGCAAAATAATTAAATGTATGAACATGGTTTCCAACTAACATACAAACCAACAAACGAAGCAAGCATGCAACGGGGTTACACAAATTCTATCTAAAACAAAAGAACACGTAATAAATTCATTTGTGTTCAGTATTCGTAACGTCCGGCATACGACAAGTGTAACACATTACAGCAGGATACAAAAAGTAAACTAGAATATTTACACTCATACATATTAAGTGGTATGAAAGAAATATATTTACCTGTTATACGTTCACGTTTATGAGTCAGGAAGCTGCAATTTACATATTCATTTCTCGTCCATTTTGATGAGAAACTACATCGCTGACTGCAATGTTAAATGTGCTAGTCTACATCCCCTCGTTACGAATAATAAATTCACCCACCATTATGACCAGTTTGTGAGAACACTTCCTACGAAAGACTGTGTGATAAATAGTATCAGTGATTCGAATCAACACTTCAACAACAGATGAGAACAGTCCTGACATAATTATCTTCCTCAATGTTTCTGTCATTCAACCAGAAAGGTAGCAATCCCATGACATGTGATAACAACTCTACTTAGGTACACCTACAGGTAAGGTGTGCTGCACGTACATGAACGACTACGTATACACCAGTCCCCTGATAAACGTATACCTGTAAGAGGGCCAGAGATCCGAGGACGCAAAAAAATGAAATGGCGTATGGCTTTTAGTGCCGGGAGTGTCCGAGGACATGTTCGGCTCGCAAGATGCAGGTCTTTTGATTTGACTCCCGTAGGTGACCTGCCCGTCGTGATGAGGATGAAATGATGAAGACGACACATACACCCAGCCCCCGTGCCAGCGAAATTAACCAATGATGGTTAAAATTCCCGACCCTGCAGGGAATCGAACCCGGGACCCCTGTGACCAAAGGCCAGCGCGCTAACCATTTAGCCATGGAGCCGGACATCCGAGGACGCGAGGTGTGTAGACGGAAGTCAGCCTGGTGGCGTAATACACATATGTAATTAATAGATGAGTTTTTCAGCTGAAATATTCGGGCATCCTTCCCAACATGGTTGATTACAGAGATGGACTAAACAGTTCTTCTGATGTGAGCAGTCCTGTTCTTTGATTACGGACCAATTTAATACTCAGTAGAGCTGATAACATATTAAGAAACTTTAAATGTTCTACAGTTTTGAAGAGCTGTACCAAGTAGCTCAGACGCTAGAACGCTAGCATTCTGACCTCAACATGGCAGGTTCGATCCTGGTTCAATCCGGTGGTGTTTGAAAATGCTCAAATACGTCAGCCTCGTGCCGGTATATTTACTGGCACCTAACCTGCAAAACAAACTTCCAGCATCCGGGCGTCTCCGAAAACCATATAAAGTAGATAGCGGGACGTCAAACCAATAACATTATCTATACGTATATGGCTCTCTATATAAACAACTAACTCCGACTGGCTATAATGAACGCCCAGCAAAAACTACTGGACATAAAGAAATGATATGTTGTGGATACATTTATATTACAGTGTAGGTGCTCACTAAGGGAGGATTCTTGGATATTCCGTCGCTAAGGGGGTGAAAAAGGGAGGGGGGTGAAATGTTTAAATGTGCACATCTATATCACAAAAAATTACAAACGTTAAAATTGGTTTTTGGAATCTAATTTAAAAATGAATAAACACATTTTTGTTTTGGGAAAATTCCCTTAAGGGGGTGTGAAAATAGTAAAAATATGGGTTGAATACCTTTTATGAGGATACTTATATCTCAAAAACTGAAGATATTACAGACATGAAAATCGGTATTTGGAATCTCCCTTAAAAATCAGAAAATCCACTTAACGGGGGGTGAACAGGAGTGAAAAAGGGGTGAATTTTTAAAATGAGTACATAAACGGTATGTCTAAAATATGTAACATTTTATAGACGTAAAAACTGGCATTTGGAATCTCCCAAAATGTTAAAAAACGCGCATAATTTCTTTTCGGAAAATCCACTTAAGGGAAAAGGAAAAAGAGAGTGATTTAAAAAAAAGCATGACTACAGTGTATCGCAAAAAGTTATGTGTTAAAGACGTGAAAATTGGTTTTATTAATTTATTTTAAATATATCTTAAGCATATTTGTTTCAGAGACCCCATTTAAAGTGGGAGGGAGGACTGAAAATTGGGTTAAATTATTTACTTTGGATACTGATATCTCAAAAACTGAAGATGTTACAGGCGTGAAAAAGGTTAAGTGGAATCTTAATTAAAAATGAAGAAACAAATAATTTTTTGGAAAATCCACGTAAGGGATGGCTTAAAAATAAGCGAAATAGGGGTTGAAGTATTTTGATTATGATATTTATCTATTTAAATAAAATTGTAACGATCGTGTGTCTGTACATTCGCTATTTTAGTGAAATTTTTGTACAGTTGTCCGTTTCAGGTGTAATAATGACCACCGGCAAATATTTTAGCTTTATTTTCCTGAAAGTCCTCATTTTTACCCTTCTCCTTAAAATCAAGATGGCGGCACAATCTGCCAGACGAGCTAGAAAGATGAAATTTGGCAAAAATTATAGGTTTAAGTTTGTAACTGACGAAAATATTCCAAGATGTTTCCATTTCTCACCTTTTACCTCCGAAAATTATCGAAATAAGGAGGGAATTTTAGTGACGGTACAGACATTCGTTTCGATTCATCGCGTGGCTAGACGGTAAGTTGTATCACAAAGCGGATGGCACAACCTCAGTTCAATTTGGAGTGTTCTACAACTTTGGTCCTATGACATTTTTTCGTATATCCCTTATGCCTTACATTTGACTGTGTTTCTCGATTGCTCGTAAATTTTGCAGATTTTACACGTATAATTCATAGTTTGGCACACTTATAGGAAGAGCAGAATCAAAAAATCCGACATGAACATTAGCCCTTCTAATAGCCATCTGTGAGCCCAAATCCGATGATTTTAGCTGTCATATAAGTATCCGAAAACTAATGCAGTGTGTGAAAACAATACCCAAATTTCCCCCTATTCAATGTTTCTAACGCAATGTCGCCTATAAATAGAAGAGATACGAGAAAATGTCATAGGATCAACCATTTAGACCGCTGAAAAAGGCGCCTTATGGTGCGATACGTTTGGCGATATAGTGTACCGTTTAGCAGCAGTTAATCTGTAAATGAAGGTCTGCAATATTGTAAACATGAGTCAAATTGTACCGATCTAGAAGGGTGGGTGTGTGTGTGTGTGTCTGCCATTATAATTACGAGACTTTACAAATAGATAGTGACTGTTAAAAGAAGGACGTCTGCTATTGTAATAAATAGTCCCCACATCGATTTTGACTGGCAGTAGGAATAGAGTCATTCTCCAGCTCCTATGTAACTCGCATTAGTAACGAAGGCCTACCATTGTAATGAAAAATTATCTTCTCGATTTGACAGGCAAAAGGCAAGGGAGCAAAACTTCCCTGGAAGTGGGAAAGGGGGCCTGCCATTGTAACGAAATCTCCTCAAATCGTTTGTTACCGCACAGTGGACAAGATGGCTTTCTATTATAACGAAAACTTCCCAACTCGATTGTGAATGGCAGTAGGCAAGTGAACCTGCCGGTATCATCACAACTCCGCAACTTGCACTTTTACATTTGAAACAACGCATGGGGACCTCCCCATGCTGTTTCTTGGATAACGCTAAGAGATATGCAATTTAAAAAGAATCTTCTTCACTGCGTGTACAATAATTTACTTCGATATCCGTATGCAATGTAGAATTTCGTAGCGAAGCACGGTTATATTTGCTAGTATAATAAAATAACATGTCCTGGCTGACTGATTCATCATCGCCGAGTCGAAACCACCGGACATAAAGAAATGAAATTTGGAGGCTACATTTATATTGCAATGTAGGTGCTCACTAAGGGACGACTTTTGGATATTACGTCATTAAGGGGGTGAAAAAAGGGTGTGATTTTTTAAAATGAATGTATCTATATCTCAAAAACTTTTACCGTTGAATGTCATGAAAACTGGTATTTGGAATCTCCTTTAAATATAAGGAAACACGTAATTTTTTCGGAAAAACCTCTTAAGGGGGGGTGAGAAGAGGTGAACAAGTGGTTGAATACCTTTTATGAGGATACTTATATCTCAAAATCTGAGGATGTTACAGTCTTGAAAATTGGTATTTGGAATCTCCTTTAAAAATAAAGCCTACTTTTTGTTTTTGGAAAATCTACTTAAAGGGCGTAAACAGGAATTACAAAGGGGGGTGAATTTTTAAAATGACTATACCTACTGCATATCTCAAAAACATAACATGTTACAGACGTGAAAACTGGTATTTGGAATCGCCTGTACAAGCAAAGGCATACACATAATTTGTTTTCAGAAAATTCTCTTACGGGGAAGTGTAAAAGGGTGTGAATTTGTAAGACATGCATATCTACAGTATATCTCAAATGCTTAAAATACACAGTTCAAAAAAAATTAGGAGAACATGTTTTTGAACGTATGCCATGCTCCACAAAACAATACCTCACATCCAGGTCATTACCAACTAAACCTTTATTCTTTACCGTTCAAATATACAAAAGAACATCGATGGATTCGCGTTCATTTTCTGAACATAGACGGAAATATCCAAGTAGGGGCGACATGAGAGCTTCGGTATGGTGATGTCCTCCATGAACATTTATCACAGCTTGGCACCTACCTGGCATGCTCCATATAAGTCGACGGCGGTCACGTTGCGGTATCAGGTCCCATTCTTCAATGAGAGCCTTTTCGAGGTCTTGGAGAGAGTGTGGTGGAGCAGGATGCCCACGAACACTTCTGTCAAGCCTATCTCACACATGCTCGATGGGATTGAGGTCGGGACTCACTGCTGGCCATTCCATCTCTTGAATGTCCAGTTATCGCAAGACAGTTCTGGTGATGAGCGCTACATGAGCCCTGGAATTGTCGTGCATGAGTGCGAATTCAGGGCCAACACCGTATGCAGCAACCAACACATGCTGTAGCAGTATCTGCTCGTTGTACCCCGCAGCGGTAAGATTACCACGGACAATGACAAGATCCGTACGGCCATCAATACTGATGCCGCCCCACACATCACAGAACCTTGTCCGAATCGGTCGCCTTCTTGGACAACATTTGGCGTACAGGCCTACTGCTCACCACGGCGTCTCCATACACGTTGACGTTCATCACGCTGTGTCAGGGGAAATCTGGACTCGTCTGTGAACAACACAGGTCTCCATTGCCCAAGTTGCCAGTTGACGTGGGTACGGGCAAACAGAAGAAGCGCTGCGCAATGTTGCTGCGTTAAACGTGGCACTCGAACAGGACATCTGGGTTGTAAGGACACTTCTCTTAACCTGTTCCTTACTATATGGTCAGACACCGTGACTCCAGTGACGCTCCTGAGTTCTTGTTGCAGTTCTCTGGCAGTTGCCGAATGACGCCGGAACGCACAGTTGGTCAGATATCGGTCATCCTGTGGAGTTGTCATGCGTCCACGACCTTGTCCAACCCTCCTTGTAAACTGGCCTGTCTCATTGTAGCGATTCCACAAGCGTTGAATGAATGACGGAGAGACATTGAAATCCACAGCAACACGATGAAAAGTCCATCCTTCCTGGATCAAAGTAACGGCCTTGCGACTTGAACCTCGTTAGGATGTCTCATGGAATCTGCTGGTTGACATACCACGTGCTCAAATGACCGCAATAGTCTGGGTATCTCACGACGACACACGGACACACCGCTATTCACTTTGTTTTGAGGGGTGACCTGACAGTTTAATGCATGGCTATGCCTACAGATGGAGTATAACTTCAGTTTGACGTACCCTGAGTAGCTAAGGTCTCAGGGTATGCTATACGACCATTGGAACCCCATCTACCAAATTAACGTTCACATACCAGACGTTACAAAACATGTTCCCCTAATTTCTTGAACTGTGTATTACAGACATGAAAAGTGGAACTTTATAATCTATTTTAAATATAATGTTTTTGTTTTCAGAAAAAACACTTAATTGGGAAGGGGGGGGGGGGGGCTAAAATGACTGAAAAAGGAGCTTGAAATATTTTTTGGATACTATCCGGCTTCATGGCTAAATGGTTAGCGTGCTGGCCTTTTGTCACAGGGGTCCCGGGTTCGATTCCCGGCAGGGTCGGGAATTTTAACCATAATTGGTTAATTTCGCTGGCACGGGGGCTCGGTGTACGTGTCGTCTCCATCATAATTTCATCCTCATCACGACGCGCAGGTCGCCTACGGGAGTCAAATCAAAAGATCTGCATCTAGCGAGCAGAACTTGTCCTCGAACACTCCCGGCACTAAAGGCCATACGCCATATCATTAGGATACTGGTATCTACAAAACTGAAGCTGTTACAGACGTGAAAATTGGACTTTTGGGATTTACTTGAAATTAAAGAAACATGTATTTTTGTTTTCGGAAAATTCACTTAAGGGGGTTATATAAAGGACTGAAAATGGGGTTGAATTTTCATAAATACTTATATTTCAAAAACTGAAGGTGTTACAGACATTTGTACCGGTATTCGAAATCTTCCTTAAAACTAAAGAAACACGTATATTTTTGTTCCTGGAAAATCCAGTTAAGTAGGGATGGGTGTGTAAATAAATTGACAGATGGGTTTAATTCTTTGTATGATTATACTTATATCTCAAAAACGAACGACGTTACGGACGTAAAAAATTGGTATTTGTAATCTCCTTTAAAAAGGGTGGGGATCAACTTGAGAATGTATTAAAGGAGTTAAATTTCTTTTATGAGGACACAAATAAGAACTTGACTTATAACAATACACCCCTAAGTGGTTTTGACTGGTGGGGTGAGGAATGATAGCAAAAATATGCTTTTATATGAAACAGTTTTAATTACAAAGTTAACATTTCAAATGATATTCTAGGTGTTAAATAACAGAAGATTTGAGACGAGTTTAACCCCTCAGAAAGTTAAATGGGAGTGAGAATCAGAAACGGTTTAACGTACGAAGACAAGTTTCCGAATAAAGGTATAAATTTAAATCCTAGGTGTGAAATAGTGTTAAACGAAGTTAGCTCCGTAGACGAAATTACTCATCCCTCCGAACCGTTTGACGTACAAAGTTGTAATTTTACGAGATGGTCTTTTATATGTCCTAGGTGTAAAATATGGTATACTTCGAAATATTTCTTCCCTAAGTAGTTTAGATGCTGTCCGACTCGTTGGCTGAACGGTCAGCGTACTGGCCTTCGGTTCAGAGGGTCCCGGGTTCGATTCCCGGCCGGGTCGGGGATTTTAATCGTCTCTGATTAATTCTTCTAGCCCGGGGACTGGGTGTTTGTGTTTGTCCCAACACTTTCCTCTTCATATTCACACAACACACTACACTACCCACCACCACAGAAACACGCAATAGTGATTACATCCCTTCATATAGGGTTGGCGTCAGGAAGGGCATCCGGCCGTAAAACAGGGCCAAATCCACATGTGCGACACAGTTCGCACCCGCGACCCCACAGGTGTGGGATAAGCGGTAGCAAAAGAAGAAGAAGAAGAAGTAGTTTAGATGCTGATTGACTCAAAAACACAATATACATTCTTCCGAACCGGTTCAGGCACATCTTATTTTTTTTTTTTTTAATGAAGGGTGCTCTTCTATATCCAAGATGTTAATACATACTTAAAAACATTTACCCCTTAAAAATGTATTCATTCCTCCCTTACTGTTCGACGTACAAAATCAATATTCACAGATTTGTCGCTCTTACATCCTCGATGTCAAATAGGATAGGGTTTAAAATATTCAAATTCCTCCGTATGGGGTTCAAATGAGTGTTAGTTCAGAAAATAAGTAATCATTCCCCTAAAAGCCTTGGACGTACGAATTGAGGGCGTATTTTACAGGCTCAGCTGATATTGTACCCTCCAAAGTGTAAAACTTTGAATATGAACTCTCAGTTTAAAACCATAGCGAAGCACGAGTATCTTGCTAATTATTAATAATAATTTTGAAGTGTTAAAATAGCGTGCCATCAATACTGATAAGATCACCATGCAAAGAAAGACCCTGATTCCAACTTGGCAGGTTCGCTCCTGGCTCAGTCCGGTGGTATCTTCAGGTGCTCAAATACGTTAGCCTCGTGTCGGTCGATTTAATGGTACGTAAAAGAATTCCTGCGGGACTAAATTACGACACCTCGGCGTCTCCAAAAACCGTAAAATTAGTTAGTGGGATGTAACGCCAATGACATCATTAATTAAAAAAGACCAGACCATTAAGGCGTTAATAATATTATAAGGAAATACACCTTACCAAGTTATTGTAAGTAATGTAAAAATATCAGAACCGTTGTCGGCAGCTGCAGTCGCTTAAGTGCGGTCAGTATCCAGTATTCGGGAGATAGTAGGTTGAACCCACTATCGGCAGCCCTGAAGATGGCTTTGCGTGGTTTCCCATTTTCACGCTAGGCAAATGTTGAGGCTGTAACTTAATGAAGGCCACGGCCGCTTCCTTCCCACCCCTAGTCCTGTCTGTCCCATGGTAGCCGTAAGACCAATCCGTGTCGGTGCGACGTAAAGCAACGTGCAAAATAAAAAAAATCATTAACTGACACACGGTTTTCTGGCCTAAATTTGATCCCAATACTTGGACAGACTTCTAACTAGCAATAACGGATGCAGTTTTTATGTATTATATAATTATTTATACCATAAGCATAGCCATACGATCTCAAATTTTACGTTGGATCCGAATATCAGAGACGAGGTTTCCATTTCTTAAATCTTACATGCAACGGCTGGATTTCACTATTACCTCTTCGTGTTAATGGATGAAGTGAGGCTACTAGAAGGTGCACCCTTCACATTATTCAAACGCCCGTAATTTGTGGCAATTAAGGGGAGACTGGAACCGGTTTTAGAAAAAAAAAATACAGAGTTCATGTTTATTGTTTTGTAAGTTTGGGCCTTCCATTACAAATATTTGTGTTTTGTTCCTCCTCAATCCCATCATTACGAGCGTCAAATGTCCCACTGCACTGCACGCCAAGCCCACCTTTTGTTTTCACGAACGTTTTTTACAAATTGTGTTAACTAAAATTGCTTGCGTAGGGAAATACGAACTGGAGAATAGTTCAATCACGAACACTTTTGACCGTCATTATCACTGGTGCTATAAAAAATAGGATTTAGAAGCCTATCAGTCCTATCTCAATAACAGAAGTACTTAAAGGGGTGACTGGAAATCCTAATGAGCCCTAGAATAGCATGATACGGAACAGAGCACCAAAGATGTATTAACTGGATATGAAGCATTATAACTGGGTATTTATTGATTCAGTTCTGGCATTTAGTGAAGGAAATGTTAGTGAAATGGTAATTAGGAAACTGCATATTGGCCCAGGAGTGAATATGTCAAAGTGCTACACAGCACTAGTCAATATTCGGGTACAATTTGCTACAAAATAACATGGAATTATTCAATACAAGTTCAAGGAATTATTCTGAGCAGCTGAAAAACACCGCGAAAGATGCAGATAATGAGGTTGATCCAGAATATGGAGCAGGAATGCTCTGAGGTCTGTACAGTATCACATAAATCTTACGAGCACCAGTTTTTAGATATACTGTATGTACACCTACGGGCAGAAAATCTGGCCCTTACTCATGGATCGAAATCGTGTCTTCTCCTTCCGTAACTTTTCTGTGTTTACCCAGTTAACACCTGACTCCAACCAGCGGTTTCTGCTTCCCTCGGAAACCGCCTTAAAATAAATCTGGAGAAAAAATATGAACCAATCAACAATTTTACATCTGGTATAAAATGACGAATGCGTAGAAATAGCTTCTCTTATTGAAATACGCTATAATAAGGAAGGATTCAGAAATGTCCTCTGGATCGTTTTGCGCTACAACGCACCGTACTCGAAACATTTGCGGTTAGTAGAGTAAATATACGAATTGTCTTTTCATTATTATTCACACTATTCCACCATGCCTCATTTTTGTGGCGTTAGTGCAGCTGGCATGGTGAATGATATCATCCCAGAGTTCTGTAGTTATGCTACACAAGCTGGTACCGATAAGCTTGTAGATAGATTTACTCCTCTACACACGATTGCACTCGACGAGAATCAGCGGAAAACTATCTTAGACCAGTAGTGTAAAGAACATTATTATAATTGCCCATTAGCTCCCTCTGTGAATCAGTGGTAGAGTGTCATCCCAGGATCTTGGGTTCAACAATGAAAGATGTAGTTGGATTTTTAAAAGGACGGAACAGATACATTTGGCACTCGATTCCGTACGACGTCGGCATATAAAAAATCTCTGATGACGCATTTGGTGTTCATCCGAAAAAAATTAAAACTCAGCCAAACTCTGCCATTTGGTAAAGGAAAGCATAATGTCGAATTTGATACGCAGGTGGCCTAAATGGTGCACTACCGTACTATTACTATTAGCACTGTCCGATTCGTTGGCTGAATGATCAGCGTACTGGCCTTCGATTAAGAGGGCCCCGGGTTCGATTCCCAGCCGGGTCAGGGATTTTAACCTTCGTTGATTAATTCCATTAGCCCGGGGGCTGGGTGTTTGTGCTGTCCGCAACATTCCTGCAACTCCCACACCACACATAAAACTATCCTCCACCACAATAACACGCAGTTACGTACAATGGCAGATGCCACCCACCCTCATCGAAGGGTCTGGTTTACAAGGGCTGCAATCGGCTAGAAATAGCCACACGAAATTAAATTAAACTATTAACACTTTTTAACAATTATTATTTTTAATGGCAATCGAATAATTTGCTTGACGTCCATTTCTTGTCATCCATTTATCGATTTTACAGCCCAATACTGTGACTAGGTAGAACAGAAAGGCGTAGAAATTCGGTAAACACTACATGAATATAAATAAAAATACATATTTGCCGGTCACTACGAAAGTTAATTGAGGATATCAGACGTTGTAAATTACATTCTTCACTACTTTGTTTGACATGAACTATTATTCTTCAGGACAAATATTAACGGAGAAATAACTCAACTTCAGACCTCTCTCTAAACTACCAAGTTATTAATTAAAAGTTTCCATCCCCTTCCCCTACCTTCCCACTCTCCAGCCGTCATGTAAAACATGTGATGATCTAAAAGAAACAGATTACACATTTGTTTGAGATAAAATGATTAAGTCAAAAATACGAAGTTTACAGACAGAAAGGCAATTTCATAATTAAATAGTAGTTGCGGATTGCTTGCAACGTGAACTGAGCATTCCTTTAAGAAACCCACGGCTGACCTGCCTCGAAGGGTCTTGGAATATTAAGCGCGATCACTACTCAGCCCGAAGGCCTGTAGATTACGAGGTGTTGTGTGATCGGCACGCCGAATCCTCTCGACCGTTATTCTTGGCTTCCTGGACCGGAGCCACTATCTCACCATCAAACAGCTCCTCAACTGTAATCACGTAGACTGAGTGGACCTCGAACCAACTCCCAGATCCAAGTTTAAAAAAAATACCTAGCCGGAAATCGACTCCGAAACCCCCGGGTAAGAGGCAGCTACCCTACCCCTACACCACGGGGCCAGCTAAAAATATAAAATTTTGATTTATTCAGATTCCCATTCTGAAAAATAATTAAAAATATTATAATAAATTTGGTATAGCCTATTGTTTGTTATTTCTGGTATAATGAACTTACAGGAACTATCAGGAACAGTTGAACTAAGTTCTGGATGTAGACGTTTCATTTATACAGGGACATTAACTTGATATAGGATAGGACCTTGCAACTACCCTTATCATATAACAGACTAGTGATTGTTCTTAATTATAATTTCTACCGGTGAGTCCGAACGTAAAAATAATACACAAATATTTATAAAGCATGCACTTAAACACTAAACGGGACCTGAGATTTGTTAAGAGTTATACTTCACTTAGAGATGTGTGACTCGCCGACAGTTCCTGCTGATGTGGTGGCAGTGTTACCATGGGAACACCGGACCGCCAAGTGCAGCCGACACCGGCCAGTGAAAGCCCGATAAATGGAATTGTGGCAGGAGGTTAGGCAGCTACAGTGGCTCGCACGTGAGCTCTAGAACAGCCAACTGCCTTTATCGTTGGATCTCAAGCTATGTAGACTCTTTGTCACTGCTGATAATCGCGTTAAAAACAGCAATCACTGCTACCACCAGGCTTCTTGTTCTTAACAATTACAGCATATTACATGAAAGACACCAAGAATTTTCTTCTCGCCAGGTTGAGTGCCTTAGACGGTTGAGGCACTGGCATTCTGAACCCAACTTAGCAAGTTTAATCATGGCTCAGTCTGGTGGTATTTGAAAGTTCTCAAATACGTCAGTCTCGTGTCAGTAGATTTACTGGCAAGTAAAAGAACTCCTGCGGAACTAAATTCCGGCACCTAGGCGTCTCCATAAACCGCAAAAAGTAGTTATGGGAGCGTTAAGCTTAAAACATTATTATTATTATTATTATTATTATTATTATTATTATTATTATTATTATTATTATTATTATTATTATTATTATTATTATTATTATTATTATTATTATTATTATTAATTTTCTTGTCTGACTCAGCATTTTTTTATTTGCTAGTGGTTTAACGTCACGCTAACACACGATGATATTAGGCGACGCAATGATGGGAGAAGGCAGAGTAGAAAGGTAGTGGCCATGGCCTTAAAGTTATAGCTCTAGAATTTTCCTGGTGTAAAAATGGGAAACCACGGGAAACCATCTTCAGGGCTGCCAACGGTGCGATTTGAACTCATCTCCCGAATACAAGTTTACAGCTACGCAACCCTAACCACACCAGCGCGCTCGGTATATGTCTATTTACGAAATTTCGAATATATTACATTGATATGTTCACCAAGAAACTTTACTTTTTTATTTCCAAAGTCTTTTCTTAATAAAATGCGGTGTTCGTCTATTTCTACATATGAAAATTATTCCTAAAATTCAATGCAGTTTAAAACACGCCTTTCTTAACCTGCTTCCCTCATCTTTCATTTTTGAAAGTGCTCGGTCAGCTTCCTTACCGCGTGCACCAATAGTCCGCCGGGGATATTGTTTTGTTCGCCACTGGACCCATCCACATTTTCGCCTCTCCTCCAGCTTTGTCATCTCCCACCGACAGCCGTACCTCTGCTCCTCACTGTCATAATATCCTATGAAAACTGTAAATGATTCGGAGTGATTTAAGTACACTGGCGGAAAATGTAATTCCAACACCATGAAGGAGTTGTGCTAGTTAAACGAAATTCGGGAGGTGTGTCTGCACATCTGAAAAATGACACCTATTGAAATATGCAAGCTAGTCGGCGAAGAGTGTTCCTAATTATGCCACTACGACCTTGCTAAGCAAGTTTTATTTAAGTACGCTCGCTGCAGTGCACTTCGTTTAGCTTTAATCATCGTCCGATGTTGACGTTATGAGGTAGGTGTGAGTTAATCTTGCCTTTAAGGAGACGAAGAAGGCAGTATCATCAGCTTACTGAGTTTCATTGAGGCCGTGTAATAGGGCTACGAGAAGATGGATGTTCCTTCCACGATATAGCAGAAACTCTTGGCAGTTATGCATCAACAGTGCATCGGTGTTAGCAATACTGGACACGGGAAGGCACTGTCTCAAGAAGACCGGTGTCCGGCCACACACAGGTCACTGCGGAGAAGGAAGACTGCAGTATTCACCGCATGATGTGGTGGATCGAACTGCATCAGCAGTAGCAATTAGAGCTTCAGTTGGCACCAGAGTGACAGAACGAACTGTAACAAATCTATTACTTGAGAGACAGCTTCCAGCCAGACGTTCTGTAGCGTTCATGCTACTAACTCCGAATCACTGTCATCTGTGACTTCAGTGGTGTCAAGCTAGAGTTCATCGGAGGGCGGAGCGGAGATTTGTTGTGTTCTCACATGACAGCCGTCCCTGTCCTGGTGCCAGTGATGGCCGTAGATTCATAAATAGGAGGCCAGGTGAGCGCTTGGAACCCAGCTGTCTGAGTCGTCGACACACTGGACCTACACCAGGAGTCATGGTCTGTGGAGCGATTTCATTTTACAGCAGGGGTACTCTCGTCATTATCCCAAGGACCTTGACAGTGGATTTGTACGTCAGACTGGTGATTGAACCGGCTGTGCTGCCATTCGTTCCGTGCTCTACAGGGTGTCGATCAGTTGCCTTGGTGTACCAGATTTTTCTTCCATTGTGCACGTGTGTGACATTCTAGAACAATATATCCAGCGTCATCCAATACCAGCGAATAACCGTTGCTGATTCGACTGACCAAGTACAATAGGCGTCAAATTCCATCCCACCTGTACGATACAATGCATACACGTTTGCATGCTTGCATTGAAAATCGTGGCGACTACGGCGGTTATTAATGTACCACCATGTCACATGTTCTTACGCATTACTGAACCTGTGACCTGGAAACTATAATCAAATAAATGTTTTACCTAATCAGTTGCTTATCCGACACTGCAATTCCTTAAACTAACATCTTCTTGGTGTAAGGATTTCATTTTCCTCCAGTGTAATACAACTTAAAGTTCCGTTTCTATGAGTTTCGACTTGACAATTAACCGGAAGTTAGACATTGTTGCCAAAATGTTACGAGTACAAACAGCTGATTCCCAACACACAACACGAACGAAAATGTATTAACTCGAATATAAGTCCAGAATCAATTATTCTTTGTAGCAAAATGCATAACTCACTTAAGATGAACAGTAACACACAACATTTTTTAGGATAAGGCTATGAGATTTTAAAAAAATCAATTCTCGAACAGATAAAACGCAAGAAAATTAAATGAAATTTCTACTCACTGTTTAGAAGAGCTCGTGTTGCTGATAGATTCAGTTTCTTCTAATGAAGGAAAAAATCCTACAAAGGGCATACACCGCTCATTTCTGAGTTATTATCGGCATTGTTATGTTCTGTTGAGGTTTCACTCTCCGGGATATTTCATCCACCACGTAAACTGGGTACTAGCGTGATGTGAATATAATGGTGTGTCAGTAAGAGAGACGAAAACGCGTTGCTTCTGCGCAGGTGACGTCACACGGGGAGCACTGCGATAAACTGACTCTGCGGCTACATGGCTTGTAGCTATTGTATTTTTAATGTGTTAAACACGCGTTATGTATTAAATATGTGTCGTACATAACTTGAAGCTCTTTTATTCGTTTCATTAATATGCACGGATTACACTTTTGAAAAATCCGGGATGTGCAGTAGCAGGGTGTTTAAGCTACTACAGGAAAACCAAAGGATCATACACAAAGTATTTTTCATTCCCGAAAAATGAAGATCTTGCCAGACTGTGGGAAAACGCTTGTCGGCGCAATGATAAATTTAGTGTGAAACACGGTACGTATTTATAGTTGACGATACATTATTATTGTCTTTATTCGATACATGCTGTGTTAAGTTAATACAAAGTTTGTTATTACTTTAAGTCGAGTTTGCTCGCTTTATTTCGCTGTGACGTGCTTTGAAATCCCTTTAAGACAATAACTTCTAAATAATCGGAATACAAGGAGCCGTGAATTAAAACCGGATGTATGAGTCTATGCCACTATGAGGAAATATATTAACTCCTAATAGTAGCAGGAGGGTTGAGAGGGAAAAACAGAAAAATCGACATAAGGATGTAGCTGAACTTCTAAGATCGCCGGCTGCTGATTTAACAGGTGAGTGAAGAAACAATACATACATGTTTAAATGTTATATAACATTCCACTTTTTTCAACTGAAAGAATAAATAACTTGTCTGTGTTAATTTTAGGGAAGATGAAACTGAAGAAATGGTGGACTATAACGGATAAAATGGAACTAAAGAGTTGGATGATTTGAGTAGAAAGATCCTACTGTTGAAAAGAGAAAATAGTGACTTAAGGAAAAATATGAACAGCTATTGAAGAATGAATGGGAATTACTACCACAACTAAAAAAGGCAAATGGCATTTCTGAGATAATTACTTCAATGTTCGGACATATTTTTTCTCCAGGGCAAATACAATTTTTAATGAACCATGAAAATAAAATCAAGTCCGCCTCTGTGGTGTAGTGGTTCGTGTGATTAGCTCCCCCCCGGAGGTCCGGGTTCGATTCCCGGCTCTGCCACGAAATTTGAAAAGTGGTATGAGGGCTGGAAACAGGTCCACTCAGCCTCGGGAGGTCAACTGAGTAGAGGTGGTTTCGACTCCCACCTCAGCCATCCTGGAAGTGGTTTTCCGTGGTTTCCCCACTTCTCCTCCAGACAAATGCCAGGATGGTACTAACTTAAGGCCCCGGCCTCATCCTTCTGTCTCCCCTGTGTATCCCTTCCAATCTTTCCATCTCCCACAAGGCCCCTGTTCAGCATAGCAGGTGAGGCCGCCTGGGCGAGGTACTGGTCATCCTCCCCAGTTGTATCTCCGACCCAATGTCTCACGCTCCAGGACACTACCCTTGAGGCGGTAGAGGTGGGATCCCTCGCTGACTCCGAGGGAAAAACCAACCCTGGAGGGTAAACAGATTAAGAAATAAAGGTACAACTGTTCGGCAACCACAAACAAACTGACTCCAATGTGTCTCAAGAGGAAATGTAATGAGACCCAGTTACGAGTTACTGAAAGTTACAAATATAATGGAGAAGTAATTTAATGACCGTCACGGTAACTACCTTTGCGGTGAACCCTACATATTTGACAAACTAACAGAGAACCATGAAGCAATTACCGCCAACGGTGAAAATTCCTCGAGAAGTGAGTTTAACTTTAGCGTGCAAAATATCTTGTATTCGCTTGAAACAGTTAAACAGGGAGAAAATTTTATAAACGTCCAAGAAAATGTCGAACATTACAAACTGCTAGAGCTGCCGTATAACGCTTATGCGTAAGGCATTCATTGCATAAATGTAAGAGTAAAATACTTAGGATATTAATGATATAATAATAAAATGTGTGTAATAACATATTACTGGTCTTTCGATTGTAAACGAATACATTTTGAACGATGCGCTCTCTTCACAGAGCGAGAAATGTTACCGCCTTCCTTGCTTTGCTACCAGCGTGACGTCACTGCGCACTGACACACCATTATACTTTCATCATGGGTACTAGGGCTTTTTGTTTCACAAGGTGCACGAGTTCCCCATTTCTTTATGTTATCACCAACCGAAATATTGTGCTACTTCAACAGCTCAACTCCTTTCTAGCCGCCAGCCACGCTAGGGAGAGGTGATACTCCCACGTGGCGCGTCCCAGGTGGCGGATAGGGGGGTCCTAACCAGCTTGCCGGCGGACTTGAGGGAAATAAAATACCTCTCGCGGACCAAACACACAACCCACACAGACGAAGAATACACCCACGGTATCCCCTGCCTGTCGTAAGAGGCGACTACAAGGGGCGACCAAGAGCTGATTGTATTAGAAACATGAAACTACCTGTGATTAGTACCACCAACCGGGGAACACCATGGGTCGATTCTACTTGCGCGTAGTGCCACTATATTAGGTACACAATAGGTTTGGGATTAGTCGCACGCAGGAGCACCGTGCGGTCAGCTTTTACAGTACCTGTGATTAGTACCACTATATGAGCGACACCATGGGTGAGCGACACCATGGTTCTGGCTTGCCTATGATTAGTACCCACTATATGCGAAACACCACGGGATAGTACGAGTCCCTGTGGTAAGTACACGTACGTGATGAACACCATAGGTTTGGTTGCCTGTAAATGGCGCCACAATATGCGAAACACCATAGGTCTGTATTACATGTGCGAATTTCATTACCTGTGATTAGTACCTTCATGTGTGGAATACTGCGAGTCAACGCTACTTTTGATTAGTACCGCAACTAACAAATACCATGGTTCTACATTCTTAGCGCCGTTATGTGCGGCCGATGACTTGGATTTTGGACCCCTTTAGACTACACGCCTCATCGATTCAGTATTGTGCTACAGAAGCAGTCCATTGTTCAGTAATACTATTGTTTCCTTTTTCATCATTTTCTGTGAATGTGAGGCACTGTGGGTCGGATCCGCTGATCGTTTTAAATTCATATCCATCCATTCATTCTTCATCCTCACGTTTTGAATTCTGGTCAGTGGAGGATTTTGGACTTTTAATTTAATACATTACGTCTCATTTCGTACTATTAAGGGCCGATGACTTAGATGATAGGCCCCATTAAACAACAATCATCATCATCATCATCATCATCATCATCATCATCATCATCTAGCCGCCAGTGTTAGTGCTTTGCCAAGAATGAGCGAGTGAACTGATAAAGACCGCGGAAGAAATTGAGCACAATATAATACACAGCTGATAGCACGTGGTTACAGAAAACAACAGATCGACAACACTGGTAACAGAAACTAGAGTTTAACGCGCTATATGGGAGCGATCGGCTGCCCATTATTGGCTGTTTATTAATTCACTTAGCCTCCACCAAAAGGCAGTGCGCAAATGCCAAGTCGAAACTCATAAGAAGTGAACTATAGTGATAGGAAAAGGATTATACTTCTTATGAAAGAAATACATATTGCGACAATCAAAACCGAGTGTGAGGTGGCCGGCTAGAATTGCAGCGAAAGATAATAATCGTGGCGCAGTGGCGAATTGTTGAGGCTCTCGATGAGGAAGCTTCAGGAAGCAGCTGGAAGGTGATTGACAATGGACTAGGCACCCAAAATGATCTGGAATTGGGAACTGCTCGAATCTTCTGCGGGCTCAACCGACGTACGCAAGTTAGACTGGAATCAGTCTGGAGTGAGTCAGTCTTGAATGCATCAATGGCGAGTGAAAGTAAGCAGACGGTCGCAAGTCTTTGACGAATCATTCACCGGGACCTAGTCCGTCATACGGCTACAAGGAATTATTCTGGAAAAGCAATGTACTGTGGGAAGCCATGTAGGGAACAGGAGATCGACGCGCTAAAGTCCAACTGTGTGTTCGAGTCAGTGATACAATCGTTAAGTAAAAATTGTATCAAGTGGAAAATTTAAACTCGATTGAACATGTGATTAGCTGAAAATAATACTTCAATAAATTTAGTGGATAATAAAACATGCTACCTCTCTCTGTAGTACCTTACGTTTATGAAAGTTACATTTTCATTCAAAGTACAGTATGCCAAAAATACTGTTCTTTCTCCTAAAACGATGATTTCTAAATTATGTCCCATATATACTTCTAAATTTCGAACTTGATGATCATTTCGAGGATACTCCCTAAGTAAGTTCAATCGAAGTTTGGAAAATAAATTTTTCACTAATTTGAAGTTTATTCAATCTAAATGTTACTTCCCCTCAGTATTATCACATAATAATGAATAATAATAATAATAATAATAATAACAATAATGTTATTGTCTTTATGTCCCACTAACTAGTTTTACGGTTTTCGGAGACGCCGAGGTGTTCGAATTTAGTCCCGCAGCAGTTTTTTTACGTGCCATGTATCGACACGAGACTGATGTACTTGAGCACCTTCAAATACCACCGGATTGAGCTAGGATTCAACCTGCCAAGTCGGGATCAGAAAACGAGCGCCTCAACCGTCTGAGCCACTCAGCCCGGCTATTATTTATTAAATGATATTCTGAGAGGTTACAGATTCCCTCTTACTTGTGGTTCACCCTATGTATTTCATTTCCTCACTGATTGACTGGCGATGTTGAGAAGGCGACGAAGTTATTGATCTTAAGAGCAGCCAATGGAAACATGCACGACTTCTTGTGAATAGCATAGATCAACCTGAGAAGAGTGGGACAGGGTGAGGGGTGGGGGGGAGGTGGAATGTGAATTCAGGAGAAGATGAAGGAAGCACGTCACGGAAAGCACCACGCACTTTGTTACCCTTGGATTAAGCATTAAGTTAAGTTCGCCGTCTTCAATAAGAAAAAAAAAAAAAAAAGAATTCCATCAAACTTCTTCTCCGTTACCATCTCTCTTTGATATAAATGCAATTTCTTTTCAGTCATCTGTGTATAATAAAACCTTTTGCAAAATCAGTCAAGATGAGATTGAGTTGGGATGGAGGTAGAACGGCTTCATTACTTTCCAAGAACAGCGGGACAAATAAACCTCTAAGGAGAGAGGATATACACGTGACAGAGGGAGCGAATTTACATAATACAGGCTACTCTTTTATGTTATTAAAGTCCTAATCTTAATTTCAATGATCACTGGGACATTCGATCCTCCCATACTAGGCTATTTATCTTGTAGTCTCAAAATTATAAAGTTAATGGTACTCTTTTCTTTAGTCCGGCTCCTTGGCTTAATGGGCAGCGTACTGGCCTTCGGTTCAGAGAGCCCTGGGTTCGATTCTCGGCCGGACTATGATTTTAACCATGTTTGGTTAGTTCTTCCAATTCGGGGAATGGGTGTTTGTGTTCGTCTTAATACTCTTCATCTGTATACCAGATGTCACTCTACAAACCGCCACAAAAATACTCATAGGGTTGGCGTCAGATAAGGTGTCCTTCCCTGGCACTGAGCTTAATCCACATTAGTGCAGAGCCGATCCCATGCAGTTGGGAAAAGGCAAGGATGAATAAAAAGTGGCACTATCATCTGGTCCAACGGCCGTAGCCGTGTTAAAACACCCGATCCCGTGAGATCTCCGAAGTTAAGCAATTGGGCGTGGTCAAGATTTGGATGGGTTGCCACGCGCTGTTGGTGAGGGTAAAGGGAATGGAGGAGCGGAAAGGAACTGGCCATCCTACCGCACGTAAACTTTGGTTCAGGCACACCTCTGCGGAGGTTCGGACCTACCTTCGGGCAGAATACACCCTTACCTTATCTTACTATCATCTGGAACTGTGACGGAAAGCGGATATTGCATAAAACTGCTCCATACCACATAAGAACTTCGTCCACTGGTAGGATGGTGTTCCATCACAATTCAAGCATCAATTCCATGACTTCATAAATACTGGCGGTGGTGGGGTGGTGATAATTGTTTAAAGAGGAAATCCAACTAGCAAAACTGTCCCCTCTTAAAACTCGATCTCAGCCTCAGCTGTGCTGAGAGCACATCGGGCGACGGAGTCTCTCCACAGCCTGCCAGCATATGTGATTGCCGCCCGATGTACCGCGGCGGACTTGTGGTTCATCTGTCTTCTGGCAGGACCCAGTGCATGGCCATTCGTGGTATACTATGTTGCGGTATACGAAGGGCATGGCCGACCAATTGAAGTTATGGCAGGCAACTATGGCGAGAAGGCTAGGCAACCCACCGCTCACTTCCTCGTGGGCGGCATGGTCGATGAATCGTATTATCAGGATTCACCGCAAGCAACTGTTTTTGCAAAACATTAAAATTTGTGCGATAACTGGCCGTCATCATCCACGTTTCGCTCGCATATAATGCGATGGGGAGGACGATAGTAGAGCACAGGTATAGCTTGATATTATCAGAGGTGGATGTTGCCAACCATATAGGCTGGAGTCGATGGAACATAGCCGTGGTTTTCCCAACTATACTCAAACTAGACCTCAGTGTCACCGCCATGAACAAAGTGATCTACTTCTTTCAGTCGAATCGTTTCGGCGTTGTGCTGGCCTGCGTTACCGCTATCCCAATCTTAATAACTTTAGATTTATCGGAATTAATACCTAGGCCAATCAGTTGGCTGCATTAACCAGAGATAAATGGAAGAGGTCCGATCTTTCGAAGAATTAGGGTATCGATAAAAGAAAGGAAAGGGCTAAAGAGGGCGTGAAAATGGAAGACTCGACTCTCCCAGCATCGCAAACCTAAGGTCCTCGGGACATGGAAAAAGCGAGAGTTAACCAAGTGAAGTCGCATAGAAAAGATGAAAGTGAACAGCCCGGTACAAGTGGAAAAAATACCGGACTCAGTTGTGGACAATCAACGCTCCCAAGTTGGGATTCTCTGAAGGTTTCCTTTAGTCTCCTGTTATGACAGGGGATACATTGGACGTATTCCTTGCTGTCATGAATGAGGTGGATTCATAAACATCTGATTTCCAAACTCGGTAAAGATCGTCTGATTCTTTTACGACCTGACTTGACCTCACCAAGCAAATGGCTGCGCTTCTATTCGGGAGATAGTGGCTTCGAACTCCACTTTCGGCAGCCGTAAAGGTGGTTTGCCATGGTCTTCCATTTCCACACCAGGCAAATGCTAAGGCTGTACCTTAATTAATTGATTAAAGCCACGGTCGCTTCTTTCCCCACTTCTACCCCTTTTCTCTTCTATCGTCGCCATAAGACTTGTGTGTGTAGGTGCGACGTAAAGCAAATTGACAGAAACAACTCTAACCGGGCAAGTTAGCCGAGCGGTTAGGGGCGCGCAGCTGTGAGTTTGCATCCAGGAGATCCTGATTTTGAGCCCCACTGTCGGCAGGCCTGAAGGTGGTTTTCCGTGATTTCCTATTTCCGCACCAGGCAAATGCTGAAACTGTACCTTAATTAAGGCTACGGCCGCTGTCCTGCCCACTCTGGGTGGTGTGTGTTAGGGAAGGGGAGGGAACAGAAGTGGGAGACAGAGGTAATGCTCGGTGCGAATCCACAAGTTTCCTATTCGTTCCGCATAGTCGCTTTCCAGCCCCAGTAAGCAGTGTACAGTTTGTTCCGCCAAAACTGACTAATGTGCGAACTCCATAGAATGAGAAGATGAACTTGTACCAAGATTACAGGCAGCTCAACAGGCAGTCGTGTGCTGGGCGAAGAGCAGCCAACAACTTCTATCTCCAGCTTCTCGTGAATTACTCTGACCTCATCTCCCGGGAGGGGATAATCTCAACCATCGGAGGGTTATGTCGCAACAGTCAGTGACTAGCGCATTTCCTGAGACTAAGTTGCGGATCCGCAGCCGCAACAAGAGCCAGACCTCGAGCAGAGATAATTCGATTGACCAAGATTCTGACGAAACTCATCCTACTACACCACTTCATAAAGCTCAAGGCACACAGGATTTGACCATCTTGCAACATCTCCAGAAAATCCAACTCGTTAGGCAAATTGGCATTACAGCAGACGACACTAGCACAAAGTGTATCAACGCTAGGGAAGGAAGAATACGAATCTATGTATCAAACTGTACAAGAACAGCCCCTGCAACTCCAACATCACATTCCTCACGAGCCTCAGCCACCGCCAGCCTTCACCTGGCGTTCACTTCGGCCACTCGAGTATACTGCAGGATGGATCAATCCCGACGCACATCGAGTCCAGCAGCTAGCGCAAAATCTACAACAGCAGCACATCATGACGACCGCCGGCCGTGACCGTCACGACATAGAAACAGGCCTCTGGGGTCTGAGTGCATGGGATGCACTCGACCACGCACAGCGGAACTACTTCGCCACCAGGGCAAACCTATTTTATGTCGCCATAAACAAGGGATGGCAATCAGTAATACAGCTCGACGCCGCAACGTCGAAGACCCTGGCCTGGACCCCAGAAGACTTCAGCTTCGAAACAAAGCTGCGCCCAACCCCGGTCTCTCACGGCAAGCCTCGAGGACGGGTCCGTGGGGCACAAGGGGGCACAGCACTGTAACTCAGCAACGGATTGGTGCAGGAGCAGTGCATCGGCCTGGACCAGTCCCCTCCACTCCAGCTCCCGGACCTGCTCGGATGACAAGGTGGTTAACAGGACTCCCGCCTACGTCTCCACCTGCATTAACCTACAACACCAAGCAACGTCCACAGCGGAAGCCACCACATCGAGACCGGAACAAGTGCCTGAGAACACTAAGGTCGTTGCTGTTGCTACAATATATATTATCCTTTTATGTATATTAATTTGTTTGCAAAAGGGCTATCTGCCCGCTACAATAGTCTTTTCTAACGGTAATATTAACCTTTATTTCATGGGTTATTTACCCTATACTAATATTTGTTCATAATGTGTTTAGTGTTGCATTCTCTGTATTTTGTATTAATAATAAAGAAGTACTGGTGATGGAGTAGCATTCAGCGGCCATCAGCGCTCTGGCTTCGGCTATAAAAGGAGCAGGGAGTGAGGGCCTCGGTGCAGTCTTGTGCTGGGCGAGGAGCAGCCAACGAACTGTGGAAATCGCTTGGAAGACACAAGGACAATCCTGTGCGAGTCGAACGGGGAAACTTGTGCATATGCGGGGAGCATTATCTCTGTCTCCACCATACACCCCACTTCCCCTTCTTTTCCCTGAAGCACAGCAGCGGCTTGTGCTCTGCCATAGCAATTACGACGTGCCTGAAAGCAATGAACCCTCATTTTCTGGAAGAGAAAAGTTTTCTTCGCCAATCCGATAGCACCACCGTTCTTAACATACCACGAAAAACATCCTTGATTTTTTGTCGATATAGTTCTAATTACACCCTGTATGCTGGTAACATGGTTCCTAAATACTGATAGAGAAGGTGGCAGCAAGATCTCACACGTAAAACTACTGTATTATTCAAAAGAAAATAAATAGACAGGAAATTGAAACTGAAGGATACAAGTGACAAACATCCAATCTCCGGTCACTCCTTTTCACATGTCACTCGACATTTATCTAGTGAGAAATGAAGGCATTGGATTGACAATAAGAAACTGCTACATCGTTGATTCCGGCCAAGAAAAATAGTGGGAAGACATTTCAATTTCAGAAAGGCATATGAGAATATTGAAAACTGAATGGACTCGCGAATTCATTTCCGCACTTGCTGAAGAAGAATGAGACTGGTATGACGAGACTGTTATTTCTGTTACTCCTGCGGCTGCAGGATATTGAAGACTCACTCTGTTGTGACAGGTATGTATTGCGTCTCGTGAAAGGAGCTGTATTAGATATGTAGTGGGACTAGAAGTTTGCACGCACGTAATTCAAATGATTTAATTGTCTTTAATTTCACATATTACGGTAGCAGAATACGAAAAAAAAAAAAGAAGTAGGCTTATGAGTAGGGAGTATTGACACCAAAACATTGCCAAGAGGCAGTTACAGGTTTAAGGGCCAGGCTGAATACCTCAAACGGTTGAGGAGCTGGCCTTCTCCCCCCCAACTTGGCAGGTTCGATCCTGGCTCAGTCCGGTGATATTTGAAGGTGTTCAAATACGTCGGCCTCATGTCCCTAGATTTACTGGTATGTAAAAATACTCATTTGGGGCAATATTCCGGCACCTCGGTGACTCCTAACCCGTAAGAAAGTTACTTGCAACAATTATTATTATTATTATTATTATTATTATTATTATTATTATTATTATTATTACCCTGAATTCGTAGTGGACAGAGGAAGGTGCGGGCATGAATGGGTGTGGCGATTGTTTACTTTATGTTTTTTACTAGCAATGCAATAACCATCGTTGATTGGAAAACAGGATGTTTCAGACACAATAGTAATGATACGCTACCGATTCCTCTGACAAGATAGTCGCATCAACATCTCATGTAAAGAAAATTAGAAACGAGCAGAGTGACAGGAAGCTACACTGGGAAAGAAAGGGAGAGGTCCGTGGTAGGTACACAATTAAAAAGAAGGTGACTACCATTTGATAACAGAGATAAACAACTGTATTAGAAAATTATAATTGACTTTGCGCAGTACACACACACATATGTAAGATCTGAAAATATCACAGATAAACATGGACGAAGAGCCTCCGTGGCTCAGACGGCAGCGCGTCGACCTCTCACCGCTGGATACCTTGGTTCAAATCCCGGTCACTCCATGTGAGATTTGTGCTGGACAAAGCGGAGGCGGGACAGGATTTTCTCCGGGTACTCCGGTTTTCCCTGTCATCTTTCATTCCAGCAACACTCTCCATTATCATTTCATAGCATTTATCAGTCATTAATAAATCACCTTGGGAGTGGCGACCCCATTGTAATAACAGCCTATATATGTTTCATTCATTACATCCCTGACCCGGTCAATGACTGGAAAACAGGTTGTAGGTTTTCAAACATGGACGAAGTCCATTATTTCTTTTTCCTACTTTGTGCTTTTTCTTTAATAGAACAAAATTTACTATATTCACCTTGAAGGAGGGAGTACAATAAGAAGGGCAGTAAAAGAAACAACTAGCCAAAATTTTACATTTTTCAAAATTGTGCATACATTATCGTGTTTATAGTATTATTTTTAGTAAACAGACGGAAAGTTTTCAACAATGATATTTTACCATAACAGTACAATATTTGGCCACGTATGAAATACACCACCTCCAGGGTGTTTTATAAAAGCCTAACAATTAAGCTAAAAACATCAAAGTGAGAGAAGGGGGAGGATAAAAGAAGATAGCAATAGGCAGGGATAAGAGAGGAGAGTAAAGTTCGAATCCGAATGCGTAACTTAAGAAATTTCATCCACCCGTTACTGTCATTATTAAATGCACTGAGCCATTATCTCCACGATGGTCACTCAGTCCACATTAAGACTTTAAAATACATGTCGTGAAAATTTAAATAAGCTGCAGATGGTGAATAAGAAGCTCCAATAATGTAAAAACTGTTAAAGCACAGATCAAGGCCCCCAAAAACTAGAGATTATAAACAGCATGCCTGAAGGGCTAATTTAGAGATCCAAAGAATAGTATGCCAATTTTTAGCTCACCCAGATATCAAGACGACGATATTAGAGTTCCAGTTGGACGGAAAAGAACACTCATCGTACGGCAAGCCGCACGAGGTCAATAGCCCCTTCACTCACACGCACTGTACAAAGGTCGATGCCAGGCTGACCAGACGAGCGAGGGTGTCCATTATATATACTTAAGGAAGCGGAGACTAGTAGATTCGAGAAGGTAGTAGGTAGTAGAAGGTAGACACAGAGGGACAGTCAGCATGCAGTAAGTTACAGAAGCGGAGAGACGAGTGAGCACAACATGTTTAGTCAAGAACATCAAACCATTAATACGTGTTTTTAATTCACACCGATCTTACCATGACGGCGTTATACGACAGAATTACGACTGGAAATGATGTGACCGTGGCCTTAAGGAAGGCATAGGCCTAGATACTGCCTGGTGATAAAATGGAAAACTATGGTATATCATCTTCAAGACTTCAGGATACTGGGGTTCGAATACCATCTCCGGAATGCAAGTTTACAGCTACGCGAATTGAACTGCGCATCCAACTCGTTCGAAGTCAATATTTCCGCATTTGTCTTCGGTGAGGTTCCTTCGTCCATTCTTCAGTGCAACTTTTGTTTGTTTACAGTTTGGACCATTCATGAAAAGCGCGGTGTCCTCCAAGTTTCTTTCGGTCACGTTTCAGCATGTTATCAGGTGTGACCTCCAATTCCTGAGAGTCCTTCTCCACCTCGGTGAACCAGACTCCTTTTGTCTTCTTATGCAGAAAGCAGCCAGAGATCCAATTGGGCAGTCTGTCTGGATTCAATCTTGTGAGGTGACCATAGAAAGCCATCCTATATTTTTTCTAATGGTATCCGTTATCTTTTCCACGTGTGAATATACCTCATGGCTGTGTCTTTTCCTATACTCATCGTTTTCTTTCACCTGGTTCAAGATTTTCACCTGGATCCTCCTTCCATCCAGCTAAATTCTATCTAACCTTTCTTATTCATCGCGAGGCATTCTGCTGAGTACAGGTATTTTTATTATTATTCTCCTTCTTATAAACTAGCAACGTGGTCGTAAGTCTTCAGTTACAGGTGTTTGGTGTAAAAGGAGTCTGATGGTAAGATTTCGCGTAGTTGTATTTAACATGGGTTTGTGATTGGTGTCTCTTATGATGTGTGTGTGTGTGTTTGTAATTAATTATGTCTAGAATTCGAATGGAAGCGAACGTGGTCTGTATTTATGTTAGGTACCTACCATTCTCTGCGAGCCATGTGACCCTGCCGCGGTGGGGAGGCTTGCGCGTTCCATTGAAGCAGATAGCCAAGCCGCAGGTGCAACCATATCGGATGGGTATCTGTCGAGAGACCAGACTAATAAAATGCTTCATCGAAAGTGGGGTAGCAGCCTTTCGGAAATTACAAGGGTGGCAGTCTAGATGATTGACTGATATGGCCTTGTAATAACACTCAGCATGGTTTAGCTGTGTTGATACTGCTACATGGCTGAAAGCAATGGAAAACTACAGCCGTAACTAACTCCCGAGGACATGAAGTTCTCTATCTGTGAATGATGTACTGATGACAGCTTCCTCACAGGTAAAATATACCGGAGGAAATATAGTCCCCCATTCGCATCTCCGGATGGGGACTACACGAGAGGGGGCGAACATCAGGAAGATGGATACTGATATTCTGCGAGTCGGGGCGTGGAATGTTATAAGTTTGAATAGCTGTGGTAGGTTAGAAAATCTGAATAGGGAGATTGATGGACTGAAGTTAGGTGTAGTTGATATAAGTTAAGTATGTTTGCAGGAAGTGACGCAAGTGTAATAGACCGATATAATTAGAAAACAATATTATTTAACCCATAGGCAAATAATGCCTATTACAAGCTCGAATTATTATTAATATTATTATTATTATCATTATAATTATCATATTATATTTGTGAGGTATGGCCATGAAGTGTTTACATCCATTTAGTATTCGTATTATTAATATTTGCATAGTTATGTCATATGTACGGACTATACGAGCGCATTATTTGTGAGGTTATGTCATCAAACATATGCTGTATATACATATATTTATATGAGTTTAGTTAATGTAAGAACTTGTAATTAATAATATATAATTTATTATTACCTCTATATATGATGTACAATCCACAGTAACATTGTGCAACACACTGTAACATCCAGAATAACGTATCATTGTCACTAGATGGTTGGAGAATGTTCTATGCATTGTAACTATGTATTAAGCACACTAGAATTTACGAGACAAGGTGTTGGGTAACGTCCTTCTACAAGCCTGACCAGGCAACCTATATATAAACATGGTGATTTGTTGATGTATGTGTTTAATGTTTAACCCGTGAATAATCGCAAATAAAATCCGCGTACACAAGTGACAGCATTTTGTGTGCGTCTTTGTTAAATCATCATTGGCGACCGTGGCGAAGACTTAAGTATTTACGACTAAATACGAGTGTAAGTGCGAAATAGATCAAAATGCAAGTGATACTAGAAAATGTGTCCGTACTACAACTCAAGGACGAACTCACCAAGAGAAATCTTCGGACGAACGGCAAGAAGAAATCACTGCAGACGTTGTTACGGAAAGATCTCTTAGAAAAGGCGAAGATCCCGAAAAGTTTTCCATCGAGGTCGACGAAGATCCGGATGAAACATCAGAAGATGAGGTAAATATTCCCAAAATATGTTCTAACTTAACGACCATGATGCACGCACTCCATTATAAAATCTCAGACGTTGGTTCACGAGTTAATTCCACATTAACCTAACAGAATGACAAACTTGCAGACCAAATTTCGAAAGTAAATGACATACTTACATGCAAATTTTCAGACGAAATTTCCCAAGCTAATACAGTTTCTACCGGACAAATAGCACAAGTGTACATGCAGGTTTACAAAGTAGAACAGGGCCCAGAATCGAAAATTTCAACCATAGATGACAAAATTTCATCACAAATTAGCGACGTCACCAATCGATAAACGCAGCAGATATCGGACATCAGGTCAAAACTGGGACAGGTTGACAGATCGATAGTAGGGTAAGACAGCTGGAAGGGGACATCTCGAACCTCAAGGAGCAGGTGGAAATCCAAGTTTCCGGCATAAAGCAAAAGGTTGAGGGGAGAATTTCTACGGTTGAGGGACTACCACGGTAACGCACACTATTGAATGCAGCATTCCCTCATCCATCAAGCAACGTCCATATCCAATCAATCCGTATAAGCGCGACTTTGTCATTCAGAAGGTTCAATAGATGGAGGGGAAAGGCTTTATCGAACTCTCTACATCCTGTTGGGCTTCACCTATCGTCCTACCGAAAAAGAAGAATGGGGAGTATCGACTATGTGTGGACATACGCAGGTTGAACGAGAAGACCTTTAGTGACGCCTACCCCATGCTTGACCTGAAAAACACGGTGAAACAAGTAAGTGGATCTAGCATTTTCAGCACGCTGGATCTCAACTCCGGATACTGGCAAGTGGAGGTCGAGAAAAGTTCTAGACCTCTGAGCGTCTTCATGACATCGAGAGGATCGTATCAGCTTACAATAATGCCTTTTTGGATTGAAGAATGTTCGTGCCACATTCATGCGACTGATGGATAAGGTATTGTCAGGATATGTTGGAGATTTCTGCCAAGTGTATCACGATGACATTTTAATTCAAAGCAAGAATTTTCAAGAACACCTTGCACATCTGAGGAAAATACTGGAACGACTGAAGATTCATGGACTGACTTGCCAAGTGAAGAACTGCCATTTCACCCAGTCCCGAGTAGAATATCTTGGCCATGTCCTAACATCTGAAGGCTTTGAAATGCAGCCGGGGAAGAATCTAGCTGTCGAAGAAGCTGTATACCCGCAGACCAAGCGTCAAGTTCGTCAGTTCCTTGGCTTGTGTGGGTGGTACAGCAGTTTCATGACACATTTTGAAAAGAAGGCAATGCCACTCACCGATCTACTCCATAACAACCGCCCGTTCCAGCAAGGAAGAGGCATCATTCCTAGACATTCAGGCTGCGATATGCAACGCTCCCGGTCTAGCCCACCCCAGCCCCCAACGGAAGGTGTGCCTGCAGACAGACGCTATCGCCTCCGGCCTAGGTGCAGTGTTAACCCAGGAGAGGATTGACGGTGGAAGGGACATCATCGATTATTCCAGCGAAAACATATCTCCCACCGAACAACGCTACTGCACTGCCGAGAGGGAAGCCTTAGCCGTGGTGTGGGCCATGGGCAAATTCAGAGGCTACTTGAAGGGAAGGAAGTTGCAGCTCTACGCCGATAACGCCACTCTCAAATAGTTGAGCACGGTCTCTGGTTCAAAATGTAAGTTGATGCGATGGGTTCTGTTAATCGCAGAATTTGATTTCGATGTGTGTCACGTCGCAGGATGGACAAACATAGAAGCAGACAATTTATCCAGGCACCCGACGATGTAACCTGAAGCTAGGAACACCATTGTCGAGAGATAGTTCCCACGAAAACACCAGAGTGAGCCCAAGGAAGCTGTCCTTATGACCATCAAGAAGGAACTTGATCTGGGAGGGAACAAACAGTGACAAGAACAAGGCAAGCCCTGTAGGACCATGACGCAGTGGATTAGAAGACAGAACACCGAAAGTCGACTCGTCCCGAGGGAATTCAAGATGTGCTACAAGAACTTCCGGGTTGACGGAGAACTCTTTATGTACAGATCTCACCTTTCCGACACACCTGCACTAGTGGTTATCCCTATACAGCACACGATGTACAGTACACCCTCGAGAAGTTCCACGACAGCACTGAAGCTGGATATCCAGGAGGCGAAGAGAAGTATCCGTCTATCCGACGAAGATTCTTCTAGATCAACATGCGGAATGACATCCTCTACTGTGTGAAGGGGTACTATATCTGCGCCTGCACCAAGGCAAGCAATAGGAAGGCAGATTCTAGTCAGCGGGGAAGACGGCCGCAACGCCCTTGGGAGGTCATAGCGCTAGACTTGATGGGGTCTTTACCCTAGAACACCTCGTTTTAAAACAGGACTCTTAGGATCACCGACCTCTTCACAAGATGGATTGAGGCTTTTCCGATACCAGAAGCCACGACGGGACGTATCACCAGCCTTCTACAAGATGACGTATTCAGTAGCTATAGTTATCCACGGTGCATTCTGTCCGACACGTCATGGAAGTGGCAGCAAATAATGACAGAATGGTGTGTGGAACACTGGACAACCCCTATCTACTACCCAAGGGCCGATCCAACGGATCGACGGAACCAGTAAGGAGCTAAAAAGGATGCTACGGGTCCACCTAATAGACAAAGAATGTCAATTGTGGGACCGTCAGATACCATAATCACTCTTTGCCCTGAGATGACGCATCAGCCGCGTCACTGGCTATACCCCTGCGAAGCTGTTCCTTGGTCGACAGCTATACGACACCGGGGATTGGGAGATACGTCCACCATCCACTTCTGGTCAAGAAGATGCAGCTATTTCCCTAGCAGAATGGCAGCAGCAGCAGCAGGACATCAAGGATAAGCAAGCTTTGGCTGAGAAGAGATCCCTTACCCAGGCCGAGGCTCAAGATGTCGAAGAGAACAGATCTCCCTACCAGGCGAACAAGTACTGCGACGTAACCACCCAGTCAGTAATAAGATTTGAGGGTTTCGCACAGGACTCGCACCCAAGTGGATTGGTCCCGTCGAGGTGGATGGTAACTGGGCCGTGGGGTCTACTTTCTAAAGACAAACCTTCCAGTCACGATCCAGAGTTGCGGCGAGACACTAAAGCGCTGCGCATACAAAGTAAGCCTGGTACTACCATGGGCCCACCTCGAGAAGAGGCTATTAATGACAATACAATCTGGTCATCGTGAGGATAGCGCATCGACTATCATCGAGGAAGAGGCTGGCAGCGAGGCAAGCCCAACCCCCGACACGGCACGGCCCCGGTCAAGAGGAGGAGAGCACATCCAGCAACGTCGAGGAAGATACACTCTACGTCCAAGGCAAAGTTGACAAGTGTCATGGACTATCAAAATTGTTTCAAGTTACAGGGGGGATAGTGACGCAAGTGTAATAGACTGATATAGTTAATGTAAGAACCTGTAATTAATAGTATATAATTTATTATTACCTGTATATATGATGAACAATCCACAGTAACATCGTGCAACACACTGTAACATACAGAATAACGTATCCTTGTCACTAGATGGTCGGAGAATGTTCTTTGCATTGTAGCTATGTATTAGGCACTCTAGAATTTACGAGAAAAGGTGTCTGATAACATCCTTCTAGAAGCCTGGCCAGGCAACCTATATAAAGAGACAGTCCCGATGATGGAGTTGAGTTGCTGTTTGACAGGTGAGTTGTTCTTGTGAATTCGTGGTGTGCCGACATGCTGAAGTAAGCAGCCAGCAGGCAACTATTTGAAGGTTGCAGTCACCATGGGGTGGTTTGTTGATGTGTGTATTTAATGTGTAACATGTAAATAATTGAAAATAAAATCCATGTACACAAATGACAGCATTTTGTGTTCGTCTTTGTAAAAACATCAGAAGAACAGGATTTTTGGTCAGGCGACTACAGAATTATCAGCACAAAATCAAACAGGGAAAATGCAGGAGTTGGTTTAATAATGAATAAGAAAATAGGGCAGAGGATAAGCTACTACGACCAGCATAGTGAAAGAATTATTCTTGTCAAGGTAGACATCAAACCAGTGCCCACCACAATAGTGCAAGTCTATATGCCTACTAGCTCAGCGGATGAGTAAATGGAAAGAAAATACGAGTAGATAGAAGATTTAATACAATATGTAAAAGGTGACGAGAATCTAATTTTGATGGGAGACTGGAATGCAGTGGTAGGCCAAGGAAGAGAAGGTAGTACAGTAGGAGAATTTGGATTGGGATAAAGGAACGAAAGAGGAAGTCGGCTGGTTGAATTCTGCACTGATCATAATTTAGTCCTTGCTACTACTTAGTTCATACACCACAAACGACGGCTGTATACGTGGATGAGACCTGGATACACTGGAAGGTATCAAATAGACTTCATTATGTTTAGGCAGAGATTCAGAAACCAGGTGTTGGATTGCAAAACATTCACAGGAGCAGACGTGGATTCTGACCGCAACTTGTTGGTCATGAAATGCCATCTGAAAAAATTGAAGAAAGTAAAGAATGCAAGAAAATGGGATCTATACAAGTTCGAAGAAAATAACGTGATGGATTGTTTCAAGGAACATATTGCACAAGGACTGAATTAAAAAGCTGAAGGGAACACAATAGAGGAAGAATGGACATTCATGAAAAGTGAGGTCAGTAGGGTTGCTGAAGAAATGTTAGAAAGGAAGGAAAGATCAACTAAGAATCAGTGAATAACTTAGGAGATACTAGACCTGATTTATGAACGACGAAAATACAAGAATGATAGAAATGAAGAGGGCAGAAAAGAATACAGGCGATTAAAGAATGAAGTGGATCGAAAGGGCGAGATAGCTAAGGAAGAATGGCTGAAGGAGAAGTGCAAGGAGTTGAAGGTTGTATGGTCCTAGGAAAGGTAGATGCTGCATACAGGAAAATCAAGGAAATCTTTGGAGAAAGGGAATATTGGTGTATGAATATTAAGAGCTCAGATGGAAAGCCACTTCTAGGAAAAGAAGACAAAGCAGAAAGATGGCAGGAACGCATCAAACAGTTGTACGTATTAAGGTGAAGATGTAGATGATTTGGTTCTGGAACAAGAAGAGACTGTTGATGCTGATGAAATGGGACACCCAATTTTGAGGTCATAGTTTTACAGAGCTAAGAGAGACCTTAATAGGAACAAGACACCTGGAATTGATGATATTCCCTCTGAATTACCGACTGCCTTAGGAGAAAGCAGCATGGCACGGTGATTCCATCTAGTGTGTAAGATGTATGAGACAGGAAAAGTGCCATCCGATTTTCGGCAGAATGTTGTTATACCTATTCCCAAGAAAGCCGGTGCTGACAAGTGTGAAAACTACCACACCATTCTTTTAGTAGATCATGTCTGCAAAATTTTAACAGGTATTATTTAAAGAACGGAAAGACAAGTTGAAACTGAGTTGGGAGAAGATCAATTTGGCTTCGGGAGAAATGTAGGAACACGTGAAGCAATCCTGACTTTACGTCTGATCTTAGAGGATCAAATTAAGGACAAGCGTACGTACATGGCATTCGTAGACCTATAAAAGGCATTCGATAATGTTGATTGGACCAAGCTATTTGAGTTTCTGAATGTGATTGGGATCAAATGCCGAGAACGAAGAGTTATCAACAATCTGTATAAAAACAGTCTTTAGTGATAGGAATCGAGGGCTTTGGAAAAGAAGCAGCAATCCAAAAAGGAGTGTGAAAGGCTGCAGTTTGTCCCCACTCCTTTTCAATGTTTACATAGAGCCAGCAATAAAGGAAATCAAAGAGAGGTTTGAAAAGGGAATAATAATCTAAGGAGAGGAAATCAAAACCTTGAGATTTGCCGGTGATATTATTTTATCTGAGACTGCAGAAGATTTCGAGAAGTTGCTGAATGGTACGGACGACGTCTTGGGTAAGGAGTACAAGATGAAAATAAATAAGTCCGAAGCAAAAGTAATGGAGTGCAGTCGAACGAAAGCAGGTGATGCAGGTAATATTAGATTAGTAAATATTAGATTTAAAGGAAGTAGATGAATATTGTTAGTTGGGTAGTAAAATAACTAACGATGGCAGAAGTAAGGAGGACATAAAATGCAGACTAGCACAAGCAAGGAAGAGCTTTCTTAAGAAAAGAAATCTGCTCACCTCAAACATTGATATAGGAATCAGAAATATGTTTCTGAAGACTTTCATCTGGAGCATGACATTGTATGGAAGTGAAACATGGACGATAACTAGCTCAGAGAGAAAGAGAATAGAAGCTTTTGAAATGTGGCGTTTCCGAAGAATGCTTAAGGTGAGATGGATAGATCGAATCACGAATGAAGAGGTACCGCACTGAATCCAATTGGTGAGAGGAGATTGATTTGGCTAAATTTGACTAGAAAGAGAGACAGAATGATAGGACATATTTTCGTACACCTAGACCGATGATGATGATGATGATGATGATGATGATGATGATGATGATGATGATGATGATGATGATGATGCTTGTTGTTTAAAGGGGCCTAACAACGAGGTCATCGGCCCCTAATGGTACGAAATGAAATAACAAAAAATTCAAATTCATCCACTGACCAAAATAAAATGAAAAATGTCATGAAGAATGAATGGATGGACATGAACCCAACAAAAAACAAACAAACAAACAAACAAACAAAGAACAGTGGATCAGACTCAAAAAATATCGTAAATAATAGTATTACTGACCAAGGGACCACTTATAAAGCACAATGATGCTTGATGTCTAAAGAGGTGCAAAATCCACGTCTAAGGCCCCACAGAATGGTACATGTCGCGAGTGAAATAGAACCATGGTATTTGTCATGTTGGGGTACTAATCAAAAGTAGCGAAGACTCACGGTGTTCCACACAAGATGGTACTACTCACAAGTATTGTACTTCGTACAGGTAACGCAGACCTATGGTGTTTCTCACACAATGGCACCACTCATTGCCAACGCAAACCGATGAGGTTCCTCACCTAGGTGTACTAACCACAGGGACTCGCACTATCCCGTGGCGTTCCTCACATAGTGGGTACTAATCACAGGCAACGCAGACCCATGGTGTCGCTCATACAGTGGTACAACTCACAGGCAACGCCCAGACCCGCGGTGTTGCTCACATGGGTACCACACACGGGTATTGGAAAACCCCAGGCCAGGCTCTTGGCTGGTACTAATCATAATCCTGTTTCGTACCTAATATAGTGGTACTACTCGCAAGTACAGGCAACCCATGGTGTTCCCCGCGTAATGGTACGTATATGTAGCTAAAAGAAAAGCTAAAATATCGGCGAATCACACTAAAATGACCATTGTTTCAGGAGTTTAAAGATACACATTTCTATATATTACGATGGATAATATAATGATAAGTATTATATATTTTAAATATTTTGAAGGATAAACGCATACGAAACAAAAAATTCTTTTTTCACTCATTTTACAACGATTTCAGTTTTTCAGTTAAACACTTTAAAAGCCTGTACGTCTGTAACATCTGAAAATAATTTAAAGTGAAGTATTTTGTCAAAGAATCGCATCCCTTAGCTATGTTGATGGTTTGTAGGTCCCTTAAGTAGTAACATACAGTGTGAGGGGTGGGTCAATGACATGTTGCTGCTACTACGGAGAAAAACACAAAGTAAAAGTACGACAAACGTATTAGGTGCAACTCCCTGAGAATGGGAACGTATCTTCCAGGATCAGCCAGTGACTTCATGTGAATTGAAAGGTTTATATATATATAAGAACATCCTGACAAACAGAAGGCATTCCATGACCGCAGAAAATATGGAAAAGATTATATATTATTTGCACCCCCAAATGATAATTAGAGGTTGAATATCATCTGCACTTTTAACTATTTTCGGGTTTGTTTCCTTTTCTATGTACAAGATTACATCAAACAAGCTTGGATATTAAGTTACATATTTTTTATTTATAACATATTTAACTACATATTTTGTCAATTTTAGCTACATATTTATGTACATATTCCTTATTTTTATTACATATTATCTTGGTTCTAGTGATCGCAAGTTTTTAGTTTTTCGTCAGTATTGATATCGTGATCATAGTCACGGGGCCTCCTGTTTTATGTGCGAGTCTGGACCAGAAGGAAGTGAATTTACATTTCAAAAATCCCAGATGCATTCTCCATGACAAGAACCACTACTGCCTTGGAGAGAAGCCAACCAACGTCACCCGACTATCACACCCGTCAATATCACGCGCTGTTCGACAGAAAGGACAAGTTGTTTAATGTTTTGTATTTAATCAGAGTACATATTTTTTTTAAGATTTTTAATCTCTCGAAATACGAAGGCAAACACTTGGAACACTACAGCATACCTGCAAAAAAAAAAAAAAAAAAAAAAAAAAAAAAATGTGGTCTTCCTTAAGAATATCATAGTTCTGAATCTGAACCTAATATTAGTTTAAACTGATTCTACTCAAATGCTAGATCAGGTTGCGAAGCTCCATATGTCACCGAGGAAGCCTATAAAGGTGCGTCAACACTTGTAACGGATCGGCGTCTCCAAAAATTATAAAATGTAGTTAGTGAGACGGTAAAACTAATAACATTGTTTATCTTTTATTTACGTCGCACCGAGTCAATCAGGTGTCATAGTGACGATGGGAGAGGACAATGATAGTACAGAGAAAGAAGCGGACATGGCCTTAATTAAGGTACAGCCCCAGCATGTGCCTAGTGTAGAAATGGGAAACCATCTTCAGAGCTACCGACAGTCGTATTAGAGCCCAACATATCCCGATTGCAACCTCACAGCTACATGAACCGAACCGCGTAGCTAACTTGCCCAGTATCGGACATTCTCTTTATCCCTGATGTGACGAGTAATCATAGACCGCGACAAACCGGAATGTCGAATCTCTCTCATCATAAACCTGTATCGCCAGAACGTACTTTCATATCGTATCTCACACGGACATTTGTCAGTATTGTCCCTACCCGGACGTAGGCTGTCGTATCGCGACCACTCTGCTCCATTATTAAGAGCTTGATTGATAGCGCAGGCTGAAGACAAGACCAGTAGAGCTCGTAACAATATCTATTATATTATCATTGGTGGAAGAGGGACATTGATAGATTAGGTCGACCACCGGCGCATTGACTCAGCCCGGACAGGAACATAGGGAGCTGGAAGCGAAACAGTTTTGTATTTATTTCTATTATGCTCCTCGATGTCATGAACAGTCACCGCAACATTTTTTCTCTAGTATTTAAAAGAACAACTGTTCGCCAAATATGTGACCCACGTTACTATGATCATGTTACACCTATCTACGATGTGCCGTTATCTTCATGCTGTCCGGCTCCGTGGCTAAATGGTTAGCGTGCTGGCCTTTGGTCACAGAGGTCCCGGTTTCGATTCCCGGCAGGGTCGGGAATTTTAACCATCAATGGTTAATTTCGCTGGCATGGGGGCTGGACGTATGTGTTGTCTTCAACATCAGTTCATCCTTATCACGACGAGCAGGTCTCCTACGGGGGAACCGAACATGTCCTCGAACACTCCCGGCATTAAAAGCCACTTCATTTCATCTTCATGCTGTATGCCTTCTTCATAGAATAATCTCCTCATGCTCAACTCTCTACTTGCAATGTCAATTTCACCACCTTTCATCTAATCACCATTTCGGAATACGGTCCTGATACGGTATCTATATCACCTCGTCGCACCACAAGTTACATAAACTCACTTGTTATTTCTTCGGCACGACAGTGGAATAAACTACCTGTCTCTGTCACAAGTGCCTCACCTGCTAGTTTCTGGCAACTTTGTCACCGGTATCTACTAGGTAATACATGAAGTCCTGAATTTTTGTTCGTGTATTATGTTAATATTGTAGATTAGTCTTTCTTCAAGCTATAGACTGCATATTGGCCTAGGCATACTGTTATTCTTCTTATTTATCTGTTTACCCTCCAGGGTCAGTTTTTCCCTCGGACTCAGCTAGGGATCCCACCACTACCACCTCAAGGGCAGGATGACCAGTACCTCGCCCAGGCGGCCTCACCTGCTATGCTGAACAGGGGCCTTGCGAGGGGATGGGAAGATCGGAAGGGATAGAAAAGGAAGAGGGAAGGAAGCGGCCGTGGCCTTAAGTTAGGTACCATCCCGGCATTTACCTGGAGGAGAAGTGGGAAACCACGGAAAACCACTTCCAGGATGGCTCAAGTGGGAATCGAACGCACCTCTACTTAGTCGACCTCCCGAGGCTGAATGGACCCCGTTCCAGCCCTCGTACCACTTTCCAAATTTCGTGGCGGAGCCGGGAATCGAACCCGTGCCTCCGGGGGTGGCAGCTAATCACACTAACCACTACACCACAGTGGCGTACAGACTGTTATTATTAAGGCTAATAGCTAAGTTAACATTTTGTGCATACTATAGCCAAGTCATAATTGTGTAAATCATCATCATCATCATCATCATCATCAATTATTCCTTATATTTTATTATAATACTGCATTGTTTAGTAGCTGTAAGATATTTCAATTGTAGTCTATTTCTTTTTATTCTCTACATGTAAATATTTTATTTTCTGGTTAGATGAAAGAGAAGGCCTAATTCAGGGCCTCTGTGGGTGCATGCGCCTGGTGCATGCAGTGTGCACGGTGCAAAAGACGACTTCGCTTGGTTGACCAGAGTGCAGACCCCCACACCTCGATTTGGAGCAATAGCGTTGTCTCTCTCTTTCCCTACGCCTGTCTCGCTCGCTCTCCCTGTCTCCCTCTTCCTCACTTGCTCCGTAGCGCTTCAAATCCGAGCCGAGTTGAGTCGAGTTGAGCCGAGCTTAGCTGAGTAGCCTAGAGACGAATCGTTGGTCCGAGCCGAGCCGAGCCGAGCCGAGCCGAGCGGGACCGATGCACTGCACAGAGAAAACATCTAACATTCAAGAAAGTACCCGGGCGACGCGTGGAACAATTCCATATCAAGATACTTTATTTCACCTATTCACAACGAATGCCGTGGAGCAGCACGGGTCCTCTGGTTATAATTTCTATTTTCTTCTTTTTCTTTTACTACTACTACTACCGCATTTCCCACACCTGTGGGGTCGGGGGTGTGAACTGTGTCGCTCATGTTGATTTGACCCTATTTTATGGCCGGATGCCCTTCCGGACGCCAAACCTATATAGAGGGATGTAATCGCCATTGCGTATTTCTGTGGTGGTTCATAGTGAGGGGTTTTGTCTGAATATGAAGAGAAGAGTGTTGAGACAAACGGAAACGCCCAGTCCCCGAGCCAAAATAATTAATCTGACGTAATTTAAATCCCCGTCCCACTTGGGAATTGAACCCTGGACTCTCTGAACAGAAGGCTTCAACCCTGACCATTCAGGCAAGTGATGGAATCATAAATTGTACTATAGTAACAGGCTCAAATAATAGTAATAAGGATTATTAAAACAACTTGGATTACAATAAATTAATAATCTCTTCTCAATTTCTGGCAATTCCTAAGTAGGAATAGGGAGTACTCTATTCTAATCATTCAGAAATGGTCCGACACTTTGGCCCAATGGTCAGCGTACTAGCCTTCGGTTCAGAGGGTTCCGGGTTCGATTCCCGGCCGGGCCGGGGATTTCAACCTTCATTGGTTAATTCCACTGGCTCGGGGGCTGTGTTTTTGTGCTATCCCCAATATCCTTGCAACTCACACACCACACATAACACTATCCTCAACCACAATAACACGCAGTTGCCTACAGATGTCAGATGACGCCCACCCTCAACGGAGGGTTTGCCTTACAAGGGCTGCACTCGGCTAGAAATAGCCACAAGAAATTATTTTATTTAGAAATGAATTACCAAAGGATATAGCGCATGTGGAGCATCAATACACCAGTCTGTGGATATGCGTTAAGCTAAGTGGGATTAGATAACTCGTACTCCAGATAAAATTACTAGCAATGAATGCTGGCAGTGCGGAGTACAATTGCAGTAGCCGGGGGCGGTGCAGAGAAAACAAAAATATGTTTAGTGATATGTCACAGCAACGAAGTGAGCGCCTGGACCGAATATTCAAGAATAATCGTGCTTCCATTTGTTACTTTTTTTTTTTACAGTCAGGGATATGGGAGTAACTAAAGCGTATATACAGAGCAAAAACGTATTTGTTCATTCATATTCGAGCTGTTCCGTATTCTAGATGCTTTATTGTGACACATCGTGCGTGTCCTGTCATACAAGGTTTTCAGATTTAAGGTTAGAAATTTGCATGTTTTTACAGAGAACTTGACGTGATAAACACCAGTGGTTGGAACAAAAGGCTTGTGGTACATGTCATAATTATTGAGGATCTGAGCATGTGGATGTCCTCCAGAGCTTCGCACACGAGATGAAAATGTACTCCAAATTCACAACTGCCTCAAACTTCGCCGGATGAGTGGCTCATACGGTTGAGGCGCTGACTTTCTGAGCTCAAGTTGGCAGGTTCCATCCTGGCTCAGTCCGGTGGTAATTAAAGGTGCTCAAATACGTCATTCCCGTGTCGGTAGGTTTACTGGTATGTGAAAGAACTCCTGCCGGACAAAATTCTGGTACTTCTACGTCTCCGAAAACCGTTAAAGTAGTTAGTGGGACGTATAAAAAATATTATTATTATTATTATTTACCTAAAAATTTACATAAGAAATTCTTAACCCTTGAGGAGACAAGTTCTCGACCAGCTGGCATGAACTATCAACTGTCTGCCACATGATACTATCTAAATTTCTTACTGTACGTCTCATTACCTTTCAATGAACTCGTCCGCAGTTAATAGCTACCGGTGATCTTGAATTGCTCGATTTCCAGATTGTATTTTATTTTTTCAACTGTCATAAGTTTCTTACAGTAACACAAGGGGACAGTTTGGGTTTGCCCAGCTATATTTCAATGGAACTTGGGTAAATAATCAACTAAAATACCCTAAATTTAAAGGTAAGAATCATTTTGATGTACACTCGACGTTAGCTGTATATAATTAATTGGTGAAAAGTATTTGGGGGGAGTGGGGCAACGATGACGTGGAATGACCTTGCATATGGACTGTAGAAATATATAGATAATTTCGTTTTTAAGTTGTATGAAACACTTTACACCGAAAATGAGATTTTGACGAAACGAACAGGAGTTCAGGCTCTGTATATTTTACTAATACGTGCAGTTCATGAATCAAAATAATTGGGCTTTAATATTTCTGTATACTTTACAAACGGAACCAGAATATTATGATATTGAAATAATTGAGATATTATTGAAATATTTGTCATCTTTCCGGTAAAAACAAACTTTCATGCTGTTAATATGACATTTTTAATAGCACAACGAAGAAACCGCTGGATTCCTATTCAGAATCACTCATTTCCTCACAGTATGGACAGTTTATATAACAAAAACAGGCGAGCAGCAACAAGTACCCAGTTATATTGTAGTTGTTTTGCTCCAATACAGTGCAAACATTTCGCTGGTCAGTTATCAGTCTATCACAACGGGCACCATCCTAGCAAAATAACGATATTTTTTACAATATAATGATATTTGTATAGGGTTAGCTTGAAAATAAAAACTGGAGAGGTGTGTGTGTCATCCTTTGAAAATGATCAATGATCTTGAATTGTTCCGTCTTCAGACTATTTCATTTTTTTTAACTCACGGTGACATTATTATCCAAAAGGGAACTTCTTAAACAGTTGTTCATCTAAGACAAAGAAGGGCGTGAGAGTCACAGTTACATGCATACACCCTACTAATCCTAATTCAGGTGTAAGGGAGGAAAAAATAGGACGATTCCATGACTCTTAGATTATTTAACTCCTGTACAGTCTGCTTCAGGGGGAATAATAATAAGTATTTCTGGAGGCAGCAGAATGATGACTTTCTGGTGCTAAAACATATATAATGTGCAACAGGTCAGCATAAATAAGTTATCAATACACTTATCGGTGCACGAACCTGCGTCATTTGGAAGAGTACACAGTAAAATTTCAAAAACCTCACCACCGACTTCAATGAACTCTTCAGATCTCTTGGTAATAGTACGTGTAATTCAGAGACAGACCTGGTGTTTTTTCATGAGCGCAAAATTATGACTAACGTTACCGACGGAAATCTAAGCGCTAATTCAAACGGCTGTAGCTCAGAATGCACTGAATATTGTATTCACAATGCCCCACGTTATTCCGGGCAAGTGACCCACCCCAATCTGTGACTATCAAGGTCGCTCGGTATGGAACTGGTCCCGTTCAAGTGTCACTCCGTTACAGTATGTCCCGCAGAAATGGACAACTGAGGTTTTATATGAAGCCATGAGGATACATATCTGGAGCAATTATCTCAAGAAGTGTCAATGAAAATTAATTGAAATACTTTAAACCAGTTATATATAATTAGTTGGCCGCTGTACACGCACATTTAAATGAGTTTCAAGAGAAAAATTGACGTTAAATGCACATTGCCGCAAAAATCGACTGAGTTCCATAATCAAGTTAATAAACAGGGTTTCCTTTTCCATTTAAATATCAAATTGCACTCAGTAAGATATGCACAGTATATACATTAAATAGTTATTTCAAATTGATATTACTTCAAGTGAAGATCACTTTAGCGGAGCTTCCTTAATTGTTAATTAAGTATTCTTCTCAATATACCGGAAATACATCTCAACATTTTCTCTATGTTTGATGTTCAAAGTTAATGTGGATTTTCATGAAACATTTAAACCCATAAAATCTACAACCAAGAGATAACAGAACATTATTTTCAAAAGCGGGGCCAGGACTTGAACCCTGTGCCAACAGAGGAAATTTTCTGCCTTTAGATCATAAATATGGGGAATGATATAATTATATCACTGAACCAAGTCAAAGAATTTGAAAAATTGGTGAGATGTGACCATCAGTCACTGTGCAGCATTTTAAAATCTCAACTCTTGTCTTGTGTGCTCACGCGCTTTCCGCTGAGAGCTATGTGGTGATGAATGAAGTGCCATCACCGTCGCTCGAGGCGCTAAGACTTAGATGACGTCATAAAACCCATCTTCCTTCTGAGAGGGTGAGATTCAGAACATGAGCCTTCAAGCAAGCACGACCAATTTTACTCTTTGTCTCTAGAGAACGTTCTCGATATTTTCTCAGCTACTTGATGGTAAGCGCAGACCATGCTATGAATACTGAAGTCTACCTACGCCACTAAATCAGGCTAGAAGAGGATAAGGCACGTTCCCTTTCCTTAGAGTAAAGTACGGATCGTAAATGGAAGAAAGTGAATAAATATAATTTTAAAATATTCGCAGTGAATTCCAATATCGGCTCAAATCAACTGCATATTAGAAAGTTATTTCGTGAACAGCATTGTAACGTATCATAGAATTTACCACGGAAACTGCTTAGATTATTTTGTGACACCAAAGTTGAAAGATTATGTAAATTATATCATGTTATCTCCATCAACTGCAGCTTTACAACTTGCTTTACGTCGCACCGACACAGATAGGTCTCTTGGCGACTATGCGACAGGAAAGGCCTAGGAGAACGAAGGAAGAGGCTGTGGCCTTGATTAAGGTACAGCCCCAGCATTTGCCTGGTGTGAAAATGGGAAACGACGGAAAACCATTTTCAGGGTTGCCGATAGTGGGGGGTCGAACCCACTATCTCCCAAATGCAAGCTCACAGCTGCGCGCCTCTAACCGCACGGCCAACTCGTCCGGTAATGATTGGAGTTAATAACTTAGAAATAAAACTCACACGCACGAAAAGAAACACAAGGGAGGTTAACATCTCCAAAGATGGAGCATTTCGTCGTTGCACCTGAGGAAACCTCTGTTTGAAATGTTTCGGCTTACAACTTTCGCCAGTAAAGTTCCGTCATTTGAGGTTCAATATTATACGAGTATATTTAAAGAATCCTCGTTCTTCATAATATATGTGCTGCGTGTCAGTACATTATCAGATAGAGGTTTTCGCCTTACACTGAGATAAAATGGTCCGAACTCAATAAGAATAACACAGCAAGAGGGGAATCTATTTTTACATATTTTTAAATAGAAAATTTTGCCCCCCACCCCCCCACCCACATGTGGGGTAACGTTAGAAATATTTTTCTAACTAAGATATGATTGTGCCACAATGGTTTCCCTGCGAGCATTCGGGATCGAAAGTGTGAGAATTAATCTTCTTCGCATGTACTTCTGAATGTCTATTTCGACCCGACATGCATGTATGTATCATTGCAGAGGGAATCTCATACGCAATAAAACGGTACCACTGTAGTAGACTTAAGAAAATTAGGGCATAAGTTACATGGTACGATATTTTGAAAATTACTAAATGTTTTCAAACATATGCTCGCTTTATTAGTGTCGCTAGTTTCCTAGCCAGATAAAGTTCATAATGAATAACATCTTTAACATGACAGTCTTAAAGTGAATTTATTTATTTATTTTTATTTATTTTTATTTATTTATTTATTTATTTATTTATTTATTTATTTATTTATTTATTTATTTATTTATTTATTTATTTATTTATTTATTTATTTATTTATTTATTTATTTATTTATTTATTTATTTATTTATTTGGGTTCTTGGTTCAAGGTATTTACAGGGTTTAGACAAGGCTATAATATTTCATCTTTGTTGTTCATAGTTTACAAGGACAATCTTCTCAAATGAATTACGTGACAGGGAGGGACTCAATTAGGTGAAAATGTTATAAGCAGTTTGGTCTATGCTGAAGACTTGGTCTTGATGGCAGATTGCGCCGAAACCCTGCAGTCTAATATCTTAAAACTTGATAATAGGTGGAATGAGAATGGTATGAAAATTAGCCTTTTCAGGACTAATTCGACGTCAATAGGTAAGAAATCCAAGATAAATGAATGTTAGATTGGGGATACAAAGCTGGAACAGTACGTACTTAAGATGTATTCTCCCAGCATGGTAGTATAGTAAGCGAGATTGATTGATGTGCAGTGTCCGACTCATTGGCTGAATGGTCAGCGTTGTAGCCTTCGGTTCAGACGGTCCCGCATTCGATTCCCGGGCGGGTCGGGGATTTTAATAGCCTCTGATTAATTCTTCTCGCCCGCGGACTGGGTGTTTGTGTTTGTCCCAACACTTTCCTCTTCATATTCAGATAACACACTACCAACCACCACAAAAAACACGCAATAGTGATTACATCCGTCCATATAGGCCTAGGGTTGGCGTCAGGAAGGAAATCCGGCCGTAAAACAGGGCCCAATCCACATGTGCGACAACGTTCGCAACCGCAACCCCACAGGTGTAGTAAAAGCGGTAGGAAAATAAGAATGAGAAGATTGAATCATGTGCAGTAAAGCTAGTGCATTGAGCTCGCAGTTGCGATCAACAGTATTCTGTAAGAAGGAAGTCAGCTCAGTTACATCGGTTTGTTTTCAGACCAACTTTGCTCTACGGGAGTGAAATCTGGATGGGCTCAGATTATCTCATTCATTAATTAGAAGTAACAGGCATGAAAGTAGCGGGAATCATTGCTGTTAAAAACAGGTGTGAGCAATTGCAGGAGGGTACTCGGAATGAGGAGATCAAGGCTAATTTAGGAATTAACTCGATGAATGAAGCTGTGCTCATAAAACCGGCTTCATTAGTGGGGTCATGCGAGGTGAATGGAGGAGGAAAGTTTACCTAGGAGAATAACTGACTCTGTTCTGGAGTGTAAGAGAAGTAGAGAGAGGCCAAGATGACGATGGTTAGATTCAGTTCCTAACGATTTAAAGATAAGAGGTATAGAACTAAATGAGGCCACAGAACTAGTTACAAATAGAGGATTGTGGCAGCGTCTAGTAAATTCGCAGAGGCTTGCAGACTGAACGCCGGCCCCGAGGTGTAGGGGTAGCGTGCCTGCCTCTTACCCGGAGGCCCCGGGTTCGATTCCCAGCCAGGTCCGAGACTTTTACCTGGACCTGCGGGCTGGTTCGAGGTCCACTCAGCCTACGTGATTAGAATTGAGGAGCTATCTGACTGTGAGATAGCGGCCCCGGTCTAGAAAGCCAAGAATAACGGCCGAGAGGATTCGTCGTGCTGACCACACGAAACCTCGTAATCTGCGGGCCTCCAGGCTGAGCAGCGGTCGCTTGGTAGGCCAAGGCCCTTCAAGGGCTGTAGTACCATGAGGGTTTGGGGGTTTTCAGATTGAACACGGAAAGGCATAATAGATTATTTATTTATTTATTTATTTATTTATTTATTTATTTATTTATTGACGTGACAATTGCCCACTACGTTGGCATTCGTCTCTTACTGTGGTCATTATCTGTCACAAATTGTATTGAACTGACTAGTGTATCGAAGGTGTCTTTCGCTTCAGTCAGACTTACGTCGGGAGACGTCACAAAAGCTCGGCAGGACAGTCTCTGACATATCAGCTACCGTATTATTGTCGCAGACGACACGTATTAACAAGCATCCGATGATAAACGATATGTCCCGGAACAGAAGGTACTCAGTGCAACCTTTTACATCTCGCTCAACTATAAGTTAAAATGTTGAGCATTCCTGTGAGTAAATAATTTTACAATCAACAGCTTTTCATTCGTATTAGTGAAATATGCCGACGTGGAAGCAAAATCAAATTGGAACTCGTCAAACATTCTAGAATGAGGTAATTTTGCCTACGCAAGAATGATGAATATGCATTCACTTCACTGACAGAAGGTATTTTTCATTAAACTGTTCAAATATGATTGTCATAATTGTACAGTAGTGTTCTTGTAATCTCTGTCTGGTATCAATTTCATTCTTCTGAACGCATATATATTTTTGTTTTCGGTCAAGATATGAATTCGTATGTGGTACGATCTGATTCTTAGATTCTTTAGTAACAGTAGAAGTACTAGATAGACTTTACAGTAACTTAAAATGGCGAAATATGTGCATCTCTATTCCACTCTTCAAACACACGTGAGTTGTTTCATAGTACTGTGTGCAATTAATCAAGAGCTGCAAAAATGTATGGTAAACGACTGGAAAAAATTCTCGACGTCCTTCCGTGTGCTCGATCTGAACTATACAGTAATAATAAAAATTCAATAATGCAGATGCCCAAGGATGTTCGTTACAAAAATATAGTACAAACAATAACGTGGCAGTACGACATTTAAACAGGTATATTATCTCTGGGGTATTTGGACTACGAATTTAAAACAAACATTTCTATAAGAAAATCTTTTCATGAAAGATATTGTAAATATCGCTATATTTAGCCCACAACTCTCAATGTATATAGAATTATAGAAACAAATCACATGAAAACCAAATAAAAGGTCGTATACAACGCAAGGAAATTTTTAAATATATAAACATTCATGGAAACAGGAGAATACCGCAGAAGCTTTTCATTCTGCTGGTCCCATTTGCCAAACTCGTACAGTAACCAAACAGGTTAGCTCACTGCATAGCGGGACTGCCAACTATGGTTGCTAGCACTGTAGTCGGGGGGGTTCATATCCCTCCCCATTCCGACGGTCATCACCGAAGGGTTTACCGTGGTTTCCCATTTCAACTCCAGGTAAATCCTGCGATGGTATGTTTCCAAATACCACAGCCGCTTCCTTCCCAGCCCTAGCCCGTGCAATTACACCTACAGACATCACCCTTACACAGCGGTACACGTACCTCACCCCCGTGGAATGTAACGGGAAAAGCAGCTACAAGAGGCCATACGTCATGGGAAGACACTGAATGTGATGTTAATAACGAGTTGCTCCTCCGCGAGCCCTCAAAACGGCAGCAGTACGGCGAGGCATCGATTCTGCATGATGTTGGAATCGTTCTAGAGGGATCTGGACCCACGCATCGTGGACTGCTGCCCACAGTTTGTGTTGTGTAGTTGGTGCGGGGTTCATGGAGCGTACACCAGTATCGACAGCATCCCCATAAATGCTCGACTCGATTAAGATCGGGGGATCTGGAGGGCCGATCCATGGTCGTAATTTCACTGAAGTGCTCCTCCAACCACCTGCGTGCCCCCACAGAGTGGTGACATGGTGCATTGTGCTGATGAAACATGGCATCTCCATCAGGGTACTCTACGGCCAGAAAGGAATGCAGATGGTCTGAAAGAATGTCTACATAACATGCACCTATCAGCGCTCCCTGCAGCCGGACAACGGGGCCTAATTTCGAACATAAGAATGCCGCCTAGACCAGAACTAAGCCACCTCCCGCCTGGACACAACCTTGTTGACACGCAGTATCCATAGCTAAATGGGACATATGCCACACTCTCACGCGCCCATCAGCTTGATACAACTGGAATCGGAATTCGTCGGACAATACCACACGCCGCCACTGTTCCATGGTCCACTGCCGATGTTCACGGGCCCATGCACGTCGTTGAGCTCTGTGTCAAGGTGTCAGCAAAGGGACACGAGTTGGTCGTCGGCTGGTGAAGCCTACGCGATGCAGTTGACTCCTTACAGCCCTGCTAGACACGGGTTCCTGACTCCCAAACATTCAACTGGGCGGTGATCCGACTCACAGTAGCCCGTCGAACGCCCGGTATGGTTCTGCGGAGGCGACGTGATGTCCATTCGTTAACCACTTGTGGTCTTCCCGTGTGGCGGTTTACGGGATCGAGTACCCGGTATGGTTCTGCGGAGGCGACGTAATGTCCATTCGTTAAGCACTTGTGGTCTTCCCGTGTGGCGGTTTACGTGGGTGGTAACCTTCTCTCTGCGATACTGAAGATCCACCCTCGACACTGGTGACCTCGGAAACCCGAATTCGCGTTTAATTTCCGCAATGCTATTACCCATGCGCCGTGCGCCGGTGATCATCCTACGTTCAAAGTCCGTTAACTCGCGACGTGTTGCCATCTTCACGACAATGGTGTATGTGACAGACTGCTCAGCTACGCCACAGTTAGCCGCAACGCTCAGGGACCATACACGGCACGTTTTCTAATGAAATGAAATGAAATGGCGTATAGCTTTTAGTGCCGGGAGTGTCCGAGGACATGTTCGGCTCGCCAAGTGCATGTCTTGATTTGACACCCGTAGGCGACCTGCGCGCGGTGATGAGGATGAAATGGTGATTAAGACGACACATACACCCAGCCCCCGTGCCATTGAAATTAACCAATGATGGTTAAAATACCCGACCCTGCCGGGAATCGAACCCGGGACTCCTGTAACCCGAGGCCAGCATGCTAACCATTTATCCATGGAGCCGGACTCGTTTTCTAATGAGACACCCCTTTCCGTGACTTTTGGACACTCGGAATATAGTAAATAATCAATCAGAGTTGAGAGTAGATCTAAGGTTCACAAGATTGAAAATACGATCCTAGTCGGAAGTTTGACAGTACTTTTACCCGAAAATGTTTGGTACACGTCACGATAATTTCATTATCGTATCCAGTTAGCATGCTAAGAGATTTTAAAGTTGATAAACAGAAATTGGCTTGTAGGTATTCAATTGGAGGCACTTCAAAATTTACATTCAAGATAGCTGAGATTATTATGACTAACATGTAACCCTGTATTCGACAGTTGAAATTTCTGTTCGAAAAGTAACTGAAAATTTTAAATGAAAAAGTTAATGTATCTTGAGAATAAAACATACATATACCGAGCGAATTGGCCACCCGCTGTTGTGAGCTTGCATCCGGGAGGAAGTGGGTTCCAGCCCCACTGTCGGCAGCTCTGAAGATGGTTTTCCGTGGTTTCCCATTTTCACACCAGGCAAATGCTGGGGCTGTACCTTAATTGAGGCCACTGCCGATTTCTTCACACTCCTAGGCCTTCCCTATCCCATGGTCGCCATAAGACCTATCTGGGTCGGTGCGACGTTAAGCGACACAGGGTAGACAGTCGTAATCACTGCAGTAGAGGACGTTAATATGGCGGCTTGCACCAAAGCGAGAGTCTCAACTCATTGCATGAGAGACAGTTCATTGAGAAAGAACCGAGCATACAGAATACCTTCTTGCCCGTATCGTATCTTTACCGTGGAAATACCTATCCTGTAGCGAACACCTGGGTTCCATATCCGGAAGGACCGACGAATTTAACTGCACACGGTCAATTCCTCCGGCTCGGCGATTATTTCTGATTTTCTTAATGAACGTCTCTTTATCCACATACAACACACCACACTATCAAGCACCACAGAAATACGCAATCGTGATTTATTTCTTATACAAGTTGCTTCACGTCGCACCTATACATGTAGGTCTTATGGCGACAATGGGATAGGAGAGGAGTTGGAAAGAAGCGACCGTGGCTTTAATTAACGTACATACCCCAGCATTTGCTTGATGTGAAAATGAGAAACCGCGGAAAAATATATTCAGGGATGCCGACAGTGTGATTCGAATCCACTATCTCCCGAATGGAAGCTCACAGCTGCGCGCCCCTAACCGCACGGCCAACTCATTCGGTCAATCGTGAATTATTCCTTCCACACAGGGTTGGAGTGAGGATCGGCATCCGCATAAAAACGGGCCAAATCGACCTCATATGCTGACCCCAATGATTTCGAGAACAGGTCGCGATGAAAAAGAAGATCAGCAATTTGATCTTTCCCATGTGAGATTTCCCTAAACGAATAGGTGAACGTGAAAGTGCAGTGCATTTGGTTAGTGTCTGGCCCGTTCATTGGAGGGTCTGTGAATATTTCAGCGACCCATGAAGCGATGCCCGCCCGCGACAGGTCCTTGCATGCCCCGTAACAAGGTCCTGTCATGGTTAATAATGAATTGCTGGATTCCGCTGACCACGGAGAGCCGTTTCACAAGTTGAAGTTGCAACCAAAACACGTTGCATACAAACTCAAACTGTCTACTTCCTAATCGTGAATGATTTACGAAGCTAAACATCAACATGCCATGATACATTGTGATCATATTTTAACATGATACATTAAACACCCATATACATGCTAATACTTCAGATTAACTGAAAGTCCCATACATATATCGAATATGGTTAGCAAACAAAGCAGTTACCATTAGATTTCACATAGTTAAGGCAATCTAGTGCAAGCAAAGAAAGACATTTTAAAGAAGAAATGAGAAGGTGAGAGTAATTAGTTTACGACTGTGCTATAAAGGAGAATTGTAAAGATCTGACTTTAGAAACATCCCGATTTTTTTTTTGGAAGCGAATCAGAGTGTATGTAACCTACAGCAATTCCTTGCGATCTGAAATATCAACTATTTTCTCAAAGTCAAAATTACCTCATAACGATAAAACTTTTTCATTAATAAGCTCAGGTATCGATGATCGTGATAGTTTCCTTGAAATAGGCTAATGATGAGGAAAATAAGATTAAAAAACATCGGAACAAATATACGTATCCTGTCCTGCGATGCCAGCCCTACGGTAATTTCTATTCCCTGCCACTTCAGAGCTATTTAATTCTGGATAGACCGGGCGAGTTGACGGACGGTTAGAGGCGCGCGGCTGTGAGCTCGCATCCGACAGATAGTGGGTTCGAATCCCACTGTCGGAGCCCTCAAGATGGTTTTCCGTGGTTTCCCATTTTCACACCAGGAAAATGCTGGGGCTGTACGTTAATTAAGGCCACGACCGCTTCCTTTACATTCCTAGGCGTTTTCTGTCCCATCGTCGCCGTAAGACCTGTCTCTATCGGTGCGACGTAAAGCAAATAGCAGCAAAATATTCTGGATAGAAGTCAGGAAAGAGGTTCACTCAGACTCCTGAGACCGACTGAGGATCTGTTAAGACGAACCGCAGAGGACCCGGTGATGAAAGCCAAGAAATTCGCATAGGGATGTCATGTTGACTTCGTGGCACGTAAGTACCTGCAAGCCATCTAATTGGGAAGCAGACGTCTTGGAAGGCCAAGGATGTACTGCACTGTTGTGCCACGTTTTAGGTCGTCTCTTTATAATGATAAGATATTTCATCATCAAGCCATTCTCTCGCTGCTCGGTTCTTTTGTCTGAACGGTCAGCGTCGATGCCTTTGGTACAGAGGTTCCCGGATTCGATTGCCGACGGAATCGGGGATTTTAATCGCGTATTATTAATTCTTCTGCCTTGGGGACTGTGTGTTAGTGTTCGTTCCGATACTCTCCTCTTCATACACTCGTAACACATTACACTACGAATCACCACAGAATACATGCAATTATGAACATGTTCCTCTACATAGGAAGGGAAGTCGGCCGTAAAACAGTCCAGGTCTACATGTGCTGCACATTTCGCACCTGTGACCCCACCAAGGTGTGGGAAAAGTGGTAGCAGAATAAGAATAGAGGTATTCACTTGCTGGCGGGCGAGTATAATATTGTTGTCAATTATGAGATTTTAGAGATCAGTTCTGGAAGCATAAGCTCTGCCACAACATTGGCACATCGAATCTACGAAGTTCCTTGTTCTGTAGAGCTCGCTGGTCATTCTTTTCTGATTTTCTCGTTATTTTCCATTTTATCGGATTCGCCCCTTCTGTCGATGCTGTCCAGAATACTGCGAGCCCTCACGGACAATATGTCGCTACCTCGGTCGATCAGACTCTGCATCTACCCAAAAATCGATGCTGATTTGGCACATATTCCTTTTATAAACTATGCACTAATAAAAACCATGCAGTCTCCAATTATAATAGTATTGTAAGTATAGTAAGCCTCCATTCGGTATTTCTTAGAAGGAATCAGTAAGACAGGCCGGGGATCTCCCGGCGGGTTGAGAGCATGTAACATCCTCACCGTGGATTGTACTTTTCGTCTGAGGTCATCGTAGATTTTCTGGAAGGTGAAGATTAGAACGTAATCTGCAAGTATATAAAAGCAGGCTCGGCGCAAGCAACAGTACGGTAGTGAGTGTTGGAATTGAGAGCTGTCTTTGAGGAGTGTTGGAGTATTGAGCAGTAGTCGTGCGGTCGTGCTGTTGTCTCGCCGGGTGATATGTGTTGTACCGGGCGATTTGGCCGTGCGGTTAGGGGCGCGCAGCTATGAGCTTGCATCCGGGAGATAGTGGGTTCGAGTCCCACTGTTGGCAGGCCTGAAGATGGTTTTCCGCGGTTTCCCATTTTCACACCAGGCAAATGCTGGGGCTATATTTAATTAAGGCCACGGCCGATTCCTTCCCACTCCTAGATCTTTCCTATCTCATCGTCGCTATAAGATCTATCTGTGTCGGTGTGACGTAAAGCAATTTGCATATTTGTTGTGTAGTTCAGTGTGCGGAGCAGTCACGTGAATTGATTGTGTGAGTTATTGGTCTTGTCGAGAGTCGAGCCGAGTGTACAGTCGTCGTGCATCATGACAGCCAACGTTCTTCTATTCGAACCTGTGTGCAGTGGAGCTGCTGTGTGGAGTGACTGGTGCGTACGAAGCCAAGTGAAAGGCGAGATCTGTTAGTCTAGATTACGGAAGGATCACCCGATGCAGGTAAATACCAGCGACCGAAGACCCACTGTGAGGGCATGCGAATTTGTATAAATGGACATTAATTAGTGAATTGTTTTATTGGTAAAAGTATACGACTGGATCGGACTTTGGATCTGTCAATGACCTTGTGACAGTTACAGTACATCAAATCTCCAGGTTAAAATGTCATAGGCACAGGTGTCTTCCGAGGGATAATATAAACAGATCCTAACTCTCAGCAAAGTGCTTCGGCGATCAGCGTTGTGCGACGGGAGCAAGCCTGTGTAGTCTAAAACTCTTAGTGACAAACTGACAGGTTGATGGAGAGTGTGATTGTCGTTTTGCTCGAGAAAAGGCTTAAGAGGACTCCTGCGCTGCACTTCTGACTTAGCAGTCCTATTCAGGAACCACACTTCTCCTCTGAAGAGGAAGAAAATGTGTCCTAAACACAGTCAGTCTAACCACTACTTGATTGGATGGCCTTACTGAGAGGGTACAACGATAAGAGAATAAAATTTCACTTTAGTTATTGATCGGGCACTGTGTGTGTGTGTGTGTGTGTGTGTGTGTGTGTGTGTGTGTGTGTGTGTGTGTGTGTGTGTGTGTGTGTGTGTGTGTGTGTGTGTGTGTGTGTGTGTGTGTGTTGCGCCGTCTTCAGAATTAGAATTCGTCCTAGATACCTGTAATGCCCCGTATTGACAGGCACGCAGGTTTCCTACAAGGTGTCATATCGAAAGATCTGCAGCAGGCCTCTACGGAGGCTACATGTAATTATTAAGAATTAAAATCATTCTGAGTGTGTTCAGTAAACTTCTTTGAAGTAGGGTGCTAGTATTACTTACACATAGTCTCTCAGAATCTCTCCTCTAACGGTTAAGGGACAATCAGTGGATTGGATAGTCGTAACCACCTAAGCGGGATGAAGACCACGAATCAGTATATACACGAAATGCCCACTTCTTGTCTATAACAACTGATCCCCTGACCCTTACGATCACTTAATAGGCCACTTAGCCGTCGTCAATTTACTGAGGGAGATGTTCAATGAATTTCAGCTTCTTTAAAATCATATAAGAAATCACTAGGTAAGCAAATGGTATCGAATCTGCCACGTGGGTGGATGTCCAAAGTGCAGATCAGTGTTGAATGAAGAAAACGTTCCTGAGGTTCGTCCAGGAGCTCGGACGCGAATACAGGGAAACACACAATAAAGGATTTTCCAGGCACTCTGCTAATTCATAGAGTCTTTTAGACTGAATGCTGAAAGGTACAATAGTCCAGAATGTAGATTTGTATACAGGATGGTCGGAAATAACGTGAACCGCGTATATTAGCGTTAGAGAGTTGGTCTTATTGACAAATAATTAGAAAAACGTCATTCGAAACCTCGCGCTGTTATATTTTTATCAACTGCTGAAGTTGGCCAATCCTTCGCGGGCGAATTCAAATGTATTTAAAGAGGCGGCTTTGCCGAATTTGCTTGTGGCTTAAGACCGGTTTGAGAGCACCAATCGAAGAAAAATCTTCGCCAGGGGAGAAATTTGAACATGAACCTCCGAGCTGACAGGTTCGTTCCATACTGACACCGGTTGAAACCCACGGTGTTGCTGGTTTCTTGGCATCGGTAGCTGTTAGGCGATCGGTCATGTTCGTTAAGATGCCATGGACTTGGACTCACATTGAAACGTAATTATTCTTCTATTGCTGCTATAATTCCGGTCTTATGCTACGTGCAGATTTAGCAACACTCATTTGAATTCCCTGCGAACAGTCTGATTGGCTAACATCAACATCTGATTAAATGATAACGGAGCAGGATATCGAATTAATTTTTCAAATTATTTATCAGTATGACCAACCCTCTAACGCTTATATACCCGGTTCATGATGTTTCGAACCACCCTGTATGTATTCAAATATGTATGTAGGAACGTTCTCCTTAATATTCGTATTTATAAAACGCAAGGAAAGGAGACTATCAGGTGTGGAATCTTAGAACTTGTATGGAATTAATCGTCAGTGTTCTTTTCTTAATTTTGATATAGACTTCTGTAAAATGTTTGCCCTACCGTTTAGTTTAGTGCGATGTGTCTGAAATTGCAAATAGCCTTGAAACACAGGATGGCAGAGTCACTTCATTTTGCTGCTATATAAGAGGAGAATCCGATTAATGGATTATTGAATATTGAGCCTCTTGGAACTCTCCGACAACGGGCCGTGTCATTAAAAGGCAATTGAAAGTTAACACAGAGGCTAAGTGCTCCTTTTATCACAGTTTTGACTGACAGCGGCGGTAACAGCATTTGCTGCCTACATGTAGAGAATGTCATAGGTGCAACGTAATAGCTCAATATATTGGCTGGCGCTCCTCCGTCCTTGACAGTTAACATACGAACATTCAATATGAGTAACGATATTCAACGATATTTTCGTCCTGCCAGTCCTGTCTAAATACACCTACATTATAGACTGCTACGCCTTCCAGTCTGCAAGCCTGAACTTACAAAGTGCCTCCAAAATCTGTCCTCTGCGACTAGTACTATGGCCTCAGATAGTTCTAGACTCCTAAGCTTTCAGTCGTTAAAAACTGAGTCTAAACTACGTCCCCTTGATCTACCTATGTTTCTCTTACACTGTATTGCCAAGTATATTATTCTATTAGGGAACCTATCCTCTTCCATTCGCCTCACAGGATCCCACCACCGATGCTGGTTCTTTCCCATAGCTTCATCTAACGAGTTCATTTCCAACTCAGCCTTTATATCGTCACTACGAGTTTCCTCCTGTCATGTATTACAATATTTCCACCTTTTAACAACAGAGACGTTCATTTTTCGAATTATTTGATTAATGCCTATAACGATTACTTCCTGATACCGAATCCTTCAAAGACCCAAATCGGCTCATTCCACCTTCGCAACTGAACAACCAGAAAGAAACTGAATATCTCTTGGTGTGATCAGCAGTTGGGGCATTGCTTTAATCCAAAATACACTGACTGACAGTGACAATGCAACACCAAGGAGGAGTGGTTCGAAAGGGATGAAAGTTGGGGAAAAACAGAGATGGCACGGATGAATAATTGATGTTTATTTCAAACCGATATGCAGGTTACACAATGCGCACGGCATCGACTCAGTAGGATGTAGGACCACCGCGAGCGGCGATGCACGCAGAAACACGTCGAGGTACAGAGTCAATAAGAGTGCGGATGGTGTCCTGAGGGATGGTTCTCCATTCTCTGTCAACCATTTGCCACAGTTGGTCGTCCGCACGAGGCTGGGGCAGAGTTTGCAAACGGCGTCCAATGAGATCCCACACGTGTTCGATTGGTGAGAGATCCGGAGAGTACGCTGGCCACGGAAGCATCTGTACACCTCGTAGAGCCTGTTGGGAGATGCGAGCAGTGTGTGGGCGGGCATTATCCTGCTGAAACAGAGCATTGGGCAGCCCCTGAAGGTACGGGAGTGCCACCGGCCGCAGCACATGCTGCACGTAGCGGTGGGCATTTAACGTGCCTTGAATACGCACTAGAGATGACGTGGAATCATACGCAATAGCGCCCCAAACCATGATGCCGCGTTGTCTAGCGGTAGGGCGCTCCACAGTTACTGCCGGATTTGACCTTTCTCCACGCCGACGCCTCGTCTCACACTCGTCTGCGGTGACTATCACTGACAGAACAGAAGCGTGACTCATCGGAGAACACGACGTTCCGCCATTCCCTCATCCAAGTCGCTCTAGCCCGGCACCATGCCAGGCGTGCACGTCTATGCTGTGGAGTCAATGGTAGTCTTCTGAGCGGACGCCGGGAGTGCAGGCCTCCTTCAACCAATCGACGGGAAATTGTTCTGGTCGATATTGGAACAGCCAGGGTGTCTTGCACATGCTGAAGAATGGCGGTTGACGTGGCGTGCGGGGCTGCCACCGCTTGGCGGTGGATGCGCCGATCCTCGCGTGCTGACGTTACTCGGGCTGCGCCTGGACCCCTCGCACGTGCCACATGTCCCTGCGCCAACCATCTTCGCCACAGGCGCTGCACCGTGGACACATCCCTATGGGTATCGGCTGCGATTTGACGAAGCGACCAACCTGCCCTTTTCAGCCCGATCACCATACCCCTCGTAAAGTCGTCTGTCTGCTGGAAATGCCTCCGTTGACGGCGGCCTGGCATTCATAGCTATACACGTGTCCTGTGGCACACGACAACACGTTCTACAATGACTGTCGGCTGAGAAATCACGGTACGAAGTGGGTCATTCGCCAACGTCGTGTCCCATTTATCGTTCGCTACGTGCGCAGCACAGCGGCGCATTTCACATCATGAGCATACCTCAGTGACGTCAGTCTACCCTGCAATTGGCATAAAGTTCTGACCACTCCTTCTTGGTGTTGCATTTGCTCTGTCAGTCAGTGTACCTTGAAGATGCTTTCGTTACATTCAGACAATATTGCCTCAACATAAGAACTAAGTTCAATGCCAGAAATAACTTCTGCAAAAGCTTGCTGTGAAAACATTAGCAGAACCAACAGTACTCAGGACATCATCCTTGTCACTCTGTTTCGCTGTAGCTGAGGTCTCCGCTCCTGGGTGGAGTGCATCAGCTCATTCAAAGCAGGTTGACTTACCCTCAACCAAACGGTTCACCTTGGTACAAGCTACCTCAAGCCTACTCCCGTACACAATCAGTACCCTCTCGCTGGCATTGCGTAATCCAAGATAGGAAGAACAGTTGCTGCAGAGGCAGAAATGAAGAAGCAACAGACGAACCGTATGCACCCACTGTTTGACTGCCAACCGTCGAGACCTAGAATTTGATCTCCGCATAGTTTCCTGGCAAGAACAAGGCCTAACTCCTTGAAGGGCAGGCGACACACTTTGTAACCACCTAAACTCTCACCTCAAATTAACAGTTGTTACATACTTTAACCATACAATATTGATTTGATGCTCTTCATGGGCAGAAGTCGTCACTTGAAACCGCCTTCCAGATAGTTTGAAATAGAATACAGAAATGGCAGCGGCAATCAGGTGCACTCTGTGTAGCTGACATGTGTTTCAAGCCACTTGGAAAAGACAACTCCAACTGTGCTCAAGTTGGTGGTACTTCTTTCTTACTTTTGTATAACAAAGTAAGGATATATGATATAAAGTGAATTTTAGTATAATTCTTTCTTGTTGATAATATAGCTTCTGTGCTTGGTGGTTACAGTATGTAATAGATTTCTCACATAACCTCACTTTGTTACAGTGTGTTTTATGTCGTAACCTCTCAGTAAGCTATATTTCTTTGCCATCTGGAGGATACATTTTACTACCTCACTTGCCCCTCAAAGAGTTAAAAAGAAGCGGGGAAGCTAGCAGAGCTTCAAAAATGGACGGCCAGCTTCTCATAGTTCCACTGAAGGAATATATACCACCTGGATATAATTTGCCTTTCCCTGTGTGGAACACTTAGAACCGGCTCCACACTGGGGTTTCGAAATTCAAAGCCAATTTAGAGTGACTGGGGATGTTTCTGGAAGGATAAAACGACGTGTGTTCCTGTGATATAATGTAGGACTCCCAGCATTTCCTGACTTGGATAAATATAGGTCATTTTAGCACAAAGGAACATCTTACACAATTTGCAAATGAAGGGGTGGTCGGTGTAGCTACGTTTCGGATGTACGTTGTGTAATCCGGACATTAAAAGTGAAGTAAGTAATGATTTGAGAGGTTGCCGGCAAGAACCCACTAGCCAAAAAAATCGAAAAACGAGTTATAGGCGCCATCTTGTAATGTTCAGCATTGCGCATGTGATTACACAACCAATTCTGTCAAAAACACCTTAAGTCGAGCTGTATTAGCCTCTAAACTACGGCGATTCAGCAAAAAACCCACAAGTCTGGACTGTTGCTAGCGAGAACACCACTAGTCAGTGGTGCTTCAGGCAGGTGTTGCGAGAGCGCTCTAATCAACTCCCGATAAACCACTGATAAGCTACACTTTCGTTTACAACTGCCCGCGTTCCTCTAGATTGTACTCCTGTTCTCCAAGGTTTTACGTGAATATGGACACAATAATGGTCAAATGAAGTAATCTAAATAATGGTTCATTTCCTACATAGCATCCCACACTCCGAGTTAACGGATGAGCTGGTTTTAATAAGTGACAGCTGTCCAGGGCAAAACAAAAATAAAACAATGGTTTACTTCCTCGTCTGTGTAGTGCACATTCTCATACTCTTTTCCCGTTCGTGGTCATAGCTACCTACGAAACGACCAGGACTTTTCACTTATTTCTGCTCAACGCAGGAAGACTACCATCGCCGAACTTCTTAAAGACTGGGATGAAAGGATTCTGAAGGCCCGAACGCGTCCATCTCCGTTTAGTTTGGGGATATTTACCCACCATGATTTCAAGGATTTTAAAAAAGGCAACTGATAGTTTGTTTTGTAAAAAACCAAAGCCAACATTCAGGCTTCAGTGTGTTCGATCTATGCGATGTGACTTCAAACATAAAGCTGTATATTTGCGACAAACATACCGTAGTCCTTAGAGTCGTCACATCATCACAGATCCGAAGTTCAAGACTCCTGACACAATCAACTTACCAGGAGCTTTTCCATCCCCACCTGCAGTAAAACCTGCGAAGGCTAAGGACATATTAAAACGTGCCGAATACCTCGCAAATCCTGCAATCAAAGAGTACTGCTCAAGCCTCTTTGGCACAGCTGCATCAGTGGATGTACCTACAACCAGTTGTGACTATGGAACAGGCAATAGTGATGGATGTGAAGATTAATGTTTTGAGTTGTCATTGTATGAGGTATATCACATTTTCCTCCCCTTTATTTAATAAATAATCATTTACACTTGTATGGTATATAAATATAATAATATTAGGCATTATCTTAGTGGTATTGTACTGAATTCTGCAAAAACCTCACTTGTCCAATCCATTTTCCTTCTTCACACCCAGAGAATATAATTTGGTATCACTAAATGAGTTCTGATAACATCCCTGATGCCTACAGAGTATTTAGACGAAACAAAAAACAATTAGCTGTTTATGGGACGAAGATATGCGGTTTTTCTCGTTTTCCCACAACTGTGATTTTCTAACTAGTGGGGTTCTTGCCGGTAACCACTCATTTATTTTAACTGACAAAGCAAGTTTGCAGCTCCAGTCAAATAGAATAAGAGTAGGCTAAAATGAGATGACAGTATTTTAAAGGAAAGTGCGTCACAATTGCACTTACTGGTACTTTGATTTTAAAAGAATGTTTACGTGTTTAAGGACAAAGAGGTAAGACAAGTACAATATATTCATCTCAAAATCTTTCGATTGTCGAGTTTCGTGGCCGAATGATCGCGGCATTCGGTTCGGAATTTCCCGGGCTCAATTTCCAGCCGGGCTAGTTAATTTTTCTGGATCGAGGATTAGGTGTTCGTGTCTGTCTTAATACACTTCTCTTCATATAAGTACAAACCGCCACAGGCATAATATGCAGTAGTGAATACGTCCCTCGTCATTGAGTTCCTTTCAGAAAAAGCTTCTAGCCATGAAAAGTCGACATCGAAAATTGGGAATTAGGTCAGGAAGAAAATAATCTTGTATTTCTACTGGACTTTTGATAGTGTGATATATTGAAGTAGTGTACAATTTTACTTGGAATGCGAACCAGATTGTCGTGACTTCCCGTTGCAATAAGCTCACCTGGGCTGGATAGAATGATAACGTTGGTGGACTCTCAAACAAGCGAGCAAATTTGAAGTTTTGCGTGATTATTGATATTCTGATTGGAATTGCAGTGCCTACACAGTTTTCAGCGGAGCTTAAACCACAGTTACAGTCCATTTTAAACTCAGATAGACAAATACCTCAGGTTTTGAAAGTAGACGGGGGAGAACAGTTCCTCTTACGAATGCTGTCCTTTTTCTGTATCAGCTGCCACCATATGGACAGACTCTTTAATTGATAGAAATAAAATATAATGAGCTCTCTTGGTTGTATCGCGTGTCTCAGGTTGTTAAACGGTCATGCTCAGTCACGTTAATTCCGAGTGCGGTAAAGATTTCTTTAAACATGTGAAGCAGTCGTTCGCGGTTTAATCATCAGCGGATATTATAAATCTTACTTCAACCAATTAAAGGGACTATTTTGTTCTTATCCAAGTGGAGTTAGCTGACACAGAAAGCAAACGGCAGCAGTAGGTTAACTTTAAACCTCGTTAATCTTTAAACCTCATGGGTATAGTCTCCAAGATAGAATGCGCCTATGATACTGTATTGTACGTTCCTCACATGTAATATTCTATCAGAATTAATTTTAAATATTACCAAAATATAATTTAGTGCGACTCGTTGGCTGAATGGTCAGCGTACTGGCCTTCGGTACAGAGGGTCCCGGGCTCGATTCCCGGCCGGGTCGGGGATTTTAATCGCTTCTGATTAATTCTTCTAGCTCGAGGACTGGGTGTTTGTGTCCGTCCCAACACTTTCCTCTTCATATTCAGATAACACACTACCAACCACCACAGAAACACACAATAGTGATTACATTCCTCAATATAGGGTTGCGTCAGGAAGGGCATCCCTCCGTAAAACAGGGCCAAATCCACATGTGCGACGCAGTTCGCACCCGCGACCACACAGGTGTGGGAAAAGGCGGTAGGAAAAGAAGCAGAAGATTACCAAAATATAATTTACTTTCCACGTAGCTAAAAACCCTGTGGCTACCCACAACAAATATAGCTATAGGTTCAATTGTTTCTGAGAAATGCGTACCTGCCAGTAACTTACCATGCGCTCATTCTGTTTTCGAGCGACTGTAGGCCTACATACATGATGGTCGTAAAGAACGTGAACCGGGTATGCGAACATTGCAGAGTTGATCATACTGATAATTAATTTGAAAAAAGTCGATATATATCTCGTACCGTTGTCATTTTATCAGCTGCTCAAGTTAGCCAATCAGATCACTTCGCGGGAGAATTAAAATGGGCTTTGGGCGGCGGTGTATCTAAATCTGTACACGACTTGAGCGCGGCTTGAAGGCCTGGCCGAAAAATCAGCATCAAACACAAACACACTGTTGATTTCAGCCAGTGTCACCATAGCGTACTTGATTTGGAACGATCCTGTCAGCTGGAAGGACTATTCCTCTGGCGAAGTTTCGTTCATCGACAGGTGCTCTCAAGTCGGTTTTAAGCCATGTACAGATTTTGCAACACCGCTGCGCAAAGCTCATTTGAATTCGTCAGCGAAGTGATCTGATTGGCTAACTTCAGCAGCTGATAAAATGACAACGGTACGAGACACAAAGCAGCGAGAGAGCCGCAAGCAACGAGAGAGCACCTCGGAGAGCTAACCCCGACAGCCGCGACTGGTCACCCAGACTGCCAGCTCGCCACCCGTCAAGCGAAGACTCACCGATCCCAACTCGCCGCCGCCTAGCAAGTAGGCCACCTGCCAGCGATTTACAGCGAGGTCTGACCTTTTCTATACACTCCTACAGGTCTGGCTGCGCTCCTTTCACCCGTCAGTCCGTCATTCAATCCATAGAACCTATCATCGCCCACCATATGGCCGTCATTGAAGAGTCCCACAATAACCACATGATCATCACCCCCACCTGCAACAAATCCATACAAACCATCCTCAATAAGCTCAAACATGCGAACATCCCACCTCCTATAGTCAGCAACCTCACTGATAACTCTGCAACTCCCCCTCAATCCACCCCTATCGACCCTCCTACTGAAACCAGCATTCTAACACCTACTCCCCCACCTACCCAGTCCTCCCTAACCCAGACCAACCCCCCACCTTCACTAACATACACGGGATCTGGGCCTAACGACCCTATCCCAAGCACAATCAACAAAAACGCTCAGACTGGAAGGAGACGTAGAAAACCTGCTCCCAGGCTCACTTCACACAACAATCCACCTACACTCTCCAAATTCCACAATACACCTTCCTCCTCCCTTGTTACACAATGCTTTAACTGCTTAAAGCTCAATCACACCGCTGCATCCTGCACGGAAGGCACTCGCTGCAATAGGTGTGGAGGTCACCACCGCCACACCGACTGCACAATACCAAGGGACCAGGCGAAGTGTGCCAACTGTGAAGGCAGTCACGCCGCCTCTTTTCCTGGATGCCCCTTCATCAAACGAGCAGGTAAAGCGCACTACAAACACTCACGACACATAAACACTACTAAACCTCCACCTCTCTTAAACCTCAAAATTCCTCCCTCCTACCATGGTACCATCCCCCCTCCCCCTCAGCCCAGCCAAGAAACCAACAATCTCCTCCATCTACTGATCAATATACTCCCCCCCCCCAAGCTCCAGCACTCCCCTCCATGCCAAGCAGACAGCTAATCGTATACTAGCCTAAGCACCAACCATCCCCACCAAGCAACCCCCCCTGGTTATCTCCTACCCAGCTAGCCCTAAACAGCCCCCCACCTCCCTCCACGACATGGTATACTAACTCCCTTCCTCCACCTTCTTCTTCTAAGCACTGTAACAACTACTAAGCGTCACTGACAGTTTAGCAACAATGGGCGTGGCGTCCACCCGGATGGGTGACCCACGTCACATCTGCTTACTCTCTGCAACTGAGCAAACTACCACTCATCACTAATGAATTTATGAAACCATGATACCAAAGCAGGGTCTCCAAAGTGCGTCGCCCCCTAAAAAGGGGCGCAGGCCATATTCTGGCCAGTTCAGATTTACGAAACAGGATTCCCCTCCACCCTCACCATTCAGCCTAGTAATATTCACTGAAGGAGATAGCACTTAAGACCTAATCGGTCGATAGGCTAAAATCCTCAACGGAACCGAACTATCTGGTTTCCGTCTTGCCAGTCCCTCCAGCGAAGCTGACGCTAGCACACGCTAGCCTCGCCAGCCAAGAAGACCAGCGCTACCACCAAGGGTAGCCCCAGAGCAATTGTCAGCCAGCGTGGTGTCCTGAGATCGTGCCTTGCCTGTGGCGTAATCCCCTCAAAAAACTAGCCTGACACGACTCCGGCAACAAGTTGAAAACTATTAGCCCGGTCCACCTGTGCGTTTGACCTCCAGTATTCATCCGCACCTATCCCTACCACTACCATACCACTACCACACCCAGTCAACCTCAACCAAGGAAAAATCCCACTATACCCCAAAAAATCAGGATCGCGTAACAAGCCCGGTGAATCGAGTAGTTGGGCCCCTGTTTCCCCGACAACCAGAAGCTACCAAGCATGCAGTAATACTGCTTCCAAGAAAATAACCGAGGTATTCCCTCCCCCAACCACTGACCATCGAAATTCAAGCAAAACCCCGTCGCCAGTGCCTTCTAGCAAGTCTGACACCACTTCAAAATGTAATTCCAAAATTGAAGACCACAATTTCGGATATCCATATACATATATCCGAAATAACTCTCCATTCCCAGTCTCACCAAGATCCAAAGTATTTATCATTCCCCTCAGTGTCGGAGGACCTATACCATTAAGTCGGTACATCATCCTCAGTGCTATTCAAGATCTTGTTCAAACGCACATCGCCCTAATAGAAGAAACTCATAATAACCTTCTGCTAATAACTGCACTCAATGACCACCGCTCCGAAGATATTGCAGACCGCTTATCGGCACTTGACATCCCCGCACCAGTAACCTTCAATCCATCGGACACATACCCAGTCCACAAGCCAGGAGACTTCCTTGAAGTGGGAGGAGACGACGACTCGGAATACACAGATATAGAAGAAGAAGAAACAACAGAGGAAGGGCCCACATACAGTAAATGCGGCTCCCGAACCACATCTCAAACATTTCAAACAACTGAACAAGAAATCCAAACTGATCCTTGTTTCCAAACCATACCTCAAACTACAGAAAAAGGAATCCAAACTGATCCACCAACTGAACCCACAGAACTTCCAGGTAATTCTCATACCCCTACTACATCTCCACGACTTCCGCCAAACAAGACTTGAACCCGCACCGCACCAAAGAAGCCTCAGCCTAACTCACTAGTCATTATGTGCTTCACCTGTTTACAGCTGAACCATTCAACTGCAAGCTGCAAAAACCAAACCCGTTGTAACCGTTGTGGTGACCATCACCACCACTCAATCTGTCCAGTTCCCCGAGACCAGCCCAAATGTGCAAACTGCAGCGGCAAGCATGCCGCCCCTTACCCAGGCTGCCCTTTCTTTTAAAAAAAAAGCTATTAAAGCCCACCACATAGCCAGAAAGCATGTCCGACAACCACAACCAACAAACCTCTCTACTGAAGTCTCAAATCAAGGCAACCACTACATCTCAAATATACCCTCACTCCTGGATCTCAACATAAACCCTTATCCTGTAAACAAACAAAGCCGCACATCACAACCCAACCTCAACACACAACTTCTCAGAAATCTCCTTCTCCTACTAACCAATATGTTCCACCCAGCAATACTGCATGCCCCAACACTCCACGTCGCATCGCACACCACATCACGAGCACCTTCTTAAATACTAACAACCTCATTACCGAAGTCTCAAATCAAAGCCACCACCACATTTCAATCGATCCATTTCGCCTCTCCTATCCTTCGAAATACTGGAGTTTTACCAACAAAACCAAAAGTCTACGCACTCATAGCCTCACATCAAATTGAGATAATGGACCAAGTAGGTCGGGGATCTCAAACAAACCCAATGCGAGGTTCAGGTTCATATCAACTTTTTTTTTCAAATTATTTATCAGTACGACCAACCCTCTAACGCTTATACACCCGGTTCACGTTGTTTCCGACCACCCAGTATGTGAATCTTTTAAATGGCTTATACGAAGATCACATGTGCCAGCTACTGTGACTCAGCGTCGGATGCAGCTCTCTGACCACATTGTACACAGTCAGAATACCGTCATCCGAAGTTTGCACTGCGGTGGACACCTGCTGGTGGGAATAGAAAATAGGCTACCCCCGAAGAATTTGGCAGTAAACATGCAAATAAAATCTCAGTATGATTATCATTTGCTGGATCGAAGCGGAGTCTGTTGCGGATGCTGGGAAATACTTGCTGCTCAATGTGCATTGCACAAGACCAGATTATTATTATTATTATTATTATTATTATTATTATTATTATTATTATTATTATTATTATACGTTATTTGTAATATATATAAATGGGGCAATGTAATTCGGTTATCACGCCTAATACAATGCACCGCAAAGAAAGTTTGGAATATCAAGGATGTATATTGTTTATTGTATCACAGAGACACACAAGCTGGAAGTGTAAACTTTTACGAACTCAAATGTTTTTCTTACAATGTCTAATGCAAACAAGCAGTAGGCCTATTAATATAAAGTTACAATTTGTACGTTTTCTTACGTGTAGGGTCCCTTATTTACTCTGACTTTGTACCGTATATCGCCTCGTTTGGCATTCTTCAGGTCTTTGACAGGCTGAGGCGTGCATGTGATCCTTACATTCATGCCATCTCGAGAAGAAAAAAAAAAGAAAGGTCCTATTCCATATGGGCAACTCTTGTGAGGTATTGAAGTGTCTATGGCGGTTGTGGACGTTTTCAAGTTGTCGTATGTATGTTCAACGTAGTTCATGTCTGGTGATGTGGGTAGCCAATTCATATCGTTGTTACGCAACTCTTTCATTTTTTTTACAATTGGATTTACCTCGCACCGACATAGAAGGATCTAATGGCGATGATGGGATAGGAAGGAAACGTGCGTGGCCTTAATGAGGTACAGCCCGAGCACTTGCCTAGTGTGAAAATGGGAAAACTTTAAAATTCCATCTTCAGGGCTGCCGACAGTGGGGTTCAAACCCACTATCTCCCGAATGCAAGCTGATAGCTACGTGACCCAAACCACACGGCCACTTGCTCGGTCGGCTTCTTTTATGAAGTTCCTCAACGATGAGGGCAAACTTTGTCGTCAACGAAAATGAATTAATCACAGTATTCATCCCTAAAGGGTTAAACAGATATTCGACGAATTTCTTCTGTAGATCGCTGGGTAGTTAACGTCCCTAGACTTGGTATCAAAGGTGTACGACGGTCATGCACAATCTCAGCACATCACCACCTCTGAACGCATGAATAACATACACATTGCTAGTACTTTCCACCGCGTTCCTTGTGTCTCCACACTATTTGTCACCGTGTATCTGACCTAAATGATATCCGTGTTTAATCTAAAAACATGACATTATGCGCCATTCATCCAACCTCCAATTAAGACGTTGGTTTGTGGGGGGGGGGCGAATGCGACACGGGCCCGCCTGCCAAAATAAAAATTCGGGCCCCCTCAAATCAAACGTAAAAAACTATTAATAACTAGTACAAATTTAACTACAGCAGGTAGAAATAATGCAATATATTGTTAAGCCATATAAATATAAGGATTATTCATTATCGTAAGATTATTAAAAATAACTTTGAATACGTTTTATTGAAATGCATACTCTGCTGAGCTGCCAACCACGAACGGTTTAGATATTCGTACTTAACTTTAATTAGTTTCATTTTTCAGTAACTACAGAACTGTACTCTGTAATCGATACCGAAATCCCGATTATAATAAATTATTCGATGACAAAAAAAAGAGAAAGGAGAACAAAATAAAATCAAAATTGTTCAAACAAATGTTGAAAAATATCAAACCGCACAACTGATAGGCCTAGTCTATAATTAAGTTCGCGCAGAGATAGTTTGGTCGAAATCCAGTTGATTCATTGCTACTACAGTAGAAGTCCGATAGTCCGGCACGTTTGGGAAAATGCCGGACTATCGGGCGGTACCTGTTACTACGATATAGGATAAGGCGTACAGCGAAAACAGCTGTAACACGGCGTTTTGCAGTAAAATGTTGATCAGCAGAATCCTTAGTTTAATAACGTACTCCTCTTTTCAAACGTGTTGTTTCTTATTGCCATTCTATAATAATGCCGCAAGTTCATCGATGTTTTTATCTGCAAGTCTTCCTTTAACATTTAGAGTCTTTCCATCTACAGTACAACTTCTCTTTTCCTTCGGTCCGCTTCAATTTTTGAAGGCATGTTCCCATCCGTTGTTGAACGAGGCCCATACATTCAATTTTTGAAATCTGTTCTTTTATTATATGGTTGGCTTTCCAGTACTCAGTATAGCACACAGCCTTCTAGGCTGAATATTTCCAGATATACTGTAGATATATTTAAGTAAGTCAATGCATAACAAATGGATTGTATTCAGATACATTTGCACTATTAACTTTGAAATAATAAAAAATACACTTCGATTGGTTGCGACAAATAATGCATCAAATTGATCACGAGAGATCATTATTAAGAGATAATAACATTTTAAAAAATACTGGAATCGTGACGGACCATCGGGCGTTCCGGACTGTTGGATGCCGGACTAATGGAATTCTACTGTACACCAACCTTATTGACATTATACATTGTTGTCTAATAGGAAATGTCGTATGGCTTTAGTGCCGGGATATCCCAGGACGGGTTCGGCTCGCCAATTGCAGGTCTTTCTATTTGACTCCCGTAGGCGACCTGCGCGTCGTGATGAGGATGAAATGATGAAGACAACACATACACCCAGCCCCCGTGCCATTGGAATTAACCAATTAAGGTTAAAATCCCCGACCCGGCCGGGAATCGAACCCGGGGCCCTCTGAACCGAAGGCCAGTACGCTGACCGTTCAGCCAACGAGTGGGACGTTGTCTAATAAATGCGTGTCAATAAAATGTTCTTCAAACGTTGTGCATAACACAATCTCAGGTGCACTACACATCAACAAAGTATCATTTTCTAACTGGAATATGACATTTTTTGTATCAATTTTCATTGTTGTAATTATTTTTCAATAATTTGGTGGAGGTCCTTTGAAAGGAGAGTGTGACAGTGTTGGGAGAGACGGCAAGGCTAGTTGTGCTGGTTTGTACTCAGTGCGATAACACTACTGCTAGGTACAAACAAGTGGAAATTCCTCTACCTGCAAATTGTAAAAATAAAAACTTAACAACTATTTGAACTGTTTCTACAAAACCACCCTGATCATTCCCGTGTAGAACGATATTAGGCTATGTTTATCAGTGGCGTGTGCTGGGATCAAGTCTTATGTTACCCCTTTTCAATGGTTGGTTTAATGAACGTCAAGCCTTCAGTGTTTTGAGCTGCAGCCAATAGCCAACGGAGAAGCCTGCTGTGTTGTCAAGGCTGCTTTACAAGTTACTGCCCTGGCCTCTGCTACTGCCAATGCTTAACCCAAGATCAGTGGAGATGGTAGCCTAAGGTATAGGAAATGAAAGTCCGTCTTTGTGGCTAAATGGATAGAATGCTTGCCTTCAGCCCGATGGTCGCGGCTCAGTTTTCAGAATCAACCGTCTCATACTGTTAATTCTACTGGGTGTTTATGACGTCTTCGCCATTCATTTTATCCTCACTAGGTCACAACCAAGCCTATTAAGATGCCGTGCCCCATTATTATATTATTATTATTGTTATTATTAAATAAAAATGTTGAATTTTACAGCAATAATACCCATCCTTCACTGGTTAATTAATTAGGTTCCTCCGGAGATCAGCGGTGGTGTCCGACCCATGATCACGGATTCGATTCCAACCAACCAATAAGAACACTAAACCTAAAAGATTGAATTTCATTTTACCAGATCCACCAATAAAAACTATATTGCTCCTATAAGAGCAGCCCTGCAGTGTCTTCCTAAAAGGATGGAGAAGTAAATGGGAGTGAAATACCAGCACTCTGTTATCTATATAGTTAAGTCAGATGTATGAGGTGAGGAAGTACAGTATATATGACGAATAACGCATGGTTGTTAGTTAGCAGTGGCAATCTGACGGACCGAAGCCTGGCACACCTATACCCCCGGTCACCGTTCCTGCCCGATATACAGCAGCATGGCGCCTGGGAAGAGTCGAGGGGAGATGGGCGATAGTCTGGGCTGCAATTTCAGTTTCCAATGCCTTGCTCTCAGAAATATGTGCGACGTTTTTCCCCACCCTTTTCAAGTTTAGTAAATGGAACAATGTGTCAGATGGTTACATCATAATGTGCTTTTGACTTCCATCATTCTCAATTGAGGTTTGGACTTCACTGATAGCCTTGGTAGCCCTCAGTATATGCCACTTATATATATTATTTGTATCCTTTTGCGAGGAGTCTGCGGGGCCCCTGTGTTGGATGGACCATATTCTCCCTCTCAACACGATGCCGATTCACCAGCGTAACACGCCGAATCTGTCTAAATGATCTTAATTGGCCACTATTGCGTACTGTAGTTTGTTCAGATGCTCGAACCACGGTTACCCTCAAGTCATCATCTCGTAACTGTTAAGAAATCATGTTTGTATCCTTTGCTCTGTTATCGCCATATCAAGATCGGTATATCCGCATATCACCCTCGCCTTCCCTCAGTCTGTCGGTAACATATTGCTCTCACGGTACCTTTCTGACGTAACCCCTACAGTGCGTGATATTGCTGCTCGAGTACGTCCATCCTTAACCAGTGCCACAATTCTGGCTCGGTCGAACTAGGAAATACGCATTGCACCTGAAACGTTAACATTAGATGAAGCTCTTACTGCATTGTATACACTACTATCAGTCTTCACCTGAAATGGCATAGTTCACTCCAGAATCAACACAGACCGTAGGCAGCGACATCTGCTGTACTGTGTGATAGTACATATATCACACCCCAGAATTATATGTAGAAGTTAGAGATATTATTGTCAGTATTCGATTTATTATTATTATTATTATTATTATTATTATTATTATTTCATTTGTATACTTTGCCATTTATATTGGTAAGCTGGAAGATATCCACATATGTAGGTATGAGTAATTTGTTTTGCACGAGTGGGAAAACATTGCTTTAATAACTCTGGTAATTTGAATGAGTCATCTGGCTACCCCAGTGTGTGTTGTGATGTACTTGTGTCAGGAAATTCCATTAGTCATGTATATATCCCAGCCTGATGAGATGAGCTTGTTGTTGTACCAGGGAAGTTTGGTGATTCATGGAATATACCCCAGAGTTTGTTATTGTCTTGGGAGGAAGAAGTAGTTCAGGGCTTGGGCTTGAGAAGAGGACCACCCATGATTGGCTGGCAAGCACCAATCCAGTCCAGACGTCTCATCTGAGAGGAGGGGGATGTTGGTGTCTATAAAGGTTGATCATACGGCGGCAACCAGGGACATTGTAAAGGGACATTGTAAGGGTGATTGTAGAGGTGATTGTAAAGGAACGAGAAGGAAGATAACTACAACCAGAGAACTACAACTACAACTGACGCACTGTACGGGAAGGAAGTAGTGCTGATACACGGTACTGGAGTGACACGGCAGCAATGGACTGGACTTCAAACGTTCGTGGAGCGTAGTCTTTTTATGTTCGTGGAAAGTGGATGATTGTGGAGAATGCTTGCGCATTAAGTATTGTAGCACTTGTGGCGGCCTAGCATTATATGTTGGTGAAAGCTATCTCAGACTTTCCATAAATTTATATGTTGAGGATCGACAGACGTGTGTATATATATCTTTACAACAAGTGTTAAAATATGTGAACACAGTAGTACAAGGTACAGTATCTGTGTGATGTGATAACTGCCGATTATGAGAATCGGTAAGTCGAATTGATATAGAGACAGTGAAGGGTATTTATCTTCATACATGTACATTGTTCATCGGACTATCTACAAATGGTAGCTTAGTTCTCACTTTCGTTTTCCCACGGTTTTCATTATTGTTGTTGTTGTAAATATGGAGTCTTCCAGCAATATTTTATGTGTGTATTATATGTATAATGTTGTATGTTGATGAGGTGCTCATGCACGGAATTTGTTCAGAATATAGTTAGCTATTTTAGAATCAGTGTTATTGATGAACCTATGTGCAGTTCCTACCTAATTAGTCGTTTTCAGGAAGTTAGGTAAGGCCTGCAGCAGATGTACCAGTACGCAGCATTATGTACACGCCCTGGGATATAAAGTTTATCATGCTCTTATCTAAATTCGAGGGATCCATTCTGGTGAACTCTGGCGCCCATACTACGGACATTTCGGTTAATTATGCTTATTAATTTTATTAAGTTTTTGAGTAATTTTATTTATATTTTTATTCATGATTTTATTATTATTATTTATTTGGTAGTAATCACAAAAGTTACAACTGTAAACAAGCAACTGAATTACTTATGTGTATACAGTGCTCCCTACCACTTACAGCACGGCCTACCACGCAATAATACACACACTAATTATGTCACTACTTTTTGAATAAAGCAATTAGTAAAATCAATTTCTGTTCATACTCCTTTAGGAAAATATGTAAATACAATGAAACACCAATAAAACACTTCAAAATTGGTCCTGATGAAACTGAACAAGTGAAATAGTTTTGCTGCTTAGGAACCCTAATTACGAGTGATGATCGGAGCATATCAGAAGTCACGAAAGGGACAGGAATGGAAAAGAGCGTCATCCAAAATAAAAAGCATCTGCTGGCCAACAAACATTTAGATATTCAAAGTCGGAAGGCCTTTGCAAAAACCTTTGTATGGAGCGTGCTTCTGTATGGTTGCGAAATCTGGACATTAGGAATGCAAGAAAAGAAAAAAATAGAGGCAATTGAAATTTGGATCTGGAAAAGAATGCAGAGGATAAGTTGGACTGAAATGAAGAGCAATACCAAAGTCTTAGAGAGATAAGAGAAGAACGGAATCTGATAACTGAAATTGAAAAACGGAAAATAAAATGTATTGGTCATATTCTGCGGCAGGAGTTCCTTTGTAACATCACTGAAGGAAGAATTGTTCGAAAAAGAGGAAGAGGGCGACCCAGAGTGTCTTCAAGAACCTGCTTCTGAGGATGAAGTGCAAGACCTATATTGAGTTGAAAAGACTGGCTCACGGCCGCAGCGACAAGATTTAGCCTGCACAATAATTTATGATGATGACTTCTTCAGGGGAGAATGCACCAGGGTTTAGACATGTCTGATTATTCAGTTCAGTATTGTAGTATATTACAAATTTATTGCAGGTGGCTGGTGACTCTATCCATTAGAAAATTAGTTTTATATCCACTTAAGAATACTAACAGTGCAAGTTGCTCGAGTGTGTTAATCCCCAGGTCTGGTGCTGACATCACAGCACGAACACCTGTGCTACTCAGCACATGCAGTGAGAACTACTGTGCCCATGTAGAAGATACTCAGCCAGGCGAAATTTCCAGTATCATGTAATACTGCTTTACTTGAAGAACGAAGTGAACGAGGTGCCTCACATTAAGTTTTCCCATGGGAACTTCTGAAGGAGCGTCTCTGTGGGAGAGAAATGGGATGGGAGGATGCAAGCAATTATATTTATTGTTAAGTGGGAGCTATAAACGAGCAATTTTATAGCTAGTTTCCCATCAAGACGACCGTGATTCGAATTCGTATCGGTACAGTGGGATTTTAAAGTAAGTCACACTGGGATTCCACATAAAACTATAGACATGTGATTTATCATTTAAATCTTGAGGTCACTGCAGAGATAGTTTCGAAACGGAAATTCACGTTCACATTTCATCCAAAACTGTAGGTCCTGTGGCTTATGACTGGAGATAAGTTATGACAATCAATGGAGTGAGATATACAAAATGGAAAAGCCACTCAAGAAACTATTCCTTTATTCACATGTGGATGACTGACAGTGGGATCAACTCATAACTCCTCTCAATTGTGTTGCCTGAAACTGAAGGAACCCTTTCAAGCCAGTTCCAAATCCGTGACTGAAGTTGTTCGGAGATCGAGCGTATAATGTTAACTACGTCGCGATGTTGCTTGCACAGGATGGTCAGGAACAACGTGAACCCCGTACATGAGCGTTAGATGGTTGGTCATACTGATAAATAATTTGAAAAAAATCAATATCTCACGCCTTTGTCATTTTTATCAGCTGATGACTTTATTTTGCTCGTGGCTTTACGTCGCACCGACACAGATAGATCATATGGCGACGATGGGATAGAAACGGCCTAGGAGTTGGAACGAAGCAGCCGTGGCCTTAATTAAGATACAGTTCCAGCCTTTGCTTGGTGTGAAAATGGAAAACCACGGAAAACCATCTTCAGGGCTGCCGACATTGGGATTCGAACACACTGTCTCCCGGATGCAAGCTCACAGGCTCCGCGCGCCCCTAACCGCACGGCCAACTCGCCCAGTATCAATCAGCTGATGAAATTGGCCGATCAGATCGCTTCGCGGGTGAATTCAAATCGGCTTTGTGAGGCGACATTGCTAAACCAGCACGTGGCTTACGACCGGCTTGAGAGCACTGATCGAAGAAACCAAACTTCGCCAAACGAGGGATTTGAAGACGGGCCTCCGAGCTGACAGGATCGCGCCATACGGTGACACCAGTTACGTCTCAAAACTCGCGGCTTAAAATTACTAGCAAATAGTATCGAAACTCATGACTGCAAACTAATAGTTAAATTAAAATTCTAACGAGTCTCAAAATTCACGCTCCCGGACAGCAGATTTCTGCGGTGACCGCAGGAGGGATGAGGTGTGCGGTGACACACACAAGGTCTCTGGAGGCCACATGACGTTATTATAAATTTATGTCAAAGGGAAAAAATATTAGCATTAAGACCACAGCAAAATATTTTAATAATAATAATAATAATAATAATAATAATAATAATAATAATAATAATAATAATAATTGTACCAGCTGGTACACCTATACGCCGAACATTTGAATTTTCCGCCTTAAAGTACTCCTCTACAGCTGAAACACTGAACTTTAAAACTGAATTAATTCAACCGTTTATCAGAAGATGTCACTGTGTTAATTTCGAATTGTTTTTGTTTACTAATTATCAAGAAGTGTGGACATTCCCTCACAGATGTCTCTACCAAAAACTATGATCATGCATCCTGGTGCGAAGTGATGGAACTTTTCTTGAATATATTTTATACTTACAAGTTGTCCTATAACTAAATTTCGTTCTTTCATTTGTGGGTTGGCAATATAAATCTTTTCTTTCCGCCAGTTTTGAAGTTAGCCAATCAATAATTTCTGTCATTAATTTTCAGCCTATTGTGTCTTTCTTCCCCAATTTTTGATGTGTAAATTTTAGTTAGCCAATAAACGCATGTGGATGTGTCTTAATTATTCATGAAAGATCTCGAATCTTCTCCGAGAGTATAAAAACTGCTGATTTTCCTGGCTCTCGGCCACTCGTACAACATCTAGCTCAGTGTATGGAAGTATAGCAGAGGGCGGGTAGCGCCTCTTCCTTCGGGCAGCAGCTCTTCAGTAAAAGTAATGGCCTTTTAACATCTTTATTTCTTGCTAGCTCAGCAGTTTAGCCCTCGGGGAAGGTCCGAAACCTTTTCAATGTAACCTACCTCTCTAAAAATGTAACTTAGTGCCGGCTTATGTAAAAATTTATTATTACTGTAACTGTAAATCGGGGTAGAGAGTGCTATACCCTCTCGACTTCCCCTTCATTTTGATTTGAGGTGACTACGTTTTCATAACCGATTCTCTTCTCTTCTTAATGTGTTAAAAATTTTTTATACGAGTCACTTCCCTAGTTTGGGAATAGCCCCTGTTAAATCGGCCTAGTGCCCCTTAGGTTTTAGAAGGTTTCATGTAGGAGTGCAAGCAACGCCTCCATTCATCTTGGTATTTTGGGCCATTTAATTAATCTGTTCTTTTTCACTAAGGCCCAGTAGGTTGGGTACGAGATAACCCCGTTTCTTTTAATGTAAGTGGTGCCTTGATGGCAATTTGTGTAATAGTCTGGTATTGCCTTTAATAGGCTTGAAAAATTGAGAGCGGCTCAGCTCTTTGTGTTTGAAGAGTGCCTCTGGGAGGCTTGAGGTTAAAAGTTGGGATCAAGTGCTCCTTGAATGAAGGGGTTTTCTGCCCTTTGAATAAATGAGTGTACCTTGGTAATGTTCGGCTAGTAGCTCAAGGATTGTGTAACTGAGACTCGAAGCCAGAACTTGTAATGATCCCCTAAAACTTGGGCTTTCTTTGTACCTGATTTTAGCTTGTTGTTGACTTGTTACTTGTTGAATTTTGAAAGTCTATATGAAAATTGTTAAGTTCTGAAAATATAACCTTTATGAAAATTTTAATTCATCTTTCGGGCTTGTAGTTAGACCCATTCCAGCCCGCACCTTCTTTCACCTCTGCCTTGCACAGATAACTCCGTAACAATAATAATAATAATAATAATAATAATAATAATAATAATAATAATAATAATAATAATAATAATAATAATAATAATAGTAATAATAATAATAATAATAATAAACCCCACTATCTTTCATTCATCAACCATTATTTTTCCTCTGTGGGTTCGGGTGGCAGAATAACATCCACAGTATCCCCTACCTGTCCTAAGAGGTGAATAAAACGTGCCACAGGGGCTCCTGAATGATTTAAGGAAAGGCTCGAAAAACAGCTTTTTTTTTTTTTTTTTTTGCTAGTTGCTTTACGTCGCACGACACAGATAGGTCTTACGGCGACGGTGGGACAGGAAAGGGCTAGGAGTGGCAAGGAAGCGGCCGTGGCCTTAAGTTACAGCCCCGGCATTTGCCTGGTGTGAAAATGGGAAACCACGGAAAACCATTTTCAGGGCTGCCGACAGTGGGGTTCGAACCCACTATCTCCCGAATACTGGATACTGGCCGCACTGAAGTGCCTGCAGCTATCGAGCTCGGTGAAAAAAACAACTGATAGGCAACATACCACCATGGTGACTTCGCTAAATGCATATCAGTGGTGATTGATTGATTGATTGATTGATTGATTGATTGATTGATTGATTGATTGATTGATTGATCTTGGATTGGCGATCGCGGAGCCCTTCGCTATCCAAGCATTGCTTTCACTCTTTTCCGGCAGGCTGCTTGCTTTCATCTACCCCAACCGACTTTGCTTATTCAACTCTTGTCCTTTTGTGACCCCGACGGTATTACGAGTCTTTCATTATCACGCCCTTAGAAGACCGTATCTTCCTTTGCCCGATTCCTTCATTTTTCGACGTGTGGGACACCTTTCATTTTCCCCCCTCTCCTATTATTAATAGATGATGCCTGCCCAGTTGCATTCCCTCTTAAAACAGTAATCACCACCACCAACTTTTCCTTCATTGTTTTCAATCCTTATTGATTTGTATCGACCATTTTCACATTTTCTTGGCAGGGGAAAGAACCACTGTCACAAAATATCATTAACATCATCATCATCATTAGCGCTCTGGAGTCTTTCTGAAGTCATTTAGCGACAGAATTTCAAATATAGCGAATAGTGACTTCACCATATTTTAGATAAAATTCTCACGAATTTTAATTTATGACTTGATACATTTGGTGAGCCATGTAGTGTAACCGCATGGGCGCGTGATGCAACGTATGTATCTATGCATTTTAAGTAACGGCACCTGAGAGTGCATGACTCATTTATACGTGTGGAGCACTATTTCATATTATTTCCAGAAAGCTTATCAGAGACCGTCCGTCTTACCCACTCACTTCCTGTAAGGGAATGGAGACAGGTAATTTTAATTTCCCTGTGATGAGATTGATGAGTTGATCAGAAATAATGAAATGAAATGGCGTATGGCTTTTAGTGCTGGGAGTGTCCGAGGACAAGTTCGGCTCACCAGATGCAGGCCTTTCTATTTGATTCCCACAGGCGAACTGCGCGTCGTGATGAGGATGAAATGAATGTTGAAGAAGACACATACACCCAGTCCCGTGCCAGCGAAATTAACCAATGATGGTTAAAATTCCCGACCCTGAGTGGAATCGAACCTGGGACTCCTGTGGCCAGCACGCTAACCATTTAGCCAAGGAGCTGGACAGTTGATCAGAACATTAGGATTACTTTTCATTCGATTATTTTGAAAGCATTTACTATTTAGTTCTACTGGAATTTCAAATGAATAATCGAAAAATTAATCGAATCGAAAACATAATCGAATAACCAAAAAATCGGAGTACCCGGAAAAATCCTGTCCTGACTCCGCTTTGCCCAGCACAAATCTCACATGGAGTGACTGGAATTTGAACCACGGTTCAGAGCGGTGTGAGGTCGTCTGAGTCACGGCGGCTCTTCCATATAATAATAATAATAATAATAATAATAATAATAATAATAATAATAATAATAATAATTGTACCGGGCGGTACACCTCTACGGCGCAAGTTGTAATCTTGCGCCAATTGAAAGTCCCCTACAGGAGAAGCTCTGAACTTTACAACTGAACTAATTCTACGAGTTATCAGAAGATGTCACTGAGTGTTTTTGATTTGCTTTTGTTTTTTATGGATCAAGAAGTGTGGACATTCTTTAACAGATGTCTCTACCAAAAACTATGGTAATACACTCTGGTGTAATGGAATGTACTCTCCTGAAGAAATTTTGTATTCCTGAGTTTTGTTTTTACTAAATTTTGTTCTGTGGTTTGTGGGTTGGCAACATTAATCCTTTCTTTCCGCCTGTTTTGAATTTAACCAATCACTAATTTCTGTAATTTTTCTCCAATCATTGCTTTCTTCTTCTAATTTCCATGTGTAATTATTTGTCTACCAATAAAATTGGGGGGGTGTGTCTACTCATTCCTGAAAGGTCTCGAATTTTCCACGAGAGTATAAAAACTGCTGATTTTCTTGTCTCGGGCCACTTCAGTAACATCTAGCTTAGTGTGTGGATATGTAGCAGGGAGCGGGAAGCGCCCCGTTCTTCAGGCAGCAGTTCTTCATCAAGGTAATGGCCTCTTAACATATTTTTCTCTTGCTAGCTCAGCAGTTTAAGTCTCGGGGAAGGTTCGAAACCTTTAATATGTAACCTACCACTTTTAAAATGTAAATTCCTCTTCTGTCTTTGTAAAAACTACAAATCTCTTTTACTATAAAGCGGGGATAGAGAGTGCTTTTCCCTGTCGAACTCCCCTTCATTTTGAAATTGAGGTGACTACGTTTTTGTAACCGTTTCTTCTCTTCATTAATGTATTAAAGTCTTCTCATACGAGTCCCCTCCCTAGCTTGGGATTAGCCCCTGTATTATCGGCCTAGCGGCAGATAGGTTTTTAAAAAAAAACTTTTGCGTAGGAGTGCAAGTAATCGCCTCCATTCAATTTTGTATTTTGGGGCCATTTATTTAACTCGTTTTGTTTTCCTTCCTGAGAAGGCCCAGTAGATTGGGTACGAGGTACCCCTGTACCATTATATGTGTGCCTTGAGGGTAGTTAGTGTGAAGTCTGCTTATGACCTCTTGATAGGCTTGAACTTTGAGAGCGGGTCTGCTCTTTCCTAAATTTGATTTCTGTGTGCCTCTAGGAGGCTTAACATTATAATTTGGAGCAAGTGTTCCTTGGCATGATGGGGTTTTCTGCCCCTTTGTTCGATTTTGTACCTTGGTAAAATTGGGCTAATAGCTCAAGGATTGTGATTGTGGGGCTCGAAGCCCAGACCTTGTAATAATCCCTTAGCACTTGTAATTTCTTTGTATCTGATTTTGGCTTGTTGTTGACTTGTTAAGTTTTCAAATTCTATGTCACCATTGTTAAGTTTTGAAAATATAACCTTTATTGAAATTTTAATTCATCTTTCGAACTTGTAGTTAGACCCATTCCAGCTCGCACCTTCTTTCACCTCTGCCTTCCACGGATAATTCCGTAATAATAATAATAATAATAATAATAATAATAATAATAATAATAATAATAATAATAATAATAATAATAATAATAATCCTGGTTTTACGTCCCACTAACTACTTGTACGGTTTTCGGAGACGCCGCAATGCCGAAATATTGCACCACAGGCGTGCCAGTAAATTTACCGACACGAGGCTGACACATTTGAGCCCCTTCAAATACCATCGGACTGAGCCAGGATCGAACCTGCCAAGTTGGGCTCAGAAGGTTAGTGCTCTACCGTTTCAGTTACTCAGTCCGGCACAATATATTTATTATAACCTTTCAATGATGTCGAGGTCGAGAGTGAAGGATTCATTGAAAGTTATAAAATAAACAGATCAATGGGGACGGCACAGAAGTACGTGAATCGCGGGAATACGGCCAGCTTATGCGTTCTATCACGTATGAAAACCGATACAACTCGCATATTTATGGTGAATTTTACGGAATGAAGTAGAAAAATCAAGCTCAGAACCCCGTGGTATACAGAAAATTGAGTTAAGAATAATTCAGATACAAAGCAGAGATCAGTAATGAGAAATTATGTCAACAGCTATGAAGAGAAAAGGTCATACATAACATTTAGTCCGGGAAACGTCATAGTGGAGGCCATGGAATAACTTAAAGTCATGCACTGTTAACCATCAAGAAGGCGTGTGTGAAGTGACGTATCATATGTGTTGGAAGAGTAAATAAATGGTAGAGTGTGTTCCTTTGCAAATTTCTGCGAGTGAAGAGAGTGACTGTAATGTCAAAGTTCCTCAAATAACAGAAACATGTGTAATGGAGATCATAATATGGTAGTTTTACGAATCATGAAATGCGAACCAATTATTATTGTGAGATAATTAAAATTGATTTTTGTTTTGTTTTTGTGACAATGTATGAAGAAAAAGCAGATAGGTCGACATTGAGAACAGCTCTGATGTATGCTAAAAAAACTGAGGAAATCTTTAGGATTTTGAGAGATCATATAGCTTAAGTAAGATTAATAATTGATTATACGGCACCGACATATGCAGGTGAGTGTCAGTAAATGAAAGTGTGGATATAAAGTCTGTTTAAACTCTGTCTAATAAACTTTGTACAAGTTTCAGGGTTGGAGGCCAGCAAGAGTGATAATTATGATCCAGAACATCAATAAGATGGAGACGTGTGCTTAAACTAACTGGATCCCTGATGGATCCGAGCTCTGCTGGAATGACCGAAATAACATAAAACAGATGTCCAGAAATATTACAACCTGAAGGATGCGATGAACGACTGTCTTCAACGTTAAGTACCCACGTATTGTTTTTCCTTGTCCTATTTGTAGCAGCTTATTGTAGAGCTAGATTTTGTCATCACATACAGGTGACTTAAGAAACGACTTGAATAACCTAGCGGGTCGGTTGTTGTTATTTCGTGAAGTGTTGGTCTGACCGTTTATGAGATAGGATTTCAGCTTACCATTAGCGTTTAACAGGGTTAGGCACAATGATGTTTCATTCGTTGATCTTATACTAGTGAGCTAATTGTGGAAGTTAATCGTGGTATGATAATATCGAGTGTTTGCAGGTAAGTTCTCTGAATATGTGTGTGTGTGTGTGTGTGTGTGTGTGTGTGTGTGTGTGTGTGTGTAATATTATTAATGTTGTGATCCTCTTATTTGACTTGTTCCGCAGAACGTTGATGAAGTGTTTATTCAGTAGGAATTGTGTGATGTTCATATGCGTGGAATTAAGGCTCTTCGATGCCTATGCTTGTTTTATTCGAGTAATAATGTTGATGTGGTGCACATTTTGATGAAGTATGCCGAGCGTAGAGTCGTCAGATGTTATGATTTGGTGCGGTGATGATTGTGGATGAGATTTATTTAATTGCATGCTACGGTGGTATGTTTAATCTTCGAGATGGTCAATGAGTCAGGATAATCTTGAATGAAATGTTCGCCGCGTATTTTAAGTTTTGGATAGACAAGCGATGTAATATAACGCTAGAATTTGAAGGTATTTCGAAGAAATTAATGTCGAGCGCATAGGATTTATCATGATACGAATTATGGCATAGCATAAAGTAAATGAACAGATGAGCGGACAGATAGATAGGATCCTCGATAATGTACACATCCGAACAGTAGACAGATATACACTGACTGACAGAGCAAATGCAACACCAAGAAGGAGTCGTCAGAACTTTATGCCAATTGCAGGGTAGACTGACGTCACTGAGGTATGCTCATGATGTGAAATGCGCCGCTGTGCTGCGCACGTAGCGAACGATAAATGGGACACGGCGTTGGCGAATGGCCCACTTCGTACCGTGATTTCTCAGCCGACAGTAGAACGTGTTGTCGTGTGCCACAGGACACGTGTATAGCTAAGAATGCCAGGCCGCCGTCAACGGAGGCATTTCCAGCAGACAGACGACTTTACGAGGGGTATGGTGATCGGGCTGAGAAGGGCAGGTTGGTCGCTTCGTCAAATCGCAGCCGATACCCATAGGGATGTGTCCACGGTGCAGCGCCTGTGGCGAAGATGGTTGGCGCAGGGACATGTGGCACGTGCGAGGAGTCCAGGCGCAGCCCGAGTGACGTCAGCACGCGAGGATCGGCGCATCCGCCGCCAAGCGGTGGCAGCCCCGCACGCCACGTCAACCGCCATTCTTCAGCATGTGCAAGACACCCTGGCTGTTCCAATATCGACCAGAACAATTTGCCGTCGATTGGTTGAAGGAGGCCTGCACTCCCGGCGCGGCGTCCGCTCAGAAGACTACCATTGACTCCACAGCATAGACGTGCACGCCTGGCATGGTGCCGGGCTAGAGCGACTTGGATGAGGGAATGGCGGAACGTCGTGTTCTCCGATGAGTCACGCTTCTGTTCTGTCAGTGATAGTCACCGCAGACGAGTGTGAGACGAGGCGTCGGCGTGGAGAAAGGTCAAATCCGGCAGTAACTGTGGAGCGCCCTACCGCTAGACAACGCGGCATCATGGTTTGGGGCGCTATTGCGTATGATTCCACGTCACCTCTAGTGCGTATTCAAGGCACGTTAAATGCCCACCGCTACGTGCAGCATGTGCTGCGGCCGGTGGCACTCCCGTACCTTCAGGGGCTGCCCAATGCTCTGTTTCAGCAGGATAATGCCCGCCCACACACTGCTCGCATCTCCCAACAGGCTCTACGAGGTGTACAGATGCTTCCGTGGCTAGCGTACTCTCCGGATCTCTCACCAATCGAACACGTGTGGGATCTCATTGGACGCCGTTTGCAAACTCTGCCCCAGCCTCGTACGGACGACCAACTATGGCAAATGGTTGACAGAGAATGGAGAACCATCCCACAGGACACCATCCGCACTCTTATTGACTCTGTACTTCGACGTGTTTCTGCGTGCATCGCCGCTCGCGGTGGTCCTACATCCTACTGAGTCGATGCCGTGCGCATTGTGTAACCTGCATATCGGTTTGAAATAAACATCAATTATTCGTCCGTGCCGTCTCTGTTTTTTCCCCAACTTTCATCCCTTTCGAACCACTCCTTCTTGGTGTTGCATTTGCTCTGTCAGTCAGTGTATTTTGGGGTCGATGTCACCTGCTATTGTGTGTTTGCACTCTAAGTATTGCTTGATGTAGTTATTTGAGCATTAGAATTATTTTCAGCAAACATGTAGAGGAAGCTGATGCAGCGCAGACCTAACACTGTATTATTTGATTATGTCAGTAGTTAGCAGATGTTATTTTCCAGGTGCGGCAATGCTGAGTATCCAGATGAGAGTAACGGCACTGTGATTATTTATTTATGGAATTATTTGTGTCATGGTTAATAATAATAATAATAATAATAATAATAATAATAATAATAATAATAATTGTATGGCCTCAGCTACCGTGTGCAGACATTTCAATTTGACGTCATCTGGCTGTCTGCTCGTCAATTTTGACGTTCCGTTTTACTCTAGGCCCACTAGATGGCAGACAGAGTAAACCGAAACTCTCTTGGGAGTCTATGGCTGAGATTTAATTAATTTTGCCTGGTGAACACCAAATGTGTTACTAGAGATCTTTTACATTCCGACATCTTACGACATGGAGTGTCGAATGGACTTTCTTCCGCCCTTCAAAAATCCCACCTCCTCTGGCGGGTTTGAGCCCGCTATCTTGGGATCCGGAGGCCGACACTCTACCACTGATCCACAGAGGCAACTACTGTGTCATGATTGATTAATAGATATGATTCCGTATTGTGTTAGAGAAATGACCGTTAAGGGAATTCAAGTTGTTCATTAGCTAGGTGAATATTTGAATGAAATAATAGATAGAACAGGGAAGGCAAGCTACGGGTAAAGGTGATTTAAAGATGAATGAACAAACAGAAAAAGGGAAAGACTTATAATTGACAGATTTTCTTGAGTGATTAATAATTTTCTTCATAGTGGAAGCATTTGAAAGACTGTCACGAATTATTCTAATATTTGGATCGAATGTTAAATAATGTTTAAAAGATGAATTTCAGAACCAACAGAGTGTGATAGGATTTGTATAATGATATTTCTCCGTTATGTTACTTATTCAAATTATTATACCACCTTAGAATTATTTCATTAAAATTTAACGTCCTTCCACACTTTTATTGTGGTTGTCAATTCTTGACTGATGTTTAAGAGCCTAAATATAATTAGGTAGGACGTAGAATCGTTAGCTCTCAATTAACATTTGATGAGATGTGACCGGTACTCGTCGAAGTGGATTTTCACGCGAACCGCTGAATTCTAGCCGAGGCCTAACTGAAGAAGATTATCATTTTCCGAACCATACCCGTCCATGAAGGGTCACAATATATATATATACACCTTTTACGTAAAGTATTGAGTATTTTATTGCCAATGTTTTGAAGTGTCAAACAGGATTTACGAAATTATTAAGTCTCAAGGATAACTACAAATTTCTGTGTGCTCAAACAAGTGAAGATGTTTGTTTTGAGCAATGTGCTTCTATAAAAGGATAAATTCTTCAGACAGAAAATATTTTACCTCACCGTAGACAATGATCTGTTGCTTAAATGTGTATACTTCGACTGTTTACTACTCCTGAGTTCACCATGTTAAATAAACTCTGAAACCCTGAAGATCGTCTTCCATGGTGTCGCATTTACATACTAGGCAAATGCCGCGACTGTATCTTAATTAAGGACATTATACCTCTACAATCCAAGCCCTTTATGTACTATCTGGCGTCGCCGTCGTCATATAGTCGAAAGAACACAAATTTTTAAAAATGAGTCTTTTCATTCTTCTAAGCTGTGGAATAAGTAGGTAAACATCTTGCTGGCTTTTGGACACAAACAAAGAGCTAAAAGAAGTTAAAAACAAAGTTAGCCGAGTAGTTGTTTGTAATTTAACTTGAAGTTTCAAGCTGCACCGAGAGAAGATTATCTCACTTCTGTTATAATAAAAAAAGAAGTTCATGACCTGGAAAGTAAAGTTGCTAATATCCGCACAAGAGGAAAGAAATTAGTATTCAGAGGGGAGCAGAGTTGCAGCTAGGGTAGCGAAGAGCTCACTGTGGAAGCTCTTTTACTCTGTTTTTCTGTAAATTTATATGTTTCTTAATGGAACTTCCTTCTTTATTCGACTAACACCACGTAGCTCAGAACATGATTTCTTTATTCCTATTTTCGTTGTTTGTTCAAACAGTCCATAGTCTGACTTGATCAAGGTTCATGCATCCACCCAAAATTTCAGAATTCTCTCCCATCATCATCATGTATTCAGTCTTCCAACTAGTTTGTCCCTATGGTGAATCTTCTCCAAATGAATTTACCTTCGGCTGTTGTTCTGGCTTCATAATGTTTTAGGCTAGTACGACTGAAGAACGTCTTCATAAATGTGTTTCTTGGCCTTTCAAGGTGTTTCTTCTTCAAGTATTTCGAAGATTAAAGCGTCATGTCATAATTAGTGTTCCAGCCATGTTGATTTGATTGATTAGCTCTCGCTTCTCGTTGATTTCAAAGATTAAACCGCCATGTCACAACTAGTGCTCTAGCCACGTTGATTTGGTTGATTAGCTGTCGCTTCTCGTTAACTTGCTCATGTACGTCCATATTGGATATCTCCTCTACTCAACTATGCTTTCCAAACATCGTCAGAACCACATCTCAAAGGTTCCTAGTCTTTTTATGTTACCTTTGTTCAATGTTCAGATTTTCCCACAGTACATCGCAACTGGCCTCACGTAGATCCTTACACTCGTTTCCTTAGGCTGAAGGACATGTTGCGTTGACGAATCCGAGCCTCTTTTTCACGAAATGCTCGTTTTGCCATGGCCAAGATATTTAAACCGTTGAAATGAAATGTCGTATGGCTTTTAGTGCCGGGATATCCCAGGACGGGTTCGGCTCGCCAGGTGCAGGCCTTTCTATTTGACCCCCGTAGGCGACCTGCGCGTCGTGATGATGATGATGAAATGATGATGAAAACTACACATACACCCAGCCCCCGTGCCATTGGAATTAACCAATTAAGGTTAAAATCCCCGACCCAGCCGGGAATCGAACCCGGGACAACCTGAACCGAAGGCCAGTACGCTGACCATTCAGCCAACGAGTCGGACATTTAAACCGTTTAACTTGTTTTACTTCTTCTCCAACTATGGTAACATGCAATATCTGCGAGTGTTTATTTATCACGAGAATGTAGCCTATGTCTTTGTGAGGTTGATGTTCATACCAAAGTTCGTACCATTATCATTCAACCACTGTAATATTTCTGTTCGAGTATTTTGGTTACCCTACTACCAATGCCAGATCATCTGGAAATGTAATATTCTGATAAGACTTCCGTCAACTTTTACTACCATGCTGGAATCTTTTAAGGACTGATTCAGTATAAGATAGGTAGTCCTGAAGAAAGCAAACAGCCTTGCCTTTAAAAATCTTCGTACAATCTAAGTTCATTTCCGAGCTGGATGCCAGCTGTCTGATGCTGATACAGATCTAAACGTATATTAATTACTCGCTGGGTCAGCCAATTAGTTCGGGAAACTTCTTTTGCCAGTTTGCGTTATCGGATACTTTCTCGGAATCAACAGGTTCCTTTCTCGGAAACAGCGTAACGAACCAATTACGTCACGAGTGGACACGTTTCTTCAAAAGCCAAACTGACTGCCATTCAAATACTGCTCACTATAGAACTCCATTTGTTTTTCAATACGTGCAGACGGAATGTGCATACGTGAAGTATAAAGTTAATGCTCTGCTGATCACTGTAATGAACTGGTAGTTTTCTTTGGATTTTGATTTATAACTGAGATGTAAAATTATTTCGGGCACATTTTCTTCAAAACATTTTACTACTAATTTGAATATCCAACCAATTGTAAGCTCCCAACTATTCTTGATTATATAAATAATAATGTGTCAATTACTGATGATTCATATTCAGCAACTGACTTCAGAACAGCTTCAAATTCTCCTCTGAGTAATGTGTCTTCTTCAACTGAAATTTATTCTTCAACGGATTCTGACCGAACGAATTGATCTGGTTCTGCGTAGAGATCGCAGACATATTTTCTCAAAATTTCTCTGATCTAATATTGGTTTACCTTGAGTGTCTCGAGTCAACCTGGCCATTATGGTTAATAGTGGTACGGAATACTGTATATTTTCTAGTTGGTTCTGTGGCTTTCCTGTACGATAAATCTGGGAAGTTTAGGCGGAAAGGATGATAGGGGTAAACCAAAACATGAATATGGCAAATAGAGTAGATGTAGTATGTAGCAGCTGCGCAGAAATGAAAAGTTTAGTTCAGGATAGTGCGGCATGTAGGCTACATCGAACCAGTCTATAGACTTACGACTCAAACAACAACATTTAGAGAAAATTCGGACGCCACACTTTATTCCGCGAGCCAAGACAGCTTGATGACCCCTCCATGGCACCCCAACTTCTGCTACCTTTTCACATCTAAAGGACTTCTGCAGCCTAGAACTATTTTCAAAATGTTCGCCGTATTCATGTATGGGTCTATCCCTACTTTTCCTACACCTCTACACTTCTCTCTAATGATTCATAATGTCTCCAGATATAGCCTTTCAGATCAACCTTCACCATACCGAGCTCGATAACTGCAGTCGCTTAAGTGCGGCCAGTATCCAGTATTCAGGAGATAGTGGGTTCGAACCTCACTGTCGGCAGCCCTGAATATGGTTTTCCGTGGTTTCCCATTTTCACACCAGGCAAATGCTGGGGCTGTATTCGATCAGTAACTTTTCAGTTATGATCCGATTTCTTGGAGTTTTACGTCACTGTTTATACCGTAATCATAGCCAAGAAGTTCATCCAAGGGGCGTGAAGTTCCGTTTCAAAATCTCTCATGTATTGGCCAGTTTAGAGCCACGAGCACACTTAGCGAGAATTCAGTGGCGAAATGAATCGCCTTTAATACCTCGTATTGAAGAGCATTTCGATCAGAAACTCGTGGGGACGTTCCTAAAAATTAATCATCAACAGCGAATACGTTCACACCCACGACGTGGAAAGGGCGTCTTTCAAAGCTGACCAATGAAAACTATCGTTCCTCCATTTCTAGGATCGTAGTATGTAAGTGCAAATAGTTTCTGGAGGACCCGTTGCAATCGCTGTTGACGATTAAGATGCCAGATACCATACCACCTGGACTACATTTACGAAATAAAAAACATACGCCTCCACCCAGGATCGAACCCTCGACCTCCTGCGTGCTAACCCAAAACACTGTTCACTGCACCAACTGTTCAGCACGACTAAGACGTGCTGGCAGAGATAGTTATCATACATGTGGTTACAGTGTTGCCAGATTGTCACTCTTCAACGTCCTTTTTCTGCCGGATATACTCACAGGACGAACTTTTGTGAGATACTTTTTTTATTGCTGGCATGTGAGGAGTCGCGCTGCGACGCCCGAGTGCGCAAATTTCGCTTCATTCTGTATAAAAAGGCTAGCTGTATTACTCGTCACTGATGGGTTATTGAACAATTCAGAATCATTCGTTGCTGGAACGGTAAAAGGTTGTATTCCACAAAGCTCTTCCTATCAATTATTCTCCTTAAGACTGGTCACGCCTCCCAGCCACGTATGGATATGCAGTCCATCAGAACAAATTTTGTTGTGTTCATTTTCCTATGTCCATGTCTAAAGGAAAATGAACCTTACAGTACCGTACTGTAAGAACGTACGTTTGCATTACGTATTTGCGCACTCCTAGTGTACAATGCATGTAAGGTTCATTTTCGTTTAATCGTTGGCATAGGAAAACGAACACAACGGACATTGTTCTGATGGACTGCGTATCCATATGTGGCTGGGAGGCGTGACCAGTCTCAAGGAAAATAATGGATAGGAAGAGTATTGTGGGATACAACGTTTTACCGATGAAGCGACGATATGGTTACGGGGACGGGCTAGTTTTACACCACTCTGTTGACATAAAAGCCCTTGGCATGTGTCCAAATGGAATATTTCCGGTAAATCAACAACGTAGAGAAATAACCGTCAGAGTTTTCGTTTTTCAAAAATGGCGTAAGTACGGTATAGTTGTTTGTCGGTATCACTATCGCCAATTAACTAGTTACCATTACAACTGAGCTCTGTTATCATGTCAGTAGTGTTCGCCGTTTAATGAGATAGCGTTAGCAAAACTACCCAAATTCGTGAATATCTCCTTATAGTTCATAGGGTAGGAATATAGGGCATGGGAAGTTGAAGGTTGAAAATGGATCGTTCTGTGATTTTGTTTAGTACACTCTATATATATAATTAATACGGCGTCTCCGGGGGTATTTGAAGTTTGTAAAAAAATATAATAATAAACTTCGAATACCTCCGTTATTATTCATCGTGTGCAAAATTCGTATGAAACATAACATATCGACGATTATAATTATTTTGCACAACTTTCGTTGAGTACAGTGTTTCTCTTCAGCTGATACGAAAAGAGAAATTTGACATTCCGTACATTGAACACTTACATTGCTACCCTACAGGATATTAATCAAATAATTGGATATAAACCTACTGCACAAACCACATATTCCCAAACATAAATACCAAGTTTCCAGAAATTCGGTTTGGCTGCTTCCTCGTGATGCAATAAACAAACAAACAAACAAACAAGCAAACAAACAAACTGATAGGCCAAAACTGAATTAAGCCAATTTTCGATTTGTATATAACTAACCTGATCTAAAAACGGAGTACGAGGCAGAAATGTCATGTGTACAAATAAATCGTAGTTTTATTTATGTATAGATTTTGTGAATGCAGTCTTTCTGTAGCACACCTACATAACATCCGTGTATGATCATTGTCACACTTCATGAAGAGAGGATACCTGGAAAATTTTGTCATCCCGTTTTAAATGCGCCTAAGTCCCGTAATTTGTTTACTTCCAATGGAGGATCCTGATTTTGTAGGTCACCAAGTCTATAAAAAAAACCCTGGCCCGAACGGAACCAGAAAGCGACCATCTGTGTAACTATATGAAGAACGCGGGCGTACTTAAAAGAAAGAAATTCATTTAATAATAATAATAATGTTATTGGCTTTACGGTTTTCTGAGACGCCGAGGTTGTAGAATTTAGTCCTGCGGGACTTCTTTTACGTGCCAGTAAATCTATCGACACGAGGCTGACGTATTGCAGCACCTTCAAATACCACCGGACTCATCCAGGATCGAACCTGCCAAGTTGGGGTCGGAAGACCAGCGCCTCAACCGTCTGAGCCATGCAGCCCGGCGAAATTCATTTAGGCTTTTCATGTACTGTTACCAATCGATAAATATTCATTAATCTATAACTTGCACAAGTTCACAAACTGTGCGCTTAAAACTTTATTTATGATCTTCCAAATCAAATAGTTAGTTAAAGAACATGTTGTAAAGCAGTCTACTGTTCTATTGAAACTTTCTGGTAACATCTTAAGATTTGACTATCAATTGTAGTTTGTTTACTATAGGCATTTTTGTGAAAATAATTGAAATTAAATGGCGTAAGACTTTTAGTCCCGGAAGTGTCAGAGGACATGTTTGGCTCGCCAGATGCGGGTCTTTTTATTTGACGCCCATGGGCGATCTGTACGTAATGATGAGGATGAAATAATGATGAGTACGACACATACAGACCGCCTCTGTGGTGTAGTGGTTAGCGTGATTAGCTGCCACCCCCGGAGGCCCGGGTTCGATTCCCGGCTCTGCCACGAAATTTGAAAAGTGGTACGAGGGCTGGAACGGGGTCCACTCAGCCTCGGGAGGTCAACTGAGTAGAGGTGGGTTCGATTCCCACCTCAGCCATCCTGGAAGTGGTTTTCCGTGGTTTCCCACTTCTCCTCCAGGCGAATGCCGGGATGGTACCTAACTTAAGGCCACGGCCGCTTCCTTCCCGCTTCCTTGCCTATCCCTTCCAATCTTCCCATCCCTCCACAAGGCCCCTGTTCAGCCTAGCAGGTGAGGCCGCCTGGGCGAGGTACTGGTCATACTCCCCAGTTGTATCCCCCGACCAAGAGTCTGAAGCTCCAGGACACTGCCCTTGAGGCGGTAGAGGTGGGATCCCTCGCTGTGTCCGAGGGAAAAACCGAACCTGGAGGGTAAACAGATGATGATGATGATGACGACACATACACCCAGCCCCCTTGCCAGCGTAATTAACCAATGATGGTTAAAATTCTCGTATCTGCCGGGAATCGAACCAGGGACCCGTGTGACCAAAGGTCAGCTCGCTAACCATTTAGCCATGGATCCGGACTGTGAAAATGATTATCAAGCCGCAATCAATTACCCTAATTGCAAATCTAAACTCACATGCGGGTCTTTATTATTTGTACCCTCGGCACTATGTGGGTTAGCTCCTTGTCCGCCCAACTTTACCCCCCGCGAACTGTATAGATAATATATTACAACTTTTTTTTTGTCACATACATCACCAGTTTAGCATGTCCTCAAACGCTCGTTTCTCAGTGTAGTTGAGAGAAGGTCTACGCCACAATTATCAATAGATACAAATTGAGATTGCTAATTGCTTTTGAAGTCAATGAATGTAATTCAATTTTTTAATATTTCAACTTGATGTTCGAAAACCATCTATTCGGTTCCAGTTTTTTTATTTCCAACTTTGACACAGTCCCTTTATATAAAATATGCAAAAATATTTCTGCTTATACTACTTCGAAGTTTTCATAGTTTTCCCATTCAGAGTAATATTTATATATATTTATACAACAAAATTCAGAACAGTCATTTAAAGAGTTGTAAGAGCTAAATGAATGTGAATTTGACTTATTAATTTTTTTGTAGATTTTGTTCAAAATTAAGGCACTGGATTTATTCATCTACTAAACTATGCTACATTTATGTTTGCAAAGTAGGACCTAACATGTCTTGCAATATTATTTATTGATTGACAGAATGGGTTAAAACTTATCCGAATCCTTGTCTGAATGGTCAGTGTAGTGGTCGTTTGTACAGAAGGCCTCGGGTTCATTCCCGCCCACGCTAGGGATTTTAACCGTATCCAGTTGATTCGTCAGCTAGGTGTTTGTGTTCGTCTTGATACATACAACACATCACACCAAAATCCACCACAGAAACATGCAATAGTAAATACAACCCTCCGCACAGGGTTTGTATCAGAAAAGGCATTACCGAGCTCGATAGCTGCAGTCGCTTGAGTGCGACCAGTGAAAGTGGGTTCGAACCCCACTGTCGGCAGTCCCCAATATGTTTTCCCGTGGTTTAGCATTTTTACACCGGGTAAATGCTAGGACTGTGTCTTAATTAAGGCCACGGCCGCTTTCTTCCCACTCCTGGCCCTTTCCTATCACATCGTCGCCATAAGACCTATCTGTATCGGTGCGACGTTAAAGCCGATTGTAAAAAAGAAATGAAAGGCATTTGGCTGTGAACGTGAGCTATACACAAAGCAAATCCCAGATAAATGAGAGAAACGTAAAAGAGAAGAAGAAGAAGAAAATGATTTAAAACATATAAATCTATTTGATGATGTGCATCTTTGAAATATATAAAACACGAAATAAAAGTACACTGTCGCAGATTTCGGTTCTTTCTTTCCACTTCGAATTAACGAGGATCTACTGAACTTAAAGCGCCTGCAGCCATTTTTTTGACGGATGCAGCATATATATTTTTTTCTGTTTCTTGGTACAGGCCAGAGCAGCGTATAGCTTCCGCTGAAGTTTCAGTCTCATTTATGGCTTTGACAGTATGGAAGCTGCTGAGTTGTGGGTGGTGCTGGATAATAACATTCAGAGCACGACTATTTTTGCCGTGCTGAGTAGCTCAGACGGTTGAGGAACTCACCGTCTGAACCCAACGTGGCAGATTCAATCCTGACTCAGTCCGGTGGTATTTGAAGGTGCTGAAATACGTCAGGCTCGTGTCGGTAGATTTACTCCCACGTAAAATAACTCCTGTGGCACAAAATTCCGGCACCTCGGCGTCTCCGAACACCGTAATAGTAGTTAGTGGGACGTAAATCAAATAACATTATTATTTATTACAGCTATTGTGTCTTGATGTTATGAGCGTGCTATTTGCAGGGCCGGTTATGCAGCAGTAGTACTGCGGTAAAAGAACTGAGACATTCGTTAATAAGTTCACCAAAAAGTTACTTTCTTGGAAGTATTCCATGTCAGTATAACACTTGCAGATTGTTTGCAGTGAAAATATATATATAAGTCCGCCTCTGTGGTGTAGTAGTTAGTGTGATTAGCTGCCACCCCCGGAGGTCCGGGTTCGATCCCTGGCTCGGCCGCGAAATTTAAAAAGTGGTACGAGGGCTGGAACGGGGTCCACTCAGCCTCGGGAGGTCAACTGGGTAGAGGTGGGTTCGATTCCCACCTCAGCCGTCCTGGAAGTGGTTTTCCGTGGTTTCCCACTTCTCCAGGCAAATGCCGGGATTGTACCTAACTTATGGCCACGGTCGTTTCCTTCCCTCTTTCTTGTCTATCCTTTCCAATCTTCCCATTCCCCCGCAAGACCCATGTTCAGCATAGCAGGTGAGGGCGTCTGGGCGAAGTACTCGTCATCCTCCTCAGTTGTATCCCCCGACCCAGAGTCTGAAGCTCCAGGACACTGCCCTTGAGGTGGTAGAGGTGGGATCCCTCGCTGAGTCCGAGGGCAAAACCGACCCCGGAGGGTAAACCGATAAAGAAAAAGAAGAAAATATATATAATTTTGGTTCTCCGGATACAATTATCTATAAAAAATTACAATTTTATTGTTGGATTTGTAGCAGTCTTAAACTGAGCCGTCGAAATACACAGAGTAAGTCTAGATTAGTCTGCAAGCTGAATCAATCAGCAAACCACTTAGTCTATTGTGATCGAAACATTTCACCACTTAACCATGTTCCAATAATAATGTTACCTGCTTTACGTCCCACTAACTACTTTTTTACGGTTCTTGGAGATGCCGAGGTGCCGGAATTTTGTACCGCAGGAGTTCTTTTACGTGCGACTACATCTTCCGACACGAGGCTGACTTATTTAAGCACCTTCAAATACCACCGGACTGAGCCAGGATCGAACCTGCCAAGTTGGGGTCAGAAGGCCAGCGCCTCAACCGTCTGAGCCACTCAGCCCGGGTTAACCATGCTCCACATCCCGAAAATATTGTAGCATGGTAATATTAACTAATACTAGAAAGTAAGACTAATTCGGCTTGACGCTATATCTCGCGCAATAACGTTCAGTCTCCTGTAAGTAAAACGAGCACTACGCCCCTGTTCGGAACATAGACAAATGAATCGGAAGGTGTTAGTTATTACATTTTCATACGTCGTAAATGGTTTCTCCTTTCGTCGCGAGGAGAGACATCACAGGTAGAAATAACTTGTCGCCGACTGACCTATAGCCTATGTATGGTGCATTCCAGTGCGTTCTATTGACTAGCAGAACTGCTCCAACTCCAATAGCGGAACATCATAAAGGAAACCACTCTGCTCGGGTCTTTGATCGCGTAGAGAGGAAGCTATTTGAAACTAGGTACTACAGACTTCACTACAAGGGAAATTTAATCAGTTCATTCGACCATTAAGGGCACAGTAGAGTGATCAAAATTTCACAAGATTAAAATAAACCATGTATTCCGATCACATTGCAAGGCATCACAATTTCGAGACATTCTTCACCTCACTCTAAGGTCCCCTCACGCGTTAAATGATCACTGGTAGACCTGTGTACAATAACGTTTTTAACTATAGTCAATACGCTAAATAAAAAGAGAATAATAATAATAATTATCATTATTATAATTATTATTAGTGTATTATATTATTATATTATATTATTATAATTGTAAATTACGGTCGTTCATAAGAGATGACAGCGTGTCGAAATTTTCCAGGCAGTTATTTAACTTATCAATAAATTTACCTAGATGGATCTCTAGTTTTTATAGTCTAGTCTAGTATATTCCAGGATTCGATCCTCGAAACTCAGAAAGAGGAGGAGATTAAATAACTACGCTACATAACCGATCAAAGTTGGAATATACAATTATTTTAAACTACCCGAGTTTGATGGGGAAAGACAGATTTTCACACTATATCACTGAAATTGATATACATTTAGAGCACGTCATGTACTGTAGATGCATAAGTGGGTAAACAGCAGCTCACCGAAGGCCACGTAATGGATGAACTAATGCCGGTCAGAATCCCACCGCCCCCATGAGTGTTCCCTTGATCAAAACTCGTGAGTGGTGTTTTGAACATCGTTCGTCTTTCATATACGGTGAGCACCTCTTCAGAAACCCCAATGGCCCATGTACTATGGGACTTTTAACAAAGCTGGAACGCTGTACCTTTTTATAATAATTCAGTGCTAATGACCTTACCAGTGTTGGCAGTTACTATCTTATCCTCGAACCTTAACAGTACAGGGAAACCACGCATCTGCCATTCAACCGAGGACATAAAACAAAGCGTTTGTTCAAATATTTGTTTCCTGGCTAGTAAGTCAATGAGACCTTTCAGTTTCCAGTGAAATATAAATGATGCGATGTCCTCACAATTATTGGATGACTGGCAATTTTAAGCGGCATTTCTTCCCGCTTTGGGCTCATTTTAATGGTGAGTTCTTATATAGCCTGGCCATTTAGTCCCTATCTTCGCAAACATGTCTACCCAGAATTGATCTGAAAGTTGACGACATAAATGTCAGTAGTTCATCTCTCACATTGCCTTGCCTCCAATTATAATAGAAATATATTTTCTTTACAGGAGTCTTTCATCCTCTCGAAAGCCTCGCTTGTCACATTCCTTCCACACCTGAAACACACATACATTGCCTGTTGATGGCTGGTTGTAGTGGCCTCAATGGTACAATGATAATCTTGTGAATGCCAGTGTCTGTCATGGCTCTTATTTATCTTCAGTTGTTTCACATGAGAGCAGCTAGTGATTTGGAATGTGTTGCTGTAGGATCCCACAGACTTAAGGAAATGACCAGAGCCGGCATGTGTCCCTTTTGATATAAGCACTTGATATTCCTTTGGATGAGCTATAGGATCCAATTCAATTTTGTCAGAGGAATAGTAAATTTCTTCTGATTCGTGCTTCCGTTTGAGAACCAATTTCTGCTGCTGAATGTAATCGATGAGAGGGTTATATCAGTGGCGGTTTCTGGTATAGCGCAATGGAGCAATGAACCTCCAGTTTATATCAAATTATACTGAACTACTAATTTTTCACAACTCCGTAGTCAGTCTCGAAGCGCCTGCTAAGCCTGTCTATCCGTAATATACTCGTACTGACTTTCAATTTAAGCGAACTGCGCAAAGTCCTGGCTGGAAACTCGTCGTAAATGCACCCCCATGCAAGGCCACATCTCTGTCCGTACCTGGGCGAAGGGTGTGGTGAGGTGCGGGTAGATGCCGCCCAACACGTAGACAAGACCAGGGTATCGCAGAAACTGATATCTGTGCTTTACGCATGCGCAATATGCCAATTTCTCTCACCCGTCTTCGTAATCTCAAGTCGTGTTGTTGGGGTTAGAAAACTAGTGCAAGCCTGCCATCTGTTGCCCTTACAGGAATTTAACTACGGCAGCAGCACCGCCGTCTCGATCCTCTTAAGGCGCGTCCAGACTTGTAACAGAACATTGTAACGTAACCGCGTCGCGCTCCTGTCTGGACGGTACTGCGTAACCTCGTCGCGCAACCTTAGCCCGCAACATGAACGATACGGAACGAGGTTCGCTGCGTTCCACTGCTTGTCGGTTTTCCCGCGTCACATCAAAGAGCTGCGCGCGCGGAAGTTACAGCAAGCTTGGACGTACACAGGACCTCGGCGCGTAACACACATTCGCCTCTGTCTGCTTGATCAGTAAAAATGTTGTGGACCGAGCAAAACACACTGCATTTTATTGAAATGTACAGAGCTAAGGAAGTGTTGTGGCTAACTAGCCATCCCAGGCATTTCAACAAAATTTTAAGGAATGACCACTTTCCCCATCCACTCCATTCTCCGGTTCACTCTACAGTACATATTCCCCAATATCCCCATCATGATGCACAGCATAATGTTCATCAGCTGCCGAACCCAACACATTTTCAAGGTTACACTGTTTCAACATCCACTCCTTCAGCTTCTCTATCCTCACCGAATACTACTACTACACCCAATTCTCCTCACTCCAACTCCAATCTGTCCACTGAGTCAAATACAGTAAGCAATTCCCACGATGTGGATATGGATTTTCAGGACTTGATTAGACTTACAAAATAGTGTTTCTGTGTTGAATAGGCAATTAAAATAGATAATGTTTGATGTATGAAACATAGAATATCCCAGCAATAAATTCCTTACTTACGTTTATATTTTCTTTTAGTGCTTCAATCAGAGCTTGACACATTCCGGTACAATAACACTAATCGACTGTTTGGATATTTTGAAAAGATACTGCAGACTAGTGTATGAACCACCGGTTGCTAGAAATCGTACTGTCACTGCCAGTCTCTCTTGCACCGAGATAGCCTCTCTGAATGTGGTATCCTTCTTAGCAACTTTAGGCCCTATCAAATTGATGAGGTGGGATCTCTCGCTGAGTCTAAGGGAAAAGCCAACTCTGGAGGTGGTGGTGGTGGTGATTATTGTTTTAAGAGGAAGTACAACTAGGCAACCATCCTCTATATAACACTAATCAGAGGGAAAATAGAAGGGATCCGACACTTCGAAAAATGAAGATATCGGTCAAAGAAAGACAAGGGCCACGAAGGGCGTGAAAATGAAAGACTCCCTAGCCCTCGCAAACCTAATAGCGTCAGGGTCGAAAAAGAACAAGGGTTGACCAAGGGGGGTCGGACAGGATAGATGAAAGAGAGGAGCCTGACACAAGTAAGTGGAAGCAATGCCAGGACTCAGCTGAGGACCCCGTGGTCGCCAACCCACGCTCCAAAGTTCAGAGCCCCTGAGGCCCGTTTTAGTCGCCTCTTACGACAAGCAGGGGATACCGTGGGTGTTATTCTACCGCCCCCACCTACAGGGGGACAACTCTGGAGGGTAAACGGATTAAGAAAGAAGGAAAGACATGCATTATTATTATTATTATTATTATATTATTATTATTATTATTATTATTATTATTATTATTATTATTATTATTATTATTATTATTATTATTATTGGAATTTCTAATATGTTTTCATTTTCATTTTCAATATACGTATTTCCGTTTCATTGCTGTCATTTTTATCATTTTTATTCAATTAATGTGAGTATAACTATGCAGTATAACTTAACCTCTACAAATGATGTTATGGCAGTAAATACATTGCAAAAATTATGTTGAAGATAACTACATTAATATTGTATCCATGTAAATTGTGGTTTATTGCGCGTTTCTCTTCTTTTTAAGACTGTACCCCGCTGCTAGTCAAACAACTACAACAGCTGTTTGCCTTTCCTCTATGTTAAAACGAAATGCTATCAGACCTTGCCAAATCTTTTCAAATCTTATCAAACCTTCAGCAATGTTGAACAGTCTTTGACAAGATTTGACAAATTTCTTGTGAAATGTTGAACTGACAGGAAAATGTAATGGTGTACAACACGTATAAGAGTGGTATTTCCTGCCCCAGAAGTTCAGGCGTTGTTATAGATTAAATTTATGAATGAAATATAAGTGTCCGCCTCTGTGGTGTAGTGGTTAGCGTGATTAGCTGCCACCCCCGGAGGTCCGGGTTCGATTCCCGGCTCTGCCACGAAATTTGAACAGTGGTATGAGGGCTGGAACGGGGTCCACTCAGCCTCGGGAGGTCAACTGAGTAGAGGTGGGTTCGATTCCCACCTCAGCCATCCTGGAAGTGGTTTTCCGTGGTTTCCCACTTCTCCTCCAGGCAAATGCCGGGATGGTACCTCACTTCAGGCCACGGCCGCTTCCTTCCCTCTTCCTTGTCTATCCCTTCCAGTCTTCCCATCCCTCCACAAGGCCCCTGTTCAGCATAGCAGGTGAGGCCGCCTGGGCGAGGTACTGGTCATTCTCCCCAGTTGTATCCTCGACCAAGAGTCTGAAGCTCCAGGACACTGCCCTTGAGGCGGTAGAGGTGGGATCCCTCGCTGTGTCCGAGGGAAAAGCCGACCCTGGAGGGTAAACAGATGATGATGATGAAATATAAGTCCGCACATTCCTCCACACCCTCCCCGAATTATTCAGATTACGAAATGAATGAATGTAATAGAAAGACATGGAGGGGGGGGGAAGGAGAAGTCTGCAGAGAATTACGACTTTCTTTCAAAGAAGAAATGTGTATTTCGGTCAGTTCAGTCACTTCAGGTTGTAAAATCTTATATACTGTACTAATTTAATATTGTAAAACTAAAGTACAGAGAACCGTCGTCAGGCCTGAAAATCGCTGAGCAGGGTCGGCTACAGTCAATCACTTGTTTATTTTCACTTGATGAAAAACGTGTTTAATAATTGCTTTACTATGCTTTCACTACCCATATTACCGGGCGAGTTGGCCGTGCGGTTAGGGGCGTGCAGCTGTGAGCTTGCATTCGGAAGATAGTGAGTTCGAACCCCACTCTCGACAGCCCTGAAGATAGTTTTACGTGGTTTCCCATTTTCACACCAGACAAATGCTGGGGCTGTACCGTAAATAAGGCCACGGCCGCTTCCTTCCCACTCCTAGGCTTTTCCTATACCATCGTCGCCATAAGACCTGTCTGTAAAAAAACTACCCATACTGAAACATTTAAACCTTCGACTTTTGCCTAAGCAATAATACTCTTGCGCGGAACTCGAAAACAAAAATCAGCACAAAGCGTTGGAAACGGAAACGACGCCTTGGTCAGGTTTAGCAAGTAAAATGTTTATAATGCCCACTAACTGTCTGAAACTTCATGTCAGCCAGGAAATTTGAACCACCATGTGTAGTTCTACGTGAATATAGCTGAGTTTGCCACCATCGCCTATGTTTCCGTTTAGTTGAATAATGCAAATAAAGATAGGCTGCTGCAGCTAAGTCCATCTTTCAGAGCTGCACTGTCTCAACTGGCGGAACGCTGGTAGGTTACGCGTTACGACCTGCGGCGCGGGGTAGAAAAGTTTACCTCGCAACCGCGGTGCGTAACATTGCCCCGTTTAACCTTGGCGCGCGACGTGGTTACGTTACAGAGTTAGGCGCGCATGCCTGCTCTATGCCACTAGTTTAACACAGGAAGGCGCGACTACCAATAGTTCTCCAAATCGCCGTTAGAGTGCAGCAGTAGACGCACAATCTTCGCTGACAGTGTGGGTGTAGCACTGTATTATTGGTGCATGAATGTGTGTGAAAACTTGAGTTATTTTGTACAATGAGTAAACGTGTCTGGTCACTTTCGTTCGTACAAGATATATTTTGAATAGAACTGTGAAATGAATTAATCATGTTATGTTTATAGATATTTCAAAAGTGATTTTAAGGTGTTGGTACTTGTTTCTTTCCGTTCGTGCAAGGTATATTTTTCGTAGAACTGATACTTCAGATTCTTTCCCCGAAATATTCAACTGTTGTATACCATGTTGCCAATCTCGGCAAGGTTGTTCGCAGCTAGAAAATATACGACTCCATGAAATACCGTCTAGAAGGGAATTAAGAGAAAAGCGGCTGTCGGCTTTATCTAGGCAAGGACCTCATGAAGGAAGTAATTCGATATCCTCAGATTACTCTCGCATCTGTGCCTTTACACCTTATTTCAGAATTTGATGGAGCCTCCGCGGCTCAGGCGGTAGACACCGGCCTCTCACCGCTGGGTTCTGTGGTTCAAATCCCGGTCACTCCATGTGAGATTCGTGCTGGACAAAGCGGAGTCGGGACAGGTTTTTCTCCGGATACTCCGATTTTCCCTGTCATATTTAATTCCAGAAACACTCTCGAATATCATTTCATTTCATCTGTCATTCATTAATCATTGCCCCGGAGGGGTGCGACAGGCTTCGGCAGCCGGCACAATTCCTATCCTCCCTGCTAGATAAGGGCTTCATTCATTCCATTCCTGGCCCGGTCGAATGACTGGAAAAAGGCTGCGGATTTTTTGCCAGAAGGTGATTAAAGCCGTGGAGGATAGTGGATTGCTTGTGATAAAAATTGTGACGGTCAGTCACGAAACGCCTTCATGTTTAGACATTTTGGACAACCTCAGATATCCAGACGATAATATTCCAATCAAACTAGAAACAGGAAATCAAATCCTAACTTGCGGGTACTAGGTTCGTGTTGTTGAAGAGAGGATGGAGTGTGACATTTGTGTCAGCAACATCTCACTGCCTAGAGCTTCGACACCTCTAAATGTAACTGATTATACATCAGGACAGAGGAGGAGTTCGATACCCAAAACCTAGTTTTGTTGCTCTGGTGAAGCATCTCCAGGAGTTCGTTTAAACTGATGTGCCCTATTGTCGAAGTCCTTCAAACGTATGAGCGTAATACGAGGACTTGCGACGTCTTCCCTTTCAGAATACCGGGCGAGTTGACCGTGCGGTTAGGAGCGCGCAGCTATGAGCTTGCATCCGGGAGATAGTAGGTTCGAACCCCACGGTCGGCAGCCCTGAAGTTGGTTTTCCGTGGTTTCCCATTTTCACACCAGGCAAATTCTGGGCTGTACCTTAATTAATGCCACGGCCGCTTCCTTCCCATTCCTAGGCCTTTCCTATCCCATCATCGCCATAAGACCCATCTGTATCGGTGCGACGAAAAGCAAATATTTAAAAAAAATCTTTCAGAATGTGTTTTGTTACAGTGTGAGGTCAAAGAACATCAGCAAAATGTTAGTGATATTATCCTAACCAAGTTCGTAAGACCTCTATTATTTGATATTGCGTTGGCAAGAACACAAAAAGTACGGTACCACTCCAAGCCTTCGTCCAGGAAAATCTTTAAATTGTGCATGAAGAGGCCAACTGCGACTTCGTGCAGGTAATATTGCCGATATTTAATATTACTGATGTAATTTACGAGCTTCAGTGAACATATGACCATACTGCATAGTGTTTTGTAGGCTGTCGTCATTAGAATTAGTTTAGACTATTGTGCGTCTATGTCTGTCATCTAGCGGAGAAATTTTTTCGCAGCGTAGTCGCAAAAAGGCTCGCATAGAGCAGGCAGTATAGGAGAATCGAGACGGCGGTGGGCAGCAGAGAATAGTATGCATAGTTAACACTAGTGTTGGGAAGCATCATTACTACCAAAAGTCATATTAAACTGCCAAGTTCCCAAATATATCAATACTTACTAAACATCTATTCATGTGCCTTCTTTGGAGAAGTAACTTTTTGGAGAGAAACTAAAATTAAAAATCATTGAGGCAAAGAATAGCGGGAAGATAATACCAATGAAAATGTTAATTGGCTATCCCACACGAGTTCGTAAAATAACGTTACCAACAGTGCGAACACACATCCCTAAAGTTTTCTCCTGCTTTTCAAATGTGATACTCGTGTTTATAAAACATTACAGTATTTATCATAATTCGTTATCTTATTGTATGCTGTGCAGGCGGGTCAGTGTACTATTGTGCCGTACAGAAACTACATTTTTAGGACATAAAGGAGTTACAATCTTTTGTTCGTGTGCTTTTTTTTGTGTATTGTGGTTGCGTCTACAATCTTTGTGTCCGGAAAAGGTAAGGAGCTTCAAAATGAGTATGAACAGTGTCCAGATAGGAAGACAAACTTTTCTTCTCTCACTCTCTCTCTTGAGCACAAACTTGAGATTAAGAACGCCGGCCGCTTACTGCCTCATCTTGATATAACGAAGAAATCGTGCGTAAATTCAGAATGGATATATGCAAAAGAACCGACTAACCGAGTGGATCTATGGGTGCGAAACTACTAACAGGATGTTTTGTTTTCCCTGTTTATGTTTCGTGAGTAATGAAAGCGGAGGGACATGGACCAAAGTCAGAGTGGTAGTGTGTGTTGTGGAGGGGGGGGGGATTGGCACAAGAATTCTTACTTCTGTTGAACCCCCAGTGACGAAAGTCACGAGCCGCCACTGGGTTATATACAAATATACTTCGCTGCTTTTCACTTCATAAAATCGTAGTAGGCCTACATCTACAGTAGTCTTAGCTGAGGTTGATCTTAACTTTCTAACAACTGCATGTTTTTCTCAGTCTGCTTCTAAGCGCCAACGGTCTCTAATTTATGCTACTCAGCTTTCCTGTTTCTCTTGTGCATTCTGCATTACGCAGTGGTTTTGTTTGCACTTCTTACTGAAAGGAGTTCTCTAGATTTTTATTGGAGCCATCCACGAATGTTTCTCTTAAACTCCTCTGAGAGCAGAACTTAGCTTCCCAATCAGCATCACACACAGAATCTCGAGCAGCGCTTTTCTAATGTCTGTCGGCAGATTGCCTAGCCTCTCACTCTAAAGCAGTTAGCTGAATGGGTTAGATAGTAGAGTGCTTGATAGCAGTGACCAAGGTGGTGGGTTTGATCCCATCTCAGTTCGGTGGTATTTGAAGCGACTTACGTACGCCAAACCTCGTAACGGTACATCCACCTGCACATCTCCTGGCACAGAATGTCCCACTTTCCGCAGTCTACGAAAATCTTAAAGAACTTACTTGTTACTGGGACGTATAAGAAATAGAATGGTGGTTCTTTCCGCGAGCTGAACCAGGCCCGGCTATTAGCGTCCCTCTCCAAATTTCAACGTAAGTCAGTCTGGCTTCACGTTCAGAAGCATTCTCAGACGCCTCAGACGTGGACTAGGGTTCTGTTTTGTTTTACTATTGATTTTACGTCGCACTGACACAGATAAGTCCTAAGACGTCGAAGGGATAGGGAAGGGCTAGGAGTGGGAAGGAAGCGGCCGTGGCCTTAATTAAGGTAAATCCCAGCGTATGTCTGGTGTGAAAATGAGAAAACTCAGAAAACCACGGCTACCGATAGTTGGGTTCGAACCTACTATCTCCCGAATGTAAGGTCACGGCTGCGCACCCCTAACCGCATGGTCAACTCGCTAGGTGGTTAAGGATAGTGTGTGTGTGTATATATGTATCCCACTTCTTAAGGGGCCTTTAAGGACTGTAGTGTATCTTAGATGGCGTTGTTTCCTGTATATTGATAAAGATTCGTTTCTGGAGCGAGATAGGGTGAAATATGTTTATATGACAGAGAGACTGTTAGAGAGATTGAAATAATGTGAGTAAAAGTGTATTCTGGATTTTAGGACTGGTGCTGGTGCAAGGTACCCTGTCAAGACAGTCTAGAAATACAGCTGAGTAAGTCGTCACACCGCACATGTGACACACTAATATTTACCATCTATTGTATTTACTTGAGGAGCAATCATCTCCTAGGAGGAGGCTAACATTAGACTGCACCTTTGGATTCTTTCTTTCTTTCTTTCTTTCTTTCTTTTTTGCACACCAAATTAACGGCGCGTGGCCTCCGTAGAGGTCTGGTGCAGATCTTTAGATTTGACAACTTCTACGCAACCTGTGCGTCTGTGTGGATGATGCCTTACATAATGTTGAAGAGGACGTTAACACCAAGCTCACGATCCAGCGGAACTAACCGATGAAGGTTAAAATCCCCGACCCGGTCGAAAGTCGAACCCGGGACCTTTTGTACCAAAAGCCAGCGTGCTGATCACTTAGCCATGGAGCCGGACGTTATAGGTACTACATGACGAAATAGTTTCAAGATCACAGGATGTTTCTATAACGTGGAACCAATTTTACCTAATTTCGTACTTTATTCAAATTATAATATGATCTGTCTTGAACATCCAAAGTCGTTAATAATTAAACCGTTCATAGTTTCAAAAATATAAAATTAACTTTTTCCATTTGCTTCAGATCTTTGGTTACAGACTAAGTGAATATGCATGGCCACGGACATTATAAGCCTAGACTCGCATGATTCCAAACATCATACATATGAATAAATGAAATTGGACATAAATACTAAGCACCCTGCAAAAGTGGACATATTGTCAGTGGTCATAAAACTGTGGGCTTAACATCCGTGAACACTTTAAATACGTTACTCTAGGAAAAATTTATTGGAAGGGAATGCGGAAAAATCCGTGTACATACCACAGTGTGACAGCGGATGAAAGCGACCATGACTGGTCATATCTCTGAGTTCAAGCTTCTCAAGACTGTCAGTTTATCTCTTCCGATAAATATGAATATTTATTTTAGCCTATATAACGTAGCGTAATGTCCATCTCACCCGGTGAGTTATTATTATTATTATTATTTTTATTATTACCGATAGGCCTACTTAGAATAGAATCCTTCCAAAAATAAATTACGGCACTCAAAAAACCTATGACTGTATAAGTGATCACATGAACATGACTATTTATTTATTTATTTATTTATTTATTTATTTATTTATTTATTTATTTATTGAATCGATTTTGGCCAGCTATGGACAGTGTAAATCACTCTCTCTGATTTCAGTTTCCTTTGGCGCTAACACCAATATTCAAGGTGCTCAGATACGTTAGCCTCATGTCGGTAGATTTATTGGCAGGTAAATGAACTCCCGCGGGACAAAATTCCGGCACCTCGGCGTCTCCTAAAACCATAAAACCTAGAAACAATAATATTAAAAATTGTTATTACACCAGTATTCCTCCATTATTTTCCTTGCGGCTTCCTTCCGTCCAACGTTGTTTCTTCTTGGCCGCTGTGTTTGGTTCCTTGGCTGAATGGCCACCGTACTGGCCTTCATATGAGAGGGCCCGGCTTCGATTCCCGGTCCGGTCGAGGATTTTAACTGCGTATTGTTAATGGCTTGAGGACTGGGTAATTGTGTTCCTCTGAATACATATTTTTTCTTCCTCTACATGCAACATGGCACATTACTGACAACCACAGAAACACGTAACAGTGGATACATCTCTCAGCACGGCATCAGGAAGGGAATACGGCCGCAAAACTGGGCCAAACCTACAAGTGATGATCACTAGGGAGCGGATTTTTATGCAATTACATATTTTTTTGCGTAAGTTTTAACGCAAGTTACGAAGTTCATTATTCCTATTGTGCATCCCCAAGTGTAAAAACTGAATCTTATTTCACATAAAAACACATATTTTCACATTTTTAATGTAAATACATATTTTAAGAAAATCTATAATAAACACATAAATCGGCAATATTTGTTGATCAATAAAATTTAAAATGCTTCTGTGTTATAAAACAATGCTCATATTTTCATTTTACGATTACGGTATTGTTTTTAACAGTGTATTTAACATAATGTATCTGAATGTTTCGGCTATTTATGGACTTCCCTCCATAAGTTCTAAAACTTGCTGGTCACTGGCTACGTCGTTACATTTATACAGCGATTTGATTTGCTGCACAAGATGTTTCTTTGCATGATGTCATTCCAACTCTTTATGAGTCAGCCCTCTCGGGTTTTGTTTATAGAATATCAGCGAAAGGCAATCACGGAGAGATAAGGTGACGTAATTCCGTTACGACATGGGAGACTCTGAAGAATATTGCCCCACAATTAGGTAGTGGAATTTCATCACTCCTAAGAGTAAGGTTAGCTGTTCGGGTCCATATATCATTCCCGTGGTCGTGTGATTTTGTATGGATTTATAAGAAACATTTCCTTCAGTGTCCGCTGCTATTCTTTTTATTGAAACAGTGATTCACCGTAAATGCGTGTGTCGTAACCTGCAAAATAATGCCAAAAGAGAAGTCGAGTACAAGGTCGCGTCTTCAACAATATGTAGTGGAATTTAAAAGCATTTTCACTACCGATGGAAAAGTATTTATTTTGTCAACCGTGTGGTAAAACAGTACGTGCAGATCAACGTTCTCAAGTAATCCAGCATTTGTCTGGAAATAAACATACTGCGGCTGCTTCGCGTGTGCGTTCGCGACAATTACTAATAGCTGAACCAGCTACTTCAAATGCAGGCCCACCTAAATATTCCCAGTATTATTTAGATGTGTGCAGAGCATTCGTTTGCGCCGACATTCCTATTGGTAAAATAAATAATCCGCGACTGAGAAATTTCCTAACAAAGTACATTAATTTTGAGCCTCCAGACGAATCCACATTAAGGAAAAACTATCTCCCAAAATGTTACGAAGAAACTTTACAGAGAATTCGGGCAGTATGTGATAGCGAAAAACTGTGGGTGAGCATTGACGAAACCACTGATTCAAGTGGCAGAAAAATAGGAAATGTTGTAGTTGGTGTGTTGAAGAATGACAAAACTGCTTGCGAACATTCTTATTTGCTAGCGTGTAAAGAAATGCTTGCTGCAAACCATGTCAATGTAGCTAGGTTATTCAATGAGGCCATGCACTTACTTTGGCCAAAAGGTATAAAATACGACCATGTATTGCTTTTCCTTACTGACAGTGCAGCTTACATGAAAAAGGCAGCCGAAGGCCTTTCTGTGAGCTTTCCGAAAATGATACACGTAACTTGCGTTGTTTATGCTCTACACAGGTTATGTGAAACTGTGCGGGCTCAGTAACCTGAAGTGGATACAGTGTCTAATGGCAAAAAAGTCTTCGTAAAAGCACCCTCAAGAATCGATCTCTTTAAAGAGAAAAACCCGGACCTTGCGCTTTCTCCTCTGCCTATTGTTACGCGGTGGGGTACCTGGCTTAGCGCTGTGGTATACTACGCAGACAATTTCGAAAGTTTTGCATCCGTTGTGAACGTGCTAGATAAAAACGACGCGTCGTCAATTGAGATTCTTCAAGAGATACTAAAAGACAGCTCTTTGAAAAATTATTTGGCGTTTATATCTACCAATCTAAGCTTCTTGTGTAAAACTATAGACATACTTGAAAAATCCACTAACCTGTTGTCTGAAACAGTGAAGGAAGTGCGCGCTGTTGAAAATAAATTAGATTCACTCCCGGCTTAGCAGGTACAGGGACTGTTAAAGGTCAAATATCAAAATTTGTTCAGGAAAAACAGAGGATTTCAAACAATGTGCCAAATTTCTAATGTATTAGAGGGTGCTCATGTTGGCGAAATTGATGGCGTTATTCTTGGTGACATTCCTCTCTTTAACTATGCACGTCTGACCTCCTGTGATGTGGAGCGATCGTTTTCGCACTATAAGGCGTTCTTTAGAGATAATCGGCATGCATTTGTGATGGACAATTTGGAGATGACCTTTGTTGTTCACTGCAATTCTGAGACTACAGTACTTCTAGCAACTAATATTCCAGCGTGTGATGGGTGAGTACGAACTGGTACTATTTTTTCAAAGATGATAGGTGGCTTTTGCCATATTTAAACAAAACATTACCTTTAAAAAAATAACCATTCATAATATCTACTCTGGCATATCAAAAATTAATATACCATACAGCACGCTTCATACACAGACATCGTTTTGCCTTATGGAGCATGTTTGGTAGCACTATATTCTAATACAAAACATTATACTTATTTACTTCTTGAGCGCGACTAGTTATGTGATATTTAAAGGAAAATAATTTCAATATTTAATCACATATTTTAAAGTTTTCAGCACATAAAAAATAAATATTTTTCACATTTTTAGCACATAAAAATCCGCTCCCTAATGATCACAATAAATTGGGAAAGAGACCATTATTATTATTATTATTATTATTATTATTATTATTATTATTATTATTATTAAATTATTAATTACATGAACATAATGGTCAAAGAACATAACACACAGGAAAGGTTTCTTGATTTACCGTCGTATATCTGTATTTGAACAGCCGTATGTGGTATTCTGTCGTGCTATTAGCAGTTTTGAAATGGGCTATAACCCCCATATCGCCAAAGCAGGGCTTACGAGAACATTGCTAGTGTGCTCAGTACGTTTTATCAATATTTGCTGGCCATGCCATTAACTAGCCCTGTGGAGCTATTTGAGATCCCTGTGGGCATTGCTGGGTAGGCTGAAATAATCAGGAGAATAGTACTCCCTAGAGTTTACAGTGATACGGGAAGAGAAGCAAAACGAGCGGAAAGTTATCCATTCACCAGCTACAGTACAAACAAAACTAACCACACTCTTGAACGAAACCGGCAGAGAGCGCACTGACACCTACAGTATAGAATCTGAAATTAGTATTTGATTCACAGCTGAGTTTTATTGTGTGTGAGTTCTTTGTTGAGTGCTAAGAGTCAGATAAGACTACTAAAAGCAAGCAAATTTGTAGTTCTATGTGACTGCTTATATCGTCATTATAACCACAGGTTCTTTAGTTCCACGAAGAAATTGAATAACAGGAATGTGACGTTTCACTTCATAAATAATTCACGTGTACGTCTGGCTCCTTGGGTGAATTGTCAGCATACTGGTTTTGCTTCAAAGGGCCCCGAGTTCGATTCCTGTCCCGGCTGGGAATTTTAACTGCATGTGGTTGGTTACTTGCTCTGACTCGGGCTTGTATTCGGTTTTCTTTTTCAATATTTTAACGTCGCACCGACACAGATAGGTCTTATGGCGGCGATGGGATAGGAAAGGCCTAGGAGTGGGAAGGAAGCGGCCGTGACCTTAGTTACTGTACAGACCCAGCATTTGCCTGGCGCAAAATTTGGGAAATCACAGAATACCATCTTCAGGGCTGGCGACAGTGGGATTTGAATTCACTATCTCCCGGATGCAGCCGGCCCCGTGGTGTAGGGGTAGCGTGCCTACCTCTTACCCGGAGGCCCCGGGTTCGATTTCCGGCCAGGTCAGGGATTTTTACCTGGACCTGAGGGCTGGTTCGAGGTCCACTCAGCCTACGTGATTAGAATTGAGGAGCTATCTGACGGTGAGATAGCGGCACCGGTCTAGAAAGCCAAGAATAACGGCCGAGAGGATTCGTCGTGCTGACCACAGGCCACCTCGTAATCTGCAGGCCTTCGGGCTGAGCAGAGGTCGCTTAGTAGGCCAAGACCCTTCAAGGGCTGTAGTGCCATGGGGTTTGGTTTTGATCTCCCGGATGCAACCTCACAGCTGTGCGCCCCTAACTGCACGGCCAACTCGCCCGGTATTCGTCTTAATACACTTCTCTTCATTCAATATATCACACTGTCAATCACAGCAGAAACCCGTAATAGCCCATATATCTCTCCAGACAGAGTTGGCCGCAGAAAGGACATCCCGCCGTAAAACTGGGTCAAGTCCGCATCATGTGCCGACTTCAATAAATAGGGAAAAAAGGTTATGAAGAATAAGTCATCCTACATGCATAAGTCGCAGTTCGATCCACGGCTGTCTAGGTAAGAAGCCAGTGACAATTTTACTCAGTTTCACGATGGCTTAACACTGAAGCGGTCTACTACTACCAGTATATAAGTGCCAGCTTTATAGTGTCCAGATAACATACCTTCCCGAAGGCCCCGAGTTCATTCCCCGGCCATTCTTCTTTTTCTTGGCCTTTTCCCAATTACTTGAGGTCAGCGCTTCATTCGGACTAATCTCTGTTTTACGCCTTTGCAGACACCAACCATACGTGGAAGGATGTTTTCACTATTGCATGTTCGGCAGTGGCTAGTAGGGGTGTGATGTGTTTTATGTGAATGAAGAGGTGTTTATTAATATTAACACGAAGATCCAGCGGCCCGAGGTAGAAGAATTAACTGAACAGGTATGAAATCGCAGGCCCGGCCGTAAATCGGTTTTGGGGCCCGTCTGAACCGAAGGCTGCAACACTAACTGTTTAGCCAAAGAGTCGGACTCTAAACTGATCGTAGAATGGGGTACACTCAGCTTGGTGAGAGTAAATAAGGACTCAAGAGGAGGAGGAGTAGTAGTAGTTTTTTTTTTTTTTTTTTTTGCTAGGGGCTTTACGTCGCACCGACACAGATAGGTCTTATGGCGACGATGGGATAGGAAAGGCCTAGGAGTTGGAAGGAAGCGGCCGTGGCCTTAAGGTACAGCCCCAGCATTTGCCTGGTGTGAAAATGGGAAACCACGGAAAACATTTTCAGGGCTGCCGATAGTGGGATTCGAACCTACTATCTCCCGGATGCAAGCTCACAGCCGCGCGCCTCTACGCGCACGGCCAACTCGCCCGGTAGTAGTAGTAGTAGTAGTAGGCTAGTAAATATGAGGCGCGTTCACCTACGACAAAGATTTCTCTAGACAGCTCCCAGCAGAAAACACGGCTTGTTCGTGGATTGTTTATTTGTTTCTTTTTTGTTTTGTTTTAGAGAAAAACCTTGGCCTTAGGATTGCGCTGAGGCTGAGGGACGTTGATGTAATAACCATTGTCTCTACAGTAGAACATCAGACAGTCCCAAAAGTGAGGTTAAAAAATGCACGATGCTTAATGAGATCCACTTAGGAAAGTAATAGAACAGTACTCTCACTTTACAGGATATTATATAAACTAAGATTTTCGGCTTATTTATAGTAGGCATCACTCTGGAAACAGAAATAGATACACTATCTCCCCAATGACACTCCATTATCCTGTAACAGTCGGCAGCAGACACGGTTTGTTTGTGGGTTTTGGTTTTTCCATTTTTGTTTTTGAGAGGCATATTGGTCTTAGTACTGCGCTGAGGCTGAAAGATGTTGATGTAATAACCAGCTTCTCTACGACAGAACATCATAGGTTACTAGACAGCGTCGTATGCACGGTGCGCCACAATGAATCATACCTGTCTATTGTCAATGCTTCGGAGAATGATGTCCCTGTTCTCGAAAGCCTGACCAACAATAAATATGGCAACTTCTTTCATTCCAGGGGTATTCAAGAGACCTCGGTGCTCTCCAGAGGCTTCCAGTTAGTATTAATTAGTATTTGGAAGATCTTTCCAGGCTTAAAACCTGGGTAGTTGCCACAAAGGATATCTCTCCTGCTGTTATTGTATGTATGTATGTATGTTGAGTATTCTGCCCGAAGGCTAGTTGGATCCTCAACAGGTCCACCATTAGCTGTCATAGATGGCCAAGGTGTCACTGAAGAGGTGTACTACGGAAATGAGGAGTGAAGTAGTTTCCCGTTGCTTTCCTCACTGAGCCACAAGTTGCTATTACATATCAGTCTGCCAAGCCCACTGAAATGCATGCACCAACCGATCCTATGAGCAACATTTTTACACCATTAATAGCAGGGACTGGCTGCATAAGGAATGGCATTACTGGTATCACTCATACCTCAGCCAATTTCGTATTGTCAAAGCCAAGGATAAGACTGAGACAGGTCAATGGAAGTAATAAATTAATTTTAGCCCATACCAGAAGACATAGTGCACTGTAAACACTACATCTCGCCAGCAAAGGCAACCTGCTGTTATTATCACCAACAAATTATATCCGGAGAAATGAAGGCTGCTGAGGTTCAGGCATGAAGGAGCTAATCCTGTGGTATGCTTGCCCCTGAACCTTCAAAGTTCGTATAAAGTTGCCTTCCTTCACCTATTGTGTTCCAAAAGTAATTTGAAAACACCTGTTGTACTTACGGATAGCAAAGAGAAAGTGCTCGTGGTGAGAAAGCTGTGGATGGGTTCAGGATACGATCTAGGGAGGGAAGGTGGACCGATATTGTTATTGGAATAATCAGTGAGGAGATCGTGCCGAAAGACAGATAAATTAATTACATTCCCCGCTTGTTTTGCGATTATCTTGTAGCAGTTTTTGGAACTTGTTTCTTCCTAACAACACTAGTGATTTTTCCCTGTTTTCCCTGGTGTAGTAGTAGACTTATATGAACTTAGGGGATCGATGGAGCGAGTCGGTTGCGACTAGGGAACGAAATTGGATGCGCTTTATTCATATACCATTGGCTGGCTGGCGTTTGGCATTTGTTGTGAATTGTTAGAATTATTACTAGAGATCAAAAATTGGCAAGACAGAGGTTTAGTGATTGAATTATTGAAATATGGAGGAAATAACGTAGTAGAAACATTAGCGGCTAAAGGAGATGAAGTATTCAAGAAATTGAAGATGTTGTATGAGGGCCATTCAAAAAGAAGCGAGCCGGAGACTGTAAAATGAGAACCTGTACCGTTATTTGAAAAGCAACTTGTAATTTGCAGTGGCTATACACGGACTCCAGAATTTAACTTATAGACTGAAGTGTGTAGTACATTTAGTACATTAGAAATTTAGGGCCAAATAAATCTGAAATGTAGTGCTGTTAGACCACCTCCTTAAATGCCCTATGGTTTGCCGGCACTATTTGTACTTTCAAATTGTCAAATGATAGAAATCGAGACATTCCTACGTACAGCTGGCCATGGCTGAACACAGGCTCGAGTAAATATACACCAACATGGTCTAAAGTCTGTCCTTGAGCTTTATTAATCGTCAGATTGAATGCAAGGTGAATAGAAAACTGGCGTCTTTTTAAATTGAGTGGAAGATTAGTGTGCGATGGAGTTAAATCAATTCTAGGAATCAAAACTCTGTCCATCACCCAACCCGGTAACGATTTCGAGATCCAAACAACTGTCATGCAATTTTAATTCAATTAATCTTGTTTAATTTAGAAGCCCCTGTGTAGCATTTAAGTTTCTTAATAACATTATAATTGCTCGAGGTTTTAATGTAAGGACATAATGAGGCAAGCCGCTTAATTCTAAGCTGTTCAGAAACTCAATGGGAAATTTCAGTAATGAGTTATTTACACGTTCTGGCTGTTCCCGGTAGAAGACCTATAACTTTAGAATTGACTAGCGAATGTACCCGTGCTTCGCTACGGTATTCTACATTGTATTCGAATATCGAAGTAAATAGTGTACATGCAGTAAATAAGATAGTTTTAAAATTGCATGTCTCTTAGCGTTATCCGAGAAAGAGCATGGGGAGGTCCCCGTACGTTTCCAATGTAAAGTGTTTGTTACGGATTTGTGATATAACGGCAGGCTCACTTGCCTACTGGCATTCACAATCAGGTTGGGAAGTTTACATTATAATTGCAGGCCCCATTGCCTACTATGCGGACAGAATCGATTTGGGGAGTTTTCGTTAAAATGGCAGCCCCCCTTTCCTACCTCCAGACAGATTACAGTTTTTATTATAATGGCACGCAATTACCCTACTATCACTCGAAATTGAGTTGTGCAGTTATCATTATAATGACAGGCCCCTTTTCCTACTGCCAGCCAGCGTACTGCCAGTCACACCAAGTTGGTGAGTTTCCATCAAAATAGCAGGCCACTATGCCTAATGCCAGTCACATTTTAGATGAGTACATTTCTTTATAATGGCGGGAACCCTTGCCTACTGCCAAACACAATCGGGTAGGGGAGTTTTAAACAAAACTGCATGCTCACTTACCTTCTGCAAGTCAAATCGAGAAGGGAACTATTCATTACAATTGTAGGCCTTCCTTACTAATGACAGTTACACAGGAGTTGGAGAAGGAACCCTTTCCTACTGCCAGTCAAAGTCGGTGTGGGGAGTACTGATTACAATAGCAGACCGACCCTTTCTCGATCGCTAAATCGACATCAGTGAATATATATAGATCGACATACGAAAGTATATGCGTGTTTACAATATTGAAGACCTTCATTTACAGATTAACTGCTACTAAACGTACGTCATATCGACAAAGGATTATACCATAAGACACGCCGGATTTAGTGGCCTAAATGGCTGGTCCAATGATATGTCATCTATTCTTGGGTCAGATTTAGAAACGTGGAACAGGGTAAAGGTTTTGTAAGATCATCTCACATTACATTACTTTTCGGATAATAATGTGACAGCTACATACGTAGCATTTGGCTCACATATGGCTACTGAGTGGGCCAATTTTCGTGAAGAGTTTGATGATTCTGTATTTCATATAAGTAATTGAAAGTATGAATAATGCATGTGAAAATTCCAAATTGACTTAACATCGATTAATAGAGAAAAATCAAACGTAAAAGGGATACAGATACGGCATAAAGTCATAAGACCAAGGTTGTAGATCATTCCAAATTGAACGGAGATTGTGCAATCCGTTACGTGATAGGAATTTCCGAAGGTCTGCACCATCATTAAAATTGCCTGCATATTTCGATATTCTTCGGGGATAAAAAATGAAAAATTTAATGATATAGGATTTTTCATTCGTTACAGGCTAAAACGTATAATTTTGTCAAATTTCAATTATCTTCTTATTCTTCTGGCAGATTATGCCACAATGTGGATTTTGGGCGAGGCGGGTAAAAATTAGGACTTTCAGGAAATCAAAAATTATGGAGATTGTTATTATTACCCCTTAAACGGAAAGCTGTACGAAAATTTCGCCAAAATAGTCAGTGTAGAGGTACACAGTCGTTACGATTTGATTTATATAGATAAGGAATCTGCTCCATGTAAAACACCTTTTGGGCTATGTCCGCTGGACTTAACCTGCAAAAGTGACCATTCATGATATCTCCCTTATTAATCCTCCTGACGAAAAAATGCACATGAAAAAAAGGTTTAGAGGTGGAATTCCATCAGGTTTGGTCGATTTCCAGTCAGGTTGGTCTTGTTCTGTATATATTGTGGAAGAGTAAAATCACCATTTCGGTTCCTTATAAACCGCCAGTCCATTCCGGAACATGAAATGTTATTTACGTTTAAAACCTACCTTTGGACAGGTGGATGCTAAATATAAATTTTGTTTCGAATGTCTTCAGTAGTTTTCAAGTTGTAAGGAATACGCTTTACACGCACCCGCTCGTGAGTTAAGTCCGATGGGACTTGTACAGAAAAACGGTCCTTTAATGATATCTCCCTTATTGATCCTCGTATCGAAATGATGCACATGAGAAAAAAAGGTTTAGACATTAATTTCTACCAAGGTAGGTAGACTTCCATAAACTTTTGTTGTGTATATTTTTTGGAAGTGCAAAATCACTGTTTCGGTTTCGTATAAACCCCCAGTTAGTTCAGGGATTTAGAAACAATATTTGCCCTGAAACCTATCAAGGACAGGTGTATTCTAAATACGAATCTTGGTGGAAATGCATCCAGTAGTTTCTAGCATTCACGTACATACGGCGTAATTAAGGAAGAAAATAATACAGTTAAGAATGTTGAAACTAATAGAAAATGGATTATAACTGAGGACAGCCGGATAACGACAAATAAATAAATGCCGTGAGTTATGGATATAATAAAGCGCTAACAGAGGAGAAATTTAGGTTCAGTGATTCTTAGGTAAACAAATATGAAGATGACTAATGGTGTTATTACTTAATCTATTCGAGGGCGGTTATAACCTCCAACGATATTCCGCCAATATCCCGCAGATGAGCCGATTGATGCCTCTCTTGCCATCTACCCAAGGAACAACCACGAATTTAAAAGCATGATGAGGAAAATGGCAATACGTTACTTCCCTACTGGCATGCAGTCAGAGACGTTGCCATGGTAACCTGTAGGTTCGTTGTCGGTCTGTCGGTCACTAAATGCAGAGCATGATACCAGCAGAAAATTGTAAATTTCTCCGTCATGTGAAGAGTAAGGTAAATTATGAACATAACGAAAGTTGTTTATAATGAAGAGACGTTTCACGTACGGTAAACGAAGTTTACAGAAAATCAATAGTATAAGAGAAAATAGAGGAAAACCACTGTGGTTTTCCTATAAACACCCCGTCTATTCAAAGATTTTAAAATTATATGCATATCGGAACCTTTCCTGGGATGAGTATACTCTAAATATGATGTTTGGCTGAGATCTATCCAGCCGTTTCGACGTGATGGTGGGAAAACCACTCTGGTTTTCCTATAAACCCCCCGTCTATTCAAGGATTTTAAAATGATATGCATATCTAAACCTTCCCCGGGATTAGTATACTCTAAATACAATGTTTGGTTGAGATCCATCCAGCCGTTTCGACGTGATGGTGGAAAAACCATTCTGATTTTCCTATAAACCCCCCATATATTCAAATATTTTAAAATGATATGCATATGGAAAACTTCCCCGCGATGAGTATCCTCTAAATATGAAGTTTGGTTGAGATCTATCCAGCCGTTTCGACGTGATGGTGGAAAAACCATTCTGGTTTTCCTATAAACCCCCTGTCTATTCAAGGATTTTAAAATGATATGCATATCAAAACCTTCTCCGGGATGAGTATACCCTAAATATGAAGTTTGGTTGAGATCTATCCAGCCGTTTCGACGTGATGGTGGAACAGACAAACAGACAGACAAACAGAAACAATTTTATTTATATAGATTTTTACACTCGTTCTTCACCCCCTTTCCATCCCCGCCCAAAGGAGTCCTATGAGTGCCTTACACAACAGTATATTTTTTTCCCAGATATTAAGTCTTATTTGTACCTATTTTGGTTGACAGCTATGCCCAAACGTACATGCATAATCTCACTGCTCTAGAATCCTGGAGCTGACGTTGCCATGGTTACGGCAGTTCATTTCTTTATCCGATTCCTAGAGCAGGGGTAGTGTGGTGCCAATATCTCCGTAACGGTTGGTTTTAGGGCCTTAAAACATGGTTTTCGGGCCCGTAGGGCTTACCGAGTTTTGTTCTTTGCGTCAAGAGGATTAAATTGAGCTTTGTCTCGTCCTTATACGACAAATTCGATATTTTGCCTATAATAGTATAAGAGAAAATGGAGGAAAACCGTTTTTCCTATAAAACCCCCGTCTTTTCAAAGATTTTAAAATGATATGCATATCGAAACCTTCCCCGGGGTCAGTATACTCTAAATATGAAGTTTGGTTGAGATCTATCCAGCCGTTTCGACGTGATGGTGGAACAGACAAACAGACAGACAAACAGACAAACAGAAACAATTTTATTTATATAGATTTGATCAAAGTGTTAATTTTTATAGACAAGAATGGCAATTTCGGACAAACTTACAGCATCTTCCTATGACTTAAATTTACAGTATTTCCGCAAATTTCGGAGACGATGTCTTGCTTTGCGATGACAGAGGGTGGTTATAAATAACAGACTGCTCTGGCGATTCATGATTCACTAAAGGATAATCCCGATTACCAATTTTTAGCAAAAGAATCAGTAATTCTTCTGACCTTGCTCACATATTTTAAAACAGTTGAAATATTTTAAATTCCGGCCAAAGAGGAGAAAATTTTAATGCAGCTTGTTTGGAAGCATGCGGAACAACAGGCAAAATCTGTCTAAAATCTCCACCTAGAACATTAAATTTCCCTCCAAAAGAGATGGAATTACCCACGGTGTCATTAAAAAGTCTGCTAACGCTGATGCACATCAGGCCAGGCACATTAGTCATTGGTGTTTCATCCCATTTAATCAGTCTTGTTGACCTGTTATCATCTGCTGCTTTACTGTTCATTTTTAAAGATGAGACAGAAGTTTCATGTAATTTCAGCTGCAACTTAAATCTGCTGTGTACTGTACGGCCGTTGGATAATAGTATGACAGCAATTCCAGTCCATGCCACTGATATCACTTCCAAACCCTAATCATTGTACTCTTACGAGACATTGGTACACGAATGTTTTGCCAGTAATGCTAAGACCATCTATAAAGCACGCATTACTTTTATTCGTATTTTCTTGCAGAGCATGAATAATTTCATCAATACGAATCTTTGTTGTACCTGGTAAGTTAATGATAACTGGCAACCCGAAAGTTGAAAGAGAAAAACCATGTATATTTTTAATCTTGCTGATGTCGCGGAGAGTCAGTTGATAAGCTATTTGCCGGTTGTGAAGGCGTATGTAATCTTCGCTAAGATAATAAAAGCATCTCATAGTTCAACTGAATTACATGATTGTTGAAATATACAAATGAACGAAAATAATTGTCACAATTGGAATGGCATTTGAAAAACTGACGTTTCACGTAGACAACGATGCCATTCAGCATTGGTCTGAATTAACCTACTTTCCATCGCTGCTTCCTTGAATATAGAATAGCACACATTTTGGACTGTCTTTATACCTTGAAAACAGGTGGCGCCTACTACGTAAAGTAACAGCAAGGGAGGATGATATGCGAAGATATTTTTCTCATTCCACTGGGTAGACGAACATTCTACCTATTAATTTTTCAGGCTTAACTAATTTTTTCAGACGCGTTTATTACTTTCCCAGACATAATGAGCTGGCGTTTCTGGGTATATGTAGGGACTTCTTGTCGCCGGATTCTTATAAATTAAACCATGCAATCAGTTCTGATTGTCATTACAAAAATACACCTTCTGTTCATCTTGTAAATGAACAGGTAAGCAAAATACAGTATGAGATTGTTCTTGCATAGGATAGGAAAATATTCTATAAGCAGCTTGACTCGGACGTACATATCGGGTGTTCAGAAAACTAGATATTTCATTATAATGAAGTAAACCCTCTTCGGTTGTTATTTTTATATTGGAGCAGTGATGTCCTTTTTAAATATAGGCCTATTTGTTGATATATTTTATATTAACACTTGCACAAATCTCCACATTATAATGAGATTTAAAGTACAGTAAAATGGAAAGCTTACAAGGCGCTATGAAACGATCGTCAACCTTCACGTCATTACCTTGAACGCGTTTGACAATAGTTCTGCCATTCTCCCACCTTCAAGTAATGGGACAGACGTTCAACATTCTCCCTTGCTTCGGCCATGGAATCCTTTGGGAAATCCTTGCTACACTTTCCGCCTACCATACAAATAGAATTGGGATTGATATTACCACAAGGCTCAACCATATGAGACTTCACTACATTATATAAGGTAGTGTTACTGGGATCGGTTATTTCCACAGAAATGAGTTTCTCGGTATCTGAGATGTCCCTGTACTGAGAATGGACTTGGTTCAAACGTCTCTTTTGATATTTATCAGTATTAAAAAAGTTTCACTTCACATATTTCTGTTCAGTTTATTAAACTTAATAGGTCCTTCAGTTTTGCATGGAATACACGGACGGTGATATCGGGCCTATTGTTGGGAGTTTCATATGAGTTTATACTGGAAGTGATTTCAGGCCATAATGGATTGCATGTAAACGTTATGAAAATATCGTGTCTGTCGTATCTGTTGATTACGAACAAATTTCAGCCTGCCACCTTCTATGCGACGATAATAATCAACAATCAATTTTTGAATGAATTTCCCAGCATTAATAACAGAATTAAAGTCTCCTGTTGATGAATGGCCCCTGACTAAGTCTGTATGAAATATATTCTCTCACAGTGATATTCTGGCAGATTTTAGTTTTCCGCTCCCCTCCAGCTGGAACTGAAATATGCCATCCTGTCTCTCCACACGGACAAATATGTACGTAGGTTATAGGACCGCAATGCATATCTGTCAAAATGTATATTTGTAAGTCCATTCTGTTTAGAATAAACGGCAATGTGTGTGTGAGAGGGTGGAGCACCGTCGGATGACTCAAACACCCGCAACCTCAGAACACGTAGGATCTTACTGAGGTTCATGACGGAAGCGCGTCACTAAACTTGCCGGCGCACGATTTTGTCTGGAAGCTTTCACGTACGTTTTGATGCACAGTTTTTTAAGACCTAATACAAGGGTTACAATGACTTAAAATCCGGTGAATTACTTGAAGAATATCTTCTCTTAAGGAGCTATTTGGTGCATTTCCAACTAGGAAATGGTTAGCTTCGGAAAATTCAAAGACATAACTGCCCATAGGAATGGCTTCTTGCAGTGTGAGGGTATAAAGATGAAATAGAATGATGTACTACGCCTTGAATGTTAAGTCAATAAGGTTCATAACCCGAATGAGACAAAGGACAATGCGTTATTATACTGACGAATATTATCCCTGAAATTGTTGGACTGTTCATTATTCCCTATGAATAAATCTTTTAATTCATCAATATTTTATTTGAACAGCATTGACTAAAACAGCCAGACGACGTTTCATCAGCTGTTAAGTACAACGCGGAGCAGTAACTTCGTTTTATTACTACTTAAATACCCCAGATTGAAAGAATTTATTTCAGGTGTTGTATTTGAAAAGACACATTTATATTGAATGTTTATCGACTTTGGTAATGTATACGCCGAACTTTCCTTTCCCTCCGCACGGTCAAGAACATTCTTTCCCTTTTTCCGTTTTTTCATAATTACCCTCCACTCCCGTCGGCGCTATAAGTTATCTTGCATGGCATAAGACCTATGCAAGTAAAATGGAAGAATCCTGTCGCCATTTGAATTATAGACGCTGCACTGTACATTATCTACAGACAGTGTCTTTCTCCTCTTACGTGTTTTTGAAGAGTATAATTTACTACGATTGGTGGCGAACGTTGCAAAACATTAGAATGGAACCCCAAAACACTGTAATGGCCGGCATAACACTGCAAGAAAAAAGTAGATTGCAAATATTGTTTGCAGTACCATAGTCAAAACTTACGTTACTATAATCTCTGCAAACCCTGAATAAATAATCAGGGAATAACTGACCCATACAATGAAAATCAACATGGCCAGCATATTCACCGCCCATAGATAACAAATTTTCGTAGTCAATTGAGTTACTGGCGTCCTTTCTATAGGTTGGGTCACCTACAACAAAATCTTTATAATATATTCCCATGCCGTTTTAATTGTCTGAACAACCTGTAAACCTATTTCACGACTTCATTCCTGAGTACCGTACAAGCAGTGTGATACAGACTGAAATAAACAGTTTCCATCAGCGACTATTGGGATAATTCGGCATTCCATGGTTATAACATCGTAATGAACACGACGAAGAAGAACTGAAAATAAAACACGGTATCTATTACCATACAGAACAATGTAATATGGAGAAATGATCACAACGAAGGGGCGTGAACAATAACAGCGACACAGTGCAAACTCAAGATTAAGGAAAGTCGGAGAGCAGCAATGGAAAAATCTCTCTACATAGCAACACTGAAACAGGCCCAGTGACTAAGGTTTCATATCTTCACGAATATCTTTGACGACATGCTACAATGCAATCAAAGATCTAATACAGGCCAGGTCACAAATGTTACTTATTGAGCCGCCATCTTGAGACTCGATGTGAGCGCTAACATCTTTCGTCATTCAAGGACATGCCAAGACCGACTCCAATCCTCAGACCTTAATGCTACTCTCGATCGTTCGAAGATGGCGAATCGTGTAGCCGGACTTGTTGGAAATGTGGGTTTGTTTTGGTTTGTTATCGTATGTAATCGGTGCAATTTCATGAAAGTTGATGATAAATGTTAGTTTCTTTGTAGAACATAAGCCTGCGAGTGTATTTGAGTCAGTGGACACTTAGCATGTGTAATAATACGCAGTAATGTGAGTGTGTTTGTTTTGATCGCGTTGTGAACCATGCTTAAGTCTAACTCTCTCTTCGGACACTCCCAGCACTAAAATCCCTGCGCCATTTCAAGTTTTACTCTGGCAATGCCTCTCATGCAACTATTCTTCAGTTTCCTGCGGAATAAAACATTAAGAGAGAAATTATTAGGAATAAATTTCGTGATTATTTTCAAGTTGATGACAAAACTGTTGTGTGCAAACATTTTAAGAATAACTCTGAGGTTAGGGAAGATTCTTCTCTAATTCCAAACGGTGAACCTATTCGTGTTCCTCGAAAAGTATTAATTTAGATAGAATATAATTGACATTGTGATATTCCATCAGTGTCTATGAGCTTCAAAGTGTCGAGTGATTTAGATAAAAGTGTATTTTACAATAATCTATGCTTGCCTGTAGAAATGTTTGGCTGGATCTCGGATTATAAAAAAACTTAAGTGAGATAGATGGAGCAATCTGTATACTGTTACACAGAATAAATAGTGACTTGGAGGGATTAGCTGGATTTGTAACGCCGGGTCCTACACTACCAGCACCTTCCGATTCATGCTGTGGTTACCTGTTATCAAGCAGAATACACCGAACTGAAGCTCGTCCATGTGATTAAATATCAATATTTAGGATCAATAGAGATTTTGCACTCATGCCCTTTAATGGGTAACTTTAGTGTCTGAACGTTTCATTACAAAGGTTACCATCATTGTGCGAAGTGCTGCTATGCTATATGTCAACATTATGTTAGCATTACCAGGGCCGTTCATTGGGTTAACAATCATTTCGGGTATACTTGCGCTGAGTGGCTCAGATGGTTACGGCGCTGGCCTTCTGACCCCAAGTTGGTACGTTTGATCCTGGCTCAGTACGGTGGCATTTGAAGTTGCCCAAATACGTCAGCCTCGTGTCGACAGATTTACTGGCAGGCAAAAACAACTCATGCGGGGCTAAATTCCGGCACTTTGGCGTCTCCGAAAACCGTAAAAAGTAGCTAGTGAGAAGTAATTGCAATAAATAACATAGTTTCGTATGTGCTTCTTTTTTATTGGGCTCTGAATATAGCCTAAGAAATTGTCCATCACTTCAATACTACGGTAACAAATTATGTTACCTAGTTCTCATGAGAGCGAATAAATTGAGAAATTCCCCACCTTAACTTATTTTGAAACATTCAAAATGTGTTAAAATATCATTTTAACAGTTTTATCGCGTATTTTCATCTATCCAGCGAGGTGAAATCTAAGAGAAAACGTTATTTCACTAATTGAAATATCTAAATAATCAGCTTGTTGTTCTCTTTTCTAGTAGAATATATGCGATTCTAGTTTATTATACGTGGAGCGTACTTTTTAGTGAAGCGTTTTCATACGTGAAAAAGTTATTTTCCCTATGATGTTACCATTATCATGTTAAATTACCGCCGTTAGTATAATATCGCACCCGCCCCCTCCCTAAATGGCACCGGCATGGAATCTACAGGGTCGCACATAGGTCAAGAAGTATGAAATAAATAGGCGCTGAACTAAAGTAAACTTAAAGGCGTACAGGGGAGGAGAAGCGGGGCATACATAACTGAGAACACATTCGAATTAAGATATTTAACTCAAACACCGGTTTATTCAACCTTAATGATGATGGGAAAATGGCGCACTAAATAATACTAATGAATTACATTAAAATTTATGTTTGTTGTGATTTGTGAGGTGGACATCTGTCCGTTATACTTGATAGAAACGAGTACGTTTATCGCGAAGCGATGTATCGTGACATATGGCGAATGGTAATTTTATCATAACACTGAGGCTATATTATCGCTAACACACAAAACTAACATGCATCCGACAACACGTCTGAGCAATCCCTATTCTAATAAAGACCTAGATTTCCCAATGAAATGACGTAAAAAAAATACACACACATGATACAACACCTGGGTTCCAACCGACCCTCGCTATTATAGACATCGCCAAGCTGATGGACAGAACCACCACTGACCTTATGTACAACCACACATGACACAAAGAACACATAAATGATACATGATATGCAACAAAACACGTAAAAGGCACATTGATCTTTCTTCTGACGCTGTAGGCCTCCTATGCCTACGTTGAGCATCGAACTGACAACCTCTTGCGATGAAGGCAGGGTCCTGTAATCCCTATCTATATTAGACTCGAACAATTAACAATGATTCATTGGCAAACATTATCATTATCGGCCGGGTCGCTTGTTAATTATTACACTGCTCTGCCGTGTTATGTAAATCACATTATTTTGCCGTTCAAAGAAGCCAACTTCTCTTTAACAGCAATGTCCCTCCTTCCTCAGCTTACGGGACACCCACACAAAAAAAAGAAACAACTGGGGCAAGGTCAGACGGGGCGGGTCCGCCACCCCAAAGGTCAACAGCGCACATAACACGCGTGACGTTCCCTTTTCAAAGGAAACAGTAACACTTCACTCGGAAGTACGTCTACAATAAACTCGCGCTAATCACCTTGAATTCAACACATATTTACCCAACAGTATCACGTCATTCACAACGCGACTCCGGTATTACAATGGTAACCTTTGCCCGATCACTATTATTATTATTATTATTATTATTATTATTATTCCTGACGTCCTACATGGCTTACCCGCTACATTACTTATACATGGTCATCGTGCGGAATCTATTCAGCAATTACAACACAATTAAGTGCTCGCTCGGCAATTTACATCCGATTACTGACTGCTAATTAATCGATGGTCATCCCATGGCTACTTTATCGTCACACGGCAATACATTAATTAATTAATTAATTAATATTCACACGGATTGATATTTGACACACGCATTATGATCACTTCCTGGTAAATTTAATCACATAATCAATTTAATCTTATCACTTCCTATCTAAGTATTTCAAAGGGTGGAGTTCTTGGCTGTCAGTTCGGCCGCTGAGCCTCGTAGTTACGTGCCTTACGCACTGTAGTACTTACCGTTTTACTTGCCAAACCCTTATCAAATTAATGATTACTCTAATAACTACTCTCACTGCACTCCCCTAAACTAATTACTCCTGGTCTTCTGACGCCAATAAACAAACAGAATCTCCCAAGAAAGAAATAATTGAATAAATCTCTATCCCATGAAAAGTTAGAGTATTATATTCCCTAAATTATTTACAATTACTCAGACCTGTCGCCGGTTTCCTAAACTAAAATTTAACAACTACGCGCCCATTTCGGCGCTCTATTTCAACAGGACTACATCTTTAATTTATTATAGCGTCAGTTTACAATAAATATTCCCATCCCCTCTATGCATGCCAGATAATAAGACTTTGTACTCATCTCTATCACATGATGACACCTTCGTCAGCTCAGGAGGTCCATACTGAGCTTACTCCTCCTCCATGGGCACCGTGGTGATTACTTTCATTTCCATTCCATTTGAAGTTGAAGATCCATTGTTCGATGCTGGTGGAGCCGCTGGCAATTAATCCTGTACACACACAGCGTCACTGTTTAATTCACACTCCGGTTAACAGCGTTCAATGTGAACGTCCGGTCACGATCTCGTAAGCGACTACGTAAGATTATTATACTATAGTAATGATAATATTACTTTACACATCACGGTTTTCTAAAAAGTTAACACTGGCGTCACAGAGATCAAAACTATACACTGTTAATGCGAATTGTATTATTTCACTTAAATAGGAGTTAACTTCACTTGAACAAAGAACTAACGAGGGCTTAACCGAGCATAGCTTCGCCGTCGATGAGCCGCTAACCCCGAATGACGCTCCTCCCTTACTGCAGTAGTTTTTACAAGGGAGCGATACCCCTTCCACTAATTTGCGTAGCGCCTATTCCCGGCGTACTCGAGGTCTAATAGTACGGTTAATCGGTGACCAGTATTTAGTTGATGCGATTGAGACATAACCACTCAATTATCCTTCGGTGAATCTCCTTAAATTAATTAAAATCTCTCCTGCTTCCCCCACCCTGCGTGGTGAACTCCCTTTCTCGAGGAGGTGTCGTGAGAATAAACAGATGGCCCAGTACTTTTCCACGCAGAAACCGCACAGTATTCTTTCTTCTTCTGAAAGTTATCAAGGAAGAGGACATTAAACACTCTAAATAAATGTCCCAGTGACATTTATCCCTTTTAAATCGGGAGATGACCCCATAATTCGAGTTTCATTAATTTTCTAGATCGTAGGTAATTAAGTTGGCTAGTCCGAGTCCAAGATGGCTCCTATATTTCGTTTCGAAAAAGTTGGTTTCCCCTCATTCTGTGAGTCTTGAGGAGGGATGTCTTCTCTCGAGTGATGTCACGGGGAATCCCCATTCATAACCCCTCCCGGGTCTAAGTTGGCTTGGCTTCATCTGCGGGCCCCCGCCACACAAAGGACAATACTGCGCAATAAGTTGCAGACAAAGAAATCTCGTAGAATAATTTTAAAAGGACACAATTTATCTATCTCAATAGTATGAATATTAATTAGTTTCGGTATGACCTCTATTAATGATATGAATATTAATCAGTTTCAGCATTCTTTCCCTTAAATAGCATTGCGTGCGTAATTACGAAGATCAATATAAACCAAAGGTCCTTGGATCATGCCCCTGTCGGGTTCAATATGTACGTGATATTTTCGTGTTAGCCAATATCAGCAGTCCGGCTACTTGGGCCGCCGTGTTTTTTTATATTACGCTCTGAGGATTGGAGTCAATCTTGGGCATAGCCCCTTGCTTATGAGACCACTGAAAACAAGGCGGACGTCAGTTCAATTAGCTTCAGCCAGGCAGCGCTCCCTCTGCTCGTTTCCAGAATCAAGGTAAGTGTAACTGTGGTGGTGCCATCTGTTGACAATCACAGAATGAAGTACGGTACTGCATCTCTTCTTAGTTATAGGAACTCATTGTAACTGTTTTCTGAAGCCGAGAGGAAGCTTCGGAGGTATAGTTTTAAAAAAATATCATATTCAAGTGATAACTATCAACGAAAAAACGCAGTGATGCGGAATGTAGAAGTATGTATCTTTAATTTAAAGCAAACAACTTGAAAATCGGCCAAGTAGAAGTCGTTCACGGATTGTTGTTGTTGTTGATGATGATTGTTGTTTAAAGAGGCCAAACATCTACGTCATCGGCCCCTAATGGTACGAAATGAGACGAAATGCAATGAAAATTTAAAAGTCAAAAAATTCATCCACTGACTAGAATTCAAAATGTGATGATGAGGGATGAAAGGATAAATATGAATTTAAAATAATCAGCAGAGCCAACTAAAAATACTGAAAGATAAAAATAATTCCCAAATCGATCCACTGACTAGAATTCATAAAGATGACAATGAACAATGATTATGAACTTAAAGCAATCAATGGATCCGACCCGCAATGTCACACCTTCCCAGAAACTATATTGAAAAATTAGTAATACTGACCAAGGGTCTGCTTACAAAGCATAATTCTGAACCGATGAATCTTGTTCCCCAAAGGGGTGCAAAATCCAGGTCAACGGCTCCTCATAATGGTACTTATCGCTAGTAAAATAGAACCATGGTATTTGGCAGGTTGCGGTACTAATCAAAAGTAGCGTAGACTCACGGTGTTATGGTACTACTCACAAGTAACGTACGTCGCACAGGTAACGCAGACCTATGGTGTTTCTCATACAATGGCGCCACTCGTAGGCAACGCAAACCCAGGGCATTCCTCACATACGTGTACTAATCACAGGGACTCGTACTATCCCGTGGTGTTCCTCACGTAGTGCGTACTAATCACAGGCAACGCCCAGACCTGGCGTGTTTCTCACAATGGCACTAATCACAGGCAAGGTAAGCCCGTGGTGTTCCGCATATAGTGGTACTAATCACGGGTACTGTAAACCCATAGTGACCCACCCACTATTGCTACCAATCATAAACCTATTGTATACCTAACATAGTGGTCCTACTTGCAAGTAAAGGCGACCCATGTTTTTCCCAGCGTGATGGTACTAATCACAAGCAGTTTCATGGTTCTAATTTGATCACTTTGTCGCCCCTTTTAGTCACCTTACGACAGGTAGGGGACACTGTGGGTGTGTTCGTCTGCGTTTACCACCCACAGGGGGTGTTCACGGATTGTGGACACAAAGCATATTTGTCGCGTATGGGCGGACAGCATTGCGCGCATGTTAACGTCGTAAAATAAAATACTAATAATAGTTCAAATAAAAAAACAATAGTGATGGTACAGATACATACAGGTACCTTTCCTCTAAATCACATTTCATAAAAATCGATCCAGTGAGGAGCTGTTGGTGGATTGCAAAATAAAACGCCTTGCGTTTAAAATATATAGATTGCCCAGCAATGTTGGGGACTTGTCCCACTGCAACACAAGGCGCTGAATGGCCTTCTCGTAAAGTTCCTTGGGCTGCGTTGAGAACTACTTCCGAAAGTACTGTTTGACGTCGTCGTATGAGATGAATCGTTTTACTCGCAGGGCCTTCCTTAGCTTACCAAAAATGGCATAATCACAGGGAGACAGGTCTGGACTGTATGGAGGGTGTCTGAGGATCTCCCTTTTGAACGTCTTCAAGAGCCTTGCATTGTCGTGGAGCAGAATGATCCCGCAGGTGGTCTGTTCTGGTCTTTTCGATTTAATCTCTTTGCGAAACTACCATTTCACTGTCTTCAGCACGACTGAGCGCAGTGGACGGTCGACGCGTACGCGTGCTCACTCTGTCGTATCCCTCTAGCAGCGAGGTTCGCATATCAGCGCTCTTATAGGGACCACACATTCTTCCGCAGGTAATTACATCAAGATCCTTTCAGCGTTTTTCATTTTACAGCCTCTGGCTCGTTTCTCTTCAAACCAACCTCATACCTTACCGCCATATATAAGAAAGGGAATAGGAGAGATCCGACTAATTATAAAGGAATAAGTGTCATGGCTTCAATGAGTAGATTGTTCAGTAGTATAGTAAAGAACAGATAGGAAAAAGTCTGTACGCACTGCTTTTTCTCATGAGCAGACGAGTTTCACTGATGGAAAAAGTTGTGTAGGTATCATCTTTCGTGTACGCCAGATGCGTCAGACAATGATGGCAGAATTAAAGATCTTCATCTGGTGTTTGTTGATAGAGGAAAGACTTATTATTTTGTGCGAAGAAAGTTACTATGGAAGGCAATGGAAAATGATGGTGTGGAAGAAGCAACAATACAGATGGTGTAAAGAATTTACGACTGATTCAAGGCAGTTGTGAAGGCTGGTAATAAAGCATCAGAAATGTTTGAAACAACTAAAGGATTAAGATAAGGGAATTCTTTGTAACCAACTGTTAACTTTTATTTATTACTTGTTATTGGCTATTGGAACAGGCTGTACTGAAGTTTGGATGTGTTGGTACAGCATCAACGCATTCATTCATCACTGTTTGCTGACAATTACTTCTGGTTCTGGATACGGATGATGCCAAGTATCAAATGAGAAACTTCGTGGATTCATATAGACACGGCCTGTGCTGCTTTCTTTATGCTGATCCACGGCCTGTGCTGCTCTCTTTATACAGATCCATGGCCTGTACAGTTCTCAAGGTACTGTTGCTACGTAACATCGCGTCATACAAAATGTGTCACATGATGCTATTTCGTTACACAAATCTTTTCTCGGTCAGTGACTACCCGCAACTGGCAAGGTGGACGCCATTTCGGAACACCTGAAATTTACAATAGCTTTTTCTTGACCTTTTAAACTAAAGGAAATGCAACGACGAAGTATACATCAATACTGACAAAACACATTTTTGTGTTTGTTTTTGCTAGTTGCTTTACGTCGCACCGACATGGATAGGTCTTACGGCGTCAATAGGATAGGAAAGGGCCAGAAGTGGGAAGGCCATGGCGTTAAGGTACAGCCCCAGCATTTTCCTGGTGTGAAAATGGGAAACCACGGAAAAGTATCTTACGGGCTGCCGACAGTGGGGTTCGAACCAACTATCCATCGGATGCAAGCTCACAGCAGCGCGCCCATAACCACACAAAACACAATGAGGTTACATACAGTATGGATGAATATGAATGTATCCGGGAGATAGTAGGTTCGAATCCCACTATCGGCAGCCCTGAAAATGGTTTTCCGTGGTTTCCCATTTTCACACCAGGCAAATGCTGGGGCTGTACCTTAATTAAGGCCACGGCCGCTTCCTTCCAACTCCTAGGCCTTTCCTGTCCCATCGTCGCCATAAGACCTATCTGTGTCGGTGCGACGTAAAGCCCATAGCAAAAAAAAAAAAAATATGAATGTACTAGTGTTTTCGGGAACAACTAAATTAGGTTGCATACATTACGAACAAATATTAATGCAAACGATGTAGCGTAGCACGCCGAACGCGGTGAATGCACGTAGAGATATCACACACACACACATATATATATTGGGATTTCAGCTGGAACGTTCATTCACCTAAGCTGTCACACGGAAATAAATTACCAGCGTTTCGCTTCAGTGTAGCAATGGGCTCATCAACTGGAATGCTAAACCTATCCAAGACGCCGGCGGCTAGTGTGCCGTTGAGACACCCACTGCAATCCTCCTATGTAGGAAAATGCAATGACGGTACGCTAGGGGAAGCATGTGCCTCCACCTGCATAAATGCCTGCCTTTGGCCTTTATATAAAAACAATAAGGTTCCTGTAGGAAACCATTAATTACATCGATTGCAAATGTTTAAAACATATAGCTCTTTAGGCTTTTTCAACTGTGAAATACAAGTATCATGTTTAGTGCTAAAAGCAATCCAAGGAGAAGGCATGTCTGAAAAATACTTTCCTTCTAAATAAACGTTCCTTTGGGAAAATCAAATAATCATAAGTATGTCTTTCAATGAAATCTGTAAATCGATGTTACGTAACAACTTTGCAGAGTGTGACGTGAGGTATTGTCGGATGACAATGACAAACAGATCCATGGCCTGTGCAGCTCTCTACAGATCCACGGCCTGTGCAGCTCTCTCTATACAAAATCCACGGCCTGCGCAGCTCTCTCTATACAAAATCCACGGCCTGCGCAGCTCTCTCTATACAGATCCACGGCCTGCGCAGCTCTCTCTATACAAAATCCACGGCCTGCGCAGCTCTCTCTATACAAAATCCACGGCCTGCGCAGCTCTCTCTATACAGATCCACGGCCTGCGCAGCTCTCTCTATACAGATCCACGGCCTGCGCAGCTCTCTATACAGATCCACGGCCTGCGCAGCTCTCTCTATACAAAATCCACGGCCTGCGCAGCTCTCTCTATACAAAATCCACGGCCTGCGCAGCTCTCTCTATACAGATCCACGGCCTGTGCAGCTCTCTATACAGATCCACGGCCTGTGCAGCTCTCTCTATACAGATCCATGGTGTGTGCTGCTCTCTCTATAGAAATCCATGGCCTGTGCAGCTCTCAAGGTACTGTTGCTAGGTACCGTCACGTCACACATTTTGTTACATGACACTAGGCCTATTTCGCTACACAAATGTTCGGATAAACCCCAGGTCTAAGACTTATTTATGTTAATATTCCGAACTACTTCTGGCCATTATTGCTAGTAAATAACACCTACCGTTTGGAGCATAAATGTCAATCTATCAACAGCTACCGATTGGAGGGTTAAAGAACAATTTTCCATAGTATATTTCAAGTGTTCAGGAACATGTTTTGCGGTTTGATATCTTTTGTTTGCATTCATACTGAACCATACCAAGTATGCGTGGTATTGTCATTTATTGAATACATGATGCGTATATCCAAGCCAACGTGGGGATGCGAACAGAGGAACGCGTCAGAATTAGGTCAACGTCCATGTCGGGGACACATAGCCCATCGCAGGGAATACACGGGAAGGTCTCAAGATTTAATCTCCAGCTCTGCTATCCAAAACACATAAATGCCAACTGCCAGGATAACAAAAGGCGGGTAGAAACAGTGGTGAAATTCTCAAGAGATTAATACATAATTTTGCCCAAGCAGGCACATTACATAAAACTGGAACGACAGTGAATATTGATTTAATTTATATAATTTCTCGGTTCGATCATATCTCTTAGTTTATGTCCAATATCCAAATTTTGTCGTTATGTAACAGACAGTGGGAACCGAAGCCTCTTCAACACAAAACGTTGGCGTGGCTCTATCAGGGATCCCCTAGCTAAGAGTGGCCATATGAATATTATAAAAGGGAGCTGAACGAGGGTTGAGAGGCTATTCTGAAGTAGTTTGGAGGAAGGAGAGGTTGTGTCTGTACCACAGTGCGCGGATCAAGAGACAATGGAAGCATAAGGCAGTGCGCTAGAACGATAGTTAATACCATTTAGACATTCGAAAAAGCTGCGGGAATATTGACTTAACCTAAAGCCGAAGAAGCCATTTCAAAGACATAAATGCTATCAGATCATGGTGTGTGAATTAATGAGGGAACGGCATTATATACTCGATCAAAGTAACAGGGAATATCCTTTCAGCGTAATACATGGTAGTACAATGTGTGGAAGTAGTAAAAACGCCCAGGTAATAGCAATTTCTTCTAGGTTGATTACAGGGAGTCACGACGCCAAATCCTGGAGAAAGGACTGTACGGGTAACTCTTCGAGGACGTGGTGAACGTGTGAACGAGATGAATCGAGTGATTGCAGCATCAACGGAGGAGAACGAGACCCATTCAATTCATTCCGGCCAAGGAGCCGACATCGCCGTGGATTGCAGTGAAAGACGTCCCAGAGAGCTTAGAACCATGGACTCCCAGTCTGCCATGAGTCGCTAAATCAACCTATGGTCTTCTGGAGATGAGGCCGAACGACAACACCTGAACAAGTTAAGTTCTAAATCGATGTAAGCATGAGATAGGTTAGCAAGGTCCATTAAATTTTCATGTAAATAAATAACAAATTCGCCTAGGGCAAACCGTTAGTTTACATATGTTTCGCGACCGTTGCATGTATAATTTTTGTGTAAATAGCTTTGCTTGGGTTGTATTTCGTAATTTGAGGAATAGATGTTAGAAAGGTATGATTCGCTGCATATTATTTAATGGTATTCTTGTCTTGTGTGGAGTCACGGTAGTTTGAGTGCTAAGATCATCCAGAGAATAAGGACGAAAGGGCCTTATATTATTTGAAGTGGGAGAAGATCCTTGAGAGGAATAGCCAACTTAAAGAAGAGGATGTGCATGGTAGATTATTGATTTGCATGAGATTTCAGAGATCCAGACGAGGGTGAGGACGAGGCGTCATCGTTGATTAGTGAGAATTTGTAAGGAAATTACGGCAGGTTAATTCACAGCTGTGTGAGAGGTTTTAACCGGGGCCAAGTGAATGTGAAATAAAGAAATATTGAAAATATTCCAGATAGTCCGATGTCAGTGTATATATCGTGGCCTATCTGATGTGAATTGCAAGTCTGTGGATAATTGTACCAGATTGCTGTGATGATATTTTAAGAATTATTTGAGAGGCTACGACTGTCAAGATTGTGAAGTTCCCAGTAAGGGATGCTTATCGCGAGGAAGGAGGCGGCCAGAACGTGTTGAAATACGAGCCCCAGCTGTGTAATAGGGTTGGGCACTATGTCCCTGTTTCGGGACACTGTGCCGGTGCACCGTTATATTCCGCTGTTTCGGAACACGGAGTGTCAATTGCTCCGAAACATTCTCAAGCGAGACCGAGATATTGACTTGCAATCCCGTCAGAAGCGCCCTTCCCCTTCGCCTACTAGCTGACTGTCGATACCGGCAGTGTGCACTTTTGTTCTAGCGCCTGACACTCAGGAGCCGTCATCGGCTAAGTTAGCGTGCTGGCCTTTGGTCACAGGGGTACCGGGTTCGATTCCCGGCAGGGTCTGGAATTTTAACCATCATTGGTTAATTTCTCTGGCACGGGGGCTGGGTGTATGTATTGTCTTCATCATCATTTCATCCTCATCACGACGCGCAGGTCGCCTACGGGAGTCAAATCAAAAGACCTGCACCTGGCGAGCCGAACCCGTCCTGGGATCTCCCGGCACTAAAAGCCATACGACATTTCATTTTTATCGTGCATGATCGTCGTACCAGGATATTTAGCCACCACACTCTCCCTCTGCTTGAGCTTTTCAGAACTTATGATTTTCACTTTCCTCGAGTTCAGAGTGTACTGTGAACAGAATTACAGGCTCAGTGATATAATTGAACGCTCACAATGCTATCGCGTGCTCAATTTGTAATCTGTTCTAATGCTACTTGGTACACATTAATTATTTCTAACACCTTAAAGAGAAACTAAGTCGCTAATATTATTATGAAACACTTACTGTCCGCACACTTTATCTTGATGCATTTGTGTACGGGGTGAGGAGTAAGGAGCGAGCTGTCCCGGTGTCGATAGTGCTGCCTGGTGCTGCCAACTGAATGAAAATGAAATCTGAATTGAATCGAGAATATGATCTATCGATATGAATTTTCTAAACCGTTATCATCTTAAGCCAACAACTATGTCACATACACATTATATAACATTATAAAACATATCTCTCGATGCGAATCTTGTTCCTAGCATGAATTCTATACTTTGACTTTGATGTGTAAACAACAACAGTACTAGTACGTAAAGTTTACGCCAGATGTCGCACAATGATGCTTAAGCGATTCATAGTTTGTGTTGCAAAGGTTGCCAGTATGAATCTCGAAGATCGCCGAGGTCGACCGATTCAGCACTAGGATGTAAATGCACCAAGATAAAGTGTGCGGACAGTACATCTACTTACAAATATTATCATATTTATATCGTTATGATGGAAGACCATGTCATATTGTAGGTGAAGAAGTGACTTGTAAATATCACTTCTTCACCTGAATGTTTCGTCTTAAATGATAATTCAAGTTTTCCTATAATTAAAGGATGTAGAACATTCTGACATACTGAGCCCACCAAGTTATTCACAACTATTAGAGAATTAAATAATACACTTCACTAGCTTAAGTAATGATTTCACTGAACATTCTGAAAGAAAGAAACTCAAGTCCACGTTTTAACAAACTTCACCTCATTACCGCAAGCTACAGTTAACTGATTGAAAGCATCTTTTCACGCGGGATCTTCGAGAATGCTTACACTATAAGAAGGAAAAGAAAGAAAGTATTGTGTATAATAAAAGGAAGTACGGGTACAACATACTGGGCACACGAAGTTATAGTTGGCTATTTTACAATTAAATAATACACTAGTTTAATTGGTTTCACTTCAAGATTCGCAAGTAATCAAAGGTAAGCGGGACCTGTGACGACACGATGCGTTCGGCACCATGAGTCAAGTGACAGCGGATATAGCCGATGACGGCTCATGACGGCTCCTGAGTGTCAGGCGCTAGACGGAAGTGCAGTGTGCCCGTGCCGCCGCCAGTCCCGCTACGTGCTGCTCGTGTTGGAGTGTTCCGTGTTCTGTCATATTCTCTTTGTTCTGTGAGTTCCGTTGCAGCCTGCCACTGGCCTTCGGTAGTAAATCGGTACATGCGAATAACTTAATGTATTCTGTTTTGTGTTCAACTGTTCTATAAGTGTGTTTTCATTGAAGCCTAGGAATATACACCGTACAAAAGACGGTAAACTTTCCATGATGTCGCACCGGAGTCCTGTTTGGAACTTTTTTACTGGAATAAAACCGGACAGAGTGAAATGCAATATATGTTTTTCTATTTTGTGTGCAAAGGGATCTTCAACCGGCACCATGACGAGACATTTCAGACTTAAACATCCCACAACAGACATTTATCAAAGTAGGTTCTTATCGGTGCATCATGACTCAGAAGACGAAAACGCAACAACTGAAGCTTCAAGTCCTGTGCCTGCCACATCTGTTCAAGTAATAACTGGACAAACCTATCTTCCTGTGTCGCTAATGGAAGCTGTTTCATCATCATTTACCACCAACACTACTACTGCTACTACTACAACAGGTACGTCCGATCATACACTCGAGTTAAGCACATGAAGCAGAGGGAAGGTACAAAGATTGAAACAAAATAGAATACAAGCCTATTCATCCAGGCTTATGTCAACAACTAAGAGAAACTTGACGAACAGTTGTTGAAATGGATTGCAAAAGATATTTTACCTTTCAATATAGTTGAGGCTGAGGAGTTTCAGAAGTTTTTATCGATGTTGAATCCTAATTATAGTATCCCAAGCCGTAAAACACTTTCGAATAGTCTCTTGAATAAACTCTATGACACAACATTGCAAGATGTCAAGGCTAACATGTCAGAAAATGCTTCATATGTAGCCCTTACAACAGATGGGTGGACTTCATTGAAAAATGAAAACTATATAGCAGTTACCGCTCATTTCATATGTAAAAGTGATGGCACACTCTCTTCAAAGCTTCTGTCCTGCTCAAAGTTTGTAGGAAGACACACAGCAGACAACATTGCCGAAGAACTCAAAAAAGTGGTAATAGAATGGGATCTTCAGGACAAACTCGTGGCCTGCACAACAGATAATGCTTCAAATATGGTTAGTGCGGTTCAGAAGTGCAACTGGTGGCACGTTCCGTGTTTAGCGCATAGTTTGAATGTAGTAGCACAATCAAGCCTGGAAGAAATAAGGCCAACGAGAGAGAAGGTAAAACGTATTGTCGAATTCTTTAAAAGGAGCCCACAATCCTTGGAGAAACTTCACAGCATTCAAAAACAGATGGGTTATCCTGTTCTGACTCTAAAGCAGGACTGTCCAACACGGTGGAACTCGACATACGAGATGATAAATAGAGTGATTCAGACCAAAGAACCACTACAAAGTACTCTTGCAATGATGAACAATAATTCTGTGAAAGTTTTAAACAATGAAGACTGGTACATAATTGAGAAATCAGTTGAAATTCTTCGGTGCTTCGATGAAATGACGAGGGAAGTCAGCAGTGAAAAGCACGTTACCCTTTCAAAAATTGGATTGAGTAGGAACCTTCGAACTCACTACCAACAGCTGCGAGAGATGGAATATGACAGTCCGGCCATTTCTCGACTCCTTGGCAAGATATGTGAAGAACTGACAAGTAAAATTTGCAATAAGTACCACAATATAAATATAATGTGGGAAGCAAAACTTTTAGATCCACGATTTAAGACGTATGGTTTTATGAAGGATGGAAGCAAACTTAAAGAAATAAAGGAAAAACTTATTAATGATTCCGCTACCGTTATTGGCACTGCACACCAACAGACAGCTGTTAACACAACAGGTGGAACACGAGAGCCCTCATCAAATGAGAATCAGGCATATGGGTCTACAGTATCATTTTCGAGCATACTTTGGAAAAACTTTGATGCAGCCGTTGAAGAGCTCGTTCAAGCGCCAACTGTTAATCCAAAAGCAGCAAGTATCGTACAGATGAACAAGTATTTAAATATGCCTCTTCTGTATAGGATAGAGAATCCTCTTCAATGGTGGAATGACAATAAAGATACCTTGCCAGCCCTCTACGACTTAATGAAGAAGAGACTTTGCATTATGGCGACATCAGTTCCCTGTGAACGAGTGTTCTCAAAGCAGGGACAGACCATCACAGAAAACCGTACACGTCTAAAAAGTGACAAAGTTTCTAAAATCATGTTCCTGAATGCAAATATGCCGTGAACATTTTGAGCACCATTTAAAGTGTTGTAGCCTATTGGAAGATTAACATTTGTCGGTAGTTTCACTTAATTTTTATTTTCGTGCTCTCCTTGTACAGTATATAGTGTTTAATTTTTATTTTCGCGTTCTCCTTGTACAGTGTTTAATTTTTATTTTCGTGTTCTCCTAGTACAGTATAATATAGTGTTTGATTTTTATTTTCGTGTTCTCCTAGTACAGTATAATATAGTGTTTAATTTTTATTTTCGTGTTCTCCTTGTGTAGTATATACTGTTTAATTTGTATTTTAGTGTTCTGCTTTAATATCGTGTACGTAAATAGGGTACCAGTACTGACGAATATATATATATATATATATATTGCTAGTGGCTTTACGTCGCACCGACATAGATAGGTCTTATGGCGACGATGGGACAGGGAAGGGCTAAGAGTGGGAAGGAAGCGGCCGTGGCCTTAATTAAGGTACAGCCTGGTGTGAAAATGGGAAACCACGGAAAACCATTTTCAGGGCTGCCGACAGTGGGGTTCGAACCTACTATCTCCCGAATACTGGATACTGGCCGCACTTAAGCGACTGCAGCTATCGAGCTCGGTAAATATCTCTTTAATTGTGCGAGTATATGTTTAATTAGTGAAAATAACATTGTGACATTTGTAAACACATCTACTTCCAGTGTAATTATGACAGGTGTATTTCAGAATGAATGAAGACATTCTTATCCTAAAAACATTTTAGACATGATATATCTGGGTGCATATTTCAGATTTTCGACTGGTTTTTCACGTGCCGTGAAGTTTTATCCTGGCCCTAATTACAATACCTGCCAATACATTCAACTGGTGGACATATCCTTGGATTAGTTACTTTTAAACACCTGTACTGCCATTGTAACTGTGTTATCTGTATTTCGTATTGACCGAAAAAATCTTAACCTAAACCCAGCCTTTAAACAAGATTATTGTGCACGAATTTCAGTGTTCCAACTGTTCGTTCGCGTTTCGTGCAGCTTTATGCTAGCCATGGCCATTAGAAACTACACACAGCACGTTCGATACACTGATACAGGCATAGTTCCGCTGGCCCGAAGCATGTAATGTTGTCTCTCGAAGTTCTCTCTACTGCGCAGTGCGTAGTTACAGCCCCGCGTCCGAAGTGCCCACTGCACACAGCCAAAGCCAACTAGTTTATCTAGTGCCGCCTTCGACACAGCACGTTCGTTACAGGCACATTCCAGCTGACGCGGAGCATGTCATGTTGCCTCTCTCTCTCTCTACTATGCAGTTACAGTCCCGCGTCCCATGTGGCGGCACTCTGTACCGAAACGCTCCGCCTCCAAGCTCCTAATGTTGCGGAACAACTGAATGTTCCGGTCTGCCCAACCCTACTGTGTAAGTGCCTCACCGTTAGTTATGTTTTTTGAGGTCTGGAATGTGTATTGTATTTATACAGCCTGTTAAAGGGCAGTGATTTGAAAGATGGCCGCCACTCGACGGCCTTTTGGATCTGCTGGTTCATTGAGGTCTATGACCTTTCTCGGAGAGTAATCAGCTAAATCATATGTTGCCAACCTGTCAAGATAAGTGCATTTCCATTCATGTGTATTTCCAGGTGCAGTGTTTTAAATGTATAAATTTCTTGGTGTGTGCTTGACTTCATTTTTATTATTCTTATAGAAGGGATGCGAGTTTCTGAAGTCATTCACTTGCATATTGGGAACCGTGCCAATAGTAGAGTCAGTGAATATTTTGGAGGAAAATTGGCGGTCCTGGAAAGTTGTTATGTATTTGTGTACCTTATCGTAAGGGAATTTTATAGTGCGAACCTTGATAACCTATGCCCATGTTATATAAAAATTTCTGTAACAAATATGTTACACCGATTTAGTCTAAATTTTATCATTGGTGTGATTAAAAGGGAAATAGGATATATTACGTCTCCAAGAAACATCAATTGAACTATATTTGTGTGGGGAACAGACCCAGAATCATAACGGAATCTGAAACTAAAGTTGCACACACGTACCGAATGTCGCTTATATAGGTGTCTCCGTTTTTCTTTGTGTGTTTTTTTTACTTTTCTCGTTCCTTCCACGATTTTCGCGATTAGATATTGCTTTGTGAAAATCCCGTTCTTAACGAGCACCTAACACCCAAGGAGAACCTACGTAACGAATTTCAAGTTTGTATGCGTTGTAGTTCTGGAGTTTTCATGATAAGTGATATCTTTTATATGAAGAGATTAATTAACTGAATTTTAATGTCTATTTTCGATGGAGTTTAGTCGTCAGGTTTTATCTTCTACATCACTTGAAATTCATTTATCCACGCCTAACATTTTCCATCACATTTCAACATTTATAATATTCCTATATTATCCGTGGCAATTAGCAGTTAAAACCTGTACTGCAGCTTTTATGCTAGTTGTGCAGAATATAGGTGATTTCTGAATCCTGTTAACGCACAGTGAAGTAGGGAAGTCTACTTGTTAGCCCAAGGAATGATCTAGTAGAAATCTGCTCCGCTAGTACTGTAGATTACAGTGTAAAGACAGCATTGTTACGTAGGCCACCGAAACAGGTACACTCCCTTCTTTTTACATTCATTTGACCAGATGTTTAATGTCGAAATGACACGCATAGGTCTTTTGATGACGTTAGGATAAGAGTGAGATGTACGAACGTTGTTTTAATTGGTATAATCCCGGTATTTTTCTGTTGTGAAAATGGGAAACCGCAAAAAACATCTTGATTTTTGTCGATGATAAGGCTCAAATCCACCATCTCCTTAATGTAATCTTAAAGATACACATCATGTAACATGAAGAAAAATCACTCAATTGTACCACTTCAAGCAGGTTTACGATCTAGTAGCCTAGAAGACATGAAAATCGGAGAACCATACATAATAAACCATACGACACTGGGATTCACCTTGGCTCTAATCCCTGAAATAAAGCAACAAGTGCAACAATATTCTGGTCCGTGAATGTAGATTTATAATTTAATCCAAGCTTTTGAAATTAATTGAGCGACAATGCATTAGGGAAATATTTAAGGTACTTTATAGTGGCAGTTAACCCCGATTCCCTTTAACGTTTTATCTGAAGCGAACGCTATCCGCTGGTGTGATAGACCCAGTGCACCTGACGCCAGTGATCACATGGAATGGTTCCCTGGAGGCTGACCATGTAGATACTATCCAGCAGCCAGCGATAATATGGCCTGTCTCAGCTGAACAAACTCCCAGGGGCCAAGGCAATGAAACGTATTTCTCTTCCGTAATGCAGAAAAAATATCGCCGAGAGAAGAAGCAAAGAACGCTTCTATCTCGATAATCGGTTCTTTCTCCTAATGCTTCTCAGATTAAGATGGCAAGATTATTCACCATGATTTAACATACATGCACACACACATTCAAGATTTAACTATAAAATATAATTTTAAAAAAGGAAGTCGGTTGCTGCACTGTCTCAAATGAAGAGGAATAAAAATTTCTTCTTAAATCGAATTCTGACATGAATACCGATTTGCTTTCAACTGAACCTTAGACGAGTCAAACAATTTAACAATATTCATCTACAAAATGTTAAATGATTAAAACTTATGTTGATATCCTTGCATTCTTAAAACATTATGTTACATGCGTCGGTTCTAGAAAAATAGTGTATTTCAAACGGAGACGTTTAGGATATTTACCCGTGCTAATTTTCTTCTTCACAGGTTAGCCACTATTTTTAAATATAACTTATTACACAAAAATTGAAATTCTGGTATACTGAAGGGTCATAACAAAAATTGTAACACACTCTCTGCACTTATTATCATTGAAATAATGCATTTAAATAACTGACAAAACCAACCTACAATCTTCTACATTATATATATAACGTGTAAATGTATTAGTTTTTATGTTGTTGCATTACTTTAGAGTTTTACAAAACAGGAATAGGGTAGAGAGCCGATTTGCATTGTAGCTGTGTTCTCACCTAGACGTCAGTGGTTCGAATTCCGGCCAATGAATGTAAGATTTTTAAAAATTGTAAGTCACATCCTTATAGTTAGGATTCAGGTAAGAGCCGATGACCTTAGATGTTAGGCCCCTTTAAACAACATGCATCATCATCATCATCATCATCATCATCATCATCATCATCATCGATTCAGGTAAAACTACAAGATTTAAATTATTACGTAAATTAAGTGTGGTACCCTAATGTAGGCAATTTGGTTGGTTGGTTGGTTGGTTGGTTGGTTATTAAAATGCACCTATTCCACAATTTAACAATAATATCCTCATGACTTATTTTCAGTCTTGAAGAATTATTTTACTAGAGGACATATAACGAGAACTGTTCCTCAATGAAGTTCATGGCGTATCAGGTTACCATTTCGATATGTAAGAGTGTAAAAGTCATTAATTGATATGTTATCATTTATAGAGAAGCCGACCCCTTATTCCAGAGGTACCATGTCCACCTCTAACAGGTAGGCCTCTGCTTAGATTCCAAGCTAGATTATTTTAAACTAGATATGAGGGCTGGTTTGAGATCCCAAGCCAGTCTACGTGAGAACAATTGAGGAGCTATCTGATAGTGAGATAGCGACCCCGGTCTAGAAAACGAAGAGTAACAGCCGAGAGTACTCATCGCGCTGAGCAGCGGTCGCTTGGTAGACCAAGGTCAGTCAGTATTGTAGTGCCATGGGGTTTGTCGTTTAGAGACAATAGTCAACCACAATTTGGCTGTTTTGTTTGCTTTTTAGTTGAACGTAACACCAACTCACATAGGTTTTGCGGAGACGGTGGGAGAGTAACGGACTAAGACTGGGAAGGAATCTTATAAGGCGTTAATTAAAGGAAAGCTTGAGCTTTTGTCTGGTGTGAAAATGGAAACAACGGAAAACCATCTTCAAGACTGCCGATAGTGAGGCTCATTTCCTACCATCTCCCGAATACAAGCTAACAGCTACACAGCCTGAACCGCGCAGCCAACTCACTTGGTCAAAGTAATGTTTAATTATTCGAACAAATTGCTAGCTTTCTGACCCATAAAGGATTAAATGCCAACCAGCTAAACTAGAATAATCAACTTGCTGAGCCAAGCTTACTGGCTCAGGCAGTAGAACGCTGGCCTTATGAGCTCGAGTTGGTGGGTTCTATTCCGGCTCAGTTTGGTGGTATTAAACTGTGCTCAAACATGCGAGCCTCATGCTGGCAATAGAACTCATGCGGGACAAAATTTCGGCACCTCGGCGTACCCGAAACCCGTAAAAATAGTTAGAAGAATGTAATATTATCTATGTACTAATTTATTTATTTATTTATTTATTTAGGCCTATATATTTATGTTTACTTGTTTACAAATTGCTTTACGTCACACCGACACAGATAACTTATGGTGACGATGGGGTAGGAGAGGTCTAGGAGTGGGAAGGAAGGAATCAACCGTTGCCTTCACTAAGGTACAGCTCCAGAATTTGCCTGGTGTGAAAATGGTAAACTACGGAATACCACCATCAAGGCTGCCGACATAGTTGGGTTCGAACCCAATATCTCCCGAATGCAAGGTGACAGCTACGTGACCCAAACCCCGCAGGCACGTGCTCTTATTATTATTATTATTATTATTATTATTATTATTATTATTATTATTATTATTATTAACTCTTGACATATCATCACGAGAACAGAGAAGAGCGAATAATAAATAATCATCTGAATTCGATCCCGCAACTTTCAGCACATGTTCTTCTTGCTAGTTGTTTTACGTCGCAACGACACAGATAGGTCTTACGGCGACGATGGGACAGGAAAGGGCTAGGAGTGGGAAGGAAGCAGCCGTGGCCTTAATTAAGGTACAGCCCCAGCATTTGGCTGGTGTGAAAATGGGTAACGACGGAAAACCATTTTCAGGGCTGCCGACAGTGGGGTTCGAACCTACTATCTCCCGAATACTGGATACTGGCCGCACTTAAGCGACTGCAGATATCGAGCTCGGTTTCAGCACATGAGACGAACGTCTGACTTATTGCGGTACCAGATAAACCAAACGACAGTAGTTCGCTTTCACCAGACAAAGACGACGAAGAAGGAAAAAATGTTATTGGCTTTAAGTCCCATTATCTACTTCTGCAGTTTGTGGAGACGCCAAGGTGGTGGAACTTAATGTCGCTGGAGTTCTTTAAGGTGCCAGTAAATCTACCGACAAGAGGTTGACGTATTTGAGCACCTTTAAATACCACCGGACTGAGCCAGGATCGAACCCGCCAAGTTGGGTTCAGAAGGTCAGCGCCTCAACCACCTGAGCCATCTCAGCCTGGTAGAAGAAGACACATTATCGATCCTACGACGAGTATAACATAACCTTCAGTGTGACCCCGGTGTGAGAACATCTCAGCTAGCAAGCTGACTTCGTAGTACGGGCTTTGTAGCAATAAGCTCACATTCGGGAGAGCATGGGTTCGAACGCCACAACTGGCAGCTTTGCAAATGGTTTTAAGTGACTTCCCATTTTTCTTTTTTTTTCTATTTGTTTTACCCGAGGGAAATGCTGTGACTGTTCCTCAGTTAAGGCCACAGCCACTTTTCTCCCAGTTTTAGTCATTTCCTATCCCAACGTCGCCGAAAACCTACCTGAATTAAAGCTGTGTTAAACCATTAGCAGAAAAGAGAAAGTAAACCTACTTCGCTGGAAAGTCACAAATCATTTAACATCAAGTCCTCCTGGGCTTAATCCTTCATTGATTAACGCTTAACCTGAAGTGGTTCAAGTTGAATATTAAGCGTTCATTAACAAACCCTATCCCTGTAATAATAAAGGTAGTTCCATACTTAGCGCCCTGTGCTGTGGCGTAAAGTACCCGAGTGGAGTGGAAATGTGCTTGAGATATTTACCTCCCCGTCCTTTCTCTATATACTGGATGGGGGGGGGGGAGTGTGCTTGGTCTTAAGCAATTTCTTCAATATTCCAGGGAATTAAGACTGCATTATGAACGCAATTGACTTTACATTTCATAATTCACGTTCAGTATGTACCATATGAATATAATATTTTCATTGACAGGTTCAATGAAGTGTGTGTTACCGACATATTTGTAAGATTTCAATCAGAATTATTTAATTCCGACAGTTATATAAGTGACAATTGACTACACCGTGTCCTGTCTTACTGATTTCCCTGCTAAAAAACAAATTCATTGAAAAACAAAAGGACCGAGCTCGATAGCTGCAGTCGCCAGTATCCAGTAATCGGGAGATAGTGGGTTCGAACCCCACTGCCGGCAGACCTGAAGATAGTTTTTTCCGTGGTTTCCCATTTTCACACCAGGCAAATGCTGGGGCTGTACCTTAATTAAGGCCACGGCGGCTTCCTTCCCATTCCTAGTCCTTTCCCATCCCATCGTCGCCATAAGACATATCTGTGTCGGTGCGACGTAAAGCAAATAGGAAATAGAAAAAAAAAATAGAAAAACAATTGAAATTTCAATACAATTTTTTTCTTCAATATTAGGCAAAATACAATTTTATTAACTTTCAAACTCATAAAATTCCTCCGAAAATAATACAATTATGTTCACCCTTCAAAATGTTTAACACGGAGCAAGTTACCAAAGCAGCATTCAAAATATCTTCAGGCGTCGGAACTTTATAAATAAAAAATATTGGTGTAAGCAAGTTAAATACATTTTGACAAAGACATGAAAGTTGAAAGGACACTTAAATATTTTTTCCAAATTTAGCTCTGTCCGTCCTCTTACTAAAGTGTGCGTTACTAAAGTTACATTCCTCTAAAAGAACTCTGTTTCTAACAATCATTTGAAGGGCATGGTCGTCATCATCTTCATATCTTTTCAGTGGATATAAACCACATCTGGTGACTAGTCAATCTCAGATCAACAGTCGATAGGTAATTGTCCTTTTGTTCCCAAGATAACTGATTTGATCCATATAAAGTATATGGGTGGCACCTAGCATCGACAACCCTGAATGTGTGGATTCCTATTTTCACACCAGGCAAATGTTCGGGTTGTACCTTAATTAGGGTAAACTTTGATGTGTGAGTGCGACGTTAAAAACGTAGCAAAAACATTACTTACAAATGTTTAAAATAAGTAATACTGTATTGTTGACTTCCGGTACGTTAAAAACTACTGCCGAACACAAGCCTGACACCTCAGAGTCTCTAAATCTATATCAATTAATGGGATGAAAGCAAATTTGCTTACGTCGCACTGACACAGATAGGGTCTTACGACGACGATGGGTTAGGAAATGGCCAGAGGAGTGGGAAGGAAGCGGGCATAGCCTTAAGTAAGTCCTGGTGTGAAAATAGGAAACAACGGAAAACCATCTTCAGTGCTGCCGACAGGGAGGTTCGAACTCATTATCTCCCGAATGCACGCTCACAGCTGGGCATCCCTAACCGCGTGGCTAACTCGCTCGGTTAATAATAATAATAATAATTATTATTATTATTATTATTATTATTATTATTATTATTATTATTATTATTATTGACTTAAACATTCTTATGACGGTATTATATCTCTCCTGACGGGGATTCGAAGTAGCGCTGTTAATGGAGCGGTTGTTTACGGAGCGGAGGCTCCGTGCGCTTTCAATCGGTGCCTCCGGAGAACCTCCGATTGAATTACAAGCGCGTAGTTTAAACTTGGTACGGGAGAAATGAACGAGCATTTGTACAGGAATTTATAACTTGTCACTATTATCGTGAGAAACTAGGTCCCTCAGTTTATACCGGTACCCTTATTATTGGACGATAATACAGATAGCATTGTTATGTACAAACCTTGAATGATCGAACTCGATAGCTGCAGTCGCTTAAGTGCGGCCAGTGTCCAGTATTCGGGAGATACTGTGTAGAGATCAGAAGAATGCAAGAATGAGGAATGTGGCCTGCAAGCACGAACTTCCTGTTCTGCCCAGACAGGTCGACTCTTATCTGCTCGTATCTGCTACACGAAAACATTGACTGACACTTTGCAGTTTGCTGGATTACAACTGACAAGAGCGAAGAGCTGCCAGTAGAAGACAATATAAAGTCGCCTGGATAGTAGCGGAGTTGCTATGGTAACCATTGCGTCACTGGTTCTACTAGTGAAAACCCCTTCGTCCCGTGCCTCACCGGGCATGTGCATTCTTCTGATCTCCCAACAGTAGTAGGTTCGAACCCCACTGTCGGCAGCCCTGAAAATGGTTTTCCGTGGTTTCCAATTTTCACACCAGGCAAATGCTGGGGCTGTACCTTAATTAAGGCCACGGCCGCTTCCTTCCCACTCTTAGCCCTTCCCTGTCCCATCGCCGCCATAAGACCTATCTGTGTCGGTGCGACGTAAACAATTAGGAAAAAAAAAAAAAGACATTGAATGGCAAGCGCGTAGTGTGAACTTCATACGGGAGGAATGAACGAGCATTCTCACATGAATTTATAACTTGTCGCTGTTATTGCGCGAAACTACACTACTCCTTTAACTTTTTTTAAAATGCTATATGTTCGGGGCGTCGACCTTTGAGGATCTTTTGCCTCTACTTGCACCATATGTGAGGAAACCTGCGTGTATTATGTAAATGGCGGTAGTGCAAAGTGTTGAATGTGATGAAAGGAACGTTAAGGATGACACAAACACCCAGTCCCCAGACCAGGGATATTAATAATTTAAATAAACTCTGGACCGGCCGGGAACCGAACCCGGGGCCGCCGGGGGACACGCGGACGCGTTGCCACCTACACCGTGAGACCGGTGTTTACAAGTTGTTTGTGCCATCTTTTACAGAGCAGCACTTACAGACTTGAACCGCTTGAACTCCTCCGTCCATTCGTAAATAATCATCCTTTACTTCTGCACGTCTTTCGCGTTTTTTACATATGTCCAGAAATTGAAAGCGAATTCAAATTTAACTTGAAACTACTGTATTCTAGTGCCAATACAATGCGAATATTTCCATAATAATGATAATAATAATGAACGAAGTGTACTGTGTAAGTTCTGCACAGTAGGGCCTGCACTTTTCTGAGAAACAACTGAACCTATTTAGATATATTGTTTGTTGTATCTACAGGGTTTATACCTACAGGTATATGGGGTATGTATTATATGTCGATATAATTGCATATTCTTGATAACAAATGAGAGGATGCATTAATTATTCTGAATGACTATACGTTCTTTGTTAAGGGGTATTGTATGGAATGTCGGTGATATAGATCAATTTTTGTTTATGTAGGTAACGATTTTTATAGGGCGCCTACATTCATGGACGTAAGTTTGAAATTACAGCCCACTATCTCCTTACACTCGGAGCTACTGTTGCGAATAGAGCTGGGAACGGAGCAGTTGCTCCTATGATTGCAATCGGTAGTGCGATTGAGCGCTCCCTCCGGTATTCTCCGGTAGTAAACTGTTGCTGGGAAACCAATCGGTGCTTCGGCACGCGAGCGGAGGGCGAGCGGAGGACGGAGCAACAGTACTGAATGTGTGCCTCGCTTGCCGTTCCATCCGTGGTGCGCAACGGATGTGCTAGCGACATAGTAAATACTGCTTTATAAGTATGACGAAGGCGAATATAGGAAATATATACATTCTCATTTATCGTTCGTGTTTCATTTGTCGATTACTTTTGTAACAATTTCCTTTACGTCATGCCGTCTTATGACGACGATGTGATAGGAACGGCTAAGGAGAGTAATTTCTAGGCGTGAAAATGGAAAACGACGTAAAACCATCTTCAGAGCTGCAGACAGTGGGGTTCGAACCCACTTTCATCCGGAAGATAGTGGATCGAATCCCACTGTCGCCAGCCTTGAAGATGGTTTTCCGTGGTTTCCCACTTCTCCTCCAGGAAAATGACGGGATGGTACCTAACTGAAGGCCACGGCCGCTTCCTTCCCACTCCCAAACCTTCCCTATCCCATCGTCGCCATAAGACTTATCTGTGTCGGTGCGACATAAAACAAAACCCAAAGTCTCACGCTCCAGGACACTGTCCTTGAGGCGGTATAGGTGGGATCGCTCTCTGCGTCCGAGGGAACACCCAACCCTGGAGGGCAAATTGATGGAAGGATTATTATTATTATTATTATTATTATTATTATTATTATTATTATTATTATTATTATTATTATTATTATTATTATTATTATTATTATTGTACTCCCATAACCACTTCTGCGGTTTTCTGTGACGTTAAGGTGCCGAAATTTTGTCCCACAGGAGTTCTTTCATGTGCCGGTACAGTAGCGGCAATTAGGGGGGCGAGAGGGGACAGTGGCCCCCCTACTTTGTTGAGAAAACTTTTCTTTTGTATTCCATTTTAGCTGGATGAAACAAGGAATTATACGAATTATTAAAACAAGCAATTTGTTCAAGCCCTGTTGTCTTATCAGCTAATTATTTGCTTTAATTAATAACGAAATTATTAGCGGAAATACGCAACAAAGTCGTTCACGCGGTTAACCGATTTGTATAGCGCCACAGCGAGTACTGTAGTGGAGACTTTGTATGTGCTGTGAGGAAGGGTACGCGTGCATTCGTTAGTCTGGCAGTCTATTTAGTGTCAGTTTTTTTTAGTTTGTAGTCAAATACTAAATGATTTTTTAATTATATAATCACGCCGTACGTCTATTTAATTGTAACATATGTGTAATATTGTTCCTCTCGTGAAAGTTTTATTGTATAGTATTGAATCAAAATCTCAAATATTATCAACACAGGTAAGTTGGTAGGCTGAGAATCTTTACCTCTCTGTCGAAATTCCATTTAGTAGCTTTTTTTTCTTCAGTTTTAATGTATAACGTATATACCCTCCAGCTATATCCCACGAACTGGGGTACTTTATTGTCTTTACATTTTTTGCCCCCCTACTTCTAATTCCCAATCGCCGCTACTGCCGGTACACCTGACCACCTTCAGGTACCACCGAGCAAAGTCGGAATTGAAACCGCAAGCTTGAGCTCAGAAGGCCAGCGCTCTACCGTCTGAACTACTCAGCCCGGTACAGCATATAACCAGTTCCAATCAGTTCGTACTCTTCAGTAAAAACTGAAGTGGCGTATAACTTTTAGTGCCGAGAGTGTCTGAGGACAAGTTCGGCTCACCAGATGCAGGTCCTTTGATTTGACGTCTTTAGGCGACCTGCGCGTTGTGATGTGGATGAAATGATGATGAAGACGACACATACACCCAGTTCCAGCGCCAGCGAAATTAACGAATTAAGGTCAAAATTCCCGAAACTGCCGGGAATCGAACCCGGGACCCCTGTGACCAAAGGCCAGCACGCTAACCATTTAGCCATGGAGCCGGATGTACTCTTCCGTAATAAATGAGTTACGAGTATAATTAATGTAAGAACATCGTATATAATACATGTTTACATGCAATGGAATATAATTACCACTTAAACTATTTTACTAGGAGTATTAATAATATTGTTAACGCATTTGCAACGGTATAATATATGCCAATATTCAATCTACAGTATTCTATCCACCTGCACCTATTGCAAACTGAACGTCAGCAGATCAAAATCTGTTATTCATAACGTAACAAATAATGCGGCGATCTTGAAACGACTACATCATTTGAATGACAAACGTAGGGGAACACATGTATCTGTGGAATTAGTACTGAAATCTAAATTGTAATTCCTCCTAAGATCACCGTTGCAACATTGCCCACATCACAGCATTTGAATTTTCCGCCAGTGAATTCAATCGGAGGACTACCGGAGGTCTCCGGAGGAGCGCTGTAATCGTATTATCCGATTCAATCAACAGGAGGTCCGCCTCCTCTTCACAGCGCTAATTCGAAGCCATGTCCTCCCGGGCGAACCGAGCACGCCTTTCCTGCCTCGGCCAGTTTTATCCAAAATGGTCCATTTCATTTCTTTCATTTGACTTTCGTGGCAACAATAGTCTGGGTCCTATCGTTCTCTCTTTTGGAATCACAGCCACCTCTTGCCCAAGAGTTCACAGTAGTCCTAAGCAATCACAGTTCGTCGTTCATGCAGAAGAAATCGACATACACAACAAAATGAGCATCCCAAGAGCCATTCATGAGATGTTTGGCGGCAGTAAAACAGGACTTCTTCTTACTATTATTATTACCCTCCAGGTCGATTTTTCCCCTCGGACTCAGCGAAGGATCCCACCTCTATCGCCTCAAGGGCAGTGTCCTAGAGCTTCAGACTCTGGGTCAGGGGATAGAACTGGGGAGGATGACCAGTACCGCGGCCTCACCTGCTATGCTGAACAGGGGCCTTGCGGGGAATTGGAAGATTGGAAGGGATAGACAAGGAAGAGGGAAGGAAGCGGCCGTGGCCTTAAGTTAGGTACCATTCCGGCATTTGCCTGGAGGAGAAGTGGGAAACCACGGAAAACAACTTCCAGGATGGCTGAGCTGGGAATCGAACTTACCTCTACCCAGTTGACCTCCCGAGGCTGAGTGGGCCCCGTTCCAGCCCTCGTACCACTTTTCAAATTTTGTGGCAGAGCCGGGAATCGAACCCGGGCCTCCGGGGTTGGCAGCTAATCACACTAACCACTACAGTATAGAGGCGGACGGATTTCACCTTTGCCGGAATGTTTTTATTTTTTATTTTTGTACAACCACGGGAATCATCATCACACTGTTCCCGAAGTCTACGCATGATTTCCGCAGGATTAACATCTTCACGTGCTAAAGCTGAATAATTACGCTTTGCACAACAAACGTATGCACTTCTTGTGCATTAACAGTGATAAAAATAAGAGAATGACGGTAGTAGCAAGAGTAAAGTGTAGAGCGCGCCTAGACAATCCAAACAGCCGGGCCGAGTGGGTCAGACGATTAAGGCGCTGGCCTTCTGACCCCAACTTGGCAGGTTCGATCCTGGCTCAGTCCGGTGGTATTTGAAGGTGCTCAAATACGTCAGCCTCGTATCAGTTGATTTACTGGCACGTAAAAGAACTCCTGCTGGACTAAATTTCGGCACCTCGGCGTCTCCGAAAACCGTAAAAGAGTAGTTAGTGGGACGTAAAGTAAATAACATCAATATTATTATTATTAGACAATCCAACCAACTGTTTCAAAAGTCTCATTCATATACGTGTTTATCCATTTTCATATTTCTTTAGATCTCGTAATAACTGATAACCCGAAGACATACCGGTTCTTTCCAACGCAATATATGAAAGGAGGTATGAATGTATTTCACCTTCGAGTTTTGGAATTTTTGGAGCACTCACAACTTTGGCTTCGAGGATCAGTTCTGAAACGGGAAGTCATCAATTGAAAGTCAGCACCGTCTTTGACGTGGATGTTGGGTGGGGAGAGAGTTGGGAGAGATGGAGGACTGTTCGGTAGCAGCAACGAGTCGTTTCAGGAAAAGTGAGACGATTGTCAAGAACACACGCACAGTATTAACAAGAGCCGTCAGATGTGAGAGCAGAGTTCGTTTCTATAGGCTGTTGTCAATAAAATATGTAGTATTAAAGAAGATCAAAGAGCGTGCGTCGCTAAACAACGCTTCAAGTGACTCTCCGAGTTATAGGAGCTTATTTAACTCGTAGCAACCTTTACCACCAAGAATGAGAGAGAAAGATCAGAATTAATAAGCAGTGCGTGTATGGCCGTCTGGTTAAAGTGGGCACGGTGGGCCAGTAAAACATATTTTCTTGAGAACTATCAGTACTTCTCGGATTTTGAAAATAATAATGCCACATGATTTATAATTTCCATCATTCGAATGCTACAGTATGTGTAGTTCCATTTCAAACGGAAAACTTAGCATCGTTATCTCAGTAGACAATGACAAACAAAAAATGTACAGCAATTTTGATTATGGGCCCCCTGATAACATTACTAAAATTGAAAATATTTTTTTACGGGTATCAGTAGAGCTGTAATACCACTTAGCGAAATACGTACATAAATATAAACAGTGAAATATGTTGTAAAATATGTAAAAATCAGAAAAATATGTAATATCACATATTTAATACCAATATCTTATTTTAATAGTCAAACCAAACCACATGGTACTACAGCCTTTGAAGGGCCTACAATATTCAAAACACATCCATTCATTAAATTACCAAGCAAGTTGGCGGTGCGGTTAGGGACGTGCAGCTGTGAGCTTGCATTTGGGAAATAGTGGGTTCGAACGCCACTGTCGGTAGCCCTGAAGATGGTTTTCGTGTTCCCATTTTCACACCAGGCATATACTGGGGCTGTGCCTTAAGGCCACGGCTGCTTCCTTCCCACTCCTAGCCCTTTCCTGTCCTATCGTCGCCGTAAGACCTATATGCATCGGTGCGACGTAGGCAAATTGCGAAAAAGAAAAAAACGTAGCACAGTGAACAATTACACTTTCTAAGTTCTCTGGGTTAACCAAGGACGCTTGTCGCTCAGAATATTGTTATATTCTCGGAATAGATAGGTGGGGTAAATTTTCGAAGAATTTTCCGTGGAGAAATGTCCTTAGGTGGGTCAACATCGTCTTCTTTTAGAATTTGGCACACATCGTGTGATGTAAAATACCCAAGGTTTCACTTAAACATTGTTCCCAATTTGCTCACTACACCTGCACCAGTTTCTCCATTTGCATCAAGTTGGCCCTGATGTACGCACTATTTAGAAGACCACTTTGGAACCACTAAAGCCACTCTAAGATTCATGAATATATCCAGCACTACCATGATCAAAAGAATCGACTACTGTCTTTATGGCATATATATGCTCACTCTAGAAGTTATATTTTTCTATCCATGTTCCCCACCTTATTACGTTGGTCCAAGGGACAACAGTAACTCAAGCAATTGCTGTTTGTAAGATGGCACTCACTATGGGACTTCCAGAGGCACATTTTTTTTTTTTTGTAAATTAGCTCTAGTATCTTCAGGGACACGTTGCAGTCCATGAGCCAAGCACGCAAAATGGAGCATGTCCGGGTAAAGTACTTTCAGGGTAGTTGCAGTTTTAAGCATATCGTCGCTGCTACACCAAAACCCCATATGTTAGCTTCCATCGAAATCGAGGTTATATGTATGTTGAATAAAATATTGATCCTCACATACCTATGGAACTCATGATGCAATAAATATCAATTTTCGTGCTGTCTGTCTGTTAGGTCATCAGCCCAGAGGCTGGTTGGATCCTCAAACAGATCCACCAAAGGCTATGCAGTTATAGGGAAACTGTAAAAACCAATGGTAGAACCCAAATGAGGCGTACTAGGCAAGATGAGGAGTGAGGTAGTTTGCCATTACTTTCCTCACTGGACCAGAAGTTGCCACTGCAGCACGACTGACCCTATGAGCAACACCTTTCATAACACTCGGACACTAGTTGTGCCCCAAATGTCATTACTCAGCACCACTCATACCCCAGCAGCTTACATATTGTCACAGCCATGGATGAGACTGGGACTTCTGTGGAAGCTACACTTTGCTCTGGCCTGTGCCAAGAGACGGCTACAAAAATACTGCATCCATCAAGAAATGGCAACAGGCGGATTTTCTTGCTAATGGCAAAAAAACCACGAATACTCTAATGCCTATATTTATGTTAATAAAAGGAACTTGTAAACTAGACATACAAGGTACTTATATTTTGCAATTCGCTATACGTCACACCGACACAGGTAGTCTTATGGCGGCGATGGGATAGGAATGGGTTTGGAATGGGCATGAAGTGGCCGTGGCCTTAATTAAGGTACAGCTCCGGCATTTGCCTGGTGAAAATATCGGAAACCACGGAAAGCGATCTTCAGGGCTCCTGATAGCGGGATTCAAACCCACTATCTTCCGAATGCAAGATCAGAGCTGTGCGCCCCTAACCGTACAAATAACTCGCTAAGTACTTACATTTCAATGTGTTAATTAAAAAAACACCTAATTTCATGACTTTGTATTTCCAAATAACTTGGCAACAAATTAATGCCGATACTCCGTATATCCATTTTCTATTATATCATTTTCAATGTTTAATTATGTATATCGCAATAGAGTTATCGATATGTAATAACGTGACTTTCTTTTCCTGTGGAAGAGTTGCGTTATATCTGTCCTTCATGAAGATTTTAGATTCCTCGAGAAACAAGTTCGCGTTAACAGCGACGATATTTGCTGCAGCATCGTAATGAATTATAGTAGGCCACAAGAATGTTAAACTATCATTCACAAATCTGTCCGAATCGTTGTCTGAATGGTCAGCGTACCGATCTTCAGTTCAGAGGATCCCGGGTTCGATTCCCGGCCAGGTAGGGGATTTTAACCTTCATTGGTCAATTCCAGTGGCCCGGGGGCTGGGTGTTTGTGCAGTCCCCAACATCCCTGCAACTCACACACCACACATGACACTATCCACCACAATAACACGCAGTTACCTACACATGGCAGATGCCGGCCACCCTCATCGGAGGGTCTGCCTTACAAGGGCTGCACTCGGCTAGAAATAGCCACACGAAATTATTATTATTATTATTATTATTATTATTATTATTATTATTATTATTATTATTATTATTCACAAATCTGGCAATAGTTGAGTGACTTATGGCCCTGCGTCCTGCTCTGTATAGCAGATAAAACATGGATTTCCGGTCCTATCAGATTCTAGCTTTCCCATCACAAGACTTGCAGAAAATCGCCTCTTAGCACCATTGTTTCATCAACAGCGACCCATATGAAAGCATTTACTATTGCTTATGTTGCCCATTGCTTCGTCATAGCAGATATTCCCCCCGTGGGTGGAGGTGGTAGAATAACGCACACGGTAACCCTGCCTGTCTTAAGAGGCGACTAGAAGGAGCTCCAAAGGCTCTCACCCTCGGAGTGTGGGTTCGCGACCACGGGCCCCTCAGTTAAGTCCTGGCATTGCTTCCATTTACTTGTGCCCAGCTCGTCACTTTCATCTATGCTGTCCGACCTCCCTTGGTCAACTCTTGTTCTTTTCCTACCCCGACGGTATTACACCACTCGAGGCCTAGGTAGTCTCATTTTTTCACGCCGTTCATGGCCCTTGTCTTTCTCTGGGCGATACGTTCATTTTTCGAAGTGTCGGATCCCTTCCATTTTCTCCTCTCTGTTTAATGTTAAATAGCGTATGGTTGCCCAGTTGTACTTCCTCTTAAAACAATAACCACCACCACCACCACCACCACCACCACCACCACCACAGAGCAGATTTGAAGATAGATCTCGCTTTAGTGTTTTAAGGAAAGACAATAATTAATCACCAATAAAGGAGCGGTATCTATTAGCACAGGCCAGAATAAAGTGTAGCTTCCACCGAAGTCCCAGTCTCATCCATGGCTGTGACAATATGGAAGCTGCTGGGGTATGGGTGGTGCTGAGTAATGACATTCAGAGCACGACTAGTGCATCTGAGTGTTATGAAAGGTGTTGCTCATAGGGTCAGTAGTGCTGCAATAGGACTTTCTGACCCAGTGAGGAAAGCAATGGCAAACTACCTCACTCCTCGTCTTGCCTAGTACGTCTCATTTTGGTGCTGCCATTGGTTTTTGCGGTTTCCTTATAACCGCATAACTTTTGGTGGTGCTATTTGAGGATCTAACCAGCCTCTGGGCTGATGACCTAACAGACACAGACAAGAACTTGGTAATATACTTTACTCAAGTAGCTCTCCGTAATTACAAATTTAATGTATGACCGAGATACTATGCGTGTAACTTACACCGTAAAAGCTAACAAGATTTCCATTTATAGATATTCACATCTACGCTATAACAGAAGGTAAAAGAGAGGCATGATGTTCAATCTTCAAAACAAAGCCAAATCAATATAACACTGAATTCACTTGGACGAGCAGAGGTAAAAGCCTCCACTAATCGTCGTCTCAGCAATAAGCGGGTTAGAATAATGAGGTCTATATCCGGCGATCTTTACCCCCAAAAAGTTACTCTGGTTCACATTTCACATGGAAATCTCGTTTCTAAAGTTTTCAACTTCGTAACAAGAAATCGAACTCACATCATTCTGGGTAGACCTATTACGGCTTTACTTCTTATGTTAAACAGCCCCTCAATCATCAAAACACCTATTCAAAATTCTTAAGATAACATCATTTACATTGTAGTCAAATACGAGCTCATCTTGTTTAGCGAAAGACCTACGAAAACCTTGCCGACTTCTTTTCTAATCTCCAATGTACACATCACATTCTCTCAGTACTTGGACGTAGACTTAAGATCGATCTCTCTCTCTCTCTCTCTCTCTCTCTCTCTCTCTCTCTCTCTCTCTCTCTCTAACTGAACTACTAATATCATTTCGACAACGGTAACACGTATCACATCATTTTCTTCACTGTTTAACTTACCACATCATTCTGAAAACTGAAGGGAAGCCTCTTGGGAAATAAGAATTAGATGTTCTTGGCACCATAACGATAGATGAACGATTGTATTTAGACCATTCTCACGTTTCTTAACACACAGTAGCGACTGCCCGAGTGATCAGTGAGTTTACGACATAACATTGAGATGGTGGCCTTCATAGCTCTTGGTTTCTCTTCGCATCATCCTGCAAGACAAGAGAAAGAGAAATACAGACAGAACAAACATGTCATTTTGCATTCACTTCTAATGTACTAAACTTAATATAACCATGTTTTTTTATTTATTTTGTGTATGACGTAAAATCTATATATCATCATCTTAGCGTTTCTCCCGCAGTGGAGCAGGGCTTGGTATTTTGCAAGCCAACCTCCACTTGGTTCTATTAAGGGCATCATTTGAAACTGTTACGGAGTTATCCGTGGTAGTTAGAGGTGAAAGAAGGTGCTGGGATGAATACGTCTCAACTTAAGAAATTAAAGTTAATTTAAAACTTTAACAAAGGTTATATTTTCTTTTCAAGATGAAGAAATAACAAGAATAACAGGTACTCAGTAGCATATCAACAAGTTAAGGATGTACAATTACAGTTTATTAATGGATTTTGGGCTTCGAGCCCCAGATTCACAATCCCTGAGCAATGAGCTCAACTTTACTTATGAACAAGGTTCAACAAAGGGGCAGAAAACCCCAATCATGACAAGGAGCATTTGCTCCCAATTACCAGTTAAGCCTGCTCGAGGCACACAGAAACCAAATTTAAGAAAGAGCAACCCGCTCTTAAAGTTCAAGCCTATTCAAAGGCCACACCAAACTCCACCTTTAAGCTGCCCTCCAGGCACATTAGAACAGAGGTAAAAATACCCAACCTACTGAGGCCTATACAGTAAAGAAACAGGACAATTACATGGCCCCAAAATACCAACTTGAGTGGAGGCGTAACTTGCACTCCTAATACACCTTTTTTAGAACCTATTTGGCTCTTAGGCCGCTTATGCAAGGGCTAATCCCATACTACGGAGGTGACACGATAGGAAAATTTATTACATTATGAAGCGAAGAAAAACGGTTATGGAAACGTAGTCACCTCATAAACAATATGAGAGGGAGCTGGAGAGGGTGAGGCACTCTCTATCCCGATTTGTAGTTAAAGAGACAGAATTTATACCAAGTATCTTTTACATTTTAAAGGAAGGCTACATGATAAAAGTTTCGAACCTGCCCCGACGGTTAAACTGCTGAGCTAGCAAGAAATGAAGTTATTAAAAGGCCATTACCTTATGGAAGAACTGCTGCCCGAAGGAAGAGGCACTTCCCGCCACCTGCTACATAATCACACTAGGAAAGATGTTACTGAAGTGGCCCGGAGACCAGAAAATCAGCAGTTTAAATACCCTCGTGGAACATTCGAGACCTTTCAAGAATGAGAACCCACACCCCCCCCCCCCAACTTTATTGGCTAGGATCAAGCAACATATCCATATCGGAGAAGACATACGTTAATGGTCAAAAATTAGAGAAATTCGGGATTGGCTAAATTTAAAACAAGCGGAAAGAGAAGGGTTATACTGCCAACCCAAAAAATGACTGAAAGAAATTTAACAAAGAACAAACTTATGAACACAAAATTTCTCAAAAAACAGTTCCTTCACTTCGCACCAAGGTGCACAATTGTAGTTCTTCAGTAGTACCATCTAGAAGAGAATGTTCACACTTCTCACTACAGAGAGAACAAATATAAATCGAGAAAGACACAGTTCAAAACTCTTCAAAATTTACAATAGCGACATCTTCTGAGAAACTTTAGAATTAACATGGTTGTTAAAGTTCAGGCTTCCTCCAGTAGAGGAGTTTCAACTGGCGCAATATTTGAATTAACGGCGCGGAGGTGTACCGCCCGGTACAGAAACAATATGGATTTAGCGCATGTCTACATATACTGTATAGAATTGAACATACCGGGTGGTACAGCTGCCCTTATTTTTTCTCGAACGTACACAACCAGCTAGGAATTAAATGTCTCTTAGTCCTATCTTGTGCAACATCTTACAGCAATTTTATGAGCAGTTAGCACAATATAGATCTCCCAGCATAATCAAAAACGATACAAGAGACAGTAAGTGAGGCCCATCTAAAAAAAATTCACCATTTTAAGTAGAGCGGAGTACAATACTCTAATCATTTTTACGATATGTTATTCTACTGTACAAACAATAGCCACTCCTACATCTATCGGCAAAGAATTGCGCACCTGATTGGTCCAAGACGCCATTTCCTTTTGATAGAAAAGGGCGGTGACGGTAACATACAAAACGTGATAGATTAGGATCAATTAGAGACATGTAAATTCATCGCCATTTTATATAGTCCCATCACATCGAAATTGATAGAAGTGTGTTTTTCACAGTATTTTATAATCTACTAGCTGATGTACTCGAGCTTCGCTACGGAATTTAGCATTATATACAGAATTCTAAGTTAGGTAATATAAACGTTGTGACTAAGATTGTATTGCATAGATCTTAACTTTACCCTAGAAACGCGATGGGGAAGTCAAAAAACTTATTTTCACTGGATCAGTCGAAACTGGCAAAGCAAATCGCCAGAAGCTGAATCCAGGCCTCTCGGACTTATAAACAGAGTGAAAGGGACACGTTCCAAAAAAATAACTAAACAACGCAGATCTGGCGTTATTTTAAATGAAACATTTATGAACACAATCTGGAAAGAAATCAGTCCAAGACTGGCATAATTTTTTTTAATTTCGTGTGGCTATTTCTAGCCGAGTGCAGACCTTGTAAGGCTGACCCTCCGATGAGGGTGGGCGGCATCTACCATGTGTAGGTAACTGCGTGTTATTGTGGTCGAGGATCGTGTTGTGTGTGGTGTGTGAGTTGTAGGAATGTTGGGGACAGCACAAACACCCAGCCCCCGGGCTATTGGAATTAACCATGTAGGTTAAAATCCCCGACTCGGCCGGGAATCGAACCCGGGACCCTCTGAACCGAAGTCCAGTACGCTGACCATTCAGCCAACCAGTCGGACAGACTAGCATAAAAGAACAAATAAATAGGGATATTGAAAGTCAGTTACATACATGACGTCCAACAACGATCCATTCAAAGGGAGTGTTACTCAATCACGTAATTCTTTCTTATACCTCTAGAAAGCACGGTAGAGGAATCTGTTTTGTGATTTTTCTCTCACCACTCAGTGTGCACAGTGCTTAAGATTAGCTTCCAAAGTATTTCTTTCTCGAAGTAGGAAAAATAATAATCCCGAGGTAGAAGGTAACAACCTTTTACATCATAAGAATCTACGCACTCTTTTTTCATTTTACAATCCCCACAGAGACTAAATCCCCAATAAAATCAAACATGCCAGCGAAAATAAAGACCGGCTGGAAAGAACAATCATGGAACATAAAAGAGAAAAGAAAAGGGTTGCCATAGCTACAAGAAATAAACACGCGACAGAAAGGCGTAAAAATGAGGTTAAAATCCAAAGCACACCTAAATCGGCTAGGAAGGCCAGAAATGAAAGTAAAACAAAATGGGAATAATAATAAACAGTAACTAGGTACAAGAAAGTAGCACAGACCCGATAATCACACCACACTCACGAACACACATAGCGACCGTCATACGAAGTATAAAGTACAAGGCTACAATGGAACGACATACAACGACAAGAATCGTGCTGCATAAAATGCTTCGGTCAACGGCTCGTGAGTTTGATTTGAAAGCACAGATCAGAAACCTGGATTGCCGCAAAAAGGGTATGGCACATCCAGTCCAAACACACAACGTAAAAACATATCCGCTGCATAACACGTATTCATATGGCGCAGAAAGACGAGCATGACTCACACATTATCAGCAACAAAACACAATGTAGAGCACTAACTCGAGCCAAAACATCGAAAATAAAGAAAAATTTAAGATCACCAACCAAAGACAGCAAGCAAACCCACCACGCACGTGAACAATCGGGTCGATGCCACCTTTCGCTCTTAGCCGAAATGAGCGCACACATAAGCAGACATGCAAAGGGAGGGAGGTAACGGAAGATAAGTCTGCAACAAGGTATAAAAGAAATAACACACAAAACGAAAGACCCCCTTATAAATAGGCTAATATAACTACTGCAAACCGAATGATAGGAACAAAAATTACCTCGAGAAGAAGTACTCATAGTTCCGACTTCAAACACAGAGTCGTACAGGATAACGTTTTAAAACGTTGATAATACATTATGTACGAGACTGAAACCACATCACATAACACTGCCTCCATCTTATTTTTCTTTCTCACCGTCCGACTGCCAAAGATCACACAACACGCAGATAAGATAGAAAGAGATGCTTTGGCGATCCTCACAGCATGAGCTGCCATCTGTCTAAATAGGGATAAATTACACATCGGGCACGGCATACATGATGCCAAGCAGCCACGACTGACTGACATAAGACATCGCATAAAGTGCGGTATCTGAAGAATATGGAAACAAGGCAAGCAAGTTACAAGGTGTGGCTCAGAAATCACAAACCTTCTTTTCTTATTTGAAGATTGGGTTAGGAAATTTTCATTGTTATGGTAGGCCCTCTTGCCTACCATCAGTCACAACCAAGTTGAGAAGTTTTCATTATAATGACAAAAACTCTCCACCTGCCATTTTAAATCCTCAGAAAGACTGTTGATCAATTTCATGAGCTTTCGATATTGTACGCCTTCACATTTAGTTTTCTTCCGACTCTGAAATACCACTCTTATAATAGTCGGTACGGTAAAACTGAATGGAATATAAATGATCGGAAATTGTATTCTCTACAACTTTTATTTTGTACTACTTTGGAACTTAAAAATTAAATTTTAGTCTTCTTCCCCTAAACTACCATTTCAGCAAGGGTGAATAAAGTTTTTTATATGTTAGACTGTAGTTTTTTTATTCCCCTAATTTATATAGCGATTATCATTAAATTCCGCTTACCCATTTTATTATGGACTTAGCAACAAGAATACAAATTCATGAATATCTCTTGTCATAGCCAGTACGGTAAAAATGTATAAGACATAAATAACCGGAAATCTAATTATTTTTAACTTTAGTTTTGTAGTATTTACCGAAAGGACTACTAATAAAATAAATATTTGGGAATTACATTTGTGGCCCTCCCCTAAACTACCATTTTACTGAAAGTAAATACAATGATTTATACCATAGATTGTAGTGCATCATTCCCTAACTTTACATACTGATTTTCATTAAATTATCTTCAGCCATTTCCTCGTGATGCGCGTACATACATTCATTCATACACACGAGGTGTGTTCAAAAAAAGACCGAACTGTGGCTAGAAAAACTTTATTATGTAGCTTACATCATTTCACAGACTGTCCCCTTCAAAATAGTCCCCTGCACTATCAACAGCGTGTTGCCAACGTTTCTTCCACTTTTGGAATGCTTCCTGGAATGCACTTTCTTTGATGGCGCGAAGTTGTCTCGTCGCATTCTCCTTGATCTCTTCAATGTCTTGGAAACGATGTCCTTTCAAGGTGGTTTTCAATTTGGGGAATAAGAAAAAGTCTGACAATGCCTTTCCAATCAAAAAACACAATCAGCATCACCTTGATGTTTGAACGACTCATTCGTGCTTTTTTCGGTCGAGGAGAACCTTTTCCCACCCACTGTGATGATTGCCTTTTGGTTTCGACATCGTAACCGTACACCCACGTCTCATCTCCAGTGTTCCCACAAACGTTTTCCCAACTTTGAAGCTGAACTTCACGCACACGCGTTGTTCCTCAAGCTGTTTCATTATAGAATTCGACGAACATGTGACACACGCAATCACTTCAGAGGCTCTAACTCAACTGATAATGCAGGCAATGGAATGCGGAAAGCAGCGGTCTGTTGTCAGAAGTTGCCGCTAGGCGCCGCCACAGTCACAACTCGCTCAATGTTGCGGTTTGCGCGCAATTTACAAAGTTCGGTCTTTTTTTGAACACACCTCGTACATACATACATACATACATACATACATACATACATACATACATACATACATACAGATAGAAATTACGGAAAATAAAAAGTGCATTTTATTGTTACTCTGGATAATACAGATACAGAAATACCATTCTTTTTAAATTCTGAGCAATGTATAGAAAAAACTATATATTGTCCCAGGAACGCACGGTACATGTATTTATTAAGAGCAATGTCGTATAATCGTCATGCGCGCCGAGGACTCCAACTTCGATGTGTCAGTACTAGTGAGCATGAGAGCAAACAGCTGTGATGCAGGAGCGAGGTAGACTAACCTGCCCAACTCGTCAACTTGCCTCGTGACAAGGACTGGATTTCCGGAACAATGAGTCAGGCATTCGAGAACTTTCGATTTAGAGACTTAGAAAACATCTTTAATAATGGTCGTATCGTCTAGGAGATACGCTATTCTGTAGCCAATTACAAGAACGTCTCCATAATCAAATCTCAGGAAAGTTCATCGAGGGTTTTTCCCACTTTTAAATAACCGCATTATCTTATGACGTGTAGGCCTTGACCATATAAAAGGCGGGGCTACACAGCTATAGACAAGCATTCTTCGACAAGAGTTCTGCATGGCCAGACCCTCTTATTCTGTCCGTCAACAGTAGAGTCGAGTGACAACGTAGTGATTATCGAGCGCGACGTGTAAGTTCTCATGCCGAGAACCGAACTAATTCTCCAACTGCGGAACTTAGTGTTTCTTCGGTCGAAACCCAAGTGAAGTGTTTAAATTACTTCATTGCTATGCAAGTGTTAAAGCTTTTTTTCAATAACTGTGATATTTAAAATTGTTTAAAATATTTCATCGTGATAACACAAGTGTTGGCCTATTTTTTGCAATTCAACACTTAAGTACTCCTTAACTAGTGATAAACTTTGAGCACGATAAACTGTGTTAACCGCACTGTTAACAGTGAGCGACGTAAACTGATAATCCATTATAGTGTTAATCTTAACTGGATTCGAACTGATTTCTGCACATACTTGTACATAAATACTTCTAAATATTCTTCAGTGCCTTTATCATTTTACAAGACTCACTGAGTTAAGAGTGACTGACAAGTTATTTTCTCCATCGCTATTAGCAGTGTCTTACGGATGAACTCTTAATAGCCGCTCACCAAACATGCACTGTCGCGCCTAATAAAGGATTGAGGGTCTCCGTTTTCAAAGATAATGGAAAAACCTGACACCTCCCCTATCTGTTTGAAGGGTATGTGGCTTCGGAGCAACTTAAAAATTATACATCCACATCTAAAAGATATCAAGTGTAATCCAGAAAAGAAGGATAACATTTTACACCCGCCTCTTCAAATGGCCAGCTGAAAGAATCTGTAAACGTCAGAAGTCTGAAAACGATTCCTCCTTGGTTGGTGGAAATCAATAAGGATCTTTTAAAGTATGGAATCACAGAAACAGACATCCAACTCCGAGCACAATCAAACACAGGTTCATCCAAGAAACGTTCCAGTTCGACTGAAGCATGCCATTCTGATGGCAGTAAGCACACTCCGAAGGGATGAAAACTTGGTAGGCCCACAAAAAGACAAACTAATAATAATGTTCTTTGTTTTACGTCCCACTAACTACTCTTTTACGGTTTTCGGAGACGACGAGGTGCCAGAATTTAGTCCCGTGGGAGTTCTTTTACGTGCCAGTAAATCTACCGACACGAGGCTGACGTATTTGAGCACTTTCAAATACCACCGGACTGAGCCAGGATCGAACCTGCCAAGTTGGGGTCAGAAGGCCAGTGCATTAACCGTCTGAGCCACTCAGCCCGGCAAAAAGACAAACAGTTGAGATCTCGCGGTCATTAGTGGCCCTAACGATGAAGAATATTAATAATAATAACAATCATCATTTTCTGTGATGCAGAACAAATACCCAGTCCTCGAATCAATATATTAAAACGTTTACGATTAAAACTGACTCGGCCCGGTCTGGAATTGAACCCGAGGTCCTGAGGAGCTGAAGTCAAGACTCTGACCAGGTAACCATGGAACAGGACGCGAATCATATGACTTCTCCCCGGTCTTTTCGTGGGATGTCTTCAGTTCTTACGTTATTGAGCATGCCTTTATTGTCAAAGATGACGATTAACGTTTCCCTTGGATCTGGAGGGAGGAAAACTCCTGTTCTGCTTTACATTGTCAGCAAACTTCTCTTGCCAGAATTAATTGCTCTGCAGGAAGCTTACGCGTGGCTGCTAACAGTTCACCACACTGTGATTTGTTTTCTCACCCTCGAGACCGCACCTTTAGCAGATGCAATTACAAAGAACTTATTGGAAGGCTTTAGCTAGACAAGTTACTTCAGTATATCCCGTGAGTTCCCAAACCAAGAATTACCTACCTCCATTTGGAGACCAGCCAGAAGACCCTATTCGATCTTTGACCGTTCAAAATGTAACATAAAATGTATGTTGGGCACCAGAAAGATAGACTTTGGAATAGAAATAAAAATGAATGTTGTAAATGAGGTTATGAGATCCCAGGTCGTGTCCGATGTTTCTAAAATCCAATTACAATGGCAAGCTCACCCACCTCTATGGAAGTGAGTTTTAGGATAGGTAAAAATGACATATCAAAACACTGATATCTGAACGCTACCATTTATAATAGAACAAAATCATATAACCTATTAACACGTTGAGATTTTATATAAATTCATTCACAATTCCTTTTAGAATAACGTTTTCACGATATCCAACTAATTTGGAGTTTGACTCACTGGCTGCTGTAATTCCTGTTTCTCTACTCGGCGATCTCGTTATTTAAAATGTTAAATTAAAGTTTGAGAATGCAATTAATAGCCCGCTTATTGCTTTGAATCTAAGCGCATTGGTTATCTTCAACACCCACTGCACTCATAAAACACCAGCCACGTATTAATATCACCTTAGATCTTGTTGGATAACGACCAGTTTTGACCTGTAGGCATCTTCCTATTTCCGCGTATGAGTTTTTTCCTGGTCCTTACTAGCAACCACCAGTACTACACAACCCAAAATCTTGCACATGCACTGAGCCTTTCACTCTATCTAACGGGATTTGGTCAGTCAGAAGTAGGATGGTGAAATTTCCAAAGAACCGCGAATTTCATGTATTCCGGTATTACAGTAATAGACACGTACAATACATCTTGTTCTTCTTTGTAATCACAGTAGTGAATTTATATGTAATTTATAAGAAGCTGCTAATTTTATAAATTGTAAGACACATTTAGTTGACTTCGCCCCGTTTCCAGGGATCACCACGAGGAGACAGTCTCTTTACTTTCCTCATTGATATATCAGAATCGATCGGGTCTTTTGTACACTACGTTCTTTTCCACCGAACCGAACCAAACCCCCTGGCATTACAGCCCTTGAAGGGCCTTGGCCTACTAAGCAACCGCTGCTCAGCTCGAAGGCCTGCAGATAACAGCCGTTATTCTTGGCTTTCTAGACCGGACTTTTCCATCGAGTGTGGTATAATTATTGTTTCGCTCTCCTATCTGATGGCAGCGATGTCACAATGTCGGCCTCGAGTGAAGAGCTGCCTAGTTCTTTTGTGTAAATTGTTGAAATCACACTGTCTCCTTCCCTTGCACGGATATTTGCATTAACCACACTTCTCACTTCATTCACCGCTTCATCCGTAATGGAAACATGACTTTCCTAGCCTAAAACTGTATTTTTTGTCATTCTTCCTTTACATTTACTTCTATACAAATGTATGTACCGCCAATTAGTCAGCTAATCTTTATTGCTATAGTCAACAATATACTGATGTCCGTTGTAAATCAACAAAGGCTTCCACTTGGTGATCTCCGTGAACTCCATAGCTGCAGACCAATTATCACCATTTCAACACGGAACACTCGTCATCAGGTATCAACTGTTGTAATGAATTCCTTTTACCGGGTGAGCATTCCCCTTCCCTGCTTCTGAATTTCCACCCAACCTGGACCTCCGTGCAAGTGTCACTGTTTGAAATAACCCACGCTTAGTAATTTCCTGGGATGTATGGCGTTCCGTACTGTACGGGAAAATAGTTGTGGGGCAAGAGCATGGGAAGGATCTCAGGTTGTGTACGGTTGCTATTGGAGCAGGTACAGAGAAGAATGATTTCGCAGGGCGAATAATAGATGGTAATTAAAATTTTTGATAATATTTATTAATAATCTCCAAATCACCCTTTTTCTCATTAATCAAAAGTTAAATCTTCAATTGATTTCTTCAGAATGCAATTAAATAACTGAATTATATACGCTGTTCTGACTGAAATAAAGTCTTTGTCTTATTCATCCACTCGATGTTAATAATATTCAGAATAAATACCGACTTTCAAAGATCTCAATACACCCTACAGTTCATCTAATATTTCACACATAGACTCAAATTCAGAATAACCCTTAGATCATAGACCTTCATTCAACCACTTTGTCAACTGACCAAGATTTTTTAGAATGCAAAGAAAATTAAATCAATCACTTTTGGTGCAAACCTAAATTGAGTCTAAATTATTAAACATAATATTAACTTGCACTTACTTGCTTTAGCAATCCTATAGTTTCAATTAAGTATTTTCAATAACTTGCTGAAGTAATCCTACAGTTCATCTAAATAAATTATACAAGATTATTAAATGGTGCACTTGTTATAGAACAAGCCCTGAAGTTCTATTAGGCTGTTGTGAAATTACTTCAGTTTACACAAACTTCGAAAATAACATCCTAAAGTTCATTTAAAAATGGATATCCAGTTATGCTTGCTTTGGAGAGAAGCCTAAAGTTCATTTAAATATGACCTGAAGTCTTGTTGAACGACCCCCTACAATTTCTACAAGTAGTAGGATTAGAATTCACACTATCAAAAATTAGTTTGTTAGACGAGGCACTTTTCATTTGATAAACGTAGCACTGTTGAATATTGAGATTGATCGAGTGTCTTATTAAAAAGTATGTTATTGTCTAAGTGTAATTACTCACTCAAGAAAATGTAAAATACACTTATATCACCTGTGTTCTGCTCATAAGAATGGATGAAGTACGGCTCTGCAGCTTGATGACTGGAACTTCTACAGCGAACCGCCTGAACTCGAACTCAGCACCAGCAGCGTATCACGTTCCATCCCACGAAGACACCACGTTTTAATCCATCGTAGATACCAAGATTAATCCCTCGCTGGATACCACGAATATCCCTCGAAGACCCCACGAATAATCCCACGCTGGATATGACGTTCAAATTAGTGTGAGATTACGACACTTCGCCAAGATTTCCGGTGTTTTAAAAGAAAGAAATGTAGAAACACGGGAATGTTCAATTGGCACTATACAGCAAGTCGTAGGACTGTTATTTATCGTTAATGAGTTGCGTTTCACACTTAAATAAGTCGAAATGCACAGTTTGTACTCGCACCTTTATACTATTGCATTGAATACGTGACTTGGAATAGCACAGTCTATGTCACAGTTCGAACTACACGTCAAATTTCTGTGGTAATAAAATGAGATCACTTCTGAAGTCGAAAACACAGTCTTCAACTACACAGTTTGTAAGACATGAAATTAGACACTAGCACAGTTCACAATAACCACAGATAATGTCGTAAATTCAGCACTAGAATGACTATCACAGTCCATTAAATACTCGAGTAAATGCAATTAACGCCACTTCTATGTCTCTTGAATCCTAATATTCACTGCTTAAGTAGTTTTTATGAACGAGTTTTCATAATAAGGATTCGTATGACCTAATATCACCATAAAATGTCCTTAATATTCAGTTCTTTTCTTACAACACTGATCGAATGTTCAAGAAAATACGTGAAAATTAGCTACACTCAGTCCTATTAATCACTGAATATTCGAGTGGAGTAATACTTCAAATAGTTCACAATCGTAATTGTAAACGAGAAAGATGTCTCAAAACTAATGAAATTGTCACTAATTGAAAGTTTAATTTATCACGCACAATTTCCTAATATGCTTGTCACCGTAAGTGATTACGACAGAGTTCAAATATATGAGAGATTAACGAAGTCCATAATACTGTCGAATAGCAAATTAAATACTGGTGTTCTCAGTTCTACCTAAATACACAGTCTATATCGTAAGATCACTTGTTCAAGAAATTCGTAAATCTTACACGACGAAACTCAGTTTGATAGAACTTTATCATATCCCACACGTCCACGACGCAGTTGAGGTTTCACTTATTACGATTTCGCACTAATTCAAAGTCTTAGAATATGACATACTCGTATCTCGCGACGAAGCAGCATGACCTTCATTCATGATCGAGTTGTAGATTGCAACTGACTATCCTCTCGAGTCGTTGAGTTATTCATATTCTGCTGGAAGCGAGCTCACTGGCTCAAGCGACAGAGGAGCGGTTACGTATCCCAAATTTCTACTTGTATCTCCTAAACTAATAGATGGATTGTTCTCAAATTTTTATCATTGTACATTTGAAATGTGGGCTACATGCTGGTGTTTGTCTCATTTTTATCAGTCAAGCTATTTAGAAGTTACAAAAATAATTTATGGACGTTTCCATGGGGAGGTGAAATACATGTGGCGCTGACGTCACTTGACCTTGTTACCCTCTCTCGCTGTCTCTCTCACACTTACACGGAGCAGTAGAGACGAGAACATTCCCTCGCACAGCTGTTTCCGAGTTAAAACTCAGCCGTTCTTTTATGATTAAAGATTGTATACAACTGATGTGCCAGGGCCTATGTCTTCCTGGTACAGTACAAATGTCAACACATTCCATCTCCGTATAAGTAATAACATCTACCTAATCTGACTGGTAGCATGTTTGACATGAAGACAGTCCGAAATTACTTAAGAAAAGGCTAGGAAAACAACAGATAGGGAATATGCCACCTGGGCGACTGTTCTAAATGCAGATCAGTATTGATTGATTGATTGATTGATTGATTGATTGATTCTCACATATTCCCAATACTCCCTGCTATCTTTTTCTCTTCTTATACACTGCCTGACGAAAAGGTTAAGCACACAGAAGGAGTGGTCCAATATTATGCCATTTCGGTATACAAGCATACCATTGATGTGTGAATAAATGATTAGATTTACAACGATCTGTAATGTGTACAACACCCACCAGAGTACATTCATAATGGCACCGTCTTGTTGTTGATAAGTTGTTACCATTGTGGGACTGCATGAGGCTGGTTCGTCGTATCGTGCAATTGCAGGCATACCGGCCATTCATATGTCACAATGGCCTGATGTCGGACTCGCTGAGTACACGAGGGCACCCAATCACGTCGTGCAGGTTCGGGCCGACCAGGAACCACCACCGAGAGGGTGCGCCAAGCATTGCGGGATCCCATAAATTCGGCACTCGTTATCCGCGAACATGTACTGGAGACTCTACAACATTCTGTGAGTTCCCGCACAGAGTCTCGACGACTCGCATCCGCTGGATTGGAATCCTATCGCCCCATGCGTCGGTTGCCTTTGACACCAGAACACCAACGTCTGCATTTGGAGTCGTGTCTTGCCCGGGAGGCATGGACAGGGGACGACTGGCGTCGCATCATGTTGAGTGATGAGTCCCGCTTCTCCTTACCTCCGATGACCATCGTGTGCGGGTTTGGCGGTGTCGAGGGACAGAGGGATGGTCCTTCCCATATTGAAGAAAGAAACAGGAGAAATCCCTAGCATTATCGTGTGGGAAGCCATAGGATATGCGTTCAGGTCACCTCTAATAGTGCTTCGGCAGACTTTGACAGCACAGCGATACGTCACAGACATTCTGCGTCCGCACGTCCTACCCCTTTATGGCACAACAACCTGGGATAGTGTTCCAACAAGATAATGCACGTCCACACACAGCACGTGTGTCTATGGACTGCCTAGAGCATCTTGAGGTCCTCCTGTGGCGAGCAAGATCCCCGAACCTCTTCATCATTGAACACGTGTGGGATGACATTGGAAGGAGACTTCGTCCCAGTACCAACCTGCGGGATCTGGAGGGACAGCTGCAATTACTGTCGACGAACTTACCTCAGTAGAGGATGCAAAGGCTGTTTGACACCATTCCGAACCGCATAAGGGCATAGATTTGGGCCAGGGGGAGAGGGATGTATGAGACACCCTTCTGACCGGCGCCAACATTCCACATGTAACTGCCAACGATCTCGTCGCTATCATCCCATATTGTAATTAATTCAAAAATATCACATGATCCTTCAGCATATGTAGTTTCATTCACTTTCAACCATTTCTTTTGGGGTGCTTAACATTATTTTTCAGGCAGTGTAATTAACAGCATGTCGGAGGCGATGTAGATTGTGCTGATCACCACGCGAGGGAAGCGGGCTTCGCATCCCTGCCCCTTGCCCTCCGAAACATGATGAATATATTACTCAGGGCTTTCTAGGTGATGTGGCTATCCGTCTCCGCAATACGTCGCCACACAAGAAGATAAACCTTGAGAGTATGAAGACTCAATAAAACTAGCGTACACAAGACTGCTAGTCACTTGCAAAAGATGTTCCACTAACATTACAGATCGAAATACCTAGCAACTGGATCTGAAGATTATGATACATTGCAGGCACTTTACTTTATTATATGTCTTTACAACCCAAGCTAAGCCGACACAGTTTTCCATGAAATGAAAAATGGCGTATAGGTTTTAGTGCCGGGAGTGTCCGAGGACATGTTCGGCTCACCAGGTGCAGGCCTTTTGATTTGACTCCCGTAGGCGACCTGCACGTCATGATGAGGATGAAATGATGATGAAGACGACACATACACCCAGCCCTCGAGCCGGCGAAATTAACCAATGATGGTTAAAATTCCCGACCCTACCGGGAATCGAACCCGGGACCCCTCTGACCATAGGCCAGCACGCTAACCATATAGCCATGGAGCCGGACACAGTTTTCCATGAACTCAAGCTTGAAGCCATAAACGGAGATACGCTGGCACAACAATTCCTCAAGGTAGATTACATCACTCTCAATACCACTACCTGCAATATTATAACAATTGTTATAAATAACTTATGCATACGAAAGATGATATTGAATAATACTATAAAGTAATACATAATATATCGATATATATCGATTCATTACAACTACCATCCAAACTGGGGTTTGATAAGTACAGTAGCTATTTGGTATGCTGAAGAATGGCCTTAAATAAAGTGTAGACAATATGTACATTTCGAAGTAAATCTTTCTAATAAAGAAATAATTTAATGTCTCGCCGTACTTTTTAATTGCAACTTTGAAAGTATTGATACTCTACATGCAGACAAGCCACTCATAATTTTTTTAAGTTCTGCCTCTGAAGCATACGGTTTGGACTGAATGAGTGCAAGTAGTCACCCCAATTTGTATAAACTTGCCAATATTAAAGTAAAGGCCGGCCCCGCGGTGTAGGGGTAGCATGCCTGCCTCTTACCCGGAGGCCCCGGATCCGATTTCCGGCCAGGTCAGGGATTTTTACCTTGAGCTATGGGCTGTTTCGAGGTCCTCTCAGCCTACGTGGTTACAATTGAGGATTTATCTGACGGTGAGACGGCGGCCCCGGTCTAGAAAGCCAAGAATAATGGCCGATAGGATTCGTCGTGCCAAGCACACACCACCTCATAATCTGCAGGCCTTGAGGCTGAGCAGCGATCGCTTGGTAGGCCAAGGCCCTTCAGGGCTGTTGCGCGATGGGGTTGGGTTCTATTAATATTAAATTAAAAGAGATCCAGATTTTTCCCTGTTAGAGTATGGTTCCAGTATATGGGACCCTCAGCAGGATCACTTGATACAAGAACAGGAAAAATTCCAAAGAAAAGCAGCTCTATTTGTTCTGGGATATTTCTGACGAAAGATTAGCGTTATGAAAATGTTGCAAAGTTTGTGTTGGGGAGACTTGAGAGAAAGGAGATGAGATGCTCGACAACGTGACATGTTCTGAGCTGTCACTAGACAGATGGAGTTGAATGACATTAGTAGAGGAATATGTTTGTGTTGTATTCTTAAAAGGAGGAAAGGTCACAATATGAAGATAAATTTAGAATTCAAGAAGACAAATTGAGGAAAATCTCACGCGTGCAGATAGAGGCGCAAGAGCTCCGTGCACTGTGCATCGCTGCCGCTCGGCATGGCTCGGATCAACGCTTCGTCTCTGGGCTACTCGGCTAAGCTCGGCTCAACTCGCCTATACTCGGCTCAAGTCAGCCCGGATTTGGAGCGCTACGGCGCAAGTGGGGCAGAGGGAGACAGGCGGAGCGAGCGAGACAGGCGTGAGGAAAGAGAGAGTAAGCGCTATTGCTCCAAATCGAGGAGTGGGGGGTCTGCACTCTGGTCAACCAAGCCAAGTCGTCTTTTGCACCGTGCACAGTGCATGCACCACGCGCATGCACCCTGAGAGGCCCTGGTTTATAGGAAGAGGAGTTTGGAATATTTTACCAGATGTTCAATAAATTTACAAATTCTTTGCAATTATTTAAGAAAAGACTAGGTGTACAATAGATAGGTGATCTGCCACGTAGACGACTGCCCTAAATGCAGGTGAGTGGTGAGTGATGGATTGATGACCATAGCACCGCTATACTCTAAACCGCGCCCATGGCCATTGTTGGTTTCTTGTTAACAAAAGCGATTGTGTTCGGTACTTCCCGCGTTTTGCTCGCCGTGTAAAGTGCAAAGCCATTGAACTAGACGTAGTCGCTTTTAATATTTTGCACATGTGGGCTGACAAAGGTTCTACTTTTTGGTAGAGAGTATGCCTACATACATACAGCTCAGCCGATAGATACATTGAGGCACTTGTGCACGGGCTTAAATTTCGGTTCTGCGGGTGATAAGATAAAATAAGATAATACACGTCTCCCATAACCTCGGAAACCACAGATCAGGGAGAGGGTATTGTTTATTGTAATCTTCTCTTATTTTTGATATATGCAGTATACACAAGTTGATATCCTTTGGCATTATAAAACACAAAGAAATCTGAAATAAAGCAGTGCCGGAAAACATCATAAACCAATTTTAACACTTAGATTATTTAGGAATTGAACAGAGATCTGCGGATTGCATTCGTCAGTCCTAGTCTCCCCGAGGGGTGTCAGTTCAATCCGAAACAAGTTGTCGAACTCATAACTTCACTGTAGAGTACCGAGTTGGCTGCTCCGCTCTTTCCGTCAACACTCTGGTGTACTCTCCCTGCTAGCCTAGTCTGCACGCCTCAATGAATTAACAAAATACTTTCACTGTCCCTTTATTTATAAACTCTCTCTGTGGCCACATCTTTTCCCTTAAAAGAAACGGGTGTTTGCTTGTCTGCACCATGTTGAGCGATTGTTGCAATGTATCAGGGTTATTTAGGAACTAACAGCTGCTTGAAGAGTGGCACAAATTAAAGCAGATTATTGCCACTGTGAGGAGAAACAAGTCTTACTAGTGTGCTAACATTTTCAATTACTGTTTCAAACGATCTGCCGAGCGTTAACGAGGATAATGTACCTATAAAAAGCGGTGTGATGTCCTCTAACGTCCTAAGCTCACTGACGTGAGCTCCATCTCTTCTTCTGACACCCTTCTCCGTTAGATAGCATAAAATAAAAAAAAATAGCATACCTACATCAAATGAAACTTCTAAATCATGATTATTGGTAACCAAGGTGAAAAGGATGCTAGATAGAATAGGAATGGAGAACTACCGGAACGAAAAGATTCAGAACGAAAAAAAGAAAAGAAAGGAATTAAGCAAGCAAGTAACTATTCAAGTAAAGGATATTGATAAACCGGACGAGTTGGCCGTGCGGTTACAGGCGCGCGGCTGTGAGCTTGCATCCGGGAGATAGTGGGTTCGAATCCCACTGTCGGCAGACCTAAAGATGGTTTTCCGTGGTTTCCCATTTTCACACCATGCAAATGCTGGGGCTGTACCTTAATTAAGGCCACGGTCGCTTCCTTCCCACTCCTAGGCCCTTCCTCTCCCTTCGTCGCCATAAGACATATCTGTGTCGGTGCGACGTAAAACAAATAGAAAAAAAAAAATTTTGTGAAACAGATCATGAAGGCAGAATGTAGGACCAAAAGTATATTACGGCAAGCCTGTGAAATTAGCAACAAGTCGTTAATGTTGTTTATTTAGTCATCAGTCCATAGACTGGTTTGATGCAGCTCTCCATGCCACCCTATCCCGTGCTAACCTTTTCATTTCTACGTAACTGATGCATTCCAAATCTACTCAAATCTTTGTCATATTCATACCTTGGCCTGCCCTCACCTTTCTTACCTCCCTACACTTCCCTAAACAACCAACTGAACAAATCCTTGGCGTCTTGAAACGTGTCCTAACATTCTATCGCTTCTTCTCGTCAAATTTAGCTAAGTCGATCTCCTCTCACCAGTCCAATTCAGTATCTCTTCATTCGTGATTCGATCTATCCAATTCACCTTCAGCATTATTCTGTAACACCACATTTCAAAAGCTTCTATTCTCTTTCTTTATGAACTACTTATAGTCCATGTTTCACTTCCATACAATGCCACGCTCCAGACGAAAGTCTTCAAAAACATCTTTCTAATTCCTATATCAATGTTCGAAGTGAGAAAATGTCTCAAGCAAAAAGGTATTTTTTGCATGTACTGGTCTGCATTTTAAGTCCTCCTTACTTCTTCCATAATTATTTATTTTACTACCCAAGTAACAATATTCTCTACTTCCTTTAAGACCTTATTTCCTAATCTAACATTACGTGCACCACCTGACTTCGTTCGACCGATTCTATTACTTTTCTTTTGGACTTATTTATCTTCACGTTGTACTCTTTACCCAAGACTCCGTCCATACCATTCAGCAATTTATCCACATATTCTGCAGTCTCAGATAAAATAACAATATCATCGGAAAATATCAGGGTTTATATTTCCTCTCCTTGGAATGTGATTCCCTTTCCAGATTACTCTTTGCTTTCATTTACTGCCTGTTCTATATAAACATAGATAAGGAGTGAGAAAAACTGCAGCCTTGCCTCACTCCTTTCCGGATTGCTGCTTCTTTTTTCAAATCCCTCGATTCTTACCATTGCAGACTAATTTTTATATAGACTGTAGATAATTCTTCGTTCTCTGTATCTGATCCCTATCACCTTCAGAATCTCAGATAGCTTGGTTCAACCAACGTTATCGAATGCCTTTTCAAGATCTACGAACGCCATGTACGTGGGCTTGTCCTTAATTCGATACTCTAAAATCACGCGTAAAGCCGGGATTGCTTCACGTATTCCTACATTTATTCTGAAGCCAAATTGATTTTATCCAAACTCAGTCTTATCTCTCCATTCTTCTGTAAATAATACGAGTTAAATTTTTTCTGGTGTGAGATACTTAACTATAGGTGCGGTAGTTATCACACTTGTTAGCACCGGCTTTCTTGGAAATAGGTATAACAATATTGTGCTGAAAATCAGATGTCACTTCTCCTTTGTCATACATATTACACACTAAATGGAATAACCTCGCAATGCTGGCTTCCCCAAAGGAAGTCAGTAATTAAGAGGAAAGTTGTTAATAAAGATAGAAAAACTTACGAATAGAGAAGTAAGAGGTATGGTGCGGTGGGTAATGGGTATCTGCAAGAATAAGGCTAAGAGAGAGAAATGAGAATTGTTTATTATGTGGAGAAGTAGTGGAAGAGGCACATCTAAGGAAACAAGCTCACTCCGGATCAAATACCTGAGTAGTGATTTAAAAACAAAAAATAGAAAGAGAAAATATTTATATAATTATAGAATTATTACACAAAAAATGGACCCCAGTGGGCAGAACAGCATATTTCTTGGTATAGTAAAATATATGTGGTGAAAGAGAAGAAAAGGAAAAGAAAGTAAGCACTGATTCTTATGAAGGGAAAGACACATGTCCTAGAATATATAACATATTAAATGAAATGAAATGGCGTATGGCTTTTAATGTGTCCGAAGACTACGGCTCGCCAGGTGCAGGTCTTTTGATTTGACACCCGTAGGCGACCTGCGCGTCGTGATGAGGATGATATGATGATTAAGACGACACCTACAACCAGTCCCCGTGCCAAGGGAATTAAGCAATTATGGTTAAAATTCCCGACCCTGCCGGGACCCCTGTGACAAAAGGCCAGCACGCTAACCATGGAGCCGGACAATAACATAGTTAACATCTAGGACAAAAATAAATAAAGTTTATAAACGACCATTTATATATTGGACCCTTATTTTTTTTTTTTTTTTGCTAGGGGCTTTACGTCGCACCGACACAGATAGGTCTTATGGGGACGATGGGATAGGAAAGGCCTAGGAGTTGGAAGGAAGCGGCCGTGGCCTTAATTAAGGTACAGCCCCAGCATGTGCCTGGTGTGAAAATGGGAAACCACGGAAAACCATTTTCATTTAATGTAGTATTTGATAAACTAATTGTAATAAGGAAAATAATGCATGTATATAAGAACAATTTGGATTACAATAAATGTTTACTCTCTTCCAAATTTCAGGTGATCCAGAATTAGGAGATGGGAGTATTCCTCCTTACTTCTGCCATAATTATTTATTTTACTACCCAAGTAACAATATTCTCTACTTCCTTTAAGACCTTATTTCCTAATCTAACATTACGTGCACCACCTGACTTCGTCATATCGACCCAGATAGATCTAACGGCGATGACGGGATAGGTAAGGGTTGGGAGTGGGAAGGAAGCGACCGTGGCTTTGATTAAATTAAGGTACAGCCCCCGCATTTACTGCTGCAATTACTCAAAATGTAACCGGTCAATGACAGGAAGAGCAAAGTATAAGCACAATTTGTAATGTCATTGATAGATATACATCAGTCATGTACCGTGTTCTACATACTGATCACTTGACTACTATCGACCCGACAGTTCAGTATTTATTTGATGATAAATAAGAGATGATCAGCACAAATTCCTTTTAACAACAGCTTTCGCTAGTCTTTTGTCCTTGCGGTGAACTGAAAAGCTGAAATGCAGTGCAGCCGTTCGATTGATGAATAGTCTCGTTAAGAGAATGAAAGGTCTTGCTGCTGACGAAGCCTTGTCATTTGGGGCTTTCTGCTCTCCTCTACGGCGTAATCGCTATTGCAGGCATGTGTTGTCTTAAGCGTATGTTACATCATCATTTAACTCTGCATCTTCATGTACCAACGTTACATCTTATTACCACATTAACTATTTACAAGTCAGGAAAGGTACAGACGAATTATGCACTCCAAATACGTAATTTAATAATGACTTAATAGCGGTGGTGGTATTATTATTAATCATAACAACAATAACAAAGCAAGTCTGTAGTTTCAGGTGACTGTTGATTTCGTGATTATAGCCAAGGAGATTCCAGTTTTATGTGGAATCCAAACCACAGAGGGGCAACTTATATTTTCAAATATCTCACTTGCATTGACCGGGATTAGAAACGCAGCCATATTATTATTATTATTATTCATTTTTTTTACAATTTGCTTTACGTCAAATCGACCCAGACAGATCTAACAGCGATGACGGGATAGGAAAGGGCTAGGAGTGGGAAGGAAGCGACCGTGGCTTTGATTAAATTAAGGTACAGCCCCCGCATTTTCCTGGTGCAAAAATTGTAAACCACGGACAATCAACAACAGTGGGATTCGAATGCAAGCCGACAGCTACGTGACCCGAACCACTCAGCCACTCGCTCGGTATAATAATGTATTTAGCAACCTTTCAAGTAATATTAGTCTTAAAGTACTCTAGCTTCGGGTAGGTAGATTTACCATCACGTGAAAACACTCCAATGGGGCAAAATTCCAGCTCGTCACCATCTTCGAAAACCGTAATAGAAGGGGAGTTACGTGCGTGCCTCGGCTCATACCGTACCAGTCAGCTTGCCACTGGGGGATGGCAGGTTTGAATCCCATCGTCTCTGTGATTTCCTCTTTTCACACCAGGCAAATTCTGGGGCTGAACCTGAATCAAGCCCATGGCTGCTATCTTCCTATCCTTGTGTCACCAAATATCTTCGATAACTATGTGCTGGTGCGACGTCAAAGCACAAGCAAAAATAAAATCGGGTTGGGGCAGTTGAGCTACAGCCCTGCTAGATTTTCGTCACAACGTCATGCGACACGAGTCCTTCAGCGAAATTCGATTATACACGCATCTTGGACCACAACTTCATATCAAGCAAATTAACACTTTTCACTGTTAAGTTCTTTTGAACCTTATTCATGTCAGATTTTACTGGATGGTTAGACAAAAAAATTGCTTGTACTTACTCGGCTATTGAACAGTCATGGAAATACAACATTAGCAATAGTTTTCTCTTGGTTCTTTCATCGGAACATAAATATGGCGTGATAAATACCTACAGGAGTGTCATCATTCCCTAAAACTGCTAAAATATAATCTTTCTTCAAGCTTTCTGCACCCATATTGGAAGACAGCTGTCAAAGAGAAACAAGGCACGGAAATATCGTCAAAATACAGTAAGGTAATTTACGAATCAGCTGTCGTCTGAACAGAGCATTTCAGATGATACCACCTCGTGATGAACGACAAAACTCTAACGTCAAACTGAACTTTGAAGTGGAGAGGAGCGCACTGTTTGAAATCCGAATTAACTCGTGTGGGAGTAATCAGCCGTGGCCTATGAGATAATTAATTTGAGTTAACTTAGTAATTACAGGTATACCAGTTACAAGTACCCTAGAATATATCGAAATAGCAACAAGAAGCGAAAGTAAAGAAAAGAAGAAGAATGCAAACCATAAAAGGGATGTTATTAATATTATTATTGTTGTTTTATTGTTATGGAGTTCCCGTGATTCACAGAGTAATAGGAAGCGCCTGACTTGAACGGTTGGACATGAAATTAGAGCAACTTTAAGTATAACAAATTTGAAAATTTTATTGCTTTCCTTTCATAAAATTGAGAGTTAGGAAATCTAATAGGGTAACAAAGAACAATTGAAAAGATTAATAAAGAGCTTGTCAGCTCTAACAGTATCTTGGACTTAGAAGTCCTGAATCAGGTACAAAATTTGGAATAAATACCAAGTCCCAAAATTACATAGAGAAGAGCACAATTTCTCCTAGACAGGTACAATATTTTGAAAGAACAAGGTTTGCTCTTAGCATGTACACTTCAGAGGAGTCTGAGCTCTAAAAATACAGGAATCTAGCTTCGAAGAGGTAACCAGTTTCTCATGACACACTAACTCACACTAGGCAACCAGTCGGATGACCCCCTCTAAGTGTTCATACACAGTTGCCCTATGGTGGGCTCAACAATCGTATTAGTTACTGTTAAAACAAAGAAACAGTTACCCTATGAACAATACAGACTAAACAGGGGCATTTACTCATACTACACGGCCTTAAGGGTAAAAAGAAAGGGTTGCACATAGCAGGCCTTAAACAAAAGGCAAGGATGCGAAACACCACCACTCCTTAATGAAATTACTTTTTTTTTGCTAGGGGCTTTACGTCGCACCGACACAGATAGGTCTTATGGCGACGATGGGATAGGAAAGGCCTAGGAGTTGGAAGGAAGCGGCCGTGGCCTTAATTAAGGTACAGCCCCAGCATTTGCCTGGTGTGAAAATGGGAAACCACGGAAAACCATCTTCAGGGCTGCCGATAGTGGGATTCGAACCTACTATCTCCCGGATGCAAGCTCACAGCCGCGCGCCTCTACGCGCACGGAATGAAATTACTAGAAACCTAAGTGGGCTTACGGCCAAATGATATAGAGCCTAATCCCATACTAAAAGGGGTGACTATAGGAGGAACATTTAAAGCCGAGACAAGATATACAAAATTTAGAGGTGAATGGGAGACGGCAGAGGGTCACCACTCTTCGTTCCCTTACATTACATGTTTTCTAGTAGGTAATAGAACCAGAGTCTTCATACTTCAACGAAAATCCTACATTTAAACCACCAGATTACAAAGTGATATTAAAAGAGAAAGGCTGGAACCTTCCCCTCAAACTACCCGCAGTCGCTATCACAACTTTGGCAAATTCTGGCATTACCTTGTGTCGCTGGATGTTTTTCAAGCAGGCCGCACCCCTGCCTCCCTAGGCCTCCGTCAAGTCGCACTCACAACCACTGGAGCAATTCAGAAAACACCGTCTTAAAGTGCCCTGCTATTTAAGTTCCGTAGGGGAAGCTTCCAGATTAAATTGGCACTACACTTTGCTTATAGGCTGAATTCCCCTACACACCCCCAGGTTTAATTGGCTAGAGAACATATTTACAAGCATCTGGTTGGTAGATTACAATAGGAGGAAGAATCAGCTGAAGTGTTGACAACTTCCGTACGCTAAAACAACAATCCTAAAGAAAGAAGTTTTACCAACTTCCAAGCAAATATTTCTTTATTAATTAATTTGTTTGTGGCATCAGAGTCCTCTAACAAATCGATGACAGAGCCATAAAACTGTAGAAGAAGAAAGTCTTTTAGAGTTTAAAAGTTAAAATCATTCGGCATATATGGCCGTAGAGAAGGCCCGCAGTTCAAATACCCGGGGGAGGTATACCCCTGGTGCAATTATTATTATTATTATTATTATTATTATTATTATTATTATTATTATTATTATTATTATGAAAACTAATAGAAGGAGAAAGAGTTTCAAAGTGATAACTATCAGCTAATTCATTCATATTTTCCTATTATTCTTATTTCTACCAAGGTACGTTTAAAAGCTGAGTTGTCAATTGCCAGTAGACACCAGGTAAGCGGTGTTGCCAACGCTAGGAAGCTCCCCACAACGGAGGAAAACTGAGCGTATTTTATTATCGTGTGGGAACAAAGGAAGAAAATGAATAAACCTAAAAATCGTGGTGGTGCCGGTAAAGTGGGAATTTGAAAGGAGATAAGATAATACTAGAATACAAGGTCAAGTCTGTGAGTAATATCAGCTTATGTTGTTAATAAAGTGTTTACTTAAATTACAGTAGCATTGTATAATTAAAAGTGTTATTTACTGCAAATATTTCGGACATTTTAGAACAATGCATAGATAAATATGAGATTCTAAAAACATTTCTAGTGAATTTCTGTCCATTTGTGGGAAATCTGTAGGTTCAAACAAAAATATTCTTCGTATATATTCGGTAATACTGTAGCTAAGGTCATAATAATGTTCTTAGTTCACTCAGAGCAATCCTAGTTCAATTCTCATCAAGAAACGTAAAATTTATAAATTGATCTTCAAAGTGAAAATAAATCCATATGAATAACTCTCATTTATAATAAAGCTTGTTAAGTAAATACTAGCTATCAATAAACTTAAGAAACTCCTGAACTCTCTTCGTGATTGAATCGAGCGTTTTTCTTTGATGTTGTTTAAATATACTGGAAGTGAACAGCTTTTCTTCGCCATTATCGTACCAAGTAATGAGCAGTTCACTCGCCTCACTGGACCGCTTAAACAGAGGCTCACAAGGAAACCAGCCTCAAATATTAGGATGGATGCACATAGCGGGAAATATAGCCTGAGTGAACAAATCCATTGAACTGTATGCTGTTCAAGTGTCCAACAGAGGACACTCGCCTCTTAGGCAGTAAGATTGTGCGACCGACATCTGGCAAGGCATGAAACACCAATGTCAGTTGACTTCCGTGCACGTTAATAAAACATCTTCAAAGGCAACATTCGGAGCATGCTAGTGCCTCGTAAGACTGGTAGTATTTGAGGGTATTTAATTTTCTGTATTTTGCTAACATCGCATTATGACAGACAGTATTATCATTATTATTATTATTATTATTATTATTATTATTATTATTATTATTATTATTATTATTATTATTATTATTATTATTATTATTACATGTCAACGACGTGATCCTAATATAAAACTGTGCTGAAGGTCCCCAACCTAACACCTTGGAGCTTAAAAAGAGATTCATCTTGTACGATATGAAAATTACCGTTTCCAAGAAGAATGCGATGTCAGTCGGGGAGAAACCTAATACGACTGAATGTCAGGTAGGAAGTATGAAACTAAAACAGGGTTCTAATTCAGTAATTTAGTATACATATTCTTCTAGAATGGCAGTTAAATAAGAGTGTATGTTCTTCAACTTTTCGCAGTCAGAGCAAGCGGGCCCATACATCACCGTCTTCCTTGCTGGGGAACCACTGATGATGACCGACAAGTTTAAATATCTCGGATCAGTCATCACTATACCTCGGATTTGGAGGTGGTAATAGGTTAGAATGCAAAGTTATTTGGTTTGTAGGAAGTGTCATGCAACCCGTTGTATCATACTGTAGGAAGAGTAGCATAAACTCGTGGAGTCTATAGGCTGTACCCCTGATACCTATGCATATCTCATAGCATAACCGTTGTACAGTGTAGGATATACTTGTTACTGGATTAATTAAGTTTGCATTCTAACCTATCAGTACCTAATAATCCGGACTTTAGCTCATCACAACTGATGGTAATATGGATGCAGATGTCAAGCACCGCAATCAGTGTTGGCTGGATGAAATGGCGCTCTCTTACTGGTGTTCTGTGTGATAAGCGGATGCCAGTCAAATTAAAGGGCAAAGTGTACAAAACCAATGCCCAACCTGCCCTCATGTACGGCTCCGAATGTTGGGCAAGGCAGAAAAAGCATGACCAGCGAATGCATGTCACAGAAATGCGGGTGTTGCGATAGTCGGAGGGAGTCACTCTGCATGACAAAGTGCGCAATGAATATGTGCGAGGATCTTTCAAAGTTGTGCCCATCAGCGACAAGGTGGAGGAAAAGGAAAAACAGCTCCGCTGGTATAGTCACGTCAGAAGAAGAAATGAGCACCATTTAGTACAGAAAGCTTTTGCCATCTAAGAACCCAAGAGAGGAAGAGGTCGCCTTACGACAACATAGAAACGAACTGCTGAGTCTGCTTTAAGAAAAAGTGAAGTGACATTAGATCTGGTACAAGAACGTCGAACATAATCTCTCAGCCGACGCTGAGTGAGCTCGGGAGTGCCCGTTTTATGGGAAAGGAGATTGTTAAGTGAAATTGAACCAAAGTGCAGCAAAGCTAATGCAGTTCTAATAATAATAATAATAATAATAATAATAATAATAATAATAATAATAATAATAATAATAATAATAATAATAATAATAATTTACTAACTTAGCTGCCGTGTAGCAGATATTTTGGTACGACGTCATTTGGGCTGCCTGAGTGCCAGTTGTGATGGTTTCTTGCTCTGATAGATGGAAGAACTCTGTTTGGCGATCTATGGCTGAGTTTTTAGCTAATTTTGTCGGGCAAACACAAAATATATCACCAGAAATCTTTTACATGCCGACATCGTGGTGTGTCTGTAGTAGTATGCGTTTTCCTTCTCTTTTTATCTTTCTTTTCTTCCCGTAAATACGACTTTTACTCACATGATCCCAATAATAATAATAATAATAATAATAATAATAATAATAATAATAATAATAATAATAATAATAATAATAATAATAATAATAATAACTGTCTGTAGTTGTAATGGAGGAACGTGTTGTGTGTGAGTTGCAGAGGTGTGTGGAGTCCCTAAAATCAACTCACGAGCAATTGGAATTATTGACCATCTGTGGTTGAAAATCCCACAGCGCAGCCGGGAATCAAACCTGAGAACCCTCGAACCTAAAGATAGCACACTAATTCTCTTCCAAGGAAGTAGACAATTCCCACTTACTTGAGTCAGCACTACATGAGGATTTTATCTTAGTTTTACGGCGGATGCCCTTCCTGATGCCAACCTTATGTTGAAAGATGTATTGTGTATTTCCGTGGTGTGTAACTGAATAGGTTTTGCAGAAGGATAAAATCATCAGGGCGTGTAGGAATGGAACCCGATACTCTCTGAGCAGAAGGGCACTGCGCTGACCATTCAGCCAAAAGAACAGAACTGCCATATGTGGTTGTTATTAAGACTAGGTCTGGGGAGGAATGAGTGAAAGCTAAATGAAAGTTCACCGAAACTGTACACTGGAGCCAGCTAGATATATGCAAGATTAATGTGAATTATATCTCTTTTATATTATGGTTCAGACGGAAGGGGATGTTCTGCATTATTATAGTTTATCAAGCTCGAGCACATTCTCGTCGTATTGACGTTCAGAAACTCGGAGCACTAGCTCGGAAAGATAGATTGTACATTCTCCAACTTCATGGAAATATGTGGACAGATTCCGGCCGTGGCTCTTCCTCCAAGGAAACATCCCACCACTGTCACTTGACGCTACTTTATGAGTATCTCAAGTTCTCCTGCGCCGTAATATATTTTCTTCTTCAGTGAATTCATACATAGAACATCAAAATAAAGTAACGAATGCATCCGTAGTAAATAATCCGTTTATAACCGCCCTCCGTGAAGTCAAAGCCACTGATTGACCTTCGCTTTCCTTAGGTCGAACGTCCAACGAAATGATGTGCACGTGGCATGATGTGTAATCTAGCAATATTTTAATACCTGACCAATTTTATGGAATTATTTCTCTCCCTATATTTGAAGCTTTGATTCGCTATCAATTATGATTTATTAAACACGCTGCGTACATTTAATATAATTACATGAAGTTCCTCTCACCTGCATAGTACACTAGTGTATTAGTCCTTGCTACACCGAATAGTACTGTATGTACATTGCTGTCCACAGAGTGTGCAGATGCACTGAGATGATAACTTATGAAATCCTCTTGGCCACAGACACTGTTCTGGAAGCCATGAAGCGCGGTCCTCGTGAAGACGTGCCGCATTGCAAATTTAGGCTTCTTCTAACTGAAAGGTGTTAAGTAGAAGTGCCGATCAATGCTCGCAATTTTTTTATCCCTGTCCCTGATGTGAGATTCATATGTGGTTGTATTTTCTAGGCCAATGATCTGTGCTAGCTCCCTGATGAAGTCGGTGGCAGCCATTCGATACACTAGTCTTGTCAAAGTTGTTCTCGAGAGACCAAGGGCCCGTTTCAAGTATGTTATGTTGCTTTAACTGCCTCCATTCTCTTCAAGTCTGCAGGCGTAAGTTAGAGCCATATCTTACTGATTGCATAGCAGACGACTGGTGCTATCTTAATATAAGGGGAGCGCAAAGCTGTTCCTAGCGAATTTTCTTTATATCGAAGATTGCTTTAACCACAGTTGTGCATCTTTCTTCTACATGCTTGCTGAAGGTTAGCCCCAAATCCTTATAGGAGTTTACTAGTTCCAGGCCTTCATTGCCGCAATAGAGGATATCTGTTTTTGATATGTATCCTCCACGCCTAAATTTCATAACATTTATTTTGCTTGTGTTAGTTTCTAATCCGTTCTTATCTATCAATAGCAAGTATCTAGGATGCAACATCACACGATGATGATGAGGGCGTGTAGTCTTCCGAAATGGTCTGGTGGAGTATTTGACTCCCATGGGTGACCGCCATGTGTGTGTGATACAAAATTAAGTAGAGAGAGGGGTGATAACCTGGTGTCGGTACATAGCCCACTCATGTCGAATATCATCCGACGGACAAATTATCATCAACAGCGTCTTATGCCCTTACACCATATGTGCACTAACGGAGAGGTTTGGAATCGAACCTAGGCTTTTGGCTCGCAATCTAGTGATTAGAAATTGTATACCACCTCCTCTCCTAACCTACTGACCAACGTTCTGGTGGTGAGAATGGTGTCCACCAACGGAACTCCAACCAGCTTAACGTCTTAACGCCGGCAAGCCATCAGATTATACCAATACAATATACAGAAAGAGACCGTCGCTCACGAGATTGATAATACGAGGCGGTCACTCGTGAATCACAGATGAATACAGCTGGCTTCACTTTATATCACGCATTATGTTCGTGTTACTGACTAGCCGTGGAGGTTACTCATTTTTTTCCTAGAAATCACTGTATACTTAAGGATGCTTTACAATCTCCATGCTCGTTCTGTAAAAATGTCTGAAGCCACTCAGGTCACGTATTTAAATTTTTTATTATATTGAAGACTACTACTACTACTCAAATGTGACGCCGTCTCTCAGGCCAGTAGATTTCTATCGGAGGAGGAGATGCGCGGAGAAGGTGAGAGGGTTGGTGGCCGTGGCCTATACTAGGAACTGACCCGGCATTCGCCTTAGTGCAGGAGAATGGAAAACCACGGATAACCATTCTCAGGGCAGTGGGACCTGATCCTCACCGTATCCTGAATTCAGAGGCGTAGAACCACGGTAAAGCCATGACCATTTCTGCTCGGTTGGCCGGTCGGAGTGCAGAGCTGTCGGACCACGGACCGGCCGTGGCCACTTGTGGGCCGAGACCTATTCTGCATCCGCCGACATGTTGAAGCCACTTTGTTTATGAACGTTAGCTCGTCAATAGAAGTGCACCCTAACGGACTTTTACAGTCCTGTTAATTATTAACATTAATTTAATTTACTATCGTCAGACTATGCACTGTGGCTCTGTGAAACTAGAAATACTATATTTATAGGAGGTATTCATAGCGTTTGTATCTAATTGAGAGGTGAATTATATTTTAAAAATGCTGCGGCTGTACCTTAATAAACGCCAAGGCCACTGCCTTTCCAATCCTAGCCTTTTGCCACACTTGAATTGTCGAAGACCTTCGATGTGTTAGTGCCCCGAAAATAGTTTTCCATGGTTTCCCATTGTTACACCTTAATCAAGGCCACGGTCATTTTCTTCCCATTTGTAGTCCTGGCCTGCCCTATAGTCGTCATAAGACTTCTCTTAATCGGTACGACATAAAACAAGTATCAATCAAAAATCTATGGACAAGACGCTGGGATATTTGAGTACCTTTCAAGACCATCACACTGAGTGGGGATTTAACACACTAACTTGGGCCCAGAATACCAGCAATATGCAGCATGAGGAGGGAGTGAAGAACTAATTTTTACAATGATCATGACTTTCTGAACCACTCAGCCGGCCAGATTAAGTGAACTTTAATGATCAGTGCAATATCCGGCTCCATGGCTAAATTATTAGCGTACTGGCCTTTGGTCACAGTGATCCCGGGTTCGATTCACGGCAGGGTCGGGAACTTTAACCATCATTGGTTAAATCCTCTGGCACGGGGACTGGGTGTATGTGTCGTCTTCATCATCATTTCATCCTCCTCCTCACGACGCGCACGTCGCCTACGGGAGTCATATCAAAAGACCTGCACCTGACGAACCGAAGTCCTTGGACACATCCCGGCACTAAAAGCCATACGCCATTTCATTTCAGCATTGAAATGATTCGTTCTTCATGCTTTGCTCATAATGCAAGTTAAAAATCTCTTTTATGAATTGACGACGAGCTCTTTGTGATAGGTAACTTGGAACTCCTATAAATCAACTTGATTTTTGGAGGAAAGTTTTTCTTACTATTTAAAAGTGAACTCCTCATCGTCTTCCTGTGGACAATGACTCCCTTTAACGGGTAATATTGAACACTTGAACTAGAGATTGCTTGGCGCTTTGAACAATGATTAAGGTGATGGTTCAAGAGGAAGTACAACTCTTCAACAATTCTTGCGGAACACTAATCAGAAGAAAAATGGAAGAGGCCAGACCCTGCAAAGAATGGAAGTATCGACAAAAAAAGAAGAAGGGCCAGCAAGGGCGTGAAAATATTTCCCTCGATCTCGCAAACCTAATACCGCCAGGGTCAGAAAGTAGGAAGGGTTGACAAAGTCTTATAAGAAATATGAAAGTGAGGAACCTAGCACACGTAAGTGAAAGCATGTTTTTCTTTTTACGACTTGCTTTACGCTGCTCCGACACAGATAGGTCTTATGACGACGATGGGTCAGCAAAGAGCTAGGAGTGGGAAGGAAGCGGTCGTGGCCTTATTTAAACTACAGCCCCAGCATTTGCCTGGTATAAAAATGGGAAACCACGGAAAACCATCTTCAGGCTACCGACAGTGGGGTTCGAACCCACTGTGAAAGCATATCAGATTCAGATAAGTTAGGGCCCCAGGGTGGCCCCTAAGTTGAGAGCCACTGGGTCACCGTTTAGTCGCTTCTTACGAGAGGCAGGGGATACTGTGGATGAAGGCTACTCTGCCACACCTACTCACAGGTGGATGAATTCAGAACGATATTAACAACATTTTACTGTTTCGAATTACAAGTGGGATACGTTCCCAGAATATTTTTGTTTAGGGGATACAACGAAAGGTGAATAGTAGAAATTATTATGTCGTTACATGGAGGAAGGTGAGGGGAAAGCAACTACGAGTACATTCATTTATACACTAACGTTCTTTGACTGTACTCAGGCGTGTCGTCTAAGGAAACGAGCTGAAGTTAAAAGAAACATAGCATTCATATCTGTAGTGTAAAAACAGAAAACTGAAGTCTCTAAAAGGAAGGAACGACTCTCTCTTTCGTTCAAATAAAAGAACAGGGAAACCATTGAAGTATTTACGATCCACTTGGCATACCCCAAGTCTCCCGGGCTGCATTGCCGCAGGCAACACCGTTTGGCGGTCAGCCAGTAAACAATTGAAGTCTCCCCACACTCCATTTGCATAACACTTCTTCTTGATCACTGAAAGTACGGCGCTCTACGTCATCACATCTTAATTTTGACGGAACGTTGTTTCATGACAAGAGCGAAGCCAAGATTTTTCTGCTAACTAAGGAAACCTGAAAGATACCATCACTGCTGAACGCAGAACGACTCCGTGAATAAACATCTTGTAGGACTATACAACTTTCACAATACTGAAAATATATATTGACAGCGATTAACATTGTATTAAGATATATAAATATGACTTTAGTAATCTAATCGGTATGTTTCTTAACATGTTTAGCCTGCTATCATCCTATGCAAAATGACATGCGATCTATTTTGTGTGATTTTTTTTATTTCAGTCACCCAACATCCTTCCAAAAACTGTCTGATTTAATGAATGCGTTTGCATCAAACTTGGGTACATTTAAGTATTGTTAAAGATACATGAATTCTTATACTTTTTAATCACGGCTGTACTTCCAAATTCAGATAAAATACAACACTTTTGAAACGAACTCAATATTTCGTAAAACGTTCGTTGTAAAAGATTTACACATAGTAGACTTACACTTTCAGAGCACTTAATTCGAAGTGTGTCTAATCAGAATATCGTCGCTGCCGGGACAAAACCTCCTATGTGCAATATTTTAGCTTAGAACTTTGGCCGGTAAGGTTCTGTCATCTAAGGTGTAATATTGGTGAATAATGTCAAGGTATTCTCGCTCTTCATAATGTATGTGCTGCGGGTCAGTATATCTCCAAAAATATTAGCACATAGGAGGTTTTTGTCCCGGCAACGACGATATGTTGGTAATATCTACCAACTTTAATAAATAATAATAATGTTATTTGCTTTACGTCCCACTAACTACTTTTACGATCTTCGGAGACGCCGAGGTGCCGGAATTTAGTCCCGCAGGAGTTCTTTTACGTGCCGGTAAATGTACCGACACGAGGCTGTCGTATTTGAGAACCTTCAAATACCACCGGACTGAGCCAGGATCGAACCTGCCAAGTTGGGGTTAGAAGGCCAGCGCCTTAACCGTCTGAGCCACTCAGCCCGGCTCTACCAACTTTCAACAGTACTCCTAAAATTATTCTACTGCATGCAAACTGTACGTTAAGAAATATTCGATGGTCTGACGTTATAAATGACAAGTGTAACGGAACAATAATCCTTCCGCTCTTGTGGTACCTGACTAGAAAATGGGGGAAATTGGGCTCTGGTTCTGGTTCCAATGACATCCAAACTGATTCGATAGCTCTACTAAAAGCAATATCTGGGATATTTTCTTTAAGGTAATCAAAATCATACTGTCTATTTTAATGATAATTAGTTCAGGTGGATGTGAAATTTAGACAGTTCGTGTCCTTTTTCTATATCCCTGAGCGTGCGATGGCGGAGTGAAGGAAGAGAGAAGACGTGACCAGACACAGTACGTAGCCGTAGCTAAATCATAGCAGCTGTAAGGTAGGCAAATGTCTTTTAAGTAAATAGTACTAGTCTGATCAGTCTTTCCGCTAGGGAGCGTGTCAGTGTTGGTGCAACACGCTGCGCAAGCGCAGGAGCGGCTTGCGAATTAAGGCGGCAGGCATATACACTCACCTTAAAACACTATTACGATTATTAGCAAGCTGAGCATTCACAATACATATCGCATGCTATTATATTGCTGATACGAATATTATAATCTATATAAATATGCAACTTTACTCAGTTAAAATAACTTATGCTTTAGCAATCCGTTGATGTGCACTATTTGAAGTAGAACATCTAGCGCAGGGCCTCTCAAACGTCCAAACTCTCACGCGTGCAGAGCGAGGTGCATAGGCTCTGTGCACTGTGCATCGGTACGCTTCGCCTCAACTCGGCTTGACTCGGATGGTGTAGTGTGCTGAGAGCGACGAAGCGTTTGGTGGTAGACGACGTGTTTATCAGTGAAATAGATAAGCGCACGACAACTACATAATAATGGAGCAACCTGTTTCGAAGAAAGCAAAGACTTCCGAAAGTCCATTTCAATCGAACTGGGAACTTTCGTATTTTTTTTGTCTGTCGTGACGATAACGCCAAATGCTTATTCTGTTGGACGATAATTACATGCGTAAAAAAATCGTCTACTGAAAGACACTACAACAGACTACATTCGGAAAATTATTGTGAAATCATAGGACACGTCAGAGAGAAAGAATTAAGGAAGTTGAAACATCTTGAAGATGAACATTCTATATCCACAAATGAGGTTTGTTCCAGTAGTGTAGCATTTTCATTTTGGTTACGGGTTCTGCATTTTTTAAAATTATGTTTACATTCCTCTCAAACATGTATGTGTATTTCTAATTCACTTCTTTAATTTTTTAATAACACTGGTAACCTTGTCCCATACAACTGAGCGTCTCCGCTCACCACACATAAACATTTCGCAGTGGAGGAGAAACAGCAGTGAAGGTGAGGAACGCGGAGACAGGCCGAACGGGGAGACAGGTGTAGGGAGAGAGGAGTGGGGGATCTGCACTCTGGTCAACCAAGCGAAGTCGTCTTTTGCACCGTGCACAGTGCATGCACCACGCGCATGCACCCTGAGAGGCCCTGGTCTAGCGTCAAGACACTCATGTGGGGTATCGGTTGACTCATTAGCAGTGTCTGCCAAACTGCCATCAAATTCACTTCGTAATTTTATTAGTATCTACAATATTTCGTCCCTCCCTGGAAATGGTATATTTTCTTTGACAGCGCTAAGGGGTCTGCCTGAAGTAGAAATACTTCTTTCTGTACTACATAATACTCCAATAAATTTCGCCGCTACCTGTAACCTTACCCTAACCGCGCAATGGTGGTTGAATTTATACCCAACTGCCCACGCGTCCAGGAACGGAACTAGAGCAATATCTAGGTAGAAAAGGCTGTCTCTAACTAGGCTACTCTACTGGTGCGTGTGCACAGCAGGAAAATTTACTCTCGATAGAGTAAAAGTAGAGTATCGCTAGAGCAGCGCTAGCTGGACCGCTCTCCTGTTTGTGTACACTGGCCTGACCGTCAGGCAGAGTTCTAGTTAGTGCAGACGTGTCCGACCGAACGAAACGCATCTCTTCAGCTATTGTCCTACTGAATTTTCTTAAGAAACGAAGTCCAAGAAGGAAAAGGAATATGGGTGAGGAAATGGACACCAAAAAAAGAAAGTTGCAGAGGGAATTAACTAATCAAGACATGAATTCGTATGTGAATTTCTTACGAATATCTAATGAAGATTTCTAGTGTTTGGTTGCATTAATTACTCCACAAATAAATAAAAACAGGATACAAATCTGCGGAAAGCAATTTTACCATCAGAGCGACTCACTGACACAGATTTCTCGCTACCGATATGTAAGATAAAATCATTCATTAAATTAGAAATATATAAAGTCTGTTTTTAATTAACTTTTGGTTGATGGTCTATGTATACTTTTAATTAACAATTCTATAATATTCAGGATTTGACTCTACAAGTTCAATCAACTGATAAGTCCTATTTTTCCCACACTCCAATCATCTTGTCTTTCTCACTCACACGAACTTAAAAATATTATCACACTTGTGCTCGTAGAGCGTGAGGTCTATTTGACCCCACGAATAGATCTAGATCAGTCTAGCTAGCTTATCGAATCCCTATATACTCTACACGTTGTTGCTCTCTGGCGACACTAGCTACAGTTTCGAGCGCGATTTTTTTCTGTGGGGAGAGGGGAGGGGGCGAAGCCCGCTCCCCACGCGTGGCAATCGACTCTAATCTACATTGCCTCTGTAATGCTATTAATTTCTAAGGAAAAAAGAGATAGCAGGCAGCCTCAGGAGGTCAAATGAGTAGAGGTGGGTTCGATTCCCACCTCAGCCATCCTTTAAGTGGTTTTCCGTGGTTCCCTACTTCACCTCCAGGCAAATGCCTGGATGGTACCTAAGTCCACGGCCGCTTCCTTCCCTCTTCCTTGTCTATCACTTCCAATCTTCCCATCCTCCCCACAAAGCCCCTGTTCAGCATAGCAGGTGAGGCCACCTGGGCGAGGTGCTGTCATTCTCTCCAGTTGTATCCCCCGACCCAATGTCTCACGCTCCAGGACACTGCCCTTGAGGTGGCAGAGGTGGGATCCCTCGCTGAGTCCGAGGGAAAAACCGACTCTGGAGGGTAAACAGATTAAGAAAGAAAGAAAGAAAGAAAGTTTTGAAAATCGTGATTTTTGAGACATAACCCCAAAAGTACTCGTCACATTTTCAAAATAAGCATATCACTGAACTTATCGCTTGATTCTAAGTTGTTCGATTGGGTGAAATTAGCATGTTCCCATTTTTAAAAGTAAGTTGCTACCAGTTTCTCGGTAATTGCAAACAAGATGGAGACGAGTCTTATAGTGCTTTATGAGCCCCTTAATACAATTTAAGTATTTGAAATTAGACATTTTATCTGGAAAATGAAACCTTTATTGAACTGAAATGTAGGCTACATGTCCTGTTCACTTAAGAGATCAGAAGATATTTGAGGTGGACAACTTAACTGAATACTCCTGTATATGCCTTACATGTACTTTGATAAGCCGGGCTGAGTGGCTGAGACGGTTGAGGCGTTGGCCTTCTGACCCAAACTTTGCAGGTTCGTTCCTGGCTCTGTCCGCTGGCATTTGAAGGTGCTCAAATACGTCAGCCTCGTGTCGGTAGGTTTAGAGGAACGTAAAATAACCCTTTCAGGACAAAATTCCGGGACCTCCGCGTCTCCGAAAACCGTAAAAATAGTTAGTGGGACGTAAAGGAAAATATTATTATTATTGTTATTAGTAGTAGTATTATTTTTATTGTACTTTGATAATAATTGTTACAATATATCGCGCGTTTAAGAACAGCAGGACTTCTTTTACTACTCAAATATACGCTTTTTGATGATAAATTAGAACTACTACTACTACTACTACTACCCCTCAAACATAATGGAACCTAAAAATTGAGCATCAGTCTTCGTTTAGTTCCAGATTTGTTTTTAATTCTATTCAGTTGACAATAACAGACTGCCCAAAAGATTTAGAGGGACAACATTTTACACACTCGCATTACTTTGTCAGGAATGGTTGGAGTGAAGCAGACATTTCAACTAGAAAATGAAATCTTTATTTAACTGAAATGAACATATCCTGTTCACTTCTTACCATACATGACTAGAAATTCAACACAATGTCGTAAACCAAATTCGAAAGTCCTTCAATTAATTTACATAGTGCAAAAGGACGTACATTTCAATATCTGGTAGGCACTCCACGTGCCCGTATTACTGCCTCACAACTTCGAGGCATGCTCCTGACAAGTCTGAGAACATTTTTTGTGGAATTGTGTCCCACTCCTCAATAAGGACCTCTGTAATTATTTTGTTCAAGAGTCTGAGGTGCTATAGGACGTACCCGAAGTTGTCCGTCCAGGATATACCAAACATGCTTAATGGAACTGAGGTCAGGACTCACAGTAGGCCAGTCTAATGTTTGAATCGCAATGTCCTGTAGAGTTTCCATGGTGGCTGCTGCTGAATGCGCTCTCGCATTGTCGTGTTGCAGGATAAAGTGGTGACCCGTTACAACTGCAATAGGCATAACATGATCCAGTACAACCTCGTTGATGTACCTCTGAGCATTAAGTCGGCCTCTGATTATCTGAAGGTCCGATCGGCCATCAATTGTGATGCAGCCCCACATCATGACTCAGCCGTCGCCAAATCTGTCCATTTTCTGGACAGCTGTTTCATTATAACGTTCACCACGACGACGATATACACTTACACGTTAGTCGCACCGTATTAGACGAAAGCGGAACTCGTCTGTAAACAGCATATTGCGCCAGTGACGCAGCTGCCAGTTTCTATGGTCCTCAGCAAATTTAAGTCGATTTCTCTTGTGACGAACAGTTAATCGACGGACCTGATGAGGTCCTCTTGGTCTTAAACCTGCCTCTCGGATTCTGTTGCGTATTGTTTGATCACTGACACTGCAACCAGTTGCAGCTCTTAGATCATTTTGCAAGTCCGGGACAGTCCCAGTGCGCCGGCGGAGAGAACATTTCACCACATATCGGCCTTCTCTGGCCGATTTTTTTCCGTTTACTGCCTTGCCCTGGCTTTCGTGTGTATGTACCAGTTTCACGAAATCGTTTCCAAACCCTCCTAACAACAGATGAAGTCACATTAAGCTCTGTAGACACGGCACGAATAGTCAACCCTTCCTGCAGTAATGTACTACCTAACTGCCCGAACACGTTCTGCCTCATTCAGATACCTCATTTCGACTGATGAAATATACACAAATAATAAAGCGACGTACTCTTTACTTACACTCAATAGACAGAGTGAGACATTGCTCATCAATTTTACTTTTAGGCATAGCACTATACATTCGACTACTGCTACAAAGCCATGGCTTTTTAACGAAATGTGGAGTCGCCTCGTTCTTAAAACATGTCGGAAGAATAAGAGCAACAGTATATAAGAGGGATGGAACTTAAATAGTAGCAACACTGCTGTGGAAACGCTATGCAACGGAATCTAATATTGTCGCTGATAGCACACGTTGGTTACATACCTACCTTACCTCAGAGCAAATGGACTCGCCCTTCCCACATCACCTGCGTGCGCACAAGCGAAAGAAACACAATCACTTGTGAGCTAGCGGTCTAACGTAACGTCGTCGCTATGATTTCCAAACAGAAACAACGGAGTTGGATCAAGGTTGAATGTGCCAGAGGTCGTACAGCACGACAGTGTCATCAAGGTCTTCAAGAGGCTTGCGGGGAATCTGCATTGCCTTATGGAACAGTGATACGTTGGGTAAAATCCTTCAACGATGGTCGGCAAACTGCGGCGGACATTCATCGAGCAGGCCGTTCTACAAGCGTCAGTGAAGAAGTGCATGCTCTTGCCGCGTTACTGGACAGTGATCGAAACCAGATGATTCGTGAGCTCAGAACTGTTGCAGAGATTCGACAGGCAGTAGACCGCTCCATTCGCACCATCAACAGAACAGGCTCTGCTAAAGGTATACTAAGACTTCAACATCACTGGCAACGGGTTATACACAATGCTGGTGACTACATTGAAAGACAGTCAAGGTTGCTAACATGTAACTCTTTTGTATCTGTAGCAAATAAATAGTTGCCACTATTAATGTTCCAACTTTCGTATCCTAATCACGAACTACTTACATGGTATACGCGATCAAATTCTTGTCCTAATTTTTTTAGCATTGTATAATTTCTAAGCGAATTGTATTTTGCCATTATGATCGTTGGAACAATAGAATGAATAAGATAAAAAATGTTTTGTTTTAAAGTCATAAAATAATTTATAACTATTTTAAATTTTTGATTCCTGCTACTAATTCCTCTATCACTTTTACCACACTCTGGTGGGGTCGCAGGAGTGATCAGTGTCGTGTTTGTTGACAGTCTATTCTAAGCCCGAATACCTCTACGTGGAGGGATGTGGTGATGGTGACGAATATGATGAGAATTTTTGTTTTAAGAGGCCTGCTGACATCTAGGGGGTCAGCCCCTGACAGCACCAAATAAAAAAGTAGATTAAAATGTACCCACTGAAGGAGATGAATATGTATATGCATTTCAGATAATCCGTGGATCTCACCTCACAATGCCTTATCTTATATATATAAAGCCACAAGGCTAACTGACTGACTGACTGACTGACTGACTCACTCACTCACTCACTCACTCACTGACATTAATGTTTGCCCACTTCCAGGTGAGCTAGGAACTTGAAATTCAACAATCTGATAGCTATTAGGCTGCAACCCAAGGAAAAATTCCAAAAAGTTGAAATTATTCATATTTAGCCCCCCTTCCGCACAATCAAGGTATCGGACTAAAATTTCGTGTTAGACCCTTCCAGATGAGCTGGGAATTTGAAATTCGGCAGTCTGATGGCTATTAGGCTGTAACCCATGACAAAATTCCAAAAAGTTGAAATTATTCATATTTAGTCCCCCTTCCGCCCAATCAAAATATCGGACTGAAATTTCGTATTAGACCCTTCCAGATGTGCCAGGAACTTGAAATTTGGCAATCTGATAGCTACTAGGCCGTAACCAAAGAAAAAGTTCCAAAAACTTCAAATTTTTCATTTTTAGCCCCCACCGAATCAAAATATCGGACTTAAATTTCGTGTTACACCCTTCCACCCAATCAAATTATCAGACTCAAATTTCAAATTTTCCAGCCTGATACCTATTACGCTGTGGCCCAAGTAAAAATTCCAAAGAGATCAAATTTTTCATGTTAGACTCCACCCTACGCCCAATCAAATTATCGGACTCAAATTTCGTGTTACACCCTTGCAGCCGGCAATCTGATACCTATTAGACAGTAGCTCAAGGAAAAATTCCAAAATGTTGTAATTTTTCATATTTAACTCACCCCCCCCCCCCACCAAATCAAAATATCGGACTGCAGTTTCGGGGTAGACCCTTCCACATGGGCTAGGAACTTCAAATTCGGCATTATTATAGGTATTAGGCTGAAACGAAAGGACAAGTTCCAAAAAGTTTTATACCAAAGAAGGTGAAAATTTCGATCCATGTCAAATTTCGACCGTTTTAAACAAGTTTGAAAAAATATTTTGCCAACTTAGCAGACAGCTACAGTCTTGAAACTTGGCACGCTGGACGACAATGCAACGAACTACAATTTTGGTTGTTTGAGGTTTTGCCGTATCTCCAGGGTCTTCACAATAAATTGATTAAGTTACATACATTATGCTGAAATTAAGGCAGTGTTTCTAGGTTTACCTTCAGTTTCCCATACATGCATAGCAGTAGAATAATGAAAGTCGGTCTACATATGGCCAATGGTCGTGCCAGGGAGCGTGCTGTATTTAGTGTCCTCTGTCTTATGAGTGTGTTAATAAATTTTAAAAAATATGGAAATTTAACAAAATTGACAAAAACCAGGGAAATGAAGCTCAATCTAAGGTAGAAGGTGTCGAGATACGACAAAAGGTCATACGACCAAAATTGTAGACATCTTAATTTTAGGACGCGAAAGTGCAATCAGTTCATTGATAGCAATTGCCGTTCAGCCACAAAATAGCTCTAAATGAAAGTCTGCATCGTCATTAAATTTGGTTTCATATTTCGATTTTTCAGTGGGTTAATTATTCAAAATTTGAACTTGTTGCAATTTATTCGTCGGTTACAGGCCTGGATCTAGAGCATTGCCAAATATTAATTTTGTAGGGCACTGCATCATGGCGTCCGCCATTTTGTTTGGGGGACGGGTGGAGAGGATTTTGATTGGGTGGTGGAGGGGTAAACATGAGAAAATGGAATGTTTTGTAATTTTTCCTTTGCTTACAGCCCAATTTCTATTATATTGATCAATTTTAAGTTCCTGGATCATCTGGAAGGGCCTAACACGAAATTTGAGTCCGATAATTTGAGTGGGTGGAAGGGTGTAACACGAAATTTGAGTCCGATATTTTGATTCGGTGGAGGGGCTAAATATTAAAAAATTGAACTTTTTGGAATTTTGTAATAGGTTACAGCCTAATAGCCATCAGATTGCCGAATTTCAAATTCCTAGCTCATCTGGAAGGGTCTAACACGAAATTTTAGTCCGATACCTTGGTTGGGCGGAAGGGGGCTAAATATGAAAAATTTCAACTTTTTGGAATTTTTCCTTGGGTTGCAGTCTAATAGCTATCAGATTGACGAATTTCAAGTTCCTAGCTCACCTGGAAGTGGGCAAACATTAATGTCAGTCAGTCAGTCAGTCAGTCAGTCAGTCAGCCTTGTGGCTTTATATATATTTAAGACATACATAAAATAGTTTGGCTCACTATCTGACATAAATGTGTACCCACTTCGGTATGAGCTAGAAACTTTATATTTGGCACTATACTGTAGTAGCTATTAGGCTGTATTGTGGAAAAGTTCAAAATGTTGATTTTTTTGTTATTAAAATTTGCCGCAGTTACATCTTTGGCCTGCAACCAACGGAGAAATTCGGAGTTGAATTGTTTAACGTTTTTATCTCCAGAAATTATCAAAATCTGGAAGCAACTTTCATTATGGTGCTAAGTAACGTTTCGAAGATTTTGCTGGCTAAACTGTAAGTCGTACCGCCAAATGGACAAGACGTTCGGATCCCATCATGAAGGGTTCTACAACTTCGGTCCCGGGAATTTTAGTCGTATCATGATCCCTTATGCCTTGGATAGAGCAGCATTTTTCAGATTTAATGTCAATTTCTTACATTTTCCGTAATTAATTTACTGTTTTACACACTTATAAGACCGATAGAATCATGAAATTTGGCAGGCTCATTGGAACATTCCTAGGCCACATGTGAGCAAAATGCATGACACTAGCACCCTGTAAACATGGAAAATCAAAGGTAATACGTAAACCCTGTACTCCTAATCCAAGGTTCTAAACCAATCTACGGTGAACTCGATGCAGATACGACAAAATATCAAATAACGGAAATATAGAGCGTTTCAACCACGATAAACCTACCAAGTTTCAAGACTAAAGCACCCCGTTACGTTAGGAAAATAATTCTTATCTTGTGAGAATCGTACGTAATTTTCACCAAGTCGAAACGTTTAACGCTATCTTTTCTATAAATTGTGAATATACGGTACGAGAAAATATTAGATTACCAAATATGTACGCGAATATATGCGCCGTCTGGTGGCGAATCCATTCTTCGTAACGAAGTACCGGTTCGTCACAGTAATATTCCATGTGACCACTTGTAATATAGAGTAATTGGGGGTTTGGGGGCGGAGCCCCCAACGAGCGAAAGCGAGTGTATATATATAAAACGCTAAGGTATATGTTTCACAAAAATCAAGCTCCTAAACCAAAGGGAGTTAAAAGGTGCGGTTTGTACCAAAATCTTCCAAACAGTCTCAGTAGTACAGGAAATATCTTGCATTTCTTGAAAGCTCAACGGGAATATATTAATTAATTAATACGGTCAGCCAGTTTGTTTTGCCACGAAGGTGATATGTACTCCACTTCCTATTCACAGCGTTGTCTAGGTCACAGTGCCTACTCTACTTCCTATTCACGGCGTTGCCTAGGTAACAGTCTACCCGTACTGTCAGCTAACTTTTAGACGGGTAATGTGCTCCTTTCTGCATGGCGTTGCCTAGGTTACTTCCGCTGGCGCTGCCTGTAAGACTGAAAGTCACGGTTTGTCTCAAGCAAGCAAAGTCGTATAATTTAGAATTCGACCGGTGGCGCTGCGTATATGACGAGATCGCATCATGTGAGTTTCGTATCTTGCAGTGAATGGCCGCGCTGAGTGATATAACGTACATTGTGAAAAAGTCGTTTATTTCTTCCTTTTAACTGTGCTAATATAGGAATGAAAGTTATGATGAAATAGAAGACCGATTAAAGACAAAGTCGCGCCTTATGCGAAGTAAGACGTACAGTTTTGTTTCTTACAGTGAATAGTTGAGATGAACGAAAATGTAGATAGTGTGTGATAAAGTCGTTGGTTTTGTTCCCTTTGCGTTTCCAACATGCCTCGAAGACGTGCTAATATAGGACACAAAACGGCAAATACTAAAATACTACACGTACCACGCAACAATGAAAGTTATGATGAGAAGAGAAGATCGTTTAGAGATTAAAAGGGCAAACCAGTCTTTGCGGAGTGATAGGGAAACTTCCCTGGAACATAAAGAGTATCTCAAGGTTGTGAAAGATATAGTAGGAAAACGTCTGTTCATAGAAAACAGCGTATGCTCAGAGATTACATCAGGAACGCACAATAATATCATAATGTGATTATAACACGTAATTCTAACAATTTTGTAATCTATGGTAGAATCTTAATTCATTGCTGAAAATTGTAACCGTTCACTTGATACGGTCCTGGGTATAGAAGAGGCAGTACATTATACAACTGAATTGTTTAATTATTTGACTCCTGAAACTACACTCCACAAACAGCTTTTAAAGGTAGGTTCCCCTCTATTATTGCTCTGCAACCTAAACACACCAAAATTATGCAATGGCACAAGATTGCTAATCAAATAATTTAAAAAATCTACTTGAGTGCACGATCCTCACTGGGTGGAGCCGGTGAAACTGTTTTGATCCTTCTAATACCAAAGATAACCACCGACCTACCAATTTAGTTTAAAACGCTCCAGTTGCCAGTAAAAGTATGTTTTAGCATGACCATTAATAAAGCACAGGGCCAAACTCTAAAAGTTACAGATCTAGCCTGAGCGTTGAATGTTTTTTTTTTTCATGGTAAACTCTGTGGCCCTGTCACGTGTTACTTCCAAAGAAAATGTACGTCCCAGGTAGAGAGCCATGTAACGTAGTATATAGGGGAGATATTTAACCCTAGAAGCCTCCGTGGCTCAAACGGCAGCGCGTCGGCCTCTCACCGCTGGATACCGTGGTTCAAATCCCAGTCACTCCATGTGAGATTTGTGCTGGACAAAGCGGAGGCGGGACAGGTTTTTCTCCGGGTACTCCAGTTTTCCCTGTCATCTTTCATTCCAGCAACACTCTCCATTATCATTTCATAGCATCTATTTCATTAATAAATCACTTTGGGAGTGGCGACCCCATCGTACTAACAGCCTATATCTGCTTCATTCATTACATCCCTGACCAGGTCAATGACTGGAAAACAGGTTGTAGGTTTTCATTTTAATTTAACCCTAGAATGGTAACAAGGAAATTTAACGCTTATTGGTAACTGTACTCTTCCAAGGCGTACACGGCGCAAAACAACGTCTGTACTGTCTCCTATCTTTCTTTTCTCCAACGTTCTTCATGTTAACTACATCACTAAGTATAGAGGTGAATTCAATTATATTTTCTTTTTGAAACTTGAATTAATTATTCTATTTCCAACACAAGATATACAAGGCACAAGTGGTACATAAAAATAAACACCAGTTAAAAAAAATCTAGACTCTCAAGACAGTCTTACTAGCTTGTTGAAAGTAAATTCTTGTTCCATAAGTAACTCAAGTAAAAGAAAAATAACCTACAACAAATTTGATAAGAGCTCATATGAAATAAACTAGAAAGAATCACACCAATTGATGGTAACTATGCGTCTCTCAGGCGCACTACATTACGTAAGAGGGTTATTACTCACCGAACGTGGACAGGAACACGGCTGGGACGTGACACATGGGGGGGGGGGGCTGTTTGAAGCATAGCTGGAGGGTAGGGATGCCCTGTCACGGTCACTCGCTTTGGCGGGCATTTACATTTGCGTGTACTTCTATGAGGCGTATTGTTACCATTGTACGGTTAATATGTAAGGCTACCGATTCGAAGTGGGGGGGGGGGTTCAGCTAGTTTTATGATTTAAAGATGAATTAAAATGTTATTAAACGCAAACACTGACTTAAATGTAAAACTTGCACATGCTATAAAAGAAAATACTAGAATGGAATTTTTAAAATTAACCAGATAAATAAAAAGCAGAGTTATAGGACAAAATGCCAACATCGAAATTTAGTTTAAAATAATTACAAAAAATATATTCATTTACACTAAAACAAAAGTAAAAAACGAGTGATATTGTTCTGTTAAAAGGATAAAACAGACCGCTACCCCTCACAAAACAGATGACGCAATCTACCCGCTGCTCTTCTCGTAGAATGAGCGATATGGTGCCCCGAATTTTCAGACTACGACGGAGATTGGCCGTGTCCCCAGTACAGTAAGTACACATCAGGAAGGGAGGGGGGAGGGCGAGGGTGTGTTCTCTTTCAATAAATAAGATTGCGAGTCTATGCCATGGCTGATCCGAAGACGCCACAATACCACTGCTTTTCTCCGCAAAACCCAGAAGGAAGTTTTCTATACCTTCGTAAATACTTTAATCACTCTCAGCTTATTGTTAAGAGGGATGTCCTGTGGTTCGTACTGCCAGTGAGACATGTGGAGGGATCGAGCTGAGTGGCTCGAACGGTTGAAGCACTGGTTCGATCCTGGCTCAGTCCGGTGGTATTTGAAGGAGCTCAAATACGTCAGCCTCATGACTGTAGATTTACTAGCACGTGAAAGAACTCCTCCGGGACTAAATTCCGACACATCGCGCTTCCGGAAACCGTAGAAGTGCTTAGAAGGTTAGCCAATAACATAATTATTGCATGTGGACGGGTGTACTTAAGAATTACGTGTTGCAGTGGTGGTAGGTAGTATGGTGTGTTGTTTATAATTGAAAAGGAGTACCTTAAAGCAAACACCCAGTCCCCGAGGCAGAGGAGGAATTAACTAGACAGGCTAAGATCACAGGCCAGGTCGGCAATGGAACCCAGTTTCCTCTGAGCCGAAGGCTGCCACGGTCACCATGAAGCCTAGGAGCCAACTTCGCGAACAAATCAATAAATTCTAATGTTACACCGCGATGTTCGCAATACCACTAAAGATGAAAATGACACCAAGTATTCTATCATAGAGATAAACTGTGAGTTCAAACGTCCCCAGCCACTTAAAATAATAACTTTCATTTATGAATATATTTTCCAACTTGATACATCTCCTTCAATTAACACTCGCACATGAGCTGCAGTGTTCAATGTATAGTAGCAGGCAGAGTTATTTTATGTGACGAATGGAAACCTGGAGTGGCACCATATGTAAAATATAGCCCACTAAACTTCCACTCGTGTACTGGATACTAACGTAAAATGTAGAATTTATGACGATAATAAACTTGGTGGAGGAGGATGTGGGAAGTGTTACGTTGTATAAAGAGTACGTTCCGTCAGAAAGGTTTATTTGGCAGAAATCGTTTGTGTTATTGCATAACCTGAATTACGAGGAAACGAGTTATTCCCCTGGTACGCGCACACCACTGTTTTGTTCCGAGGATTTTATTAATGTTATTGGTTTTACATCCTTCGTGGTTTTTGGAGACGCCAAGGTGTCATAATTTTGTCCCGCATGAGATCTTTTACGCGCCAATAAATCTACCGACACGAAGCTGACGTATTTGAGCACCTTCAAATACCACCAGACTAAGCCAGGATCGAATCTGCCCACTTGGGCTCAGAAGGCCAGCGCTCTACCACCTGAGCTATTCAGCTCCACTTTCCAGGATTTTCATCATCAACTTAAAGCTGGAACGGTTTTCATTCAGCTTATAAGTTCAATAACTGAGCTACTGTCTGCCATGAAAGACACTGAGATCAGTCACCGAAGTTATGCAGTGGTGGTGGTGGTGGTGGTGGTGGTGATTGTTTTAAGAGAAAGTACATCTAGGCTGACCAAGTAGCACTCCAATATATATATAGGCTATATGGCTGGGCATAATTTGTTTTAAACGCGCAACACGTTCGTATAATAAGGAATACCAATGAAAGATGACAACACTGCAGATTGTGTGGTGTAATAATAACTTATTAATAATAGTAATAATTTTTACGGCTATTTCAGTGGCTCACAGAGGAATAGGAAACGTATGGGTTGAATGGCTAGAGAAGGAATAACTTTGAGCAACTTTTACTTTAACAAATTTAGAAATTTTCTTTCTTTCCTTTCTTAAAATTGAGAGAGAGAAATTTAATGGTAATAACAAAGAACAGTTAAAAAGAAAATATTAACAACGAGTTCGTCAGCTCCAACAATACATTGAACTTAGAAGTCCTAAATATGGTACAAAATAAATTGAGAGAAACTCCCAGTCGTTAAATTACTTACGAAAGAGCACAATTGCTCGTAACAGATACAATTTACAGGAGTCTCAGTTCCAGAATACAAGAGGCTAACCTCCAACAGGCAATCTGTTGCCATTCACACTCTTAATTACACTCGGCGACCCCTAAGGTGACTCCACTTCAAAGTGTTCATACACGGTTGCCTCTATGGTGGGCTTATCGATTACAAGGTTCCAGAATTAGTTTAAGTACTCTTCCCAAAGGTAACCAAAATGTAGATACAGTTACCCTAAGAATTATGAAGAATGAATAGGGGCATAATTACCCATACTATGAGGCCTTAAGAGAAAGGAAAAAGGTTACACACGATAGGCCATTAACCAAAGGCAAGGAGGCGAAACTCCTTCAAGAACATTCTGGAAGAGACATGAACCTAAGTGGACTTAAGGATCAATGACGCTGAGGGTAATCCCATTCTAAAAAGGGGTAACTAAAGAGGGAAAATTTAAAAGCCAAGACAAAATGTCCAAAATTTCGAGGTTGTAAACTTTAGTCACCCAACTCCAAAGTTGAAGGGGAGAAATTGAGGGTCACCACTCGTGCTCCCTTACATTAACTATTTTCCCAGTAGAGAGTATAAATAGAGTCTAAAGACTGCGCAGAAGGTCCTACATTTCAACCCGAAAAGAAAGGATTACATGTTAGTTATTAAGAAAACTTCTGAAACCTTCCCCTAGAACTACCCGCAGGTACGATCAAATGTTTAGGTAAATTCTGCCATTACTTTGTAGCGGTGGATATTCTTCAAGACGGCCGCGCCATGCCCCCTATCCCTATCTGGTACAATAATTCCGGTTTCATCTCTAACTAACTGGGAAAGGCCGAATTGCCGGTATTATTTAGTCTCGTAACACAAATCAAAGGAGTAAGCATAGAAGAGGTTCAACCCTTCAAAGAATGAGGATGTTGGGAAATCAAGGGAAAGGCCAGAAAGGACGTAAAAATTATAGACTCCTTTGAGCTCACAAAACACAATCGGAATCAGTAGAGAACAAAATTTGACCACGGGAGTTCGGCTAAGGAAGAAGAAAGTGAGGAGTTGTAACAAGTGAGTGTAAACAATTCCAGACTGAACTAGAGGACTCTTGGTCACCAATAAAAAGTGGCTACAGTTGAGAAATCGTAACGCAGACCAAGTAACACTCCAATATGTAAAGGCTATATTGCTTGGCATCATTTGTTTTCGACGTGCAACACGTTCTTACAATAATAAATACAAATGAAGGCAATTACACTGCAGTTTTTACGGTAATAATAATAGTTTTACCTCCCACTAAATGGGAGAGGCGAAGGTGCCGGTATTCAGTCGAACAGGAGTAACTCGATCGATAAAATGCCGCCGTATTTGAGTACCTTCAAGTAGCACCGAACTCAGATAGGATCGAACTCATCAACTTCCCGGACAATCTGGACTGCCACAACTACAAAATAAACTAAAATTAAAACTTAAACTCATAACTATAATTGTTTAAACTATAAAATACTTCGCAAAATATCAATCAAAATTACAATAAAAATCTACAACAATTCACTTCACAAATAATTAACAGGTAACAAATCCTCAAAGTAAACATTCAAAGAAGTAGACCTACCCGGGCAGCGCCGGGTATACAACTAATAATAATAATAATAATAATAATAATAATAATAATAATAATAATAATAATAATAATAATAATAATAATAATAATAATAATAATAATAATAATAACAATAATAACAATAGTAACAATAGTAACAGCAGTGAAATCGCACCTAGATTAATTACAAATTCCACAAAACACCATACATGACCGATTCCAATTCCGGCCGATTACTCTGTAGTGTGTCTTTCTAGTGTCCCTCACGAGCAAGAACAACACAGGGACCGCCAGATGGAACTGGGTACAGGAGGGAGAACTGGCACACAGCCAGAATATGAAAGCTTCGTGGGCCAAAAGGAACAGAAAAGCTATATAAAGAGTCAAAATGAGTCCCGTGGTCCCAAGTACGTCCATGCGAAAAGAAAATAATAACAATAATAATAATGTCCACTTCTGTGGTGTAGTGGTTAGTGCAATTAGCTGCCACCCCCGGAGGCCCGGGTTCGATTCCCGGCTCTGCCATGAAATTTAAAAGGTGGTAGGAGGACTGGAACGGGGTTTACTCAGCCTCCGAAGGTCAACTGTGAAGATGGGGGTTCCGATTCCCACCTCAGCCATCCTTGAAGTGGTTTTGCTTGGTTTCCCTTTCTCCCAGGCAAATGCCTGGTATCTAACTTAAGGCCACGGCCGCTTCCTTCCCTCTTCCTTGTCTATCCCTTCCAGTCTTCTCTTCCTTCCACCAGAACCCCGTTCATCATAGCAATTGAGACCGCCTGGGAGAGGAACTGGCCCTCTTTCCCAGGTGCATTACCAACCCAAAGTCTCACGCTCCAGGACACTGCCCTTGAGGCGGTAGAAGTGGAATCCCTCACTGAGTCCAAGGGAAAACTCAGCCCTGGACTGTAAATAGGTTAAGAGAGGAATAATAATAATAATAATAATAATAATAATAATAATAATAATAATAATAATAATAATAATAATAATAATAATGGTGTCATGTCCCACTGTCTACTTGCATGGTTTTCGGTAACGCCGAGGTGCAGAAAGCTTGTCCTGGTTGAGTTTTGTTTCCGTGCCGTAAAGTCTTTGAACATTTTTAAATACCATCGGACTGATCCGTGATATATGGCTTCAAATTACTACGCTGCCGCCCGCAGGGACCAGTGAAGACAGAAACCACCGGCCGCGAAGTAGGCTGAGTGCTAGCAATCTGTACCCCGAGGCCACTCACTATATCGACCTGGAGGAGCTCTCTCGCTAAGAGGTCTCTCACGTAGTCCCCGTGATGACTTCTTCGTCCGTACTTCATCTCATTCGGTTGGTAACCACGGTCCTCAAGCTGAGTTTGGCATTGTTTACTCTCACGTAACAGGCTGCTCACTCTCATCACTCCTATCCTACCTCTCACATGTGTCTCTGTCCGACAGAGTCGTTCGTGCTGCATTACCCTTATCTGACTGAGAGGAAAGCAATGGCAAACTAACGCACACTCCATTTTGCGCCATAATAGATTTTTACTGTAATTGCACAACCAGTGAGGATCTACAAAACACAAAGACTTCATTAGAATGTTGTCCGGCTCCATGGCTAAATGGTTAGCATGCAGGCCCCGGCGAGGACATGGATTTTAACTTTCATTTTTAATTTCTATGGCTCGGGGGCTTGATATCTGTGCCGTCTTCATCATTACAATTCATCACAGGTAGGGCCCCATCCTCATAGACGCGCAGGTCCCCTATACAGTGTCAACTCGAAAGACCTGCACTAGGCCTGTCCGGAGGCAACACGTCATTATTATTGTACCGGGCGGTACACCTCCACGCCGCTAATTCAAACTTTGCGCCAGTTGAAACTCCTCTGCTGGAGGAAGTCTGAACTTTATCTACTGTATTAATTTTCAAGTTTCTCAGAAGATGTCACTACTTGGAAATTTTGAAGTTTCTGAACTGGGTCGTTTTCGACGTATTTTCGTTTTGCTTGTAGTAAGAAGTGTGAACATTCTCTTCCAGAGGACACTAGTGAAGAACTACAATGGTGCACCCTAGTGCGAAGTAAAAGAACTGTTTTTTGGAGAAATTTTTATTTCAAAAGTTTGTTCCTTGTTAAATTTCTTTCTGTTATTGTTTAAGTTGGCTGTATAACCCTTTCTTTCCCCTTGTTTTGAATTTAGCCAATCCCGAATTTTAGTTAATTTATGACCAATCAGGTGTATCTTCCCCAAAGGGGATATATTGCTTAACCCTAGCCAATAAAGTTTTTGTGGGAGGGTGTTCTCATTCCTGAAACGCCTCGAACTTTCCGCGAGAGTATATAAACTGCTGATTTTCGGGTCTCCGGGCCACTCCAGTAACATCTTTTGGTGTGTAAAGTACATAGCAGGGGGCGGGAAGCGCCTCTTTCTTCGGGCAGCAGTTCAACAACAAGGTAATGGCCGTTTAATAACTTCTTTTCCTGCTAGCTCAGCAGTTTAAGTCTCGGGGCAGGTCCGATGCTTTTCCGCCATGTAACCTTTCCCTAAAATGTAAAGACTCTTAGTATCTATTCTCTTTTAAGCTACATATTGGGATAGAGAGTGCTTAACCCTCTCGAGCTCCCACTCATATTGCTTTGAGGTGAACTTATTTTTCACAACCGTTTCTTCCTTAACGTAATGTAAATTGTTTCTTTCTAAAGTCACCTCTTTAGCATGGGATTAGCCCTTGCATTAACGGCCTAGTGCCAAATAGGTTTTAAACAAATGTATTAGGAGTGCAGATCGCCTCCTCTCAAATTGGTATTTTAGAGGCCATGTAATTAACCTTTTCTCACTTAATAGGCCTCAGTAGGTTGGGTATTTTACCCCTGTATTTAGGTCCTTAGAGGACAGCTTGAAGGTGGAATTTGGTGTGGCCTTTGACAGGCTTAAATTTTGAGAGCGAGTTGCTCTTTCTTGAAAATTTTGTTTTCTGCGCGCCTCAAAGAGGCTTTACTGTGTAATTTGGAGCAAGTGCTCCTGGGCATGAATGGGGTTTTTTGCCCCTCTGTTGAAACTTGTTTTGGGGTAAAGCTGGGCTAATTGCTCAAGAATTGTGAGTTCGGGGCTCGAAGCCCAAATCCTGTAAATACTGTAATTGTACTTGGTTGCCTTGCTACTCTGTACCTGCCATGCTTGTTACTTCTTGATTTTGCAAAGAAAATATAACCTTGTTAAATTTTAAATTAACTTTAATTTCGTAGCCTGAGACCTGTTCACCCCCGCACCTTCTTTCACCTCTGCTGTTCCACAGATACCTCGGAACAATTATTATTATTATTATTATTATTATTATTATTATTATTATTATTATTATTATTATTATGCTAGAATGGTACCTTTCGGAACACAGAAAGATTTATTTATTAGTTCGTTTGCGGAGGATCCAGGATGCTTTCATCTGTTGACTAAAGATCCTCTTCCTTCGTCCACTCGGTACCTGCTCTTTTTGGTACTTCATTCTCCGGAATAACACCCCACTTGTCAATTTTCTTTTTTTATGTATTTCGATTCAAAATTTCTTCAGGTTGAATTTGTGTGTTCTTCATGTCCGCTTTTGTTTGCTGTATCGAAGAGAAATTCTCAGTTTATCAACTCTTTCAAGAACTTGGTGGGTTATCATTATCATTATTATTATTATTATTATTATCATTATTATTATCATTATTATTATTATTATTATTATTATTATTATTATTATTATTATTATTATTATTATTATTATTATTGAGATATCCGTGGTAATCAGAGGTGAAAGAAGGTGCGGGCTGGAATAGGTCTCAACTACAAAATTAAGGTTAATTCAAAACTTTAACAAAGGTTATATTTTCTTTTCAAAATCAACAAATAACAGATAACAACATTTAACAATTTCCACTAGGTGAAATAACGAAAGGCAGGTACAAAATGATTTTACCCGTTCAGGGGTTTTTTTACAAGGTTTTGGGCTTCGAGCCCCACAGTCACAATCCTTGAGCTATTAGCCTAACTTTACGAAGGTACCAAATTGAACAAAGGGGCAGAAAACCCCATCATGCCAAGGAGCACTTGCTCCTAATTACAATGTTAAGCCTCCTAGAGGCACACAGATCAAATTTAGAAAAGAGCAGACCTGCTCTCAATAGTTCAAGCCTATCAGGAGGCCATAAGCAGATCTTACACTCAACTGCCCTTAAGGCATACTTATAAATAAACAGGGGCAACTTGTACCCATTCTTCTGGGCCTCAAATGAAAAAACCAATAGATTAATTTAAACGGCCCTAAATACAAGGGGAATGGAGGCGAGAACTTGCACTCCTAAATACACATATTAAACCCTAAGAGGCACTAGGCCGATAATACAGGGGCTAATCCCAATCTATGGAGGTGACTCGTATGAGGAAACTTAACACATTAAAGAAGCGTAGAAACGGTTATGAAAACGTAGTCACCTCAATTTCAAAATGAAGGGGAGCTGGAGAGGGTAAAGCACTCTCTATCCCCGCTTTACAGTAAAAGAGATTTGTAGTTTTCACATAGACAGAAGAGGAATTTACATTTTAAAGATTTAGGTTACATATTAAAGGTTTCGAACCCTCCCCGAGAGTTAAACTGCTGAGCTAGCAAGAAATGAAGATGTTAAAAGGCCATTACCTTGTTGAAGAGCTGCTGCTTGAAGAAAGAGGCGCTTCCCGCCCCCTGCTACATATCCACACACTGAGTTAGATGTTATACTAGTGGCCCGGAGACAAGAAAATCAGCAGTTTTTATACCCTCGTGGAAAATTTGAGACCTTTCAAGAATAAGTAGACACACCCCCTCAACTTTATTGGATAGCTTAGAGCTACATATCCATATCGAAGAAGACATACATGATTGGCTGAGAATGAATTAATTAAAGAAATTCGGGATTGGCTAAATTCAAAACAGGTGGATAGAAAGGATTAATGTTGCCAACCCACAAACCACAGAACAAAATTTAATAAAGACAAAACTTATGAATACAAAATTTCTTCAAGAAGGTACATTCCTTTACACCAGAGTGCGTTATCATAGTTTTTGGTAGAGATATCTGTTAGAGAATGTCCACACTTCTTGATCCATGGAAAACAAAAGCAAATCAAAAACACTCAGTGACATCTTCTGATAAATCGTAGAATTAGTTCTGTTGTAACTTTCAGAGCTTCTCCTGTAGAGGAGTTTCAATTGGCGCAAGATTTGAACTTGCCTCGTAGAGGTGTACCGGCCGGTACAATTATTATTATTGTTATTATTAGACTGTTATGCCTAAGTTCCTTATTGAATGTAAAATATGCATCTTTTGGAATGGTACAGATTGCTTGATAGCCTGTCACATAGTTCAGTTCGACCAAGACAGATTGGCATTTGACGGCAGTGTCTTGGATACAATTCCAGAATGCAGACCTGTTCAGCACTAATGAGAAATCCAACCTATTTCGATGTAGGGAAAGCACGCTATTGTTAATATAGTTGATATCGAGCGAGTGGCTGTGCGATTTATGTCACGTAGCTGTCACCTTGCATTCGGGAGATAGTGGTTTCGAACTCCACTGTCGACAACCTTGAAGATGGTTTTCCGTTGTTTCCGACTTTCACGCCAGGCAAATACTGAGGCTGTATCTTAAGGCCACGGTGGCTTCCTTCCAAGTCTTAGTCTTTTCGATCCCATCGTCGCCAAAATTACTTGTCTGTGTCGATTCAACGCAAAACAAAGAGAGAAAGAGAAAGACAAAGAGAGAGAAAGAGAACAAAGAGAGAAGACAAAGACAAAGAGAGAAAGAGAAAATATATCATCGAAAGCTTCACATATCGCCTAGTTCCGATGCAAAATATTAGCTGATTATGGCAAACCTTGTTGACAGGACATTGAAAACTTACATCCTGACCAGTGAATGAAGAACAAACACATGACACAGCTTCCAGTTCACATGCATAATATTGGCTGATGGTAAACTTTGTTGACAGAATAATGAATGGGTTAATTGGAGGATGATAATGTTGGAACAACCTCGTCCACACAAGAAAGACTTTTGTTTTTCAGCATCAGCAGTGAATGTAGAAAAGGTTACAGCTCTGATCACTAAAGTTCACTTCAACTCGAAAGTGAACTCCTTCGGTGTTATAAGCCATTCCGTATGTTCTGACATGTAACCAGTTTTGAAGAAGGTACATTGAATTACCTCACTATTCAGATCTGTTTTGATTCTTTTGTGAATCCTGACAATGAACACTTTGTGAAGCGTATTCCTATCTTCTACGGATCTTCCTATTCAGAGGGAGATGCCTTTCACACCACCTAAATATAAATGTTCGCGGTTCTCCTGTGCACAAACCTCTCCATTAGCAACTAATGCTGTGCATATTAACTACATGTTAACGATATTAACAGCATTGTGACATGGTTTCTTCGTGACGCACGCGTTTATATAACACATATCACTTCACTATAAATTAGTAAAACAATACCAATAATTCCCTGCATGTTTGTTACACGCTGTATTAAATTCAGCTTAGGTGTATATTTAAAAAAGTTATAAGAATTCTCAGACAGACGAACTAGCACCCACACTTGGAAGGCTCCTCGGGAAAACTTTTAAAGGTGGCGGACTCCATTAAGAAACATTTAAAACTTGAAGCTCAAAGGAACAAGTACTAGAAGCACTTTACGAAAGTATGTTAATGGAACGGGGTAACACATCCTCCAACTGCAATCATCAAACAGAATTACTCTAGACTTCTATTAACTTTTGCCGCATGTTTCATTTCCTGGGAAGACTCTTAAGACTCAAGAAATACGGCCACTTACTTCGTTGAGAAATTTAGGGCAATTACTGAAATCTTTTCTTCCATTTAGGAAGAAATGGGAGCAGCACACTAAATGTGCAAATTTCACGGTACATTTACAGAAGTTTTAGATAATGAACAAAAAATAAAAAATAAAACTGATACGGAGACAGAAATGAATAAGATCGTACAGAAGAGTAATACGCCTGATTGCCACCGGAAGGTGGTGGTTGTAGTGGGCTACTGTTTTATGGTGACAACCAAGGTAACACCAAATAACTCCTCTTTTCCCTTCAATTTCTTCCTCCCGCTCCTGGACTTTGCCCATTTTCACGAGATCGGCATTTCTTGTGAATTTGGCCTAGCTTTACGGGCCAGATGCATTTTCTGACGCCAGTCATACACGTAGGAATGTATTCACTATTGTGCGTTTCTGTGGTGGTTGGTACTGTGATGTGTTGAGTTTAAATGAAGAAATGAGCATTAAGATGAACACAATCACCCTGACCGAAATTCCAAAACCATATTTGTACAGACCACGAATTATGAAGTACAGTTGGCAGTATCCAGTACAGCGCTGTATGATGACATCGATATCGTAGCTCCAGACAGCAAAAGCAGGATATTATAGAGTAAGGAAGCTTGTAGTTTTATGTGACTGTTGATATTGTGATTAGCCGCAGGACCTATAGCTTTTTTTCTTGCTTTTTGTTTTACGTCGCACCAACACAAATAGGTCTTATGGCGACGATGGGACAGGGTAAGCGGCCGTGGCCTCAATTAAGGTACAGCCCCAGCATTTTCCTTGTGTGAAAATGGGAAACCACGGAAAACCATGGAAAACCATTTTCATGGCTGCCGAAGTGGGGTTCGAACCCTCTATCTCCCGGATGCAAGCTCACGGCCAACTCGCCCGGTACCTATAGTTTTACTTGGATCCGTAACACATAAATGTTACTTTTCATCACAAAAATCCCTCGTACATTGACCGAGATTCGAGACGCGACTCTCCTCGGTGAGAAACCAGTAGCGATGTTACTCGGGTATCACGCCCCCACCTTGGCAGTATAGAGAGAGATCAAATATTATTCTCCCAAAGACGATTAAGTATTTGCTGAAACACACTTAAGAAACTATATCTTCGATATATGGAATAATGAGCAAAGTAGCCTACTATGTGGTATATTTTATATTGAATACTTTTAAGATTATCATAGATTCGTCTCTATGAATAGTATAGATTGGTTCTGAGAATTTCTATACATTTCAGAGTGTAATTCACATTCATAAAATGCATATTTCTAATTATAACTCAATTTTCTTAAATTATTGAAATCGGAATCCTAATATGGGGTGATGGAGGTTCCTAATATCCGAACCAAAACCGAACCACAAGGTACTACAGCCCTTGAAGGGCCTCGGTCTACCAAGCGACTGCTGCTCAGCCCGAAAGCCTAATATGGGATTGGATTTCTAACGTAAATAGATAAATAACTACAACTGCAGACAATTACTCAGAATAATGCATTTATTTAAGAGGATCGATGGGTGCACACACTCATTGTTCTGGGTTCAAAACCCGACATAGTTTACATTTACTGTTAGTGTTTCAGAATTCCTGTTTTGTTTTGTCTATGTTTCCTTTCCCCGCACACATTTTTTAAAATCCTTGATCCCCATCTAACTTTTTTTTCAAAATTAGAACAACACTCTTTTGAAAAAAAAATACAAAGTCATCTCACTGTTGTCAGTTCTCATTACATCATCGTGTAACATAAAATAAAATACATTTAAAAATGAAATAGATGTTTCGCAAATTTCTCTATATTGCGGTTTTTTACCATTCCCCAACGAGCAGTCTTGATTGTTCTCATAAAGTGCACCAAAGTCCATCCACTCTTGTCGTGTGATGTCAAATTCCAATGCACTGCCGCCGCTAGCAACCAAGTTACAGCATTCATCCGATTTTTCCTCCAGTTGAAATTCGCCAATCATTAACTGCTCAGTCGATAATGAAGACAGACCTCCGTGTATTCTCCGCACTGTATTGACACTCCATGTCCAGACAGGTCGCGCTTCTCGACAAGATGTAACTCGGTGCACTGTCGTATCGAGCTCGCCGCAATGCCCACACTTATTATCTTCAGACAAGTTGTGACGAAAGCGTTTTGTTGCTGTTGGGCCGATGTCATTAATTACCGAGTAGACTGATGACCTCCACTGAGTGGGTACTTGATTGTTAGCATTTGACCACATCATTTTCCATTTTCTGTAAGGGAATTTTTGTTCAATCGGTACTGGTCGCTGTAATCCTTTCAGCAGGTAAGTGTAGAAATGCTTTGTCGAGTGAAATTCTTTTCTTTCTTTCCGGTCTTGCGGGAGACTGTCAAGGATACCAACGATGGTTCGGAAAGCAGGATGTATATGCCTATGTATACCTCTGACATCAGGCTCCGGAGGTTGAAGAAATGTCAGTTCTGTTCGAGTGTGCAACCCTGATAGTGATTTAAGTATTGTTCTTCCAAGAAGAGCCTTACATTTCAGGTCTACACAGATTAGGTTGAGTCCTCCATGTGTAATCGGCAAGTACAACTGATCACGTCTCATCTGAAACAGGGAACCTCTCCAAAGATAGTGGCCTAGACAAAGTTCTATACGCTGCGTTATTTGTTTTGTTGCAGGTAGAACTTGCGCAAAGTACCATGTTTTAGATAAAACAAACACATTAATATGGCATACGTTTTGGATGAAATTCAGAGACCTGGTATGCTGCTGCATTAAGGTGTTTCTAACTTTATTAATTATCGACGTCCAATTCACGGTTAGCATATCTTTAAAATTTTGTTGGGAAACAATTCCTAAGGTCTTCAACTTTGTTGCAATGGGCAGTGATCGATTAGGCGCAGGCGATTGATGTCGACCAAGAAGCATCATTCCGGACTTTCTTATTTACCTTCGATCCTGAATCTTCCTCAAATTCGTGGATGATATGTAGAGTTCGCTCTTCGTCAGATGGTTCTGTTAGGAAAATACACACGTCATCAACATACGCCCGTACTGTCACTTTTTGTACACTGAGTGAAAGGCCAGTTATACACTGATTTATTCGGTGAAGAAATGGTTCTAGCGCTACGATGAACAGAAGCATAGAGAGGGGACAACCTTGATGAACTGATTTCCGTATAGGTATTTTCACGGTTAGATGTCCATTTATAATGATTCGTGAGGTGGTTGTTCTATACAGTCCTTTAATGCACTCAATCAATTTAGGTGGATAGGCGAAAGTTTGCATTGTGGACCATGGATACGGATGTTTTATTCTGTCGAAGGCCTTGTGGAAGTCCAAACTTACGAGTGTCGTGGGAGGAAGGTTCGATGAGGCTTTATCGTGTAACAGAATGATGTTTCTAAGCACTAACAGATTGGAGATAATATTTTGACCTGATGTCCCACACGATTGCCATTATCCGATGATCCGTTGCAACTGCAGTTTTATTCGAGATGCTATTATTTTAGTAAAGATATTGTGATCTGTATTTTAGCAAGGTGATCGGCCTGAAGTCTTCCACTCCTAGAGGTCTTGTGTTTTTTGGAATTAAAATAATAATTCCGGACGTGAAATCTTCCGTTAAGATATGTGGCCTGTCTAGTATTTCTTGGTACACTTGCAGCAGGTCGTCCCCTATTATGTCCCACATTATTTTGTAGAATTCATAATTTATTCCATCTGGGCCTAGAGAGCGATGACGCTGTGCTTGGGAAAGTGCAGAGTGCATTCCCTCCGAGGTAATCTCTGCAATCAAACTTGACTCATCTTTACTCAGCGTTTGTATACCGTGCTGTAGGATGCTGTAAAAGTGCTGATTAATGGTTGAGTAGTCATGGAATAGTGTTGTGAAGTAGTTTGCACCAATTTTGAAGAGATCCTTTATATCCGACTGTATGGGACCATGCTCATCCCGGAGTTGAGTAATTGCTTTCCTCTTCCCTTTACGTCTTTCAGTCAAAATGTGAAATAGTGAATCACGCTCTTCTTCAACTACTGAGGGTACTTTTTCACGGACGAACGCCCCTTTCAGATGATTCTCTTGAATATTAATGATAGTGTGTTTGAGTTTTCATTTCATCAAGGATATTATCTCTCCTGCCTTGCTGTCGTTGAAGCTGGTATAAAACTTCATAATATAAATTCAAGGTATTTCTCTTTTCCTTTATCCGTTGTTTGGAAATCTTTAAAAAAATCGTTTAATTTCTGGTTTAACAGTATCCGTCCACCAGGTCACATGGTAATGGTATTTAGATCGCTTACTACGCAATTTCATCCATAGTGTTCGAAAATCATTTTGGACATCTTGGTCGTACAAGAGGGACGCATTAAGTCTCCAATATCCATGCCCATGTAGAGGTGGTCGTACTGTTGTTGAGTAACGAAAGAGGAGAGCATGATGGTGACTGAATGACACCGGTATAACCTCAGAACTGTGTAGCCTAGTTATCATCTCCCGTGATATACATGCCCTATCTATTCTAGAAGCTGACCCGGCCCTGTAGAATGTAAATTGGACGTCAGTTCCATGTTTCAGTTCCCAAACGTCATGTAAGATTTTGCAGGCTGCGACAGTTATTGAAATGTCCAGTTTAATCACAGTTAAAATCACCGGCCAAAATTATGTTGTTAATAGGGCCCTGCACAAAATATCTGATGTCATCTTCAAATAAGCGTTCTCTGTCTAGATGCCCTTGATAATCGGACCGAGCATAAACATTAACAAAAAGGGTGTCCTCACATTGCACAGCAACAATTTTACCATTGGGATGAAACTCCGCTTCAGATACAGTCAGTGCTGCTCTATATATTATAAGCGTACCTCGAAGTGATGGACCAGCGTTTACTTTATATTCGTATCCCGACAGCCAGTCTAAGTTTGGATCATTAACTTCTTGAAGAAATAGGATATCTATGTCATGAACCCTGAGAAAATCCTGAAGGAGAGCTTGCGTGGTTAGATTTTGACGCCGTCTACATTCAAGGTGGTGACACAACGTAGGAGAATCATCTTCAGAAACAAGGGAAGAATCAAGGTAATTGTAATAGAATTAATTCCGGTAGAAGGATGTGATTAAGCTGTTGTGATCAATACACTGTCAAACATACACTGGTATATACTTTATATTATTTACGCCGACTGCGTGAGGTACTACGCCTTTGGGTGTTGTACGGTTTCAATTCGTCACGTGCAACGTATTTGTTGACAAATTTCATCTGTAAGTTGTGAGAGTCCTTGGTACTGCCTGTCGTATTCGTGGTAGTCTTGTCACCTGCTAGCAAGGTCACTGCACTTTCACCAACACTCGGTCCTATTGTGTTAGGATCAATTACAGGGTCAGCAATGGAAGAATTTTCGGAATCTGGTGTAAACTCCATGTCTTCACTGCGCAAGGAAGTAGACTTTATTTGTTTGTTGTCTGTAATTGGATGCTTTGTAAAATCTGGGTGTGTATTCTCTTTTGTAACCGAGTGTCTCCTGTTGGTGTATGCGTGGCTTCCTGAAGTTCGATATCCTCAGACCACAGTTGTCTCTAGTGGTGCATTTACTATTTGTTTCATTCCAACTGGACTCTCGTCAGCTGCCGTCTGATCTACAGCCTCCTGTAGTGTCTGAATATTTTCCCCCTTCTCCAGGTTGTCACTATAAAGTGTCCTGATTGCTTCTTCCGTATTACGAGGTAAAGATGTGTCTGCTATGCTGTCAGCTAGAAGGGAGGTATCTTGAAAGTCTCGTTGTTTATGCGGAATGTGCGTAATACTGTCTAATACGGTTGGGTATTCAGGCGAGAGAACGCCGACTTCTGCATCTGCTGTGTTGCTTAGTGTACTGCTCCCATCAGACTCGGCCACTGCGGAGCTGTAAGTTGGTTTTCTATTCAGCGTGGGACGGGATTTCCTATTGGGACAATCTATTTGAAGGTGTGTCGTTTCCTTACAATAGAAACATGATTTTGTTTGTCCTTCGTACGATACTAGAATTCTACAATCATTCAACATAAGCTGAGACGGGAGAGGGTACATACTGTAACCTTTCGTGGTATCAGTACATCAATAGACCATAATATACCCGCAACATGACGTTAAAAATGGAACACCTTGGATGAGACCTTCGACCGGGCGCGGCGCCGAAGACCCCTTCTCCCCTACTAGCGTTACAAGGCACTAGCTGAGCCGGTAGAGACATACGGGTCGCAGTCTGTCCTTACTGGGCAGTAATCTAATAATTTACAGTAGGGGAATCATAATAATGAGAGGAATACTATTTACCTATGAAATGAGAAGAATGAATTACGTTTCTTTTTTAAAAAAAATTTAATGCCTGAGAAAACACGTAGATAATTTATACATGGATATGCCACCATATTAAACATATAAATTAGACACCGTAAATTTTCTTGAGTGTGTAACTGTCCTCTCTAGTCCTTTCCCTAGAATTGCAATTCACTCTGAAGATATTCAAACACATTATGCACTAGTACCGTTGTACACAGAAATAATTGGATGATGGCGTATCTTGTATTACTCGCCTTATTTACATTATTACACTATATATTCAAATACCAAGTCGTAGTCCTATTGGCGAAAATTAACCTTAGCTATCGAATGAACCAGGTGAGGCGTATTTGATATACGAGCTTGTCTAAAATACCTGAAAGTCGTCTCACTTATTAGAAAGAAAAACACCTATCTCGCTATCTCATGAGATAAACAAATGATACACATAGTATGTTCCAATGGGATGTCACTTAAATATATACACGAATTCGACACTTGTACAACGATGATCCTTAAATGAATTATATTTAGCGAAACAGAAAACAATACAGTGTTCAAATACATATCACACCTGTGGATAGAAGACAATAAATACACTCGACATTTACAATATAAATCACGGACCGGGGCATCCGCCCGTAGCTGGTGGCAGCAGCATAACTGCCTCTGGTGCTGATGAGACATGAACTCATGTCCCATGACAATTGTGAGGTGTGACTTCCACTCTGAAAATCCCTAGTCGTTTTAATTAACATAAAGAAATGGGGGAATTCTCTCATTTATTGGAATTGTAGGTCTAACCAACGGTGTTTATTTCTGACTGGTTGCACGTAATATCGATGCCGGAGAGAAAGAGAACGAGCCCTCTAACACTAAGTTCCTCTCACAGCGGTGATAGTATTTCACATCCCTCCTTACCTGGCCGGACTTTAAATCTCACCGGCCAGCTGTTTACACTGTCCTCACCCTGCACTTTCACTTTCAACACAAGGGAACTCGGTCCCGTTATCTAGCCACCTCGGCATTTCGCTTCAAAATATCATTATTCATTGGATGCCACACGCATCAATTAAACACATCGGCTTGCATCTAGCCTACTTTATACCATTAGCACGGGATAAACAACCTTGCGCATACTTTGCTTATATTTCATCAACACCGCATTCGATCTATTCCTTATCAGCTGGAGTAGCTCGATCTCACTTCTCGGCATAACCAATACACGCATATTATGGAAGAAAGAAAGGCCCTAGCATTCGGGACAAAGTATGCTAACACTCGCGTTCTAAATAAATTCACACATTATCACACTTCACTTGTCATATCGAGGTTTCTTCTTCGCCATACTTAATTTATACAGGGGATGACCTAACACATTACGTGAAGCATCTACTACAGAAAACCTTGAAATTTCCAGATGACTCATATTACTCGTATCTTTTTATCGATGGTACATGGAATGATTTTCAAGAATATTAAATAATCCCTTTTAATTCCCATAGTGCTCCACGGTAAATCAAATCTAGGGTCTTAAATTATCATGCATGAATTCCCATATTAAATAAAGAAATACGGTCCCCGACCGTGAAGAAACATAAACACTAGCCCTATCAATAACTACTGCCATCCCTTTGAGAACAACGAAATCCTACCCTACATTTCTAAAGAATCTGCATGCATTAAATATTTACATTTTTACAGGAAATAGACTTTCAAATATTTTCACAATACTCATCTGCCTGGATCACCCCACAGCTCACCCAAGAAGGCACATCTAGTCGTTTAGTCGTCCATTACGACAGTATCAGCAACCTGGAGTCCGGTGTTCGGCTGCCGCTGGGTGGATGGCATGATGTCTTGGGTCCCCGTACACTGTAGGCAGTCCTTGAGGTTCCACGGCGTCTTGGTTATGTACGGGCCTCCCGTCGATTCTCTTCTTCCTCGGAGACTGACGTCACTGGCACACAACACAATGAGGGGATCTGACTTAATTATAATCGTGATAACTGGCAACACATTATAATTTCTATGATCAGAGAGACTCATAGGCTCGAGTCCTCTAACCAAGCACCGGTAATGTTTGTAGCCCGTTGCTTTCCCTATTGGCTGTCTATCCCACTGTCGGCAGTTTAGGCCCTAATTATCACGTTCGCACTTTCACTGTTATTAGAAGTCCCAAAGCTACCCTTACGAACGTGGTTTGACCTTGCCTAATTCAGCACTAGTTTATATGGGAGCACAGATTAGCTACTACGTCTGGGATTTTTTTTTCACCGATAACGCCCTGAGTTTACGCGTCGCCACTGAGCCGCACTTTCTCCTACACCTGATCATTCATCATTATATGGTTACTGGATCTCCCATGTTATTTCTTCGGCAGTTAATACACTCGTGAATTTACTTACACGATTTCACAGCCTACTAGCGTTTGATTTACGTTCTCTTTACTCATATATTCGTACACAATAGCGCTCTGCATATCATATGACCGTCATGGTTAGGGTTAAATACCGCACTCTGTTAGTATCAATAAATCTTCACTCCACTGTTACATAATCATATCACTGATAGAATTTCAGCTACATAAACACTATTCAAATGATTATTGACTGATCACACTTTGTAGCACTGAAGCAAAGAATACTGAAGAGTCACTCATATTAGGTACCACTTCACTATGCCACTGGCAGAATAGAACAAGATGCTTGCCTCAGTTCGCACCCCCTTTTATCATGAAACGTGTCAGACTTGAGAGAGAGGGTAAGACTCCTCCTACCTGCAGAAATCGGTCCGGTGGCACGTGGTTTCCAGGATCGATCAATGCATCAAATTAAAGCTCAATTGCGCGAGTTTCTACTGATCACTTATCATTTTGATCACTTCACGCGTTTTGCTTTAATCTCGAAAGCGTCCTTTGATATCCCAGTGAGGGAGGGGCTTGCAATTTGGCGGTTCCATGGCTTCGGTCACCCTAACAGCTTTCTCCAGATGGTGAACACCTGTGGGATGTCCGTAGACTGCGTAGATTATCCCATTAGAATCATGTAAAGGACTTCTTGGTGTCAAATTTTTCTATAAAATTCGCCGCTTTTAATGAACCTTGAGTCATGAAAATCTGCCTTGTAGTATGCGAGTTATGTTAATTTCTCTCCTGAAAACAATTGAAGACAGGTTTCTGGCAGCGGTGTTTCCGCGGGAAAAGGAGCGAAAAAGTGATATTTGCCAACGCTGGGCACGACCTCCGTGACCTACTTGCTGTGGGAGTGTTTCTTTCTCTGTCGCGCCTGAGTGAGAGCGCTTCTGGCCGGAGGCGAAAATATGTCTCGGTACAGTACTTACGCGCAAAGAGAGTTTGGTGCGTGGGGCTGACAGCTCGCCACTCGCACCCCGTGGAGGGTGGACGTGCGCTGACTTGGGCGCTAATTAACGTATGAAAGCGCGGAAAACGGCATATTTGAGCGGCGGAATGCCACAATATAGTCTTGATGATGTGATGAACGGTCACAATACGTTCTATTTTTTACAATTCGTAGGCTTCATTCCACCGTTCTTCCTGGATGTCTTTGACTACTCCACATGTAGGGAGAACTCGTGCAAGGCGATCATTGCTTATTTCTAGAGGGAGGTTGAAGACACGTACGCGTTTAGTTAAAGTGTCCGCTGCCGAAATCGTTACTTTAGTGGTACCGCCATTATCTAATAGAAAAGTTTTCATTCCGTGATGTGCTAGAAAGTTTTCATAAAGAGTCACAGATACTATTTTTATGTACACAGCATTTTCCCCGTTATTTAACTGTATGGCAATCACTTGGTCTCTGTTAAGGTTTAGTTCGTGACTAATCCAACGATGGATTTCTAAAGGTGAAGGCCTATTAATCCTGTCTTCGAACACACATTTTATAGTGTTCTTCCTGATACTTGCCGTGATTGTACGTACAATTTTCCAAGGACTACACTAAATATGTATTAGGAACACACACCTGCACTACACGATAACCGCACAGTACCGACACGCCGCTTGCCGTGTAACCTCTGCCGAGGTTACGCACGAACTGCTCCGCACACATTTCGCCGAGGAATCTGGCCGATGTATCGCTTGCACAAGCAGTGTGTGCCCACTTCAAATATTACCTACACCATATCCAGGTTTCTTGATGTCGGTCGTCCGAGAGACACTCCGCATTTTCGTCAACCTCATTTTCGTTTCCCCACTCGCCCTTTTCGTTGAGGCGGTAGTGGCCTAATTTAATTTCTGCAGCATGAGCTGACTTTTGTGCGGTGAACTTGTAATATCACAAGATGTTCCAGCTCTGGACGAACTTGTGACTCCCAATTATCTCGGCTGCTCATTCATCGTTGGTATTTAAATATATTATGTTATTATTGTTATTCAGCTAATAGTTAGTTGTGTTGCATAAAATAAACGTAAATTATTATAATAACATTAATACCAAAAGAAACAACGTGAGTTTCCTAATATGGGCTACCCCCAAATACGTCCTCCTCACTACCACATAATAGGGAACTTGGCATGTTGGGTTAGTCAAGCTTTCAGCTAAAGTAGAATTGGAGTTAGGCTGAGATCTGAACCAGAAACCAGCTTCATGTTCTTCACTCAAAAGGAAGTTTGTTGCGAACAAAAATTACCTTCATATGGGTGTAAGCAAAGACGTCAGTATCAACAAATGATCTCGAGGAGCGAATTTCTCACTCCAATAATTCATTATAGCGGTCTCTCACGCAAGAATTCTGGGGCGTAGTGGCAGAACGCGTACCAGATGCACTTTTGTAGTCTCAACGCTATTTCAGTACCTCTCGGCTGAGATATTTACGCACACCATAACAGGAACCATCCCATATAAGGACACTTCCTAACATGGAGTTTCAACGAATAGCTAATATTAACCGTCAGTGAGCCAAGCCTTTCATGAAACATACTGGAGCAAGGGAGAGCTCAAATTTTCCTCCTTTTATATTATTTACACTTAAATTTTAATTTTGTTTAATAATCAAGTTCTCGTCACAAAATTATAGATGACTAGGCATATATAATTATATAAAATAAGAGTTTTGTCTGTACATTGCTAAGAATTTCAAAAAGAATGTTTTTTCTGTTTCGGACGTGTCCACAGTAACAAGGAAATGTACGTTTTAATTTTCCGTAATTTCTGTCTGTCTGCATGCACGCTCATCCCGAGAAAATGGCTGAAGAGAATTCAATAAAAATCGGTGCAAAGTCGGGGAATGAACCACTATAATCTAGACTATAAATCACTTTATTCACGCTGAGTGAAATGGTAGTTTAGAAGGCCTAAAATTTAATTCTCAAATGTTTATGGCATTAGTGGCCTTATCGATAAATACTACATAATTAAAGTTATGTATAGTTAAATTTACGATCATTTATGTCTTACACATTTTTACCGTACCGCCTATAACAGACATATTCATGCATTTGTATTCTTGTTGCTAAGTTCATATAAAACCCGAGCCACGAGAAAATAGGTAAACGGAATTTAATGGAAATCACTATATACTGTAGAGTCGAGGAATAAGAAACTACAGTCTATGCTATAAATAATGTTATTCACCCTTGATGAAATGGTAGTTTAGGGGCAAGTGCCTAAAATTTAATTTTTAAATACCTATGTTATTGGTCCTATCGAAAAGTACTACATAAAAGTTATAGAAAATACAATTTCCGGTCATTTATGTTTTATTCAGTTTTACTGTACCTACTACGATAAGAGTGGTATTTCAGAGTCGGAAGAAAACTACAAGTGAAGGCCTACAATACCGAAAGCTCATAAAATTGATCAACAGTAGCATTACATTGACCATTGTTTGTTGTGATGTTCTTTGTCTCTTATGTTGCCACTCATCTCCCGATAGATGTGATTATTGCTGCGTACCGCGTGTAACAGCCTGCCTGAATATTGGCAGAAAATAGCTGGGGAGTTAGGTAACTTTCTTCTTTAGCACGCCATTCCTCTGGTTCATACATTTTCTGATACTACTGGTACGTAACACACCGGTTCATCACCGTATTCCAGCTATTCGATCCCTACTCTGAGGCGCTGTCCACACTTAACGCAATAATGGCAGAGGAGTGTTCGCGGCTCACGGCTGTCTTCGGCCTGGTCATTCCAGCTCTGTAACTTTGGAATGTTAGATCGGCAGCATGGTACTGTTCGGTAAAAGTGAGAAAATGTGTGGTTTTTCATTTGATCGTGTATTTCATATGATAGCATTGCTTTTATTCGCGACATTCCTACTGACTTCATTGGAATGGTCTATATTGATTTCAGTTGGGAAAACTATTAAGACAGTCTTTCTGCAGATGTAAAAAGGCAGACAAAGAGTGAGAGTCTGCCATTATAATGAAAGCTCCCCAACTTGCTTGTGACTGATGGTAGGCCTACCATTACAATGAAAATTCCCTAGCCCCGTCTTCACATGAGAAAAGACGTTTGGTGACTTCCCCGTCGCGTTTGTGGAGTAACGTAAGAGCTGTGCAGTTTAATACAATCTTGCTCACAACGTGAACGTTACTTAACCTAGAATTCTGTATACAATATAGAATTCCGTAGCGAAGCACGGGTAAATTAGCTAGTTCTCTATATATTGTGTGAAGTTAATTGCAGTAAGTATTCCGAGATGAAATCTGTTCAAGTTACATTTAAAAGCACTACTCCTACCTTCATGTTTGATCACCTACCTTCTTTAAACAGAGGCAGTCTATGCATACCAATATCCCGTTCAGCATTGCCAACAATTAAATAAAAATAAAGTTTTAGGATGAGGCTTTTTGCTGCGAAGAGCGACTAGATATCTAACATTGTTAAGGCGGGTATTGACTGCGCGCAGCTGCCGCGCGTATCTGTTCGAGCGCGGCAAACTCTTTCGTTTGTGTTACGCGTAACACCATGTTTGTGATGCCAGAGTCGAGCGCGGCAGCCTCAGCAGGTGATCAAAACTGGTTTCTCAGTTCTCGTGTGAACACTATGAGTAATGCACGTGCAGACGTATTGTAATGAAACAGATACGTACATCACACAAAGTATCCACGGTATCGTTGGGTGTATTTTTGTCGGCCATGAAGTCGAATTCCTTGAAAGAAACTACTTGGGTACGTAAGCAGTACCTGCATCTGTAAATAAACGACACAGGATTAGTGCATTAGCATAATTGCATATAACACGAGTGGCATACTGTTTAATAAATATGTACGTACCAGAACCAGTTATGAGAGACTTCTTAATCCGGGACTTTTCTCTTGTGTATGACGCCAATAAAGTTGTCATTTTCTTCCTTAACTCTTGAACTGGCTTTTCATTTCCCCACCTATGTCATTCCATGCGTCCTCGTGCCCACTTTAGTTGTGATAGCTAGCACTTTTAGGATACCATAAGATCTCTTTACGTCTATATAGCTGTATCAGAGCTATATAAATTTCATTCTCCATTTCGCAGGGGTAGAACCATCCCAACACCCGTCTCAACTGAACGAACACAGCGCACTGAAATCCCTTTGCCGCAGGACAAAAGACCTCCGATTTGGCTTGACCCGCGCCAAGTTCGAGTGCGGCAGTGTTCGTCTTGCCGCGCGAGGCAACATGGTATCGACTTTGCGAGGCAAAGCAGCGAACATTGCCGCGCGCAGTCGATACCCGGTTTTACACGTTGAATCTAAAGATGGCTTCTTAGAATATGCATCGAAGGCTAAATAATTATAATTCGAACAAGAAAATTTTGGCAGCCGTTCGCGAATAAATCGCACTCTTGTGACACGCATTCTCAATAAAATTGCCCTAAACTGTCCTTTACAATACTGTTATGTTTTGAAACATTATACATCAGATTCAATTAAACGACGGCTCCTCATTCTCATACTCCTCGTCCATCTCCTGCTGATGCTCCCAACACAGGGGTCATCGATTGCGGAGGAACATGGCCAGTACAAAATCAAAACGCAAAATGAGAAAAAACTTCAAAGTTTACGGACAAAAGTACCATTTTGTGCGTTAGAATGTATATAAGACTTCGTTTTAAAGGCGACGTTATTTACGGGAATGTGTAGGTCTGTTAATACCAGTCAACTGTGACCGTTCAGGATATTAATTTCTCTTCTTCATGGCTTCTGTTTTGACTCCTGCACCTTCATGAAGAGTGTACCGCACGTCATTAAATTATCACGGGGTGCCGCTCTCCCCCGCGTTCATTTAGCTCCTCTGTCGACCTTTGATCGCTGTATTCAGCAATGACTACGCTGGAGGAGGTAACAATTAATATGGCCCCCTGTATCCAATGAGGAGCGTGTGCTGTGTTGATTATACTGTGAAGTATTATTCTAAATATTACACTTTTATTTAAAGTTTCATGGCTTTAATCTCAGTCGAGTCATTCTGCTTTTACGAGGTGAAGTACACCTTCCGTTGGCTTAAATTTAGTAAAATTCAAGTTTTAATTGCTCAACAACTACAAATTCTATGAACAAAATCTCGTATGTTTAGCATTCATTCATTGCTATTCATGAAATAATGTTTAGATTTTTACACTAAAATATTTCCCAAATATTAATATTCTTCATTTTTCACGATTACATACAGCAAATACTTAAGTTTACTGGATATCCACACGACTATAAATATTTCATGTTCAGGACCACACTATACTCGAAATAAAATTCCAACTTATTAAGTAGTGTCCAGCACGTATCTTCAACTATAGAATAAAAATGGTCAAATGGACGGACACTAATGGGATCCGAACCTACAAATTTCCAATTTCTGAACTACAGGTCTGATACAGCTTCCAGCACAACTGTAGAGCCCGCACTTGTCACCTACAGATCCTTTCCACCTTGACCACCATAGTTCAAAGGTAATTCATCCGACGCGTAACCGGAGGGTTGTGGCTTCTGTACTAAACATCTCTTCATTATTTACTAATATATGTATACTGCAGACGACCTAATAAGCTAAAAGTTTATTTTGATTACAGGACTCTTTCACCAGAATCAACTTATATCAACAAAATACTCCGGAGTCTTCAAGAAATACCTTCAGAAAATACTTTAAAACTGTAACCTTCAACTCTTTTTTGCTAATTAACTCTTGCAACTTCTAATTATTTTTAAATGCTCTTTTTTGACACAAATCAAAGAAAAGATCTAAGAGTATATTCACAAACTACACCATCAAGAAACATTGCATGTACATATCTTCAAGTGCTTCTGAATTTTTATAGAAAATCATGTATAAAAATGAAAGGTACGAGAAATGGATATGAGCCATCAGACAGAGTGGAACGTAATAAGTGACATAGGGCCTACATGGATATTTACGATCGTATCATTTGAAGCAGAGGAAATAACAGTGGTTTAGTTAGATTCAAGAATATTTGTGTATTAAAAAATTTTAAAATCCATATGATCCATAACAGCGTACCTTCCCCTTTAAGGATGACTAGATATTTCAGCCAAGTGTGAGTGAACTTGCTGTAATATTATATCATTAAGAAAGAGGATAGATCGCAGCGTTTTGCCTGGGAAGAATTTATAGATTATACAAAAAAGGGATGGAAAAAATACAAACACAGATTTCTGAAATTAGGGTAATCTTCTTTGTGATAAAATTCGTGTATCGTGAAATTGCGAACTAATTTTCAATTACATCCGGTATACCACGCGAGTTAATTGAGGCCGAAGTCGCTACCTTCTCAGTTCTAGCCCTTTGATATCTCATCGTCGCCATAAGACCTGCCTGTGCCTGTGCGACGTAAAACAAGTATGCTAGCAAATATACATCTACCACTTAGCCCGTTTCCTGATACGAGGTCGGGGATGAGGAGACATGCAATTATATGGCATATTTTACTGTGGAATGGCCTTCCTGACGCCAAAGTCCCTTGAGGAACTAATGAAGATGAAACGAATTATGGTGATTAAAATCGGGTAATGAGGTGGAAGAAATCGGTTTTGGCCTATGAATAGAAACTTTCCCAGCATTTGCCTGGAATTGTAAATGAAAACAACAGAAAACCATTCTTAGGACAGCTAACGGTGGGGTTCGAACCCACCCTTCTCCCAAATGCAGAGCTTGGTTCCATACCCGTAGTGCGTTAAAACGCGCTGCCACTCGACTCGAAAACAAAAATAATATAATATACATGCTCCTTTGTGCCACAAATCACGAAATTCCGTGCATACTGACCATCCGTCGTAGTCTTTGGAGCCCTCAACAATACCCAGCAGAATAACTTCCTAGGTCATATCTTCTGACATGCAGGTAAAATATATATTAATTCACTGTTTTAGAGTGGATCTCACTCGTACGTTGACCTTCAGCTGGTTTCATATAGACTGATAAGTTCTTTTGGTAGCCCGCAGGATTCTCAGAATTTTCCTCAAACAGAACATTTCGAATAACTCGGTCAGTCTTGAGCGTTCAACGTTCGAACGCGGAGAGAAGGAAGAACACTGACGAGGCTCATTTTAGTGCTGAGAGCAATGTTATGATCTTCTATACATTTCGTCAGCAGCGCCATTGAAATTAGATTTTTTTTTTGCTAGTGGCTTTACGTTGCACCGACACAGATAGGTACAGATAGGTCGTATGGCAATGATGGGATAGGAAAGGTCTAGTAGTTGCAAGTAAGCGGCCGTGGCCTTAATTAAGGTACAACCCCAGCATTTTCCTGGTGTGAAAATGGGAAACCACTGAAAACCATTTCGGGGCTGCCAACTGTGGGATTCCAACCCACTATCTCCCGGATGCAAGCTCACAGCCGTGCGCCCCTAACCGCACGGCAAACTCACCCAGCTGAAATTAAATCAGGCTTGTCAAATATCCTGTATCAGTTTGATATATAATGCTCATGGAAGTCGAATCGTCACTGGCTTCTCACCAAGGTTGCCGAGGTTTGAATCCAGGGCAATGTATGCCAGATGTTTTAAATCAAACATCACGTACCTCCTGTTCATAATTCACATAAAGTATAACCAATTCCTTTCTGAGTCTGCCATGGTTGATTATGTTGATGTGTCGTAAACTTTTAATCTGCGCTTTCTAATTTCACAACCGGACTGAGTAGCTCGGACGGTAGAGCGCCGGCCTTCTGAACCTAACTTGGCAGGTTCGATCCTGGCTCCGTTCGATGGTATTCAAAGATGCTCATATACGCCAACCTCGTGTCAGTAGATTTACTGGCACGTTAAAGAACAGCTGCGGGACAGAATTCTGGCATATCAGCGTCTCCTAAAACTCTAAGAGTAAGCTCTTCTTCTTAGAATAATTGTCTAATGACTGGTTTGCCCCTGCGACGAGTCTTATCCAACTGAGTCAATTTTGTGCAGTACGTTTCGCGTGTGCGTAGCTCCTTCATCCAGAGTTCATAGTAAATGACATCATAAATGCCCTTCTTGGTCTTCCACGAGGGCGTTTTCCTGGTATTTTATCTTCCAAAATTTCCTAAACACATTCCTATGTCAAAGCCTATGTGAATGTCTATCTCCTGTTTGATTTTATGTTTGTTTCTGAGGTTTAGGTCTAGAATTGTCCTTATGATCGATTTTACGTTTCAGTTTCTTCTTTTTCTTCTTCTTCCTATTATTATTATTATTATTATTATTATTATTATTATTATTATTATTTGGGCAACAACCAAGTGACAACTTTACTCTGTTATATCATGTCTCCAAAATTGAAACAGAGCAACTAGAAGCTAACTAGAATAGTCGCGATATTCTCTCTTGCAGTGATTTTGAATTTAAAAAAAGTGCGACTGCTAATTATATTGCCGCTGTAGTAATTGGGTAATGAGGCAGGATATAAATAATGAGACGCATAGGACAATGGTGTTAACACACTAAAAAAAACGCTTCATGTTTCACTGTGTACCATAATAGACTAGCTCGTAGTGTACTTTCACAAGTCTCTGCTTCCATAACCTATGTAGGAATTAGCACAATCACCCAGCATGAATTCGACCCTCGGCTATGTTAGAGTGCTTGACGGTCTGGACCAGGGCACGCACAAACATGAGACGACAAATTAGAAAAATGTGGCGTTACCTCGTTGGAGTCATTGATCAAGATTTTCTCCATTCCAGACAATCAAAATGGTATTTTTTAAATGAAAAGGTATTTTCCTTTGGTTGGAATTATGCGTAAAACGGAAGCTCTCATAGCTATGACCGTTGTATAAACGGACACGTAAGGTTGCAAGCTTTCCTTTCCCTTTTCAATTTCTCCACTTCAGTTCCAAGTGAATTTTGGAATAGCTTCTAAGCCAATGACATCTCCATTGGCTTATTGTTGGACTAATCCTTTAACACAGAGCGAGCTGGCCGAGAGTTTAGGGTCGCGAAGCTGTGATTTTGCATTCGGGAGACAGTGGATTTGAACCCGCTGTCGGCAGCCCTGAAGATGGTTTTCCGTGGTTTCTCATTTTCACACCGGGCAAATGCTGAGTCTGTGCGTTTATCAATGCCGCGGACACATCCTTCCCTCTTCTAGCCTTTGCTACCCCAACGTCGCAATTAGGCCTGTCAGTGTCGGTATGACGTAAAGGAAATCGTAGAAAAAAATTAATACGGGAGACTGACTTACAGTTAACCTACCCTGAAATGTGCACTGACCCTTTAACGCTGGACAATCATATTGGACACTTATTCAGCTTGGCCTCACAAACAACTCAACCGGGCTGAGTGGCTCAGACAGTTGAGGCACTGGTCTTCTGACCCCAACTTGGCAGGTTCGATCCTGGCTCAGTCCGGCGATATTTGAAGGTGCTGCAATACGTCGGCGTCGTGTCGGTAGATTTACTGACACGTAAAAGAACTGCGGGGCTAAATTCTGGCACCTCGGTGTCTCCGAAAACCGTAAAAGTAGTTAGTGGTACGTAAAGCAAATAACTTATTATTATTATTATTATTATTATTATTATTATTATTATTATTATTATTATTACAAACAACCCTTTCCTTAAGCGTAAATTCTACATTTTTCAAAAGTGCTACATTCAAAATCATATTATACTTTTTAGCTTCGTGAAAGTTATCAAGTATGTCACAAGGACAAAGCATAACAAAAACATATAAAAAGATAGGAAAATAGTAGAAGAGATTAAGAACAATTAGACATAGTTACATAGCCTAAAAGTTATTTCGTTAAATCGCGACAGATCCCTTAATAGCCGAGATTGCAGTTTCGTTCATGGTATTATTTGGGATGCTTAGCATTTTGCAGGTCCTTACAAGGAGGCATGGAATCGTTCCACAATCACCCACAATCAATCCAATCACCGTAATATGTCTAACGTTGTTTTTATTTTTATAGTAAGGGCACTAAGTTCGTAGATGGCCTTTTTTGTTGTCAACCTCCTGTCGCTGGTCTGAACTCAGAACCTCACAGTTGTATCTATTCAGCTTTTAAAGGCTATGGTATCGATTCACTTCGTACTCTCCTCATGAGTAGTTTATCCTCTCCTGTGTAAAGAGGTGACTAGCATTCGGCGGATTGTGTGGTGGTGGGCATTGCTAAAAGTTTCACCTTGCGAGCCAAAGACAAGTACGTGTGGAAGGGTTTCGATCTCAATGTGGCAACGTCGACAGTGGTTACAATAGAAAAGCCCTCAGCTACTACGTGCAGGTACATTTTATATGTGACGCTATCTAAGCTATCGTGGTGTCAATTTCCACGTTTGTCTCTTACTGTGCTAAAGGGCAGAGAAACGGATCTCTGTTGGGCGATCTATGACGGAATTTTTCATTAATTTTGTCGGGTAAACTACCAAATGTGTCACCAGAGATCTTCTACATGATGACATCGTATAACAGTGGTGGTGATTGTTGTTTTAACAGGGAGTACACCGGGCAAGTTGCCCGTGCTGTTAGAGGCGCGCAGTTGCGAGCTTGCATCTATGTGATAGTGGGTTCGAACCCCATCGTCGCCAGCCATCAAGATGGTTTTCCGTTGTTTCCCATTTTCACACCAGGCAAATGCTGGGCTTGTACACTAATTAAGGCCACGGCCGCTTTCTTCCCTTTCACAGGCCGTTCATACCACATCGTCGCCGTAACACTTATCTGTGTCAGTGCGATGTAAAGCAAATCGTAAAAAAAGGAATTACAACTGGGCAACCATCCTCTATTAAAACTAATACGAGGGAGAAATGGAAGGGATCCGAGGCTTCGAAAAATGAAGGTATCGGCCAAAGAAAGGCAAGGGCCAGAAATAGCTGAAAATGTAACACTCCCTAGGCCTCGGGAACCTAATACTGTCGGGGTCGGGAAAGAACAAGAGTTCACCAAGAGACGTTGGATAAGATAGATGAAAGTGAGGAGCCTGGCACAAGCAAATGGAAGCAATGTCAGCACTCAACTAAGGGCCCCGTGCTCGGCAATCCACTTTCCAAAGTTAGAGCCCCTGGGGTCCCTTTTAGTCTCCTCTTACGACAGGCAACGGTTGCCATGGGTGTTATTCTACCACCCCCACCACATACAGACTTCAACTATTAAAAATGACTATCTCTGTCAGGTTCGAACCCGTGATCTTGAGATCCACAGGCCAGCACTCCACCACTGATTAATCGTATCGAGTCGCAGACCTAAGTGGAAGGCTGACTGTCAACTAAAATTATATTCTATTTTTGATGTCTGTCAACGAAAACGCCACCAGAGGTCTTTGACATGCCAACATGACTGCTGAGATTTTTGACAGCCCTTCAAGACGAATACCTCAGCAACGATCAAACCTGCAAACTTCGTTCCATGAGTCAGTCACTGTACAATTAATGAACGAAGGCAGCTTGTAGTTCACATAAGAAACACATGCTACAAAATGCACGGCTAACATTCAGTACCTCCTGATAATTTATAGACATGGGTATAGGTTTTTGGGCTTATGCCGTGTGAAGAAAATAAGGTGAAATTCTTTACGTTTCGCAGAGAACTTTGCTCTGCGTCTTCAGAAGAAAATCTCGACTGTTCACGATAAAGGCTTCTCAAAAGGTCAGGTTTGAATTTTGACGTTATAATCGAAGTAGAAGTGGTACGTTCACTCGTCCGCAGATGGCTCACCGGACGCAGTACATCGCTAGCGTTCGAGGCGAAAGCTGATGGAACCATCAGAATCAGTCTGAGAAGGAGTCACATAACATGATAGGTTTACACACATATGGAAGTGTCACATTGACACAAGCCTGGAATGAGAAGTCTGGCGATTAGGAACGTACGAATTTGAAAAACACCGAAACGAAATAACAATATTGAAAGGACATAGAAGGGAAGAACCTACGCAAATCCTTAATGGATGGCAACCATGTATTAATTGATAGCCAGTGTCCCTGTTGAAATGTTAGGATTTCTACGTGTTTCCACAGCTTCCCGTATAATCCTGAACCTGTAGTGTCTAGTGTGGGTCACTGGCACTGCAGAAATCTACAGATTAGTGGTGGTCAAGTGACTTGACTTCAAGCTGTATACTTTAATTCAAGAGATGATACCTTCGATTCCCACTATCGGAAGCCCTAATCGTTTCCCATTTGTTACGCTAGGCAAATACCTGATTATACTCTAATTCAAGCCCCGACCACTATTTTCCCAGCTCTATGACTTCAAGTTGCTATACGTCGCACCGTCACAGATAGATCAGGAAAGGGCTATGAGTGGGAAGGAAGCGGCTGTGGCCTTAATTGAGGTACAGCCTTCACATTTGCGGGGCTATGGTAATGTAATTCGACTCAGTTTCGCAGCCATTACTATTTTCTCATTGTTAGCGCAAGCTTAAATTAAAATTGTGGCAACTTTTAATGCTTTTCCTGGTGTTATAATGGGAAACCACAAAAACCCATCTTCAGGGCTGCCGACAGTGGGGTTCGAACCTACTATCTCCCGTATTCTGGATACTGGATGCACTTAAGCGACTGCAGCTACCGATCTTGGTAGTACTTTTCCATCCAAGCATCATCATAAATGTTACATTGATAAGTTAATGTTCTCATAACAGTTCATATAATACAACATCGCTACACAAACATGTCTGTTACTACTTTGTCCTCAGCATATCTCGGAAAATGATTACACATGGCTGAATGTTGAGAGCAGGGAGACAGGTATCTGAAAAGGCAAATGTGATTTCGTTACTACCCTTTCTTCCATTACACTCATCCCGTACAAAACAGTACAGCTGTTGAAAGTTGTGAAATTATAAAAATTTAGCTTTCCTTTGCAGTAAAGCTGATAGTCGTTCGCGTACGGTAGAGTCAGTGTAGCTTGCATGTACTGCAGAATGCGATTGTCCTAATAGTTTCATCTTCACAGGCTCCCCGCACCTTATCTTCCTGCTATCCTTCCATGGCTGGTGTTCAAAAATCAATCAACACTGAACTGAATTTGGGGCAGTCGAATAGGTGGCAGATTTCCTATCTGCTGTTTTCTTAGCTTTTTCTTAAGGGGATACGGAGTTGCCTATCTTACCAATGTTAAATTTGTTTAATTCATGTTCCTTTTCCTCAGGATCTAATAGTGTTATGAACATGAAATTTTTGTAACATTTAATTCAAACCCTACTTGACATATTGACGGAGCGTTATTTTAGTTGGACTTATTTATATTATTTATATTTTTTTAAACAGTCAAGGAACTGAATGATTTTTTACTAAAAAAATCAGCCAAATCCCAAACAGTTGTACTTAAATAATGATATCCCTCCGTTAAAATGTTAACCAACGTGAGACTAATGATGAAAATTACACAGCTCTGTGATTGTCACCTAGAAAAAGGAACATATATTTGAAAGAAATTGGAAACTGAGAACATTGCAGTCAAAAATGTCCACACATGGGTTCATATTTCAGTGCATGCCTGCCCCATACGAAGGAAAATCTGGATCTTCCTGTAATTCATACAGGTATTCTGGCTTCCATTTAGCCTTGTCCCTGGATTGCCTAGCTTTATTTTCTGCACTTCCTGAGCCATTCTTTCTGCTTTCTGTAGGCTTTCCCGGTCCAACTCTCTTATGGCATCCACACAATTCCTTCCTATTTTCAGTCCTAACTCCTGTAATACCAGACATTTATCAATATTTCCTTTGTTTAAATATTACTTCTTGGTATTTTGAAATTAAGTTCTTGAATATTCACAGCTAATTAGCTCAAAGCATATCAGAAATAAACAACTCTAAGTAGTAACCATGGAAATGCATGTCATTGAATACACAAGGAATAAACGAAAGTCAATTAAAAATAGTGCAGTCTAGCCACCACAGAATTAAAAGCAAAGAAAGTACTCTCGATTCAAAAAAGTCCCTACACCCTAGCCTTCACATTTGCGGAGCTATGGTAATGTAATTCGACTCAGTTTCGCAGCCATTACTATTTTCTCATTGTTAGCGCAAGCTTAAATTAAAATTGTGGCAACTTTTAATGCTTAACCTATAATGCATTATGCATAATTATAAAGAGCAGACTTCAGAGATGCATAAAATATTAAAATAATATATAAAAATACGCTTTTGACAAAATCCGTTCTGTATCCCCTTAAATGATTGCAAAAAAAAATTAGAAATGTTAATCAACTCATTGAGTACCATTAAGTAAAGTTTCCATCAAGTGTTGGAAATACGCTGGTGCTGATGATACGCAGAAAAGTAACCCCAATACCTTGAAAAGCCCCTTCGTTGTATTCAAGGTCAAAATCTTCGTTGATTATTCATCTGCTGGTATATATTAAAATCTATTTAAAACAGTACATGCCTGAATCCACCCTGTCAACACACTCCTATCATTGAAAACCATTCACTCATCGAACATGTTTCGGGATTCCTTCCTCTTATGGGACTCGTAACCTTCCTTTAAATAATAGTTCACCCTTACAGTGCTAAATACACTACAGAATGAACATTTGTCTTCTCGGGGGATGAAGAAACTCAAAAATGGACCATGTTCATGAAAGATTGTGTAGTATGTTCCGTAACTGAGGGGTGTTGTACTTTGATCTTCGCAAAATTCATCATTGCACAGCCTTCGCTATCTTCCACTCTTTCAGTGTGCTGAGAGAGCAGTTCAATTTTTATTCCCGGAGAGCACTGTACCTTTAATGTTTATTTTCAAGTACACAATACAAGAATATAATATCACGATTTACTCTTAAATTTACTTGAATGAACGTAATTTATATTTCACGACATTTTCATAATAATGCTCGTGAAAAATGACGAGTTTGTCACGTATAAATATGGAAAATGATGTTGAAATACTTGCAATAGTGGTTTATAACTCCAAATTTGCACCGATTATATTTAATTTGAGGTCATTGTCAGATTTATTGTGAATCGCTACGATGATTCATATTACGAGGTGTCGTGTGGTCAGCACGACAAATCCTCTCGGCCATTATTCTTGGCTTTCCTACTCAAACGCGTGTGGATCTTTAGTTCGAATCATTAAGCGAAACTTTATTTATTTATTTATTTATTTATTTATTTATTTATTTATTCACGAACCACAAGATACAGCTACACTGAGGAAATTTCACTTGCACTGTCAACAGATTATTTAACAAACGTAAACTTTCATAATAAAATATAACAAACATAACAAACAAAAACTTTAAAATAACAATACCTTCCATGATTCAAGGAAAAATTTAGAGAAGTTTTAAAACCAAATTTAACCAATTTAAACCATGTATGAATGTTTCAATTTATTTAGTGTGGAAATGAAATGAATTCGGCTAATTGTTGTTTATCTTCGTTGATTTTGATTAATGAAATAATTCATTAAATTTTACTTCTTCCTATTTTGTATAAGTTGCATGGCTATACTTCGTTACAACAAACACAAGTTATTTCAATTTTGCGTTTCAGTCGTATCCTATGTAGGAGAATGCAGTGACAGTGCACTAGGGGAAGCATGTGCCTCCACTTGCATAAATGGCTGTCTATGGCCTTTATATAAAAAATTAACTTTCCAGAAGGAAACCATAATTTAATTTCATCGATTGCTAATGGTATTTCTTTACATAGATCTTTCTAATACCACTGTTCATTGAATAATCGATAATTTAACAAGATTCAGAAAGCTACAGTATATATAAAAAAAACGAAACCAAACAAAACCAAACCCCATGGCACTACAGCCCTTGAAGGGCCTTGGCCTACCAAGCGACCGCTGCTCAGTCCGAAGGCCCGCAGATTACGAGGTGTCGTGTGGTCAGCAAGACGAATCCTCTCGGCCGTTATCCTTGGCTTTCTAGACCGGGGCTGCTATCTCACCGTCTGATAGCTCCTCAATTCTAATCACGAAGTCTGAGTGGACATCGAACCAGCCCTCAGGTCCAGGTAAAAATCCCTGACCTGGCCGGGAATCGAACCCGGGGCCTCCGGGAAAGAGGCAGGCACGCTACCCCTACACGTATTTAAAATTGATGTTCAAAATAATCTCTCTTATGAAGGCCATACAGATATACCACATGTCACATGCTGACTCAGCATTCATTTGCAATAATTCAACTGAAATTAAACATCTCCCAACATAGCACGGGAACAAAGGAAATGAACTGGTGTTTTATAGCCACTCACGTAATATTTCTTCTGTAGACTTTTGTTATTGTCTGAAGAGCACATTAAAGTTTGTGGTGCAGCAAATACCGATAGGGAGCCTTCCATCTGACATTGTAACAGAAGCTAAGATTTACCTTACGACTAACTATATGATACCATCAAAAACACATTTCACAGCTGGCTTATGTCACTCGATGAGTTACGAGAGACTTAACCGTGTTCGGTAGAGTAACATTTATGACCCACTTTGGGAAACTCTGGTGTGGTATCTGCTTCACACTGTATTTTTCTGTGAAAAATAAGACCATATTGACTTCAAGTACAAATGCTATTTCCTAAAGGAAAATGAAAATGAGTTCGCATCACTCACATAAAATCCAATTTATCAAAGCAAATAAGTGAGCAGATCATTTAAAACTATTCATAGAGAAGACAATGGCAAGTGTTGTGTAGGACTCGGGAAGGATACCGGAAATAATATCGGATGTCAGTATTAGTGTCTAAACCAGCACTGATCCCCTCAGAGGCAGTAATGAGGCGGCATGTGGCCTCACAGGTAGGCAAGAGCAACGCAAGCGTGTTGGAAGTCGTATGCGGCAATACACACATAGATGGCTAGTCACCGCGCCGGAAAAGCGACTTGTAGTTCAATTACAGGATGTTTTTGTTATGAATGCTGAACTAGTCAATAACAAATATTAAATTTGAGAACTTCACTCCGAAATCATAAATGTTTAAATATCATAACCATGCATCATTGTAGTGGAATATAATTACATAAACAGACATGAAAATAAATTTTACAGTACTATAACTAGTACAATTTGTACTTTTCTGTATAGTACTAGTATATATTAATATTCATCAATTTCAGCCACATTTATGCACTGGTGATAAAATAATAATATATTTGTACAATTGGCTTTACGTTGCACCGACACAGGTAGGTCTTGTGGCGACAGTGGGACAGGAAAGGGCTAGGAGTGGGAAGGAAGCGTCCGTGGCCATAATTAGGGTATAGTCCGGGGTGAAAATGGGAAACCACGAAAAATCATCTTCAGGGCTGCCGACAGTGGGGGTCGAACCCACTATCTTCCAAATGCAAGCTTACAGCTGCGGGCCTCATAACCGTACGGCCAACTTGCTTGATAATAATAATAATAATAATAATAATAATAATAATAATAATAATCATAAACACTCAGTGACGTTATGTCCATTTCCCGGCATTCACTAATACCATAAACATCATCTACTTTCTTCACTAATTTTCTTAGATAATTTTCTAAAATTTTTAAGGATATTAACACTTACATAATGCACATGGCATGGCCAGAATCGAATTCAGAAATACCGCCCGAAAGCTACTATATTTACTTCTGTTGGGAAACGTGTGATCAGGGTTGAAAAAATGCACTGAGAAAAATTTGTACAAATGGCAAGTGTTACTATGTCCGGCTCCATGGCTAAATGCTTAGCATGCTGGCCTTTGGTACCAGAGGTCCCGGATTCGATTCCCGGCAGGGTCCAGAATTTCAACCATCATTGGTTAATTCCGCTGGCACGGGGACTGTGTGTGTGTGTGTGTGTGTGTGTGTGTGTGTGTGTGGTGTTTTTGTCTTCATCCTCATCACGACGCGCAGGTCGCCTACGGGAGTCTAATCGAGAGACTTGCACTTAGCGATCGAAATGTCCTTGGATTCTCCCGGTACTAAAAGCCATACGCCATTTCATTATTACTATTACCTTGCTTTAATGAATCAGAGGAGGAAAGAAACAAGAGGACAAAATAGCTGGACAAAGCATACACAAGACATTAAATTATGAAAAGATATATTTACTGAAAAACATTTTTCTAATATTTGGTAAATATTTTCAAGCAACAACAACAACAAGAAATAAGTGTTGTACAATGAAAACTAGACAAGCATTTAAGCTTAGATAGTTTACAGCCGGGGAGAAAAGGACTCCCATTTTATTTACACAAGGCTAAGTTTTCACAGGACCAATATGTCTCGCAATATCTTGAAACTTTAGTATCAAAAGGGAAAATTTTAAATTTTCGAAGTGAGATTCCTCCACAAATGGAATATAGAACCTTATTTTGTTCAAATAGAGAAAGAAGCAGGAGCTTCCAGAATATATTTACCAAGAGGGAATCGAACCCTCAACTTCTAAAGTTAACTGACCGAAGGGCCTCGAACCTACATCAAATTTACATTTAAGAGTTCACATCGGAACACCTCTTATTATTCCTAATAGCTAATGTTTTTTCACTCGCTACCTTTATTCCATTAGGGAGCCACACCCAAATAACGGATCGAAAGATCCATAAAAACGGGAACAAAGAAATAGAAAACAAAGGTAAATAGAAAAAGCCGAGAAAAAAGTGAAAGGGATGCTGAACACCTCAAGCAATCCTGTCATGACTTGCCAATAAAGCCTAATTGGGGCAGAAGGCCCGGTGACACCGAGGATAAGACATACTACTAGGTAACTGCAAGAACGATGTTCGAAGTACAGGGTAGAATTTGAAGCTGAAAACTTACCAGAAAGCAAAGTGAATAAGGAAAACGAGGGAACACACTAGTACGTCCTTAAAATTTACATAGTCCCCATGAGGGGTTTACACCATTTTCGTAGACAGTTTAGAAAATCTACTTAATGAACTTTGAACCCTATTTCAAAATTTAAGGTAATCGCAGCACGTCATAACTGTTGCATGCTAAAGGGGAACGCTGGTATCTTCTCTTCGTCACACACATGCCGGGCTGAGTGGCTCAGACGGTTAAGGCGCTGGCCTTCTAACCCCAACTTGGCAGGTTCGATCCTGGCTCAGTCCGGTGGTATTTGAAGGTGCTCAAATACGACAGCCCCGTGTCGGTAGATTTACTGGAACTTAAAAGAACTCCTGCGGGACTAGATTCCGGCACCTCGGCGTCTCCGAAGACCGTAAAAGTAGTTAGTGGGACGTAAATCAAATAGCATTATTATTATTATTATTTTTATTATTACCCTTCCTCACACGTAGATAAAGTTACATATTAGGAAAGATTCTGCCTTACCTAGCTTCAGCTACTTTGCTGCCGTCCCAACTTCGTCCACCGTCTTCCGGTAGGAGACCTCACTTTATGTTGCACTCCCGAAGTTCAAATCAAGACAGTCCTATTAAGCTCAAACTCGATCTATGTAAAGGGACGGTTTTGATGCTGATTCGTAGAAAATGACGTAAATAGGCAGTGATTTGATTGGTAGATAATAACATCACAAGGCAGTAAGTTCATTGGTTGATAATGACAGAGACAACATAGAAACAATAAAGACACGCCCAGTCTGGGCCACCTAATATAGAAACAATAGTCAACTTCGAAAATTCAACAGTAGTGACATCTTGTGATACACCGGTAAATTAATGGGTCAAACTCTAGTTCAACTTGTCTCTGTCAGAAGATGTTTGCCTAAACTCTGGAAGATGCCGTACTACAATTACTATTATTATAACTGAAACACACCGGAACTCCTGGCTTTATGAACTCGGAATGAAATTAGCGAGATGCTGGATGTATTCCACTCGTGATTTAGTGAAATTCAGATACATCTTATTGATGCCTCACCGATAAAATCTTCCTGCTTTCCTGTTTCCAATTACAGTGTGTAGAAATTGAAACGTATATTCCATTTTTTTGTCTGCCAGTCATTTCATGTGTATAGTAGGCTATGCACACTAATCGTAATTCATATTTTCTTCCATATCACTGTGTAAATATGTATATATTTTAGATTTCTTTGTTCCATATATATCGTGTGTGTGCGTGTTCAACCATCGTCCTATTTCTCTGCGGGATAAGATATCGTGAAAGATTAATCATTGTAGCGCGTCTATACTACCGGATTCCCTTCCAGACGTGAACGTCATCAGATGATTAATAATGATTGATTTTTGTTGTTTAAAGGGGCCTAACATCGAGGTCACTGGCCAATAATGGTAAGAAATGAGACGAAATGAAATGATAAGTTAAAAGTGCAAATACCACCACTGAGCAGAATTCAAAGATGGATGGATGGATGGATGGATGGATGGATGGATGGATGGATGGATGGATGGATGGATGTTTAAAATGATCAGTGGATCCGACCCACAGTGCCTCACATTCACAGAAGCTGGCACAAAACAATAGTATACTGACCAAGGGACTGCTTCTATAGCACGATGCTGAATCGATTATGCTCATAGTCGGAACGGGTCGAAAATCCAGGTCATCGGCCCCTCATAATGGTATTTATCGCTAGGAAAGTAGAACCATGCTATGTGTCATATTGCGGTACTAATCAAAAGTAGCGTAGAATCGCGGTATTCCACACATTATCGTACTGTTCACAGGTTGTGTAATGCGCACATGTAACACAGACCTACGGTGTTTCGCACATTGCGGCGCTATTTACAGGCAACGCAAACCTATAAAGGCTACGCAAACCTATGGCGTTCCTCACATAAGTGGACTAACCACAGGGACTCGTACTATCCCGTGGAATTCCTCACATAGTGGGAACTGAGCATAGGTAAGGCTGATCTATGGTTTCGCTGATCCTATAGTATCGCTCATATAGGGGTACGAATCACAGGTAGTGTAGGACCCACCTCCTGATTCACCCATTGTCGCTACTAATTACAAACCTATTGCGTACCTAACATAGTGGTACTACGCGCAAGTATGTGCGACCCATGGTGTTACCTGCGTGATGGTACTAATTACAAGTAGTCTCATGGTTCTAATTTGATCATCCCTTGGTCGCCCCTTTTATTCGCCTCTTACGACAGGCAGAGAATGCCTTGAGTGTATTCTTCGTCTGCGTCTACCAATCACAGGGGTAATAATAATAATAATAATAATAATAATAATAATAATAATAATAATAATGTTATTTGCTTTACGTCCCACTAACTACATTTCCGGTTTTCGGAGACGCCGAGGTACCGGAACTTCGTTCCGCAGGAGCTATTTTACGTGCCAGTAAATCTACCGACTTGAAGCTGACGTATTTGAGCACATTCAAATACCTCCGGACTGAGCCAGGATCGAACCTGCCAAGTTGGGGTCAGAAGGGCAGTGCTTCAACCGTCTGAGCCGCTCAGCCCGGCGTCATCAGATGAGTTAACGAGATTAGATTAGTGACATGATCAATTATAGCAGGAAGAGAAAGGATTAAACCCAGTGCCGGCATATAGCCTAATCCTATCGAATAGCACCAAGGGGTTTACTCAAGGATTAACGTCTCCATCCATGGACGAATCGTCATGAACAACTTAATATGCCCGTACACCAAATGAACACTGCGGAGATATTTAGAATTGAAATCGGGCTTTTGGCGCGCTGTCTAATGATTGTAAATATACACAACTACCTCCCTTACCTTGACGGTTAACATTCTGGAGGTGAAAATATTTGGACCAACGGGACTCAAACCGGCTAACCACAATATCAAACCTTATGGACTTGACGCTATGACGATCATGGTTTGTTTTATTATTATTATTATTATTATTATTATTATTATTATTATTATTATTATTATTATTATTATTATTATTCCTTCATCTGAGCGTTTGTCCCGCTGGTACAGAGTCAGGGTTTTCAATCTTGGAACGCCCCTTTACTCAATCAAATGTGTCGTCTGATTTCAAATGCAGAAGCTTCATGTCAGGTGACCTGCCGTTGCTATTTGGGACTGCCACTCGAACGATGCCCAACAATTACTAAATGGTAAGCACCATTAGCTATGATATTCAATGCAACACGCAGGGCCTGCCCATGCAACTGGAGACATATCCCACGTACTTTCTCATGAATTGGAACAAGTCAATTTTCCTTCTGAAGACAGTGTTACATGCCCATCGAACGCCGCAGCAAACGCATCTCCAAACATGTATTTGTTGCTCTACTTACTTCGTTACTGGCGACCACTCCGTTCCATAGAAGACTACCTGACGAAGTATTGTGCAATACACTTTCGATTTTAGGCGTATCGATATCCGCCTGTCAAGGAGCACCCGTGATGGAAAAATGTACAAGAAAAAGTAAGTGGTCTGTACTGCAGTTACCTGCGAAATATTTTACTCAATTACAAACCTAAGAAGACTGAATGTCAGGTTAGAAATACAAAACTGGAACAGATAGATTATTTCAAATATTTAGGATGTCTATTCTCTCCGGATACTATTGCAAGTGAAACCGAATCAATGTGTTGCAGATATAACAGTGAGCTCGTAGCTGCGATCAACTGTAGTCTGTCAGAAAGAAATCAGATCCCGGACAAAACTAGCTTTACACCGGTCTGTTTTAGACCTAATTTTCTGTACGGGGGGAGGGAGGTATCTGGGAGGACACAGGATATATTATTCACAAATCAGAAGTGACAGACATGAAAGTAGTGAGAATGATCTCTGATACAAACAGGCGGGAACAATGGCAGGAGGGTACTCGGAATGAGGAGGAAGAGTTGTTAGGAATGAACTCGATGAATGAACCGGTATCCATAAATCAGTTCCAATGGAGTAATGTGAGGTGAATGGAGCAGGATGGATTACCTGGAAGAATAATGGACTCAGTCAGGAGGTAAGAGAAGCAGAGGGAGGACAAGGTGACGACGGTTAGACTCAGTTTCTAAAGGTTTAATGATCAGAGGTAGGATAGAATGATGTCCATCAGATTTCAAGGTCAACCTCTAAATGCCACAGCCATTCAAGTTTATGCACCAACCACTAATGCTGAAGAGGACGTTGTTGACCAGTTCTATGGAGATTTACAAGAACTACTACGGTCTACTCCAAAAAATGTCGTTTTCATAGTTGGAAACTGGAATGCCAAAGTGGGAAATCAAAGTGAAGATTGTGTAACAGGGAAATTTGGTCTTTGTACAACAAGTGAAGCAAGGCAGAGACTCCTAGAATTCTGCCAAGACAATTCACTGGTTATTACTAACACACTATTCCAGCTACTCAAACGACATCTATACACTTGGACTTCACCAGACGGACAATACTGGAATCAAATTGATTACATAATTTGTAATAGTAGGTGGAAGAATGCTATTCAATCAACTACAACAAGACCAGGAACTGATTGCGGATCAGACCATGAACTCGTAATTGCGAAATTCCGGTTGAAGTTGAGGAAAATAGCTAAAGCCACCTCATCGTATAGATATGACATTGGAAGAATTCCTTGTGATTATGCAGTAGAAATCAGGAACAGATTTAAGGCATTACAGATAGAAGACAAAAACCCTGAAGAGCTGTAGACAGAAGGTCAAATGGTTATGGGATGAGGCACTGCAAATTGCAAAAGAACGAAGGAAAGCAAAAATCAAAGTAGATAGATCAGCAGTGTTAGAATTAAATGCAGAGTTTCGAAAATTAGCTAGAAGAGATAAGAATATTTTCCTAAATGATCAATGCAAAGAATTTGAAGAAAATAACAGAATGGGGAAGATGAGGAATCTATACAAGAAAATGAGGGACATCAAAGGAAAATTCCAGGCAAAAATTGGAATGGTAAAAGATAAAAATGGTGAAGATCTAACAGAAGCAGAGGACATAAAGGAAAAATGGATGGAATATGTAGAAGATCTGGATAAGAAAGAATCGGGTATTATTGATAATGAAGTTCATGTGCCTTTAGAACCGGAACCAGATATTTTAGAAAGTGAAGTCAAATGGGCCCTAGAGAATACTGCTAAAAACAAAGCAAGTGGACATGATGGAATTCCCTAGAAATGTTCCAAGTATTTGGAGATAGTGCAGTGAAAGTTTTGCATTCCATATGTCAGCAGATATGGAAAACCCAACAATGGCCAAAAGATTGGAAAAGTTCAGTATTCATCCCAATTCCAAAGAAGGGAAATTTTAAAGAATGCTCGAATCACTGAACAATTGCTCTTATCTCACATGCTAGCAAAGTCATGCTTAAAATCTTACAAAATAGACTTCGCCAGTATGTAGACCGAGAGCTACCTGAAGAACAGGCTGGATTTCGTAAAGGAAGAGGGACCAGAGATCAAATCGCCAACATCCGATGGATAATGGAGAAGGCAAGAGAATTCCAGAAAGATGTGAATCTCTGCTTTATTGATTATGCTAAAGCCTTTGACTGTGTCGATCATAATGAATTATGGAAAGTACTAAAACACATGGGAGTACCAGATCATATCATAAACTCATACGGAACTTCTACTATGACCAAGAAGCTACGGTGAGAACTATATATGGAATAACTAAATGGGTCAAGATTCAGAAAGGAGTACGGCAAGGCTGTATATTGTCACCTTACCTTTTCAATCTGTATGCGGAACATTATGAGGAGTGTGGGATTAGATGAAGAAGAAAGAGGAATCAAAATAGCTGGGTTAAATGTAAACAACCTGAGAAATGCAGATGATACTATCCTGATGGCAGAAAATGAAGACTTAAAAACCGTCTTACTGAAAGTGAAAGAAGAAAGTTCAAAGACTGTAATAATGTTGAATGTCAAGAAAACAAAAATTATGGCAAATACACCTGTTAATTCATGCCATGTAGGAGGAGAAAAAAATGGAGGTAGTCTCCGTTTTCAACTATCTTGGCTCACAGATTTCTGCTGATGGTGACTGCAGCCATGAAATCAAAAGACGACTGCTACTTGGTAGAAAGGCAATGACCAATCTCGACAATATCTTAAGGAGTAAAGACATAACAATAACAACAAAGATCCGTATAGTAAGGGCTATGGTTTTTCCAGTTGTGATGTACGGATATGAGACCTGGACCATAAGAAAAGCTGAACGCCGTAGAATAGACTCCTTTGAATTGTGGTGTTGGAGGAAAATGCTTAAGAGTCCCATGGACTGCAAAGAGAACAAATAGGTCAGTTTTACAGCAATTAAAACCAGAGTGTTCCTTGGATGGCCTAAGCCTCAAACAAAAACTAACGAGGGAACATATAGATGTGTTTCACTCGGATTCGGTTGAAATTTGGTAGGAATATTCGTGGGAGGCAGTAGAATGCCAAGGTGAAAACTGCATGTCCCCAGCGCAAGTTTAAACGCCAAAATAGAACAAACAAACAGTCGTAAAATTAGAAGTGCCGCGGGAGTATCGGGGTTTGGCGGAGAGGTAGGGAGAAGCGAAGCAGCGGACGTGAGCCAACCGGGCTGTGTCGAGCTGCGCCAGCAGCCAGCAGCGTACAGTTAGCGCGTTCCCCTTAACTTCCCGATTAGATGTGCAAAACGTAAATATGAAAACAGCACATGAGACAAGTGTACAAAGGACGATGTTTGAACAACGATGCCAATAAGGTTTGAAGAATTCACGCCCGAGTTCTTGTTACTCGTAATTAGAGCAATAG